>NC_053142.1:33935434-34632271 GCF_016808335.1 Panicum virgatum | reverse complement strand
CACAACTGCTGCTCAGCCTTCGCACTTGGTGTTGATCATTGGGATCTGCCTCCTACCATGGTGGACGGAGTCGGGTGGAGGTGGTTATGACGGTGGCATTCCGGATGGGGTACCTCTAGAGGTGATGAGAAAAACAATTAGATTTTGATAGAAACACTCTTTAACTCGTGATTTCTATGGGTCTACACACCCTCCCACCCCCCTCCACTTGACATGCACGTACATCTTAATATAGTGATTAAAATTCCTTAAACAATAAATATATCATTATTTTCAAAGTATATCGTGTCGATTTCACAGCAATCATATAAATTTTAAAAATTAAATGAAAAACTATAATAACTATGTGCACCAAATCTGAATTGCTCAAAGCCAAGTAGGTAGCAGCAATAGAATGAATATAATACATAAGATAAGTAGATTACTAATCTGAATAGCTCGTTGCTACTCTCATTTTAATTTTTCTATTCCAGATTTTGCTATACTAATCACGAGCTGCTGTTCTTATTTCCATGCGATGGTTGAATAATTGTTGAACTTTCAAAGCAAGGGAAGAAAAGTGGTTACATGAAAAAAAATTATGTAATGTAGAACATACATGTTTGATTTAGGAAATTGACCAGAATCGTTTGCTCGTCTATTGAACTGATAGACAAGATATAGTCATACCGCAGTCTCCTTGTTGCTTATGGCTTTCCGCACATCATCTAACTGGCTGCAGCAGCTATGCCGAATTCCTCCAGCACGAACACAACCAAACCAACTCCGACGAACACCACCACAGGCCACCAAAAGGCTGCACATCGCTGCTCGCTGCCGAGATGCAGAAATGGATTCTGCGATTTGCCGCTGCCAGCGCCGCCAATACACACCGCCGCCCACAATTTGGGGATCGACACTACCGGACTCAGGTACTTTGCCGAGTGTCACAGACACTCGGCATAGACAGAAAAACACTCGGCAAATTGTTGGCCGAGTGTAGCACTCGGCAAAGCGCACACGGCCTTTCTTCTACCGGCGAAGCCGGCTTTGCCGAGTGCCTTTTCTCGGGCACTCGGCAAACTTTTGCCGTGTGCCAAGTCGCACTCGGCAAAAATAGTTGAAACGGGACGGACGGACGGACAGTTGAACTGGCGAACGGGACGGCGAACGGGACGGCCGAACGGGACGGGTCGAAAACTTTGCCGAGTGCCATATGCTCGGCACTCGGCAAAGATTCAAACTTCGCCGAGTGCCAACCTGGCCGCACTCGGCGAAGTTTGGGTTTTTGCCGAGTGTCAGGCGTCTGGCACTCG
This sequence comes from Panicum virgatum, assembly GCF_016808335.1. NCBI lineage: Eukaryota > Viridiplantae > Streptophyta > Magnoliopsida > Poales > Poaceae > Panicum > Panicum virgatum. The sequence goes on along the minus strand of NC_053142.1, from coordinate 34,630,976 downwards.
GCGAAGTTTGGGTCTTTGCCGAGTGCCAGTCTTCTGGCACTCGGCGAAGTTTGAAACTTCGCCGAGTGCCAAGGTAATTACACTCGGCAAATACGTTTTCCAGGAAATAGAAAAATGATTGCTTTGCCGAGTGTCAGGGTAAAAACACTCGGCAAATTGTTTCTGTTTTTTTATATGTTTTCTGTTTTTATGTATTAACCACATTCATCGTCACAAAAAAAACATATATACATTCCAGACAAGCGTTACATATATATGGCACATCCATCACATAATAACACAAATATCTCACGCTGTGTCGCATGAATATCACAAATAGCATAAGTCCAACATCGATGGTATAAGTGTAACGTTCAACAAGCACAAGTCCAACTAATTAAACAAGTCTAGTCCAACAACAACAAGCCCGTAGAACAAATATCATAAACAACTCTAAATCAGCTAGGTGGCCACTACGACGCTGCACGTGCCGGTGAATGCTCGTCCGGAGGCTCATTTGACCCCCCAATCGATTGATTCTGTAAAAAAAAATATTTTAACTTTTGGCATGGTGATGCATAGAGCCACTATCTGAACAAGGTAAAATACAATAAAAATGCAGGCTGTATATATTGCATCAAACACAAGTATTATTTGCAATGCATCTGAACCAGTATTAGCTTGATAAAAGAAGGAAAAAATAAAAGGAGTACTGAGATTATACTACTTGTCCATCATGTATGATCGTTCTAAACTTCCACTAATTTTCCAAGTGTGGCTGAAAGATCAGTCCTGGTGCCTCCTAATCATACGTAATTAAACAGCAATATATAGTCACGAATTTACTGTCTAATTTGTGGGAAATTACATTGGCAGCCTAGCTAATCTCTAGTATATAGCACGAGAGATCTTGGGAAGGATCATGTAGCACACGTGTTCGATCAGCCAACCACTAAGTATCTCAACACTCCACTAAGTGAGTCTAGATGTTCTTTCAGATATAGCACATGATATATTGACATAAAGTATCTCAAAATTTGAATATATATGTGCAAGCAAAGTAAATCTATATATCATACTCACAGGAGTGCCTGTAGCGCCAGATGGAGGAAAGATAGACGGAATGCCTAGCGGTGGCAGCGGTGGTGGAGGCCAGGCCATCGTTGGCGGCGGTTGATAGTTGATTGTCGCGCCAAGGCCTTGGAGATATGAGAACGTGGTCTGCATCTGTTGTTGCGCGGTCTGTCGCTCAGCAAGAAGCGCCTGCTCCATCCTCTGCCGCTCCTGCATCCGCTCTTCCTGCCACCTGCGCTCTTGCTCCTGCCTTAGCGTCCGCTCCTCCTCCAGCCTCGCCTCGATCTCCTCCCGCCTCTTCGTCTCTTCGTCCATCCGAGCCTATAAGATTTCACCCAAATGTTACAATGTGAACAAAATATAACTAACAGCAACGAACGACAAATGGAGCAGAAATAACCTGGATTGCACGCACGCTGGCCACTGAAGTCTTAGGCCGTGGGCGTATTGGCGGAGTTGAGTCGGTGGTCCTTGCCCGAAGCTGAGAGAGAGTCGGCGTACTGGCTGTGTCGACAAGGCTGTTGGCGATCCAGTAACGGCCGTGCTTCTTCCCTCCTCCTGCCCTCATGATGGCTTCTCCAGAAAGGGGTTGGGTGGCCGGATCCCATGTGTCCCCATGGAGTACCTTTCCCATCTCCGTGTACTCAGTGATGCGCGTGTGGACGCTCGGGTTGCTGTACGCCTCGGGTGGATCCGCCGGGTTGTAGGAGACGTCGGACGTCGCCCTGCCCTTGTGCGCCATACAGTATGCCTGGAAGTCATTGCATTCCTGGTCTTCATGTGACCCCGACTGCAAGCAAAGCGAAAGAATACAATGATTAGTGAGAATGCAGAATTTAGAGTTTGAAAGTACCAAAAAGTGTAATGACTTACCCAAGCATCCCTGTACTCGGGAAGGCCTCGGCTGCCTTGATGGTGTGGCGCACCTTGCATCAACAAGCGGCGCTCCCGGCATAAGTTGTGCCGCTGAATCCACTCCTCGCTAAGCCACATGTCCACCATCATTTCCCAGCACGCGCCCTTGCCAGCACACCAGTTCGGAGGCACCTACATGTAATGGAAGCAAAGTGGATGACATTTCCGAAAATGAAATTCAAAAGAAATGAGTAGTGATTTCGTCATTTACCCTCAAGTATTGTTCCCGCGTGAGAAACATATTTCTTGCTACGTCCTTGCCGACCTTCCTTTTTTCCACATCGGCGCAGTAGGTAATTACGGCCTGAACACGCGCCTCGTAGTGCATGTCCTTCACTAGTTTGCGACATGTTGTGTCAGCCACCTGAGCCGCTATGGCCTCATATCCTGGCTCGCACCTGAAGAAATCCTGTATAGACTCGATAATTGCAGTCAATATTCAAAGAGTTTCAAATATATGGTAACTATTCACCAATATAGTGCGACGACTTACCCAAAATTCTCCCACCACCCGTCTCGCCTTGTTGCCGAAGGACCTCCCTTCCCGATCTTCTGCATCTGGGACGGCGATGTAGTGGTCCCACGTGTATGCCGGCTCCAGGTTCCCGGCATGCATCACCAGCCCAGGGAAGAGCTCCCTGCATAGGGTTCCCAGGATGCCGTTGGGCTTCCTTTTGTGGGCACCCGCCTGCACGAGCATCCAATACCTGTAAAAGTGTATAACATAAAGTATTAGTATCTTGTCATTTTGAACATATGAATTGAAAAATAAATGCCATTGTGTATAACATAAAGTATTACCTGTCTGGTACCGGTCGAATGATCGGGCGTCTCGCAAGAGGTATCGGCCGCTGCGGCAGTTGCGACGGTCCTCGCAACCACACCGCCCTCGTATCTCCTGCTGCCTCCTCCTCCTCCCCCTGGTTACAAAGATATGCAAAGATCCGCATATCTCAATTGTATCTCTTCCGAATGGGAGACGCCTAACTAGGTTACATGAACTACGAGGTGCTAGATATGCAAAGACGGTGGCGGTGCTAGATATGCAAAGACGGTGGCGGTGCTTACAACGGGTCGGCGGTGTAGGCGTGGCCGGCTTGGTGTGGACTCGCAGTTCAAGCTTCTCGTCGAGCACGTCGCAGGCGGACACCGCTACCAGCCTATATTTTGTGCAGTCATAACAAATAAAAGGTTAAGCATCATGACTAGCAAGAAAGCAAAATCATCAGCGGAAACTACTAAAGCATTGAGGGCACATTGAACACGACTTTCTCTGTTGACATAATATCCACCTTTGCATTAATTGAACACGACTATCGTATGCATATGAAACAGCAATGATACAAATCAGCCCTTATACATACAAAACAGTACCTTTGCATTAATTGCTCGGTCAGTATTAGTCACTAAGACATGATGTCCTGAGACCTGATGTTGTTAGAATCTGATAAATGCTACTGATTGAGCTAGAGTTTAAAGAAAGTCCCAGGAAGGAGGTGACATCAAAGTTCAACAATTTATAGTAAATCAACAATTTTCAAGATACATGGTTCCTAGTGATGCATGACAGAAGACCGTCTTGGGGCCCGGCCTCGTCTCCTAACTACACTAGACTACTGGAGTATGATGAATCGCAGGTTAGCATCACCTAACCTTAGTGTTCAATACATTCAAGGACAACGACCCTAAGTAGTAAGTAGTAGTAAGTATACCAAATTAAATTGAACTCCAGAAAAGTAGTAATAAGTATAAAATAATCCATATATTCGAGGAATTTGCAGGCTCCACACTGATGTGACACCAACAAATATGCAATACAAACTACTAAAACTCTACCAGATTAGTATTCTAAAGCTTGGACATGGACCTGTATTTACCAAGAGCAAGTATCTGTCACTATGACCAAGAGATCTGACAAATCTTGATTACAATACAAGAAAAGCAAAGCAACAGTAGGTCATTAGCGTTAGTGTAACATTACGAGCTACCAAATCCTGCTCCTCTCGCGAAGGTAAATCTCATTACCTCTCATGATCATGCTTTCTATTCACTTACTCCAGGCCAGATCCATGCCCTAGACGCCGGCTACCACAGATGATTCAAAGAAAAACTGGATCCACGAACACGGAGCTGTGAGCCAAGAACCCTAGGATATGAGAGAAAGGAGAAGAGCGACGGGAAACTTACCGGTGAGAACGGGGCTACCGGAGTGGACAGCCGCTGCCGGGGAGCCGAATCCGCCAGGCCGCCTCCGCCGCCGCCGCCGCTGGACGGCCGCGCCGCCTTCGCGTGTGCCGCGCCGGCGCCTCCCCTCGAGACTCTGGAAGGAGAAGGAGAGAACGAGGATTCGTTCCGGACCTAATGAGGTGGGGTTTCATTCCGGGCCGGAAAGGGGGAGGAAAGGTCCGGGGCGAGGAGGCGGCGGGGCAGTGCGCGGCGCGCCGGGGCGGGGCGTGGAGGCGGCGGGGTAGTGCGCGGCGCGCCGGGGCGGGGCGTGGAGGCGGCGGGGCAGTGCGCGGCGCGCCGGGGCGGGGCGTGGAGGCGGCGGCGCGGCGGAGTGGAGGCGGCGGGGCAGTGCGCGGGGGGCGGGGCGTGGAGGCGGCGGGGCAGTGCGCGGCGCGCCGGGGCGGGGCGTGGAGGCGGCGGCGCGGCGGAGTGGAGGCGGCGGCGTGAGTACGGGTGTGTGCGGCGTGAGTGAGTGCGCGTGTGTGCGGGCCGGTCACTTAGCTGGGGGCAGGGGCAGAAACTTTGCCGAGTGCCAGATCACGGCACTCGGCAAAGACACGACCGCTTTGCCGAGTGCCCTGATCTGGCACTCGGCAAAGCCGCTACCGCTTTGCCGAGTGCCATGCTGGCAGCACTCGGCAAAGCCAGGATTTCATTTCAAAATCCTTCAATTCAAAATTTATTTAAACATATTTCTTTGATTATAATTTAACATTTCATTACTAAACTTATATTTCAGACAAATATATCATGCTTCAATGATAAAAATTATATTATTTCAATCACTTTTAGCTATATTTCAATTTGTATGAACTAATTCACTACATTTTTCAAAAAAAATAAAAAATACGAAAACATTTCGAAAAATAACCAAACTTTAACATAAACCAATTTATGAGGTCTATTGCGTATATAAAAAATTTAACATACTTTAGCCAAAAAAATTCCATTATTTCATGCAGTATAACTTCAAATTCAATTTACATAGTACTAAAAAAACTTTAATATTATCAAATGGGCTCAAAAAATAATGAATATTTACCATAAACCTATCCATCATGTCCATTGCCTACACAAAAAATTTTGAAGTCAAAACTCAATTGGATGGTCCGTTGGACTCGAAAACTTAACTGACTCATTCAAATGTCTTTGGATCCTCTTCAGGATTTCTCATCCTGTAACCAACGTATGTGATAACTTTTTTGAAATCTTCTCAAATTTTTTCCACAGCCTCTACTTATGATATCATGCTTTCACTACAAATTTCATAATTTTCGGACTTCATTTGTGTTTTATAGAATTTAAAATCTATTCGGCCACAAATTCATTGCTATGTTTCCTGAATAAGATATTTGATTTTTTTTCTTTAAATTCTTGTACAAACCCTCAAATTTGACTCAATAACATGAATATAATTTTTCCATTAATTATCAACACTTTTGACAACATTTGGCAGTTCAAATTTGAATTATACACAAAATATTCTTGTAATCAAATAAATAATCTAAATATAGTAAACATAAAATATAATTTGCCAAATTTAAATATGATGTCTTTCACATAGTATGAGAACGGAGGAAAAAGTTTGGAGGTCGTTGGAGAAAGTTTTTGTATTTGTTTGCCGAGTGCCAAAGACGACACTCGGCAAAGTTTATTAAATGCCGAGTGCCTGTTCCATTACACTCGGCATTACAATATGTTTGCCGAGTGCCCCAATTTGGCACTCGGCGAAGCATAACGGTAACGGCCGTGGAAAAATAGGAACGTTCGTGGCAACAGCGTAACGGCCTTGGGGAGCTGGCGGGTGCGGTGCACGTGACAGCGTTTGCCGAGTGTCGACTGTAGGGCACTCGGCAAAGATCTTGTTGCCGAGTGTCCCCATGTAGGCACTCGGCAAACAAAAGCATCGCCACCGTAACGGACGTCTGCGGGTCGTCTGTTGGTGCACGTGACGCTCTTTGCCGAGTGTCAACTGACTAGCACTCGGCAAAGTGTGTCTTTGCCGAGTGCCATATGGCTGGCACTCGGCAAAGAGATAGTCCGCCGAGTGTTATTTATTCGCCGAGTGCATGTTTTTTGGCACTCGGCAAATAGTATCTTTGCCGAGTGCTCGAGATTATGCACTCGGCAAATATCCGGGCACTCGGCATATGTCGGTTTTCCGGTAGTGCGAGGTGGCGCCATCGATCCGTGCCGCCACTGCTTCTCCTCCAACCAGGAAGGGGCTGCCTCACGTTTGCTTCAGGAAGGGGCTCCTCCAACCTGTTACTTAATTCAATATATAAAATAAATTTCAAAAATATATATCATAATAAACATCACTGTTTAGGTCGACAGAAATCCAATCCAATGACTCGTCGTCGCTGGAGCTCGGGATTTTTTAGCACCAGAGCCGCAGCAACTACCGCCACTGCCCCACGTATATTAGCAGTAACAGCAAGAGATCGAGCTGAGCTCAGCAAGTTCTAAGCTCTCCAATAAGATGTTCCTGAAAATAGCATGTCTCATCTTTCTTTACATGACAACATTAGCTCAGAAAATTTTGCTCATCTCATCTCCAAGTACTTGCAACGAAAACAAGTGAAACCAGCTGCGACGAGAATAGAAGCATGCGTATGCTTAGTGCATCTCTAGAGAAAGGATACCTGAAATAGAAGCTCCTCTGAAACTGATCGAGCAGCGAGCAAGGTGTGCCTTTGCTGCAAGCTTGCTGCTCCTTTTAAAGGAGTCTCACATGTAGTAAGTTCGCTGAAGAGTATCCCGACTGCCTTGGCTTAGTACTGTACGGCATTTTATACTTGGTAAAGTTCGCGAGAGTGAACTAATTGAAAAAAAATCAGCTCATCAGAAGACTAAGACGAGAACGTTCGACAGGTCGATGTGCTCGGTGAGGGTGGCGGCCGAGCGCGGGGCTCGTCCGGCGGTGACTCCAGCGGGGTGGCATAGGATTGCAACTCGACGAGTTCGCATTGTCCCAGAGAACCTCGCGGCAAGGTCAGGTTTCAGATGTGGGATGGAGAGGCAACGAATTTTGGCGCGCTGCCGGCGGTTGAACTGCCAACTGCGGAGATGGCGGGTTCGCGCGCCATGGCCGTGCACGAGGACGACAGTGGATGCGGGATTGGGGTGGCCTCGTGGAGCACAAGGAGTCGGTGGAGACCGGAGAGCGTGCTGGCTGCCTCTCCCGCTTGCAGTCGGCAAAGGTGAGAGGTCGACGGCGGCGGGCATCAATGAACAGGGTGGAGAGAGATCTCGTTTAGGTTTCGGCTGGGTACAGGGGGTGGGTAGGGTTATGGGTGGTGTCAAAATAATTTGATTTTTGGCAGAAACACTCTCATAATTTTTATGGGTCTCCACCTCCTCCCACCTCCCTCGACCCTGACATGCGGGTCCGGCGTGAGGGGTAAAGTGGGCCCGATCTTGGTGAGAAAAGTTTTTGATTATTTTTTATTTTTACAGTATAGATAATATGATAGTAGACATTTGCAATGTGTTAGTAGAAAGTTCATAAATTCGGAGTCAAAGTTAACAATTACAAAATTTTCGGATCCTTGAAATGTTTGAAACATGTTAATAGAAACTCTTAAATTTATTAAATTATAAAGTTCTGGAGTTAGTTTTGTAAAATATTTTAAACTAGCGTCTCCAAAGTTCCTGAATTCAAAATGCAAAGTTTTTCATATGAAGTTGAAAGCTGGACATGTCAAAAGTTTTGAATATATCGTTTGAAACTTTTTCATATCCAATCTTAAAGATTTTATATGTTTATTTAAAAGTTTGAAATGTACAAAGTTATTTATACAAAGTTTCTCATTCATTGAAATAAAAAATAGTTAATGTTTTTAATATATGCTTTATAAAGTTTTGTATATATATAGGAGTACAAAGTTTGTAAAATGCTAGTACATAATTCTTGGATGTATAAAGTTTTGAAATTGCAAAGTTTCAAATTTAGGTGTACAAAATTTATAACGTGCTTATTGAATGTTCATAAATTTGGATAAAATTCACTCATATTTTTTGTGCTAATAACACAAGTTTTTTTATTGAATCAAAATGCTCTGAATATATGTTATCCAAGTCTATGGACTTATAGTTTTACATATTTATGATTTTAAAGTTAGGTATTTTTAGATTTACGTCTCAGATAAAATTTTTCTTAAAAGTTTCTAGCATGTGCTTATAAAGTTTTGGACCCACGGAGGATAAAGTTCTGAAACGTGCTAGTATAAATTTTCCTGCAGCTGTGACCGAAAAGTTTGAAACTAAAAATTTTAGAACCGGGATGTCTAAGTTTATAATATGATAGTAGAAAGATTAAATGTTTTAATACAAAGTTCATAAATTCAGAGTCAAAGTTAAGAATTACAAAGTTTTTTGTGGATCTTTGAAATATTCTAAAACATGCCATCAAAAACTCTAAAAAAATTTTAACTAGTGTATTCAAAGTTTCTAAATTCAAAGTGTAAAGTTATCAAATTTTAAATGTAAAGTTTTTTCAAATGATGTTGAAAGCTGGACTTTGTCAGAAGTTTTAAATATATCATTTGAAAATTTTTTATATCCAATCTCAAAGATTTTAGACGCTTACTAGAAAGATTGGAATGCACACATTTATTTATATGAAATTTAAAATTTTCTCAGATAAAATTTTATTAAATGTCTCTAACATGTACTTATGAAGTTTTGGACTCATTGAGCATAAAGTTTTTAATGCTAGCATAAATTGTACAAAGTTCTTGATTTTAGTGTTTTTTTAATTTTTATAAAGATGTGGACTCCAGTATAGAAAGTCTGAAAATATGTTAGTAGAATTTTTTTTGAATTTTGTGTGCACGGTTTAAATTATAGTTTTCAAATATCCATGTATAAAATTTTGTATCTAGTACGATAGATTTTTTTGTACATAATTCTTGGTTTAGTGTATAAAATTTTGAAATTGCAAAGTTGTGGACTCCGATGTAGAAAGTTTGAAAACATGTTATTACAAAGTTTTTTATTTTTTTACAGTGCAAGTTTTGAATTTAATTTTTGCATTTGGGAGTACAATGTTCGATATATGCTAGTAGTAAGTTTCAGATATAGGAGTGAGAAGTTTTGGTATATGTCTTCAAAATTTTTTGAATGTTGCACCAAATTAAAAGGTTCTCTATACATAATTTCAAAGATTCTATTAGCAGCACAATGGTTTGGATTTGAGAGTACAATGTTTATAATGTGCACATGCTAGTAGAAAGTTCCCAAATTTGATGTGTGAAGTTTAGAAATATAGAAGTTTAAAGTTCCATATACCCACAACAGAGTTCTAAATATACGATTTCAAAGTATTTTTTGAATTTCAGATAGATATGGTTTTGATATGTATAAAGTATTTAATATTATATATGATACCAAAGTGTTTTTTATTTTTATTCATCGGGGTTTTTTATTTAGTTATGTGGATGAGAAGGATATTTTCTCTATGATACTTTTACTTTGATATAGATGTCAAAGCAATTTTCTCGCCTGTGTACTACCCACCTTATCCGCTGTCCCGAAAGGTGAAAAGATATGCACCAAGACCACTTCTGAGCTAACTTCAAAGTATCGTGTAAAATAAAGTAAAAAAAATAAATAAAGAAGCCAGACAGGGGAATAGAGAAGCAAAAACTACATGCGCTGCTAGTTTATATGTATTCGCGCGTGTTGGTAGATGTTTCCAACATTCGTTGGCTGCTAGCTTGCCACAGCGAACGCTCGCCCACTAGTGCCCACAAAAGACAGGTACAATGATGGAGGTCATATTTTTAATCATCTATATATATATATATATATATATATATATATATATTTGAGTGTTAGAAGAAGTCACCACATTTGCCGAGAGTGTCTAGAAATTCTAACATTAATCTAAAAAAAGAGAAAAACTTGCACCGTCGGATTTTATGAAGATCTAATGGTCTAAACTAGCTAGAAGAGTCTAACTATCCAAAAGAGTCTGTATCCAATTAAAGTTAAAGCTATAAACAGAATATGCAGTAAATATAGAGTCCGCATGATACAAGAAACCAACGTTTCCATTTGTGTCTTGATTTATGTATATACCATCGTATGTTAAGTTACGGCCCACTAGCACTTATATGATATGTTATTTTATTGTCGCCTCTGTCCGTTGGATGTGCACCATGAGCTTGGCAGTTTTGGCATGTTAACGCAATGATTGTGGCTACTTGACAAGAGCAGTAGTTGGTTGGGCCCTTGGAGCTAGGGAGTCGATAAGACACGTAGGTAAATACGGTGACTCGATGTGCATACGAGTGGATAGGATGAGATTGCTGTAGGTTTTTCTATTATTTTAGCTATAGAGTTTTCACTCAATTTGTTTTGCCGACTCTTGCTCTAAAAATCGAGTGAATACCTTCACTCAATATTCATATTCCATCGCCAAACTCTGTTACATGCAAGAAATTTGATTGAGGAAAAAAAACACTCGATTGTTGTATAGTCAGTCCTTTGAAAGGACCATTAATAAGAGCCAGAGTCAGTCTCTTAACAGGATGAGGATATATTTGTCTAAATAGGTGTTCACCCATGTCCATTTATATGTGAGATTTTTAAGGGTGACAAAAAGAACTGAAGGTGCTAATCGATGACCAAAATATCTAGGAGAAAATAAGGCCAAAAACATTATCTACAAAAAGATCTTATCAGTAATATAAACATGCTCTGCAAGTATTTAGATAAGTACACAGCATAGTCCTGTGAAATGTGATCTCAAAATAATCATCTTTGTAATAAGGATATATAATAATCAGGAATTGCTAAAAAATATCAGCAAGTATCAAAATAGTGGATATATGCTATGCAACAGTTAAAGCTTACGTATCAGATTTAATAGAGTAGTATGTTAACATACAGAAACTTGAAACATATGGCTCACGCTAAACAATCATTTAAGAAAAAAGCTCTACGGTAAACCAACGTATACCTTTCCTGCAATCAGAATAAATATCCTGCTTCCCACTAAGATGTTTTACAAATAACATTAGCCCTTCTGAAAGGTGCCAAAAAAAGGCAGAACCACCGTGCCAACTCAGGATGGCAACCGCGCAGCAGCACGACCCGACTTGGGCACAAGCTTGGGCAGCGGCGGAGGGAGAGTAGCAGAAGCACCTCGCCTGGGATCACCAGATCTTGGTGCAGCTGGGGGGGAGCAACAACGAAACACCAGCAACGTACGAGCAGACGACCGGCCGCGGCGGAGGCAGCCCAACAGCTCCTAAGGGATGGGCAAAGCAGAGCATATGGTCAGCGTGGGAAAGGATAAAGAAGGTGGTTGAACCGACAAGGAAGGTACAAAAAGTGAGAAGAAAAAAGGAAGTACGAAAAACGAGAAAAATAAGAGAAAAAAGAGAAAACAAAAATTATTTTATTATGTATTTTCATAAAAAATTATATTATTATAAAATCACATTATAGGTCCATTACAGAAGCCGCTTCATCTAAGGGCCTTAGCCGGAGCCATTTAAGCCATAGTTCCCTGCCAAACTATCTCTAAGTCGATAGCCTATGATACACGACAAATAACTCCAATAGCTGCCGCTACCGCCCTCTTCTCTCAGAAAAAATAGCAAGCTCTAAAGCACAATCTAAAATTAGCAACTGAGTCGAACTAAATAGGAAACTTCTCCGTTAGGTGCATCATACACGAAATATACTGATCGATTTTAAATGCGTGGAGCAAGAAAATGGAATGATACACGACAAATAACTCCAACAGCTGTTGCTACTGCCCTCTTCTCTCATAAAAAATAGCAAGTTCTAAAGCACAATCTAAAATCAGCAACTGAGTCGAACTAAATAGGAAACTTCTCCGTTAGGTGCATCATACATGAAATATACTGATCGATTTTAAATGCATGGAGCAAGAAAATGGAAGAGGGAGAAATCGACAGGCTAGAAGTTAAAGAAAAGAGTTAAAAACAACATAAAAGACATGTCTGGAACTATCCATCACCAATATGACAAAACTCTAAAGTGGACTCATTTATGCAGTCAGGCGGGTTAAAAACAAATAAAAAATATACAGTAACCAAAGTGAGGGAAATTTATGGGTAAAGCACAATAATATATATATATTGACTGGTGTAAGCAGGGAGGCCCTAAACTACTTTTAAATATAACTTTTAATTTAATTCATAAAATTCTTAATTCGCTCCCACCATGAATTAGATCTAGAACGGCTAGATATTTCTCAGGTGATCTAACAACTAGGCTAGACTTTCTTTCGTTAAATATTATTCAAATTATCGCACAAATCAAAGTCCAACATCTAAGTTACAAGTTGTTGGCTTCAACATCACTAACACATACATATAATATATTTGATACCTATATAAAAACTTTATAAAGGATAAACCATGTATTTAAGTTGATCCCATATTACAGTTAATCATCAAACTTAAATATCACATGCTACAATATGCATTCATATTGAAGGTGGAACAAAATTAAATTGAATCATCATATTTAGACTTTGCAAGTTAAAATATTAAACTATGAAAATATGATATAGAATAAAGTACTTTAGAAATCGATGATCGATATGAAACTATACATAGAAAGCTGTAAGTAGTATTCAACGAGCGAGAGATAATACTTCTATTCTGTTCAGATAAAAAATCTAAAAAATAATTAAATAACTAGCTACCCGTCCTATTAGCGCGGGCCACCTTGCTAGTTTTTTTATATAAAAAATATCACAGCCGATCAAACCCGTCGCGCCAATGCAAGCCCCGAGCTAACATACAGACAAGTTAACGGGCAGCGCACCTCAATTCCACTGCTAATTCCACTTGGCGTTTGAATTAGCCTGCCACGCACTGCCAGCCCCGGCCGCGCGTGACAGGGACATACACGCTCTCTCCTTGATCGGATCAAACCCGAGCCTCCCCCTCGATCAACTTGCGCCTATGGCCTATGGGTGTAGTAAACTAAAACTACTAGTCGTTGGAGCGAGAGAGGAGACTGCGTGAATTGCTAAGCGTGTCGTGTCGTCGTCTTGTCAGAACGAAAGCTAGCTGGTCGATGCCAATTGCCCCGACAAGGATAATCCTGATTACTAGTAGTACACTAGTACATGTTACTAGTACATTGTTAATTATCAGCGCGTTCGACGCATACGTGGATACTGTGATGTTTCCTGTGAGATTCCTGTGTTTGTTTTTGCCTCCGTTGACCTCTGCGTGGATGAGCTACAAAAATGATCTTCGGAAGGAGGAGGATGAGCCACGATAATCTCTCGAGCCGCTTTGGATTGACAGCGTGCTATCGTATAGTACATTATGATGACCTGGCACACGGGATTTTAAGTAATAGTGCCTCCCGTATGCCGATCGCGAACCAGGTGGGAGCGCTGAGCGAGCTTGCAGGACGTACGACAACAAGGAAACCGACCCCGGGCATATATATCACACAGCCAAAATGCTTGTATATATATTTTTACTACTGTACTTGGACATTACCCGGAGCACGACACGAAACCGCCGTGTTCAAGCTAATGTGACTTTTACAATACCCTATTCGTCGCGAGATTACAGCAACACTGACGTCGCTGCACGAGTAGTAGGTGGTTTCCGGGACAGAAAAAAAAAAGTGATAGTGCCTGGAATTATTTGAGAGGCGGTGTACGTCAGGGTTTACCTTACTGCCGGTAAACTGGCGGTTACCACCAAAATTTACCGATACCGCTATTATGCGGTAACCCATACCGACGGTAAATTTCAAAAAAATTCGCCGAAATTTAAATTTTTTAAAAAAATCTAAAATAAAAAAAGACGGTTACCTCCGGTTACCGCTAAAATTTTCCGATACCGCTGAACGGCGGAAAATCGGTTACCGGCAATAAGGTAAACCCCGATGTATGTAGGGCATGGGCAGAGAGCTGCCTCCATAGCTGTCCGTCAGTCCATGTGGAGTTCATGGGTTGTATGTAGTGTAGCCGGTCGGAACCGTTGCTATCTCGGGCAGGTCAATTGTTTTTTTTTCGCGAACGTGCCTAAGTATCGATCAACAACTGTTCACTTAGTTCTTGTGCTTATGGTTTTGATCCAGAGTGATCGAATCATTAGCTATGTATGGGTCCATGCCACCCCCACCTACGTCCGTACATACGTATTTATCAACTCGCCTCCATCTTAGCTTGGTCCAGTACGGACATTATTGAAGAGTACAACAATACCGCCAAGTGGACACAGCATACACGCATCCTAATAGTAGGTTGAATTCAAGAGCTCTTGCCACCCGACAGGAGCACGTCGTTCACCAGCTTCTCGAGGCTGGCGTACGAGCCCCCGCCGGGCCGCGTCGCGCGCACGGCCGCCTCCCGCCACTCCGCCGCGCGGCGCCGCATCTCCTTCCCTTTCTCCCCGTCCATGGCCTCCCGTATCTTCCCCTCCACGGCCTCCCGCCGCACGTCGTGGCCGATCTCCATGGCCACGCCCCACTCGGCGCACTTGTACCGGCAGTTGGTCTGCTGGTCCGCGATGAAGGGCCAGCACAGCATCGGCACCCCGGCGCAGAGGCTCTCCAGCGTCGAGTTCCACCCGGAGTGCGTCAGGAACACGCCCACCGCCTCGTGCCGCAGCACCGCCTCCTGCGGGCACCAGGTCGCCAGCAGGCCGCGCCCCTCTACCGCCTCCAGGAACTCCGGCGGCAGCACGGCAGCGTCGCCGCTCACGAGGTCCGGCCGGATGATCCACAGGAAGTCGTGGCCGCTGTTGGCCAACCCCCACGCGAACTCCACCAGCTCCGCGTTGGTCATCACCGTGATGCTGCCGTAGTTGACGAACACCACGGACCCGGGCCTCCGGCCCTCCAGCCAGGCGAGGCAGGAGCCGTCCTCCTTCCAGAGGTTGGAGCCCAGCGCTTCGAGCTGGCCTCCATGGGGCACGATCTGCTCGGCGAGCAGGGCGAGCGGGCCGACGGCGTGGATGGACGCGGCAGGCGGGATCATGGCGCGCATGCCGTCGACCGCCTCCTGCTCGAGCTCGTACAAGGTGTTGAGGACGGAGGCGTCCGCGGCGGCTATCTGCTCCGTCACCTTGAGGGCGAAATGGACCATGAACTCGTCGGGGTCCGTCGAACGGATGAAGCTTGGGAGGTCCTTGAACCGGATGTGCTTGCTCAACCCGGGCGCGCTCTCCACCGGCGTGTCCAAGAACCCAT
Organism: Panicum virgatum; assembly: GCF_016808335.1. Taxonomy (NCBI): domain Eukaryota; kingdom Viridiplantae; phylum Streptophyta; class Magnoliopsida; order Poales; family Poaceae; genus Panicum; species Panicum virgatum. Next base: position 34,615,577 of record NC_053142.1, on the reverse strand, counting down.
TCGTCAGCTGCTCCTCTGCATCCACCAAAAAATACACGTGAGCACTGAGCAGTGAGCACTTGACCAAGACGCGTGTGGCCGTGCAACCGTGCGCCGTGCGAGAGGTGTTGGCAACTTGTCACCTTTGAGAGGGAAGACGTCCTCTTCGATGAGGGTGCGGTAGTAGCGGTAGCCCGTGTAGCCGCAGGTGCTGGACGTCCAGAGCAGCGCGCACGGCACGCCGATCTCCCTGGCGGCTTCCAGGGTGAAGCTCATGACGTCGTCGCCGACGACGCAGGTGACCGGCGGCGCGTCCGTGGAGGCGTTGAGCTCGGCGAGGAGGCTCCTGAAGTGCGGGAGGCAGGTCTCCGCCGTGGAACGGCAGAGCGAGGCCACGTCCTGGGTGACGTCCGCGTCGGACGGCGGCAGGCCGTCCGGGATGGTGGCGAAGCGGAAGCCCGGGAGGCCGTCGAGCGCGCCGGCGCCGCGGGAGCGGAGGAGGCGGCGGTGGTTGTACTCCGTGTTCACGAAGGTGACATGGAAGCCCCAGCAGTGGAGGACCTTGCCCAGCTTCAGCATTGGCGTGACGTGGCCCTGCGCCGCGAACGGCACCAGCACGGCGTGCGGCTTGCCGGCGTCGGCGGCGATGGAGCCCATCTCGTCGGGCGCTTATTGTTCAAGTGTAAGCGGCACTGATTTGTTTCCGGTTGCCGTGTGTATGTATGGCTGTATATAAGAAGAGAGTAGCGAACATGAACTGCTATATATAGAGGCATAGAACGACTGGCAACTTGTTCACCGTATGCTCTCAGATATTGTAAAGTCCGTTTGAACCCCTAAACTTGTGGCTACATATGTCCAAATGGGCTGGGTCGGATGGAACGCACCAGGCACTACACGAAAAAATACGACTCTAACCCAACCCAACCCGATAGCTCGGGTCCTGTCGAGGTCGGGACGCCAACCTATATTGCTGACCCTGACCTGACATAACTAACGGGCCTAATCCGATCTGACCCGACTAACGAGCTGGCACTATTCAGCCCATTTAGCAGCCCCCTCTTCCTGTCTTTCAATCTCCCCCCTCTCTTCCTTATCTTCCTCTCTCCCTTATCTCTTCTCTCCCTCTCGGCTCTGTCAGTGTTTTTACCGCCGGCCTATTTAGGGATACCCTAAGTATGATATTGCTTTGGGAATAGTGCAAGGACATAAGACACAAATTTAGATAGGTTCGGGCCACCAGAATAGCGTAATACCCTACGTCCTGTGTGGTGATTTGGTATATTGTGCCTTGCGCTGGGTGTTTGGCTTTGTTGAGCTTATTGTTGGTTCTATGCCGATCTAGGTACCCCGCCCTCCTTTATATAGTCCACGAACTGGGATACTAATCGGTCTACAAGTAGGAGTCCTAGAAGGATTACAAAGTAGAATCATAGTAGGATTACAGACGGGTCCTAATAGGCATATAATTTCTTCCTTGTGGTGTGCACGGTCCCATGGGCCTGGGTCTGACAAGCCCCCGAGCGCTTCGTAGCCGAGTGCAGCAGGAATCGAGTACTTCCAAAGGCGCTTTCAAATGCTTATGGAGTCCTCCAAGTGCTCCATCGAATGTTTCGAGTAATCTTCCGAGTACTTTCATGGAATCTGAGTACTTTCATGGCTGCATTGAAGCTGTAAGGTGCTGAATGTTTTAAGTGCTCCGCGTAGTAGAGCCAAGTCAATACGCTATTGGTGCGATGAGCCGGAAGGATAGATAGTAGTAGGATCGCAGGCGATTAGCCGAGATCGGAATGCAGTTACTGGCTCGTCCGGCCACAATAAGTTCGTCGGACAGGCGCACGCGGGGTGTGCAACGCGTACACCCGAAGTGGAATTTATCCATCAGTGTACCGGTCGATTACGCTGCCTGCGTTGCATTTTGTACCCCACCGAGGTTAAAGATTCAACCCCCTAGTAACTGCATGCATAAACACACTGTCACCGGCGAGTAGGATAAACCGAGAGAGATGGTGCTAGCGATACAGGTTGAAACAGCGAGCGAGGGCGGAGAGCGACACTGGAGGATGAACGTCCCCTTGGCATCTGGCCATCTGGTTAAGGGCGTCCGCAGTGGAGCCGGCGACTTCGCCAGCATGCGGGGCAGAGAGAGAAGACAAGCGCACATTACGAGACGGTTTGGGCCCACTTCTCTTTCAGCTAGGCATAAATCGCCGATTGATTTGTTCGTCGCTATCGAGTCTTCTCTCTTTTTTCCTTCCACGTCGGACGTTAGCTAGCGACGTCGCTAGGTCAAATCGACCCACTGCCCTAAAAAGAAACCATTTGCGGCTACACGCGAGATCGTGACCAGCCCCACGCGACCGTGCTAGAAACTTTGCGCTGGCTCTTCTTCTTCTTCTTCTTCTTTTTTTGAGGGGTCTTTGCGCTGGCTAAATGCCTAGTGCGAACATGTGGGGGCTGCGGATTGGCAATCCGCGGGTCCGGACTGCCAGGCCTCGAGGCACTGAATTTTTGTGGCCCGGTACAGCAATCAATCAATCAGATCAAGCGATGAAACGCGATCGCCAGGACTGCGGGCTGCGGCTACTGGCTAGAAACGCAGAACGGGGCCATCGCCCGGGCTCAACCAGCTTGTTGCTTGTCCAATCCAACAAAACCTGCAGGGTTTTTTTTATTCTGGTATAATCTGCGTCCATGCAGTGAGGATCAGATGCAATCTGCAACAATCCTGGAGGGATATGAAAAAAGGGAAACAGACGCGGACGTCTATCAACCACAAAGTCCGTGCAAGGACCACAACAAACGGGCTGTACATAGCGCGTGATTGCCATCGATCGTGTCGCAGAGAGCGCTTCCCACAGTGACAGTCTGCCCGACCTGTCGCTGCTTTCTCGGCCCATGGCCCACACTACCAGGCTAGTAGTCCCTTATCTTAGATTGCGAAGAAACAACAATTATTCTACCTTTAAAAATAAAATGTTCCGGGCAAAATGTGCTCCAATAAAATATTTTGCAATGTTAATAGAAAATGTTCTAAGAACAAAATAGAAATATTATAGAAATAATATTATCAAATATAGTGGAGCATAGGCTAGCTATGAAAACCAGAATTAAGTTTGGATAATGATTTTGCAATACAATTTTTTCTGAAGTTTCTATTTTGCACGGAAATCTACATAGCGTGGATAATATGTGGATAAAATGTATGATGTATGACAGCAAGCACTAGACTACCACTACGGTCCAATGAATGAACGAAGTAAAAAGAGAAGAGACCAGCCAATGAAAAAAGAGAAGAGACCAGCCAATAACGTTGCATACTTGCATCCCCTCGTATGCTGCTTTCTGCGACGTCTAAAGATCCCACCCGCGTGCGCGACCCCTATTATTTCCGCCACAAACACCCTCCGACCTTCCTTCTCAAGCCGAAACCGACCAACCGAGCTCAAACGATTCACGTATGTGTGGACTCTAAAGGCCATAAACGACAAGGGACCACTAGCTGTGTGTATCATCGCGTCATTAGGTGACAGCGGCCATATGAGAATTCAAAGCCAGGGAGTAGTGTCACGACGCACGCAGACATCGATCCCTTGGGCACGTGACGACGGTGGGCACACACAACGTAATCATTCACGGCAAGCAACAGAACCAACAAACAAATCTCGATAAGAAACGATTGGATTCAGCATCCGAGTTTTGTCAAGATCTGTATGTGACTCTGAACTATTTCTGCCGTCCAATTCAGATCAACCAGAACCGCCATGCACACCGGGTGTGACGCAGGCGGCGGAGGAAGGCTTGGGCCCGGGCGCGACGACGCAGGCGGCGGAGGAAGGCTTGCGCGCGGGGGTGGCCGAGGCGGCGGCGGAAGGCTTGGGCGCGGGCGTGACGGAAGCGGAGGAGACCGCGGAGACGTCGGAGGGCGCGGGGAGGGACCGGCGTGCGGTCCTGGGCTTGCTCGGGGTCGGGGTCTCAGTGAGGACGAGGAGGTTGGTGACGTCGCCCAGCGGCGCCGCTGCCGCCGCCTTCCGCTGCCGCTTGGTGGCGCAGGACTTGGAGCTCGTCAGGGACGTCGGGACCGCCGCGGCGCTCTTGGAGGACCTCATCGTCGGGGTCTGCACCGCGTGCGGGAAATGGGAGAGCGGTGGATTCGGAGAGCGGGAAGGGGAGCCAGGAAGAGAGGGGAACGCGCGGAGGCGGAGAGAAATCGAAGCTTGCAGGGGAAGGTTGTAGAAGAAGGGTAGTCTTTGTGTTTGTGGACCGACGTGGGCTTCAACCATATGGATTGAGGTGGGCTATAGCCCAACGCGTTAATTCCAAAGGGGACCTTTGGGGGCTTTAAGATATACTGGGCCTATTTAAGCCATCTGTTCTCTGTTTTTTAGTTTTTTCAAAATTTCAAACACAAACTTAAGCTGGATAATAAAATAGAAAAAATAGGACCTACATGAAGCACTAGAACTAGTCAGATAGATAATTTAGAATGAAGTACTCCATCCGTTCCAAATTATAAGTCGCTTTGATTTTTTTGGTTCATCTAATGATGAACCAAAAAAATCAAAGCGACTTATAATTTGTTACTAAATGGATGAACCGAAAAAATCAAAGCCACATATAATTTAGAACGGAGGGAGTACTATATAGTCAGATAGATAATCTGCACAAGTAAAATACTCTTTCAAAAGTTGGTTGAATCCACATTGTCTAGAACTAGTAGAACATACTAGCAGGCCATCCAGTTGAGAAGATAACACTAGGTTACCACAAATGATTGAAGCATATACTATAGCTTAGTTAAACTTAACAAATCCAACCTACATGTGTGTCTAGCCTGCTCGACACAGAACAGAGTTAGCTATAATGTTAATCCTACATGATAACTAACTTGCAGCAATCAGCCAAAGCTTCATCCTCGCGCAAGCACAATATGTTGCGGAGATGGATTGATCAGTCAAACTTTGAACTTTTTTTTCTCGCAAAAAAAAGGGCTTGAGCTTCTTTCCACAAAAAAAAGGCTTCAATCAAAACTTGGTAATTCAAGGGTGCCCCCATATGAAAAATGTCCGGTTAGAACTGATCTCTCCTTTTTAAGATGAAAGCTAAAACAATTAGTAGTTAAGAAAGAAAACAAAAAGGCAGTGAACAGAAGATACAATAGCAAAAACAGGAATGATAACTAGCTTTCCACTTCTTTAGTAGCCTCTCACTCACGGGCGCGGACGATGGCGTCCCCAGGCTGCTGGGTGGGCTCCAGTCTTCCTGTCCGAACAGGGTGGAGGGTAGCACCTCTCCGACCACCCACCCTCTAATCCCCGTGGTTTTTTCTTTTTTATATTTTTTAAAAATAAAAATTTCAAAAATATATGTCCGTTTTGAAATATTTCAAAAATACCCCCGGTCGCCCCCCATAGGGCGACAGGCCTTAAGTGTAATTTTTTTTCTTCAAATTCGCAATGAGGTCCCTGAAAAAAAAAGCCCTGTCGCCCCCCAGCTCCACCCCTCCCCTTCCCTCCTCATTTGAGCCCGAAAATTCCACCAAAAATCCAGAAAAAAAAGAGAAGTGAGGAGAAGGAAAGCGGCGAATTTAATGATATTTAAGTACTACGTATTTAAGTATGAGTAATTTAAGTAGGGGTGAGTAATTTAATTTAATTAGTGCTATAGTAGAACCATTTAAGTAGGAGTTTAATGATACTTTAGTTTGTAGTTACGTAGTAGTAAATTAGTTTAGAAAATTAGTTCTACGCATTTATTATTACAATTGCAGTACTATTAGAGACGTGTTTATAAATTAATTATGATTTAGAATAGAATTTGGCATATGCAGTATAGAATTTGAGTGTCATCACGTAGTTATGAATACTTATATGTTGTAGTTGAATTTCATACTTAGTTTTTTACGGATTATTGAATAAGATAGTGAAGTAAAGAGTATAACTCGATAAGTATTATGTGATATACAGATATGTCGAGCAAGATGCAGTTTCAAGTATAACGACCAGATAACGAGACCTTCACCTTAGACGACTTCGACAGCTTGAGTCCAGAAGAGCCTGCCGCGCAAGGTGACCCCGATGTCTTGGGGTATTCACAGCTAGGAGGAGCACCACTTGGGATCTCTCAGCAGCAGACACCGCAGCACCTTGCGCGTCCTGAGCGACAGGTGAGGTCTCCGGATGTTCTCACCTACTCCGAGGGCCATGTCCGTGCCCAGCAGAGGGCTAAGAGGGTCCGACGCCCTAGGGGTGGTTAGATATACCTGATGTTTGTATCTCTGATGTTTATTTGTAATGAGATAGCTGTGGACCCGCTTATTTGTATCCGATGTTTATGATTGTGCTAGTTTACTTGTCATTTGTTTCTATACATACTATTGATGTGAACTTATTATATTTCTGGGTTCCATAATGCTCGTGAAATAAGGGAAGTTCTTGCGATTTTTTTTCGTGATTTAATGAAGGACAAGTTATGTGCGGTAGGTGTTAGCGGCCCAGATCCTGCCGACGATGATGCCGACTAGACGCTCGAATAACTCAAAATAGGAACCATAGTGTATCTAGCTGCGAGTACGAGATCACAGATTGCCACTACTCAGCACGGCGATCACGGGTTTCCCAAATGTCGCATTCTTTGCCCAGACATACGTGACCCAATAGTAGTGCTCTTCCACCATTTCAAAAAGATGTAACAACACGACAAGCACTCCAGCTTTTTTCCTGAATTTTTGGGCTCAAATGACAAAGGGAATGGCGGCATATGGCGGCCAGGGTTTATAAAAAGGGAGGGACCCTGTCGCCCCCCCAACGGGCGATAGGCCCCTGTCGCCCCAGGGGCGGGCGACAGGCCCCTGTCGCCCGTTGGGGGGGCGACAGGGCTTTTTTTTTCCAGGGACCTCATTGTGAATTTGAAGAAAAAAATTACACTTAAGGCCTGTCGCCCTATGGGGGGCGACCGGGGGTATTTTTGAAATATTTCAAAACGGACATATATTTTTGAAATTTTTATTTTTAAAAAATATAAAAAAGAAAAAACCGCCTAATCCCCGCACTGTTGCTACACGACCCACAAACAATTCGGCCCATACGATGTTTTTCAACTGTTGTGGTGTGGTGGTTGACCTTTCCGTACGAGTCGGCCTCCCGTGCAGGGCAACGACGGCTTCCAGTTCCAGGAAATGAGAAGACTTCACTGAACCAAGAGACCAAAAGGCAAACTAGAACCTTATAATACAATCTTTGGAAACCAAAAATATATAGGTTCATCGATATGAATAGATGGATACATTTTAACAAGGTGATTTAACATACTAAGGTCATGATTAAAGTTAAGGTTCTACATGTGGTTCTGGTTCCTAAGTTAACCATTACTAAAAAGGGTGTAAGTACAAGATATTATAATGTAAAAAATGTGTAAATAAGTGACATTATGACTTATAATGGCTATAAACCTCAATTCAAGACTTGGGAAAAAAAAAGGAATTGAAAATTCACACAAAATAATAAAGCATAAAGCTTTAAACTAGGTTTATTAAACAAATAATACTATAATTTGTTTGACCAAAGTCAACCATGTGACAAATTAACTCTAATTAAGTTAATGAACAACTTTTATTAAGGTGTTGAGCTCAAGATATGTGAAGAAGATGGTTAAATAAGCTAAAACCCTAATTTTCAAATAAATAACTTTATAGCCTTTTCTTAGGCCAAATAAATGAATATTTAATTAAATACTTCAAAATTCACCAACATATGAAATATAGTATACTTTAAAATGGTGCAAATCCTTGATGAAAAAATGATGTTTAAATAACTTGATTAGGGCCTCCAAGTTTGAATTTAATTTGAATTTATAAGGAATGCACATTCTATGTCAATAAAAATTCACAAACATTGTGCTTTCAACGGTGTCGTGGAGCCAGGATGACCAGGTGACAATGCCAAGGTGACGTGGTGGCTACAAGTATGGCACTTGGGTTGGATCGAGTGGGCAGCAATAGATAGGGATCACTGACACTACTGTACCTAATGATCACTCTCTTAGTGCGAAGATCACACGACATATGTAGCACTTAAGCTTGCATATATCAACCTTCACTCAGATCGTTCAAAACGGAACCCAGTTTGATGCCACCCGAGAGCACAGTACACCTCACACCCTGGGACTTTAACCCACGGGCATCCAGGACTTTAACCCACGAGGGCACACGCTACTCCCGCCATCTCTCCACTCCCAGTGCACAATTGTCGGTTTCCGATTTGACTTACCACCAAGATCGGGCTTCCCTTAGTATGTGGCAGTACTAAAAGCTCCCGAACTTAACAATCCTACAACGGAACGGTCCTTAATCGACAAGTCGGAAACAGTACAGAGAGACTCCCTTCTCAGTGCAAGTTACCCGACCGATCTCATATTCAAACACCATATCCCAGTATGGTTTCATAATATAGCATCCTTTCTCAGTAAATGCCCATTCGGGCTATGATCATAGACTGGTCACATTTTGACTCAAAAAGTCTAACTAATTAAGCACAACTAAGCATTTCTAAACATTTTCGCCAAAACGGGTTGTCAAGGTAGGTATCGAAATAATCAAGGGGTAGATAATGCATCAATCAGGTTATCACATAACTCTTATCACCTAATGCAGTGTATTAAGCAAAGGTGATATAAAACTTTGTCAAACACAAGGAAGGGTTTAAATGAACCGGGGCTTGCCTTGACTTGCGAAATATCCGGATTCTAGAGACGGGTCGAAACTTGGATCAACAAGATAACCTTCTTCAGGAGCTCGATCAATAATCCCTTGATCGCTCTCTTTCACTACACGAGATAATAATGTATGCTTTACATGATGATAATGTAAACATGATGCTTGATGAGGATACATGAAATGATAAACAACTTGAGTACAACTTTCCTTCACGATAAAGTTGCAAGCCAACAAAACCAACTTGCAACACTACCTACTTTATTAGAGGAGTTCTCAAGGACCATTTAATATGTTATGATCCATGGCTTTCAAAGGAATCCTAAAGCTCCACTTAAAACAATTGTTTTTGCCTTTATAAACATTTATAAACATTTTATAAATTATTTTATAACTAAGAATGAAATAAATTTATTTCAAAATGGCTCCAAAAATTTTATACAGAGAGGTCATATCATAAAACAGTGACAAAACCATTTTAATGATTTTTGGATAAATAAAATAATTATTAAAAATCATGGAAGTTGCATTTTTCAATTAAATATTGTATTTTTAAATCACTCCAAAAGTGTTCAAAATTCAAATTTCATATTTTTCCTAGATAGTAAATCTAATTATTAGGCTACATAAATATTTTCAGAATTTTTTAACTAGTATTTGAAGTTATATGAATTTTGAAAGATCAGGTACTATTCAAATAACTGAAATTGAATAAAACAGGAAATAATTGAAAAAGGCACGCGGGCCGATTCTAACCCAGTACTATGCGGCCCATACTATTCATTTTGGCCCAAAACTATTCCTTGTGGGCCGGATTTTATTTTATTTTAGCCCACTACAACTTTTGGCCCACTACTGTGTATGATAGGCCGGTACTGTTTCTTACTGGGCCGGCCCATAAGCTACAGTAGCAAAGCCTGCTACTGTGCTTGTGCCACTCGCGTGCATGCCCGCGGCCATGGCGGCCGGCGGTCACCGCGCGGGGCGGCATCGCCGGAACGGCGACGGGACTACGGTAGAGTGGAAAAGGAGAGGTTGAGGAGGGGCAGGAGCTCACCTCGGTTCCGGTGCGCGTGCTACTTTGGATGAAGACAGGGCGGAGGAGGGTGGACGGCGGTGGTAGCGGTGGCGACGGCGACAAGGTCGGTGTTCCAGTGCGCGGAGGCTTCGGCTGGGAGAAATAGGTGGCCGGTCATGACTACGGAATCAAAGTGAACTCAAGACAAGACGAAATGTATCTTGAAGCTCACCGGAGAGGAAGAAAAGGAGCGGCGGGCTCGCGGCGGCGCTTCGGACGGCCGTGGAGAAGACGACGACGTGAGCGTGATTGAGGCAACGATAAGCAACGCGAGCAGGGGAAAACGACGCGAAAGAAAGTTACGGAGCTGTGGTAGAAGTGGAGCGGCGAGCGGAGGAAGAACGACGGCGAAGCGAGACGGCGGGTGGAGGAGCTCCGGCGACGACGGAAATGAAAGAAAGAAGAAGAACGACGGCCACAGTGGCCTATTTATAGAGAGAGAAGGATGGTGAGGTGGCCGGAGGTGTCTCGAACGTCCCCAGATGGTCGGTTTCGCGAGAGGGTGGCGGTGGACGGCGGCGCGAAGGTTGGCGCCGGCGGTGGCGGCCGGTGACAGGGGAGGGTACTGTTCACTTTCCCCAATTCAGACCCTAAATCGAATTTCCAAAATTACTTTTGATTTTTGAATAAAACTTGAAAATATCCAAAAATAAAAGTTGCTCAAATTTTCAAATTCTAAAACTTTGGTATTCAAAACATTTTGAAATTCGACCTAGATTTTGAAATCCAAATTTGGGGCTAGTTAGGGTTTTGTCGGAATTCAAAATTACTTTAAATTTTTGAACTAAACTTTAAAAACTCAAAATACCAACTTTGTTCATTTTTGAAAGATCTACAAAGTTTCTTTTGACACCATACCCAAATTATTGATAGTTTTTGAATTATAGAAAAGGGGGTAAAAAGGGGTTAAAAATTAGGGTTTTCCGACAGGGGGTAACTTCCGGATTCCGATTTTTTTCGCGTCTTTTCATCCAACAACTCAACCAATGCTATAATTAAAATTATTTTAGTTCAATGCAATTCATGGTGAGCTAAACATATATGCTTTGCAATGATGATATGATGCCATGTCCTGTTTTAGTAACAGTAACACCAGGGGTGTTACAGCAGGCGGGCACGTCTTGCTACTTGGGCGCCCCTCCCCTGTGCCGGCACAAGCGCCTCCCCCCGCTCTTGAGGCAGAGGCCTCGAGCACGGGGGGTGCTTTGCCCAGACAGACTGCTGGCACTGCCACCTCACCCTCCTCCTCTTCACTTCCGGCGGCTCTCTGTGCCCCGCTGCCGGTGCCACCGCCGCCGCCCTCTGCCCTGGAGGTGGGAACCTCGGGCAAGGAGCCACGCGTCGCCAAGCGCGCCTCAGCGGCGACGACGATCCTGGGCGCGGCCCGTCCCGTCGCTGCTCCCTCCGCTGTGCAGGCAGTGGCGGCCCCCGTGGCGTCGGTCGACCAGACTGGCTCGGCACCCCAGCCGTCGCCGGCCACCTTCCTGGAGGTCACCCGCCGTTCGGTGACGCCGCCAGCACCGTCACCCACGACGGAGGTGCCTTCCTCTTCCTCTGACGCTCGTCCCAAGCGTCGCCGTCGCCAGTGGCGCCGGAAGGCAGCCGTGCTGGTGCCAACCCTGGGCCAGCGTCCGCCCCACCTGCGGCTGGGTGTGAACCCGCAGCCCCGGCTCACAGCGCACCAGCGTCTCGGCGCCGGGGAGCGGCGGCCGGTTCACCTCCGCCTCGGCCAGCACCAACGCGCGACCACGCCCGACCATGATGGCTGGCAGGAGGTGCTGCCCAGCGGCCGGAGCAACCTGACACCGGGCGCTGGCAGGCAACCCGGGCTCCCCGCCCGAGGAACCGCGTCAGGCCCACCGACGGCAAGTGTCTTAACTGCTTGGCGACTGGGCATCGGATGGCCACTTGCACACGGCCTCCGCGGTACTTCAACTGCCTCGGCGAGCACCACCTGGCCAAGGACTGCAAGAGGCCCAGGGCGGCGGACGTGCCTGGGCATCGCCTCAGCCGTGACGAGGGTCGGTCCGTCCGCCAGAGGCGTGGCGGGAGCCCCGGCAGCGCGGGTGACGCGGCCGGCGCCTCGCCGCCACCACCCACGCCTGACACGCCGGTCGGGTTCCAGGGCGGGACGCCATCGCCACAGCCCCCGTCCAACGTTGAGTCCGAGCATGCTCTGCCGGGCGCTCCCCGTTCGCGGCCTCGCGAGACCTTCTGCTACATCAAGCGGGATGCCAGCATCCGCACCGCGGAGGAGGCCCTCCTGTTCGCTGTGGTCATGGTAGCCAGGGACGGCATCGCCTCCCTGCCTATCGAGGACGTCCGGGCGGCCATCGCCGCCGTTACAGAGTCCCGTCTCGAGGAGATCGTCATCCGGCCGTTCTACCCTGAGCACTTCATTGTCTTCTGCGGCACTCAGGAGCGGACGTACCGGATCGTGGGCTGCTCCCCGCTGTCCCTGGGGTAGAAAGTCCTCACACTGACCCCATGGTCCAGGCGCAGCCACGCGGTCGAGGCGTCGCTCAGCTTCCGTGTCAACCTGGTTCTCGAGGGCATCCCCCCGCATGTTTGGCGCGAGGATACGGTGGCCAAGATCCTCTCTCCTTCGTGCTGGGTGCAGAGCGTCGACCCGGACTCGTCTGGTGGCGGCGACCTCTCCTCGTACAGGGTCACGGCGTGGACCGCGCACCTCTCCCTCGTCCCCCAGATTTGTTGGCTGGGTGTGGATGAGGAGGACGCGCCGACCCATTAGTTCGCCGGTGGTCCAGCCATCCCGCAGTACCTCCGAGAGGTCCCGACCCTGGGATACGAGGTCCTGATCCACCTCCGAACTGTCGCTGACTTCTCCGGGGCCGGCGGGTCGCCACCTCCGCCAGGGGATAGTGATGCTAGGGACGGTAGCCAAGGTGGCCTGTCGCACTTCGGGCCACACTTGCACTCCTTCCCCTGCGACCGCGGTATCCCGGACGCCGACGTCAACAACGTGCATGGTCGCGGCCGGGGCCGCATCTCCGGCCCTTGGCGTTCCCTCTCGACCCCGAGCGCCGCCACCGCCGTCGCGCCCGGCCGTGCCGCGCACCGCCGTGTGGCTCCTCGGCCCACGCGCCAGGTTCCCGCCCGTCCCGTACAACGGGTTGGACGTCGCGACCAGCAGAGAGCGCCTCCCTCGGCCGCGGGTCAGGCCCCTAGGCCGCAACCGCCGCGGCCGCAGCCGCCGGGCGTCCGCGCCACTGCCAGGCCCTGGCGGCGGTCGCCGCCTCCGCGCCGGGAGTGGCGCCCAGTGCAGCGGGTCCCCGCTCCGGACGCACAGCCTGGGGTGAGCGATGAGGACGAGGTCCTCCGCCATCCCACGCAGACGTCTGTCACTCTCGGTGACCCACCCACCCACGTCCTGGCGCAGCCTGCCGAGGGCGCCGTGGACCCTCTCGTTCTGGACGCGCTTGGGGAGGCCTCCGGCAACTCTGCACGGATGCTTGTGCTTTCGGGTACGCGGATTGTGGACGAGGTCCCCCGCCAACCCGGCCGCACGGAGGACAACCTGGCAGCAGCCTCTCACGCCGCGCCTCCCCGGCTCGTGCTCGGGGCGGCTGACCCACGAGCATTCTGCAGTCCGGCCGTGGACTTGGCGGCCGTGCTGCCACCGTCACCGTCCTCACCGCCGCCCGGTTTCGGCACTCAGGTGAGGGTTGAGGACGTGGTCCTCCTCCCACCTCAGTCACTGGAACCGCGCACGCCCGATCCAGGCGCCTTGGCCACCACGGCTAAGACCTCGGACATCCTCCCACCTCAGTCGCTGGACCTGCGCAACCCTGACCCGGGCGCCTTGGCCGCCACGGCTACCGCGGACGTCGTGTTCTTCGAGGCCTCGGGGCAGGGACCGGCCTCGGCATCGGCACTGACGTTGGCGGCCATGGCTGCGACCACGCCGGTGGTCTCGTCGACGTAGTTTAGGCCGACTCTTGTGTGAGTGTTGAGGACGAGGTCCTCCACCCACCCCAGTCGCCGGTTCACCGCACCCCGGGCGACGCATCCGCCTTGGCTGGTGACGACCCGCCCTCCTCGCCCTTGGGGACTCCTCCTCCCTCTCTACTTCCTCAGCATGCGACCGCCTTGGACTGGACCGCGACGTTGCAGGGCCCGTTGCCAGCCCTCTCTCCTGATGCCACAGAGCCCCAGTCACCGCCTCCCGCTGACCCTGCCTTACTGGTCTACACCAGGAGGGCTAGGCCATGACCTACCCCGGGGGCTAGGCCTGGGCATTCGGTTAGTACCGAACCGATCGGTTCGGTTCCTCGGTTCTCACAGAAGTTCGGTTCCCAAAAAACAGGAACCGATCGGTACTTTATATAGTTAAGAACCGAGCAAATTCGGTTCTCAGTTCTAACCGAGAAACCGAAATCTCAGAAGATGGTTGGGGACGAGCGCCGGCCGGAGCTAGGAAAGGCACTCCGCCACGCCGGATAGGGTAGCCGGGCAGGGGCTGGCCTGCGGCAGAGGTGGCCAGGGCCGAGGCAGGGGTGGCCGGACACCAGCTGGTAGCCGGCAGCCGTGACGCGCTCGCAGAGTCGCAGGAGGGCGGGCGTCGAACGCGGGCGGGGCGCCGCCGCGCCGGGGGCAGCTTGGCGGCTGGCGGCCGGACGCGGAAGCCGAGCCTGGGCGCGGGCGGTGGCGGCTTGGGCAGGGACCGACGGCCTGGCGACGGCCTTGCCGGCGGGGGTTGGGGTCGGGGGCGGGGGCGGCGATGCAGCTTGCCGGCAGCCCGCGGCCGGCGCGGTCTCGACCCTGGACCTGAAGCCTGGAGGCCTCGAGCAGGGGCGCTCGTCGCTCGGTGGGCGCCGGGGCGGGGCGGCTGTCGCGTCCGCCGTCGGGGACGGGAGTGTCGGTCGGGTGGGAAAGAATCAGGGGGAGGCCGGGAGGGCGGAGGGGATCTGAGGATGGGGTTCTAGGGTTTGTATTGGGCCGACTTGGGCCTTTCCCAGCTGGGCTAATTTGGGATTTGGCATAGGGGTTCGGTTCTTCGGGTAACCGAAGTCAAGAACCGAAGTTACCGAGGAATTTTGGTTCCTCAGAACGTGGAACCGAAGTAGAACCGAAATTTCTCGGTTCCGATTTTTTCGGTTCCGGTTTTTTCGGTTCCGGTACTCGGTTCTTTCGGTTCGGTATTCGGTTCTCGGTTATATTTGCCCAGCCCGACCGGGGGCTTCCTCCGCCCCGCCCAAGCTACTTGGCGGCAGGGCGTCTGGCGTGGCCACCTGCATGCCGGTGGACCCCCCCCCTTCCCTGTGACGGGAGTTGAGGGCTCTTGCGTTGAGGACGAGGTCCTTCGCACGCCACCTCGCCCTTCACCGACGACGACACCGCCCGGGGGATGCATGGAGGACGAGGTCCTCTGCACCACCCCGCCGGCGGCTCCCTCCACAGTTGCGGGTGATGCCTCGCCTTCCTCCCTCACCGACCGCGTCAAGCGGTTCGCGCAGTAGTCGCGGCTAGGGGGCCGGATATTCGACTCTCCGACGTCCACGTCGGTTGCTACTCCGTTACCGTCTCTGTCCACCCGGACGGTGATGCACTCCCCCCGTGGTGGCTCACCGTCGTCTATGGAGGCTGTTAGAGACGCTTGCCTGGGACCTTGGGCGGTCCTTGGCAACTTCAACTTGATCCTCGACGAGGCGGACAAAAACAATGACAACATAAACAGACGTACGATGTCCTCCTTTCGTCAGACGGTGGCCGACCTCGAGCTCCTCGACTTGCACCTTCACTTGGAGCAATGAGCGGCGCTCGCCCACCCTTGTGCGGCTTGATCGCGCCCTCGTCTCCCTCGACTGGGAGAGCATGCACCCAGACTGCCATCTTCAGGCTCTCTCTTCCGACGCCTCCGACCATTGCCCGTTGCTGCTCCAGACACGGATGGCAATTCATGCCAAATGTCATTTCCTCTTGGAGGCCTTTTGGCCCAAGTCCAAGGGCTACCTGGAGGCAGTGGCCGCGGGTTGGACATGCCCCGATGGCATTTCCGACCCCCTTCGACGCTTGGATACGCTGCTGCGCAATCTCAAGAAGGAGCTCCACAGGTGGTCCGCCAGATCGATTGGGAATGTTCGGGATCAGCTGCTTATGGCCCGGGAGATCATCCTCAGGTTCGACCAGGCCTCAGAGCGTCGGTCGCTCACTGACGACGAGTTCGAGCTGCGCAAGGACCTCAAGTTTAAGTGCCTCGGCCTTTCCTCCCTCAAGTTTAAGTGCTCCATTACGCCGATCCATGGCCCGGATGACAACATACAGCAGCTGCCGACCATCTTGGGATGCCAAAGGGCGGAATTCCCCATCACCTACCTTGGCCTCCCTCTGAGCGTAAAGAAAGTACCCAAGGCCAAGATCCAGTCCGCGGTGGACGCGGTCGCCAGGCGTATGCCAGCGTGTCATGGTCCCCTCATGAATAGAAGCGGGAGGCTAGTCTGGATCAAGTCGGTCCTCTGTGCAATCCCGATCTACACCATCATCGCCGATGATCTTCCTCCATGGGCGATCGAGGAGATCAATGCCATCTGTCGGAGGTTCCTGTGGACCGGTAAGGACGGTAGCGTCAGGGGGAAGTGCATGGTGGCATGGCCCACCGTCTGCCGCCCACCAGACCTCGGGGGCCTCGGCATTCCGGACCTGCGGTTATCGTCTACTCCCCTGCAGACGAGGTGGCTTTGGCTGCAGCACGCAGATGAGAGCCGGGCATGGGCAGAGCTGCCGCTTTCCGTGCCCCGGGAAGTGGAGTCCTTCTTCGAGGCGTCTACGTACACCGTGCTCGGTGATGGCCGGTCCACCGCTTTCTGGACGGGTCGCTGGATACAGGGCATGGCGGTCAGGCAGATCGCGCCCAGTCTGCTGAACTTCGTCAGTCGCAATGACATCCGTCGGACAACTGTGGCCGAAGGGCTGCAGGGGCGCTCATGGGTCCGCCAAATCACTGGAGGCATCTCTGTCGATGCTACAAACCAGTACCAGCGGCTCTGGGATCTGGTCGAGCTTGAATCCTTAAACGGCAACGCGGACCGCTTGGTTTGGAGATGGAACCAACAGGGCACCTACTCCTCCCGTTCGGCCTACAGGGCGCTACACCTGCCTTCGCACCCGATCCCCGGTTGTGCTCGGATCTGGAGCACCTGGGCGCCGCTACGCATCAGGATCTTCCTTTGGCTGGCCGTCCGGAGGAGGCACTGGACCACTGACAGAAGGCATCGGCATGGCCTCGACGCGCGCTTCGAATGCTACCTCTGCGAACAAGACCCGGAAACTATTGACCACATCATCACCTCGTGCTCCTTCTCCAGGCACATTTGGTGGACCATCTTAGCCGTGTTGGGAGTCGACGCCTCTCAGGTGGGGGGCGGACCCATCTTGGATTGGTGGGACCGTTGGAGACGGAGGTGGCATGGAGACGCAAGGAAGGGCGCCGATACACTCTTTGGGCTGGTGGCGTGGGAGCTTTGGAAAGAGAGAAACGCAAGACTATTCAGAAACGAAGCGGCCACCACTGCGCGGTTCCTGGCCAACATCAAGCAGATCACAGACCTGTGGATAATGGCGGGGGCGCGTCACCTAGGGGGGTTAGTTAGCGAGTAATCGCCATGTGTAATTCTCAGGGGAGGCAGCGCCTATTGTAAACTTTTCCCTCCCGAAACGCGCACTTGCGCGGTGTAAAACATTCTCTTCTTAAATACAAAGATGCGCAAATCTTTTACGTATTCGAGAAAAAAAAAACAGTTATCACAAGATTTGTCAGCCCATTTCAAAATATTAAGTTTAGAGAAATGACGATTATTGCCCCCCAAAGGCTTAGAGCTACAAACACTTGCTTGTGCTGCTCTTGGTAATGTGTATGCGCTGATAGGATTTAAAGCTTCAGCTGTAGTGCTTGGCAAGGAACCTCTTCAACCACAGTTGCCTGTCGCTCTCAGACTATGTCCATGAAGACAAGTGCTGCCCCTTTCCTCTCCATGAAATGGTCAAGAGCACATGAGTTCATCTCTAGAGAATCCAGGGACATCCATAACAGCATGGTAGATGCCCTTACACGCCTCAGCCTCGGCTACTGTAACACCCGGTCCATTTATAGCATATGGTAGTCCTCCATTGCTTGATCCTCCTTCTTGGTTCCTCTTTCTCTTCAGTGTCCTCACATCTTGCTTCATCTTGTTGTCTTCCTTTGTTTTGTTGTCGAGCGAGTGGTCTTCATTTGGATCTTCACCTCATAGGCTAGCAATTCCATCTCCTGGCTGTCCCAAAGCTTCACCTGACCCCAGTGCATACTTGCCTGTAGCAACCCCATGCCTAAAGATCACTTGCATCTGGTAGTAGTTGACAATCGGCCTGTTCAAGAATTCTGCATCTTTTGGGTGGGCCTAATCAGCAAAGAGAAAAGCAAAGGCCAGTAACATTAGAATAACAGTAATCTATTGTGTAATGTACAACTGTAAGATCAAAGCTTGCAAGTATACCTTCACAACTCCATCATAGTGATCACTGTCCAGTGCCTCATCCCATCCAGTCTCATTCATTTGCTTCAGCTTGCAAACCTTCACCCGTCTTGCCCTCCAGAACCTCAAGTGGTTGTACACTTGTATTCCTGAACATAGGGTCGTTACCATCCTTGCCACTTGATTGAGGTGGACGTCCTTGAACCCCTTGTCAGTCTTTTGGCCCTGTTCAACAATGTCTACAAAACGGCATAGCATGAATCCAGAGCAGGCATCATTCCAGTAGAACCTGGCAGCAGCTACTTGGAAAACCAAGTACAAGACGATGAACCTATTGGATCGTGTGTTTTTTAATCTTTCAGTTAATCTGCTGAATGCGAGTGAGAAACCAAGTTTCTGGAGTTGCTCTGTTTATTTGAGTTTGAGACTTTTAAACTACAAACTTTTGGAGCTTTCTGACTGTTTATAACTTAGAAGACTACAAACTTTTGGAGTTTTCAAAAGCTAAATAACTCCCATGAAAGGAAAAAAAAAGACCAAAAGCTCACCATTTCAGGAGCTTTCTGACCTTTGAAAGGTTCAAAGGCTGAAGTGTGAAAAGTTTATAGGAAATCCAAACAAACAGGGCTTTGTAAAACCTATTTTTATTGCTGTCTTTCGCTTTGGAGTTAAGCTTGTTCATTTTTCTCTATGTTATATCACCAAACGAAGCACTCATCTTTAATTCGATTGAAAACCGCGTTGCTCGAGCTCGTGGTTCTATCGAAGACTGGCATTTCTCTCCTTCTAGATGTGCCACAACGTTAGGATGGCAACTGAATGTGCCGCTTGGCGCCCGAATTAGTCATTGCCACAAACCAATCCTCCACTTCCTCGCTCGCCGCCCAGTTGTTTGGATGTAGATTTGCACATTTGCTCCAGGATAGCACCAGGCACCAAACCTCGCATGCAAAGGGGCACTCAATGAAGAGATGTGTTGCGGTCTCCAGGTTCCTCTCACTGAGGGCGCATAAATAATTCAATCTCGTGCTTATCCAAATAACGTTTTTATTTATTTTTCTTTTTTTCTCTTTTTTTTAATAGATTAAGGGTGCCATTAAGATAACATGGTAGCTGCTCTCGCATTGAATTGTACTCCCTCTATCTAAAAAACATGTAAATCTCATTTCCCGAGGAGTCAAAGAATCTCTAAGTTGACTAAATTTATAAAACGTATTATCTATATTTAATCTCAAATTGCGTTTATAATGAAAATATCGTTCATGATTAATCTAATGATACTTATTACATATTATAAACATCAATATTATTTTATTTATATTTGATCAAAATTAAGAATCTTTGACTCCTCGGTATGTGAGGTTTACATGCTTTTTAGGACGGAGGTAGTAGTGTTGATGTTTGTAATAAGATTGTTCGATGCAGAGGCTAGAATATTTATATTCTCTTTTCGAAAAAAAAAAGATAACATGGCGACGAGAATACCAACGGATAAAGCACAAGGCAGAGCATTTTTTGGTAGAAGAGAAAGGAAGAGAAAAGAAAAAACGGGTTTAACCCTACCCAACCGCCGGCCATGACGTCTGCGGCCGCCGGCGAGGTGTCCACCTCGGAGCCCGCGGCGAGGGAGAAGCCCATCGTCGTCCGGGTCAAGCGCAAGCCCTCGCAAACCCGCCCGGACGCTTTCTGTGAGCTGAGCTCCCTACCCTTTCCTCCTTTCTCAATGCCCCGCCCACCACTTTCCTCTTGAAATCTTCCACTCGATAAAGTACAAGGCGTGTTTTGAAATCTTTTTTTTTTCTGCTATGTTATCAGGGCTAGAGATCAATGAGAGGCCGTCGAAGAAGGCGATGCTCGATTTCTCCCGCCTCTCCATCTCCGAACCCTCCTCCTCGTCCTCCTCTGTCAGCGCCAAAGGTACCCGAGCAAAAAATAATAAAAAAAGGATGTAACCAGTCACTGATACTAAAGGATGGTTCACTCCGTACATTGTCAGTAACTTGCTCATGCGAAATTACCCCAGAAAGGATGCAAGATTGTCCTGTCTGTTGAATGCCATGATGCTTGCCCGTACGGATTTGTCACAACACCTTGCATCAATACTATGCTTGATAACTGATATGAGACCAAATTCCGCTCATTGGGACAAATAATTATGGACCACAATTGAAAAAAAAAACCCATTGTAGTGCCTCCATCACCTGCAAATTGATTTACTTGCTCCCCGTGCCCACAGCTTCAGAGGAACCACGAGTTAAGAAGCTTCTTGTCCAACACATCGAGACAGTACACCATTCTGAAGCTGTTGAAGATGTTTTACATTCTCTTTTGGTAATGTAGCTTCCCTTTTCATTTGACCGTTTGTTATTTATTTATTTCTTGTTATAAGCTGAATTGGCATCCAGATTCGGCATTTGGCATGGCATAGCTGTTTCTTAGTCTGTGGTCAAATTTCAGTTCATGTTTCATTTCTTCTATGTGTTCAGTGATACTACTGCGTCATTGGGCTTGTTTGTTAATTTTCTTCTTTGTGGATTCTAATATAAATCACAAGTAGTATTTATCGCAGCATTATTAATGCATTTCTGGGGTTTAAATACTGCAACTAGAAACAGGAGTCTATTTCTGTTATGCACTCAAACATGGTTACACAATGGATGGGCATTAGTTACTCTATATATCAGATGCATAACACATATATGGAACTACTCCATTTGTTTCTGCAGCTTGCTGACTCAAATGCCAAGGAGATAAAGAGCAAGACAAAGGAGTGGAATGATAGAATCAAGCAAGACAAAGTAAGCGAAACTGGCAGTGTCCACTGCATTATTTTTTGTGTTCACTGATTCCCATGAGGATTATGTAATAATTGAACATTTATTTTTCTCCTGGAACATTGTTGGCGCTACATTTACTGTTAGGAAAATAGTGCTTTTCATATTTATAGCTGTTGAAATGAATTTAATTGGTTAAATACTAAAGTGGGCCCTCTTTGTGCGGACAGAAATCAGAGCAGCTACTATCAGCAGCCAGACAGAGGCATGAGGTACACATCATATTATTCTGAGTTTCTGACTGCAACTGATTCCTTCTTCTCAAGTTTCTGCAAGTACTAAAGGGGCAGTGAATTTGATAGTTGGTGCATATCATGAAATGGCTGAAACCCAAGCACAGAATTAACTATAGGAGGAAAACTAAGTGTTCGTGTAATTTGCTATGCAGATTTTAAGTACATCATTCACCAATAACCATTTTTAACTAGCGAAACATTTCGCTACTCTATTTCGTCAGGGTTAAATTAAGTTTTATATCATGTACTTTGTTTCTTCCGCGTAGTCTAGTATTAAATTTGTTTCCCATACTCTGATTGGTACATAATTTATTGACAAGTTCAGGAGTGCTCCCATAATGATTTAGTATGCGTTTTTTAAGTGCTTACATCACTGCTACTTCTGCAGTCTTGTTTGAATTTTGTATGTCACACCTCCCCTGCAAGTATATGTGAATTGGTTTTAGCTCCACACCATAGATTTATCCATGTTGGGTCTGATTGCAATATAATCTTGTGGGAACAACCAGGTTCACCAATCTATGCTAACAGTGTTGCATCCCAATTCCCAAATAAGGTTATTGGTTGGGAATTAGACTCTGGGAACATTCCCTTGCCACAAGCACATGGAAAGCTGGATATGCAGATTTAGCTAGTAAAAGGATTACATGCTAAATTAACTACTGCATGCTCTACATTACCAAATCTGGAGGCCTGGGTACACTTGTCTTGTGTATATTGATGGCTGGCACTTGGCACTGGACACTGTTTGTGTTAATGTTTTAAATAATGTGGTGGTCAGGTTCTGTAGGAGCTACGTATTTGATTGTTGCAAGTGAGCAGGTTTGGTCCATTACAGAATATGGCTAGTTTTAAGGAGTTGCTATAGCACGTGCCTTGTAGTGTTATATTGTATATTAGGATTTCATGAGGGAACTGCTACCTGAGACTATAAAACTGTGATACTATTTTATTTTTAAATATTTTGTAAATTACATAGTGTTCTTTTCATTCACTCTTATTCATGGTTTTGTTCATTGACCATGTATAGGATATGGGAAGAAATGCTCGTTTTGCACAACTATGGAAGAGTCGAAAAGGGGAAAAGAACATTGCTGATGACTCGTTGAGAGAAATATGCCATCTTTATGATGCTGTCCAAGTAGACCCCGATGATGAGAAGCATTCAGCAGAACCACGGCAAGTCTTGATTTCTGACAACTTATCAGGTCATTTGGAATGTGTTGTCAGAAATCAAGACTTGCCTTCAACCATGTGTTGCATGTTTCCTTACAATATTCCCTGCAGGATTACCTCTTTCGAAGAGGGTGCTGTTCTATGCAACTTTCTTCCACTTATACGGGAGTACTTGCCATCAACTGCAGAGGAAATTGAGGCGGATATAATCTCATTGGCACAATCAGAAGGTATTGAAGCTTCTTGCCTTGAGATGCTCTGAATGAAGGGTTCTTGGCACTTTCTGTATTGACTGTAATAGAAAGTGATTTCAAACTCTAGTATTAGTACTAGCGCCCAAGTAGTAACAGTGAGCAGTTTAGCTCCAGCATTAGTTTTGAGTTTTGAAGAGTCTAAATTTGCTGTTTAGCAGATTCTGAAGTTTATGATATCTATAGTGTCAAGGAGTGGATGATACAAACATGGAGGCCACGGCAGCAGCTTCATATCCAAGGTGAATAATAAATTCAATTCAGCTCATGTGAGAGTGTCTTCTTAACAAGTGATCTTGTTACATAAGTCCTCCACGCGGACGCGCCACCACACCGTCGCCTCGCACGTACTCCTCCTCCTCCTCGTCGTCTCCACTGTTCCCGGCCATTACTTAACGCGGGGGGAAAGCGGATGGGGTTGGGGCCGGGGTGCGCTCCTGGCGCCCACGGGGGCAACGCTCCCTCCGCCGTCCTGGGGTCCGGCGAACTAGCCCCGCTCGACTTCCCTCACCTGAGCTCTCTCTTCCCTCCCCTCCTCCCTTTGCCCTCGTCCTCCAATCCCACCTTCACCCCCCTTGGGGCGACTGTACCGCTTCCTCCCCAAGGTCTGCGGTCCGGCAGGAGCCACTCTGGACCTCCCGCGACTCAGCATGGTCGCCAAGCGCGCCTGTCCGGCCGGCAGCGGCCCGGCACTCTCGACCCCGCATCCTCCACTGCGTCTCCGACATGCCAAGTTTCGTCCGCAATCGCCGCAAAGGATCATCGGCGCCGCCTTGGTCCGTCTTGCCCAGGTGTGTCCTTCTCCGACTCCGTTCTCCTTCACTTCCATCTGCTGGCTGTCCCCGCCCCCCGCGGCGTTGGCAGCACCACCGGTGGCGACTTCTGGATTCGTCCGGAACCCGGATCTGGCTCTCCGTCTAGGATCCAAGTGGGGAATGCTCTGAACTTCCGCTTCTCCCGTCCCCACTACCGGTTCCATGTGGTCTGCATTGGGCATGAGCTCTTCTCTGGTCGTGCGGCAACAGCGAACTTGGCCTGTTACATCGTCTCTCGTGGGAGATGCAGGGTTGGGAGTGTGTCTCTCCTCCTCTTCCCCTCCCTCGCATCCGCCATGGCCGCTGGTGCTGCTTCGATTGAGCGGGACGATGACGTCATCTCCCCGGTTCAAAATCCCGAAAATCAGGCACCCCCATCAGCCCAATTGCTTTGTCCTCTGGGCCGGCCGCTGAAGGCCCATTACGCACACCCTCTATCCGTATTGAATCCTTCCCCAACCTCCTGTCAGGGGAGCCTCTCTCCGCCATTGCTGCGCCTAACCCGTATCTCCAGAAATCGGGCGAGATGACTCCGCTTCTGACTCCCCCTCTCGAACTACCTGCTCTGCTGCGGTGCATTCATGCTCCAGGGGCGTTTAGTCACCTCGTGCGCCGAACGGCTGTCCTGTTGCTTGCGCGTCGTCCGGCGGTCGCAGCTCACAGGCCTCCTCAGCTATGTCGCTCCCCGACGACGCCTCTCATGCGTCCCATCCTGGTGCGGCGCGGCCATACCTCGCGGCGGTTCTCTCTCTAGCTTCCCCGCCTATAAAACGGCGCGACGCCAACCAGCTCCGCCGTGCTCGTTCGCTTCCCTCCTTCCACCTTCAGTGTTTTCGCTGCCTTGCCACAGATCACCTAGTCGACGCCTGCCGGGACCCAGTCCAGTGTCACCAGTGCCTCCGCTACGGCCACCGCAGCGCGTCGTGCTCCATGGCCGGCCCGGCCTCGCTCTGGGCGCGGGTCGCAAGGCGGGCGGCGTTCTCGCCAAGCGACTCCGACTCGCCGCCCCGCCCACGAGCGCCTACGCCACCCGGTGCACTCCCGGCTAGGGGTCCGGCGATCGGGAGGTCGCCGACGCTCGACGGCCGCTCCCCAAGCCTGGGTGCCCCACCCGCTTCACCTCCAACCAACACCCGCTCCCACGTCCACACCCCTGCTGCTCTCGGGGGCCGACGTCACGCTCCAGGCGTCCGGTTTGCCGATGTCCCCACTCCTCGTGCCGCCTCCACCCTTCACCAACACCGCCCCTGTGCTTGGCGTTCAGCCACCTCTTTCCCACCAGCTGCTGCTGCTCCACCCGATGGCGATCACTTCGCCACCGGAGACTCCTTTGCTGAGGTCCACCTGCCCGCCGTGGACATGGAGCCATGTCGCCGCCTGGCCTACGCCTTCATCGAGCCAGAGTGTGCTGACCCAGGGCTCTTCATCCGCCATGCCCTGGAACAGCGAGGCGGTGACCCTCCCTTCCGGCTGGCTCCCTCCTCCTACGGGGCTATGATGGTTGTGTTCCGACACCCCATGTTCCGGGAGGAGACTCTGCGCCGCGGGCCAATCCTCTTTGGAGGCCGCCTCCTCCGGTTGGAGAGGCATGAGGACGCCGACTTTCGCTTTGTCTGCCGGTACCGCCGGCTAGCGGTCCTGGCGGCGACCAACTTCCCGCCGGAGCACTGGACCAGGGAGCGCATCATGCGTTCCTTCGAGGTCTACGGCCAGGTGCGCTCCATCGACAAGGAGTGCTTGAAAACGGTGGACGAACACCTGCCTGGCGAGGCCTGCGGTGCGGACATCGCCGACTACACCGTCGTCCGGGTTCTGGTGCTCCTTGACAACGAGCACCAGGTCAAACCCTCGCTGGTGGTGCGCGCCCCCTGTGGCTCCTTGGCCGGGATCGCTAAGGTTCGGGTGGTGCGCGTCTGGGCTCATCCCGAAGGCACCCCCCTGCCTGTCGACGGTGACTTCTCCGACTGGGGCGACGACGATGACTCTCACCCCTCGGTGGCCGACGGCGGCGAAGGCGGACACGGCCTGCCTGGGCACCAGGGTCCGCCGATGGGCCGCGGGCCTTCGGGGTGCTCTGGCGCTGGTGGGCCGCCTCCCAGCGCTGGTGGGCCGCCCAATCCAGCCTGCTGGGCGCTTGGCTCGCCGCTTCTCCCCTCTGTTCCGCTCGGGTCCGTCGCGGCTGGCGCGCTCACCGCGCTTGAGCGCGCTCTTTCTCTTGCAGGTGTGCCGCGCTTGGTGATCCGGGACCTCCCTCCTCTGGTGATGTAGACGCCCTCCCCTCCGCCCGTGCGCAGCCCAGCGGGAGGGATCGAGCTAGCCAGCCACTCTCCCTCCTCCATTCCCTCCCTGAAGGACATTTTGGCGGAGGAGGAGCATGAGGTCAGCACGCGCCGTCGCCGTGCTCGCCGCAAATGGGCTCAAGACAGTGCGGCCAGGTCGCGCCGTCGCAGTCTCCGCCTCGCCGC
Organism: Panicum virgatum; assembly: GCF_016808335.1. NCBI lineage: Eukaryota > Viridiplantae > Streptophyta > Magnoliopsida > Poales > Poaceae > Panicum > Panicum virgatum. The sequence goes on along the minus strand of NC_053142.1, from coordinate 34,589,562 downwards.
CAAGGAGGACCCTTTCTACGTTGATGCCACATCGAAGGCGACGCCCGTCAAGGCGGCCCAGCTGGATCTCGCGCGTGCCTCGACGCGCCTGAAGGAGGCGCTCGCGCACTTTGGCGTCCTGGAGCGCCCCCCCTCCGTCCAAGATCGCGACGTCCAAGCTGAGCTGCCTGGGACGGGCTTGCGGCCTTCCTGCTCTCTCCGACTCTGATGAGGAGGTGGGCACGGCGACCTGATGGTGGTACTGTCCTGCTGTTTGGGTTGTACCTGCTCCGAAAGGGAGCGTCCAGTAGTTCTATCTGTTCTTTCTGTTCTGGTTGGAGGGTCGCTTACCCGCCTGTGGGTGCGACTCGTGTGTGATTGGCCTGATGCTTTGCTCGGCCTCCCTGCGCTAGGTCGTGAGTGTATGGTGATTTGTAGTGTGCTTACCTTTCAGTTGGTTCTTGCGCTACGACGGCTGTTCCTCGCAGTTGCTGCTACCTTACCCTGTTTTACGGAGCTTAGTGAGTCGTTGTTGTATGTGTCCCGGTTTGCGGTGGCCGGCGTCTTCTGTACACTCGCTTGTTGTAACGTGAAATGTGTTAAGTTTGTTCTGTACTTCTTGGTGTGCCTCTGTTGCCTATGCTGAACAAAACCATGTCTCTCTTCTCTTGGAACGTCCGGGGACTCGGGCAGTCTTGCCGTTGCGACGATGTTCTGGCAGAGCTTATCTCCTCGCGACCAACTTTTGCTTGCTTGCAGGAAACAAAACTTGCTCAGGTTACCCCGGCAAAACGCAAAACCTTCTTGCCTGTGCGCATGTCCTCCTTTGCTGCTCACCCTTCTGCTGGGGCGGCTGGCGGGATCCTGACCGCCTGGGATGCTGCCTTCCCAAACAGCACTCTTTCATCCAGAGCCCGCTTTGCTTCGGATCACGTCCCACTTCTTGTGTCGGCCTCAACTCGGATCCCTCGCAGCACCTGTTTTCGCTTCGAAAACGCGTGGCTCCAACATCCGGCGTTCGCTTCTCTGATGGCCACTACGCTTGGCCGTCACGTGCACACTACTGACGGCCGAACCTTCACCCACCTCCTCAAACTCTGCCGCCGCGTCTGCCGTAACTGAGATCGTCGTCTTGGTCCTCTAGATCAGCGCGAGAACGACACTAGGAAACTGATCCAGGCTCTCGACTTGTTGGAGGACGCGCGCCCTCTGAACGCCAACGAGACTGCACTACGCCGCTTAGCTGCTCAGGCAATATAGGATGTCAACCGTGAACATTTAGCGTTCTGGCGACAACGTTTCAATATTCGGATTGCAACGGAATGGGATGAAAACTCACGTTTCTTCCACACCGCTGCATCTAACCGCAGGCGCAAGAATCTTATCCATTGCTTGGAACACAACGGCCAGACCTTCCTTGGCCATGATGCCAAGAGTTTAATCCTGCACAACTTCTACACTGAACTGTTGGGCACTACGCGTCCAGTGGAATGGCGCTTCCGGCTTTCTGAACTTTATCCGACAATGGCGGTTGCCGGACTGAACCTGTCTCGCCCTTTCACCTCGGACGAAATCTCTGCTGCTCTCTTCTCCATGGACATGAACACCAGTCCTGGTCCCGATGGCTTCGGGCCCTCCTTCTACAAACGTTTCTGGTCAGAGCTCCGGAGCGACATTCTCCGGCTGTTTGATGGTTTTTTCACTGGCTCCCTTGATTTGGATGGTCTTAACAGAGCTCTTTTGGTTCTTCTGCCCAAAAAACGGGAGCTTGCTCTACGGATGCTTTCCACCCAATCTCCCTACAGAATTACCCCATGAAACTTTTCACCAAAGTGATGGCCAACCGTCTGCGCCCTGCGATCGCTGCGATAGTTGATGCTGACCAAACAGGCTTCATTCATGGCCGGAGCATAGCTGAAAACTTTGTCTACGCACCGGACCTTCTTAGTTGCTGTCACAAACGCAACTTACCTACTGCTGTCCTGAAACTTGACTTCAAAAAAGCTTTTGACTCGGTCGAATGGAGCAGCTTAGATGCCATTATTATGGCCCGTGGCTTCGATCAACGGTGGCGGGGCTGGATCTCTGCTGTCCTTTCCACTGGGAAGACAGCGGTTATGCTTAACGGGGTGCCTGGCCGCTGGATTACTTGCCGTAGGGGGCTTCGGCAAGGTGATCCCATCTCCCCTTATCTCTTCATCATCGTTGCCGATGTCCTCCAACGCTTACTCCAGCAGGCTTCGCGCCGTGGTGATCTGAGTCATCCGGTGGATTGTTCCCTTCCATGCCCTGTACTACAATACGCTGACGCTACTCTGATTGTCATGAAAGGGGATGTGGCATCCATGCGCGCTCTGAAAACGATCCTGGATGAGTTCTCCGCTGCCACCGGCCTGACGATCAACTTCCATAAATCCACCTTTGTCTCAATGCATGTTTCTGTAGCAGCACCGTCCAAATTAAACCGGCTTAAATGCACTAACCATCATCTTAATACTTAATCAAGTTACTGTGCACTTAAAACGGTGTAACCTGACAGGCTGTCGGGTAAAATCCCGATTAAACTATTGTACTCCAGGATCACAATTGCACTTAGACCCGTACGAAGACGAGCACAGGTGATACCAGCACACAAAAGTCTTCAAATTAATTTACAACACCGGTTTTACATAAAAGGTTTAAATACAAACAACAGAGTTCAAACGCACAGCGGAAGTTTAAAACTGAGTTCGAAATACAATACGATAGCCACGACAACGATAAAAGGGTGAGCTCCACATCCTGCCCACTGATGTGATGCCAACCTGCCCAATCTTCACGGGGAAGACGGGGCCCACTCGACGGTCCAACCCGGAGGAAGCGGCTGTTCAATCCAGGACGCACAGATCTCCTCGAAGTCAGCGGGAACACAACCTACTTAAAAGGTTTCAACAACAACCCTGAGTATACTAATACTCAGCAAGGCTTACCCGACTTTGGGTATACTTAGCCCATTATCTAGACATGCAAAGCTTTTTGGCTCTGGAGTTTGTTTTGCTGAAAGGCTACTACTAATGAATCCTTACTTTCAATATTTTAGCTCAATTTAAGTTTATCAAGTGCCAACTAGATTTACCTGACATCTAGAGCAAGCATGGTTGATCGTATCAAACTTTACAGAGTATCATTATATTATCATCATTCCAAATCTTTACTACGATGTGACAAAGAGATCAAGGCTCTCATAACCGCGAGTCACGGCGAATCGATCCGATTTAACCTTGCAAGGTGGACCTAACTCACACGACACATGTAAGCCCCGTCGGGCCACGCGCGTCAACTGTTTCCACATTACCACGGCATCTGAACTACGCCTGCTAAAACCCAGGTGATGGGCCCCTCGCGGTGAACTCTCGGAGAACCCGGAGGCGGCATCCTATCCAACACCCGCCAACTCCCACGCCCAGCGTAGCATGACGGAATTCAAATCACCGCTGTAAAGTGGTACACAGCTTACCGGTTTCGACTACCTCCTACTTCCGGTATGTGGTTAGTACTGTTCAATCCTCGATCAACACTGCCAACAACGGAACGGTCCTCAATCGACACAGGCGGAGATTTCTTTTCATCCATTCTATACCATTAATCCAACTCATTTCCGCCCGGTCTCCATTTCTCTTTACTCAACAACTCATTTCACAGCCATAGCTAAGGAATCAAGATCCTAAAACTCGCGAGTGACAGCAATCACTCGACTTCTACCGAAATCCTACTTAGCAGAGCATTGCTAACGATACCTGCACACTAGTATGGACTCATGGGTACCTAGGGAGAACATGCATACTAGGGTTTCATACAACTCCTAAAACTTAAATACACAAATACTTAAATAAACATTGAATAATTTAAATTATGGTTATGCTCCGGGGCTTGCCTTGCAGGTCAGCAGGGTTAACGAAATCTTCTGGAGCGGCCTCAACGGCGTTCTCCAGCTGATCTTCTGCTCGTGGCTCCTGGACCGGCTCAGCAACTAGCTCGTGGACAGCTGCGTTCGCGGCGTCTACACGAATAAAAATATGCCATGCAACAATTAGAACACAGTGCAATGCATGAGCACTTACGATGCGATGAAAAGATCAACACAAAAATAGCCTGAAGTGTTTCCTTCCAAAAACAACTACTAACTTTGCTTAGAGCAGCATGGATTAAAACAGTGGCTTGCTTTGCTAAGGTTACACATACATGAAATAATAACTAACAACATTTACATAAAGAAACGAGTAAAGCTAGGGCACAATCTAAGCAAAACCCTAACTTGCACACATGCTCTAGCAACAAAAATTTACCGGCTTAACTTGAAAGTAGTAAGCATGCCACCCAAATTTTTCTAACATTTAACGAAGATCGAAAGCATTTATTTTACCCTAGAAAAGCAATTAAACAACAAATAGATCCACACACTTGCACATAGAACATGCACCTGAAACTTTTTCAGTGAACTACACATGCAAGAACTAAGCCACTGCAAATTTTTCATAATTTTTAGAGCAACAGAAAAAGTGGTAATATTAAACTAGCTCAAGCACAAAACAAAATATTAACAGAGGTAACAGTGACAAAATGCATGCTTAAGCATTTTTCCTCTAAAGATCATGATTTTAGAAACCTAACAAAATTTATTTTGCATTTTTAGGATTTTCCTACGATTTTCTACACAATTAAGAACTTTCAGCTGAAATTAAAGAAATAAACACCTAAAAGATAAAAGGGGAGGGGGCTGACAACCGGGCCCCACTTGCCAGTGGCCCAGCCCACCCTCTCCTCCTCTGTTTTGCATCGCACGGGCGGCGGGCGGCCAGGCGCAGTCCAGGGCGGCGCTCCCCACCGGCGGGGCCGACCGGCGGCGGTGCGGCGGGGCCGAGCCGAGGCCCAGCGCGGCCGGGGGTACGGGGCGGCAGGCGGCTCGCGGGGAGGCGCAGGACCAAGGGCGGCGGCGGCTCACGGCGGCGCAAGGCCAAGGGCGGCGGCGGCTCGTGGTGTTCCGGCTGCTGCGAAGCTCGGCGGCGGCGGGAGCGGGCGGAGCGGGCTTCAGGGAGTCTAGGCGGCCCTAGGGCGCGCGGTAGCGGCGCGCGGGCTGGAGCAGGGGGAGCCGGCGACGTGCGCGGGCGGCGCCCAGCGCGGCCGCGGCGGCAAAACGGCGGCGGCGGCCGCGGATTTGGGTGGGGAGAGGGTCGGGGAGGGTGAGTAGAGCACGATTGAGCTCACCGTGGGTCGATTTGGGGCGGAGGATGGCCAGGAGAGAGTCGTCGACGGAGAGGGGCGGAGCTCGGCGGGAACGGCGATGGCGAGCGGCGGTCTGAGCTCGGTGCTAGGCCGATTCGGCCGGGGTAGGGCACGGCCGGACTCGTGGAGGGATGGACGAGCTTCGAGGCGAGGTGCAGTGGGTTGGAGCGCGATGAATCGAAGCGGGGCGGCGAGCCTTGGCCGGTGCGACGAACGACGACGGCTCGAACTCGTCTCTGCTCGCTCGAGCTCGACCTAGCTCCGAGGAAGGAGAAGGCTGGAAGGGAGGAGAAGGTTCCCGTGCTCGCGAGAGGATAAGGGCGGCACCCAGACGCCGAGGAATGCCGGGATGAGCGACGCGTGGAGGAGCTCGCCAGCGTCGACGGTCGCCGGTGTCGGTATGGGCAAAACAGTGAAAACGCTGGAGCTCTCATTGTTGACTCGTTTGAATGATTGACTCCAGTTTGACCCGCTGAAACTCCAAATTTCATATAACAACTTGAAATTTGGCCAAAATAAAAGTTGTAGAGGATTAAAAGATCTACAACTTTCGTTTTGGGCGAAAGTTGATTTGGAGCTCAGATCAAGGACAAAAACGAGATCGAAAACGGCTAAGACAAAGATTAAATCGCGGACTCGGTTAACGCTAATGACAAATTTTGAGTCCACGATTAGCGAGTTAACTCATGATTAGCGAGACGATTAACACAGGGGTGTTACAGTTTCTGCCGATGCTGCTGCTGCAATGGCGTCCATCCTAGGCTGCTCGGTTTCCAGCTTCCCCCGGACTTATCTCGGCCTGCCCCTCTCCCCATACAAACTTCGGGTGGCCGATTACAAACCATTGCTTGATAGTTTTGACCGTTACCTCTGTGGTTGGAAGGCCAAGCTGCTAAGCTATGGGGGAAGGCTTGTTCTGGTTAACGCCGTCCTCGGGGGTCTTGCCATCTACTTCATGTCTTCTCATCTCCTGCCAAAAACGGTGGTTGGCAAGCTGGATGCTCGCCGCCGTGCTTTCCTCTGGACCAGTGACGACAAATGCAATGGATCACATTGCCTTCTGAACTGGGAACGTGTTTGCACCAGCAAAGCTTGTGGAGGGCTGGGTGTCAAGAACTTGGAAGATCAGAACCATTGCCTCCTTCTTAAGTTTGTTCACAAGCTCCATGAACCATCCTTCCTTCCTTGGAAACACTGGTACCTTAACCACACTTCGTCCATGGATGGCTCTTTTCTGAACAGACTGATTGCAGTCGAGCTGCCGCGCTATCGCTCCCTCACGTCAGTGCAGATCGGTAACGGCCAGCTCACCTCATTTTGGCATGACAAATGGCTCCTCGGCACCACCCTCTCCCAGGCTTTCCCGGCTCTCTTCTCGCATTGCACGCAAACCACTGGTTCTGTCTGCGCTGTAGTCGCTGAGGGAGTCACTAGACACCTTAGGCCCAGGTTAACGCGGGTGGCTCGTGAGGAGCTTGTGCTTCTCCAGAGTTGCATTCAATTCTCCCATCTTACTGACCGTGCCGATCACCGCTACCTGGATCTCTCGCAGCGCTCCCCATTCAGTTCGCGCGGCGCTTATCACTCACTCCATGCCGAAGATGAACAAAACCCGGATGTTGCTAGGATCTGGGCCACGAAACTACCTAGTAAAGTGAAGTTCTTCGGCTGGCTGTTCCTCCTTGGGCGCCTCAACTCCAGAGCGAACCTCTGCCACAAAAACATCCGTGCGCGCGATGAGGCAAATTATGAATTCTGTCCAGGCGTCCTAGAAACCGATGAACACATTTTTGTCCTCTGCAGTCGAGCCCGTGTTGTTTGGTCTCGATTGGGAATTAATCTACTTCCGGGTCACCACAAAACTCCATGGCTAATCGGCTGCCATCTCCCCCTTCCTGATCAAACCTGGGTAGATGCCACACTTGTTCTCCTTTGGCACCTGTGGAAAGCTAGGAATGCTAAAATCTTTGATCAATTGGATTTGCCAGCTCAGGAAGTTATTCACAGGGCCTGCCTGGATCTGGATGTGTGGCGATTCAGATACAAGCAATCCGCTCCCTCCATTGAAGCCTGGCGTGCTTTCTTCTCCTCTTGCTGTTAACTCCTTTTTTTTTTTGCTCCCCCTCTCTGTAATCTCGTCCTGGTATGCCAGGACTGTGCTGTTGTAACACTCACTTCGATCAATGAAAAGTAGGTGGGGATCTTCCCCCCGATTTTGTTCGGAAAAAAAATCTTGTTACATAAGGTTTGTCGGTACCTCTGGACTGGGGTACCCCCTCTTGCTATGTGCGAGACTTACGTAGTTATCCGTAACTACGCCCTAAGGAGCTGAGCAGCCAGACTCCTGGGGCCCGGCTCCATCTCACCGGACCAACAGTCCCGGACCCGCTTCCCGCTCGGGACAGGTCCGGTGTCACCACGTGTCCTGGAGAAGGGAGCGCTCAGCCAAACTGCTGAGGGGTCCGGACCCCCCACAGGGTCCCGGACCCCCATGTGCTGTCCGGACCCCTCAGCGGGGAGGGAAACAGACACCCCGCCTGAGGGGGCCCGGAGCCGCCACGTGTCCGCAGACGCAGGCACGCGCGCAGCCGTGAAGCTTCCTTGGTAAGACTCGCCCACCTACCGCGTTCAATGCGGGAAACGTTAAGTGTGCTCTGCCACAGCAGAGCCCGATGTGTCTTTAGCCAAGCTGTGCTGTTGACCACGCGTTACCAAGGCGCACAGTGTAGCCGTTGGTGCCGTCCACGCCACGCACGTCAGTCTGCTACGCCAGTTAGACACGACAGCTCGGCGACGGAGTATCATAATGCCTACGCGGTAGACCCAGCAGTCTACGCCGCAACCTACACTGTCTCAACGGGTGCCTCCGATGGGACAGGTGAAGACCCCCCTCGGACAGGGAGTCTACAAAGCGATGAAATGTATCCGGCAAAAGATTCACAAGCACTATTAATGCCTTTTTTCATAGTATTCTATACATCCTTGTTGTGCCCACCTGTCGGGGCCCAACACCTGTGTACGCGCATCCCTTGCACTATAAAAGGGAGACGCCCGCTAGAGAAGAACTCAAGTCGAAACAAGGACTTAGAGCAGAGGATAGACTCATCCACACGCACAAGATCAATACAACTCTCAGTGGACGTAGGGTATTACGTTCCGACGGTCCGAACCACTCTAAATTCCTGAGTATTCTTGTGCTCTTGCTTGATAAGTAGATCTGAGTAATCGCTTGCAATCCCGAGTAACCACCCTTTGGGATCAGGCGGGTGCACTACGCCACCCGGCTGTGGCCCTCCTTCTTGAGCCACGACAAGGTTACAAGTGGATGATGGAGAAGATGAATGCTACGAAGACTGCCCGTATGACACAGATGATTCAAATGGTAACCGTACCATCATTATTTTTCTTTAACTAACCAGTGAGATCAATAGCTACTTGGGTTAGCTGAAGCTCGTTCCATATCGAATATGCAGCTGAAGACAATCCGCTTTTCGATTATCCTGATGAATTCTCTGAGGACGAGGACGATGGTAGCAACGACGAGGATCCTTTTGGAGACGAAGAAGGTTCTGACACCGACTACGAGAAGGAAGAAGTAGAGGTGGAAGAGGATGAGTAATGTTGAAGGGATGAAGTGATGAAATGTGCGGTTGTAGATGTAGGGGAGACTAGCTTGTGAGATGAAGGTAATGTTTGAAGATTGGATAGGTTCGGAGCTGACTAATGAATGTTTGTGTTGCTTATGCTGACTAAGAAATGGACATGTCTTGCCGTTGTGTACCATTTAGCATTGCACATCATGTGCATTAGCCGGAGGAAGAATTGAAAAAAAATATTTGGAAGTATGAAGTGTCAGCTAGACAGGCGAATCTTATGTGTTCTTGCTCTATTATTATTATATATACAATTATATATATGGAAAGAAAGTATTTTCGTATCTGCAGCTGGGAGATTCTTGGGGGTGGGTTTTAAACAAAATATTATCGATTTATATATAAATTATTTCGAAAGGGTTACTTTTTTTTTTTGAGAAACTGTCGAAAGGTTTCCTTTATTTTATTTTTTTGAGTGGATTTCGAAAAGACTACTACTACTTACATACTCCGTATTCCTATTTCTTTTTCTTTTTCTTTTTTTTTTAGGGAAACTTACATATCCCTGGTGGCGGCTCATGATGTGTTGTGGAAAAGCCTGTGGGCATTCCTGCCTTCCATGAAGAAGGGTTTACCGGCCCGGGTGCAGGCAGGTGCAGCAAACGAGTTTAGTCACGGCCATGATCCATCAATTACTGGGCCACCGGCCCACCATCATTCGGCCCCCAGTGATCGACGCCGGCGAAGGAAGAACAGTCAGAAGAAAGGAAAAAATCAACAGAAACGGGAAAGAAAAACGGCAAAAAATAGAACGGGTCGGCGGCGGCTCGAGACTCTGCGACGCCGACGCGGCCGCGGGAAGGAGAGGACTGCCTGCCTCTACGCAATCCCGCTATCCTGGCGCCATCTACGACTCCAATCTCCGGTAAATAGATCCATATCCTCTTTTGCTCTTCTCGCTCTCCCCTTCATGCTCAGGTCGAGATTATTTGATCCATCTCCTGATGTGATCCGGTTCCACGATTACCATCTGGCGTCAGCTGCTTCTATTCTGGCAAGAATTCGCAGCTTCCTTTATCCAGCTCTTAAATCTTAGCAGTCGGGTGGCTTGGCCCTGGGCCACTGGCGCTTTTCTTTCTTTATATATCTCTTGTAGCAAGAAAGGAAAAAAAAAAACTTAGTTTCTGTCGTCATGCCTAGGCATCTGTTGGAAATGTCTATCCCTTTGGTGATTGGAGTCTGGAGATGCTTTGATACCTATCCTTCTTGATGATAAGAATAACCTCCTTTTTGTTACTTGTGCAGTTGTGCTTCCTTTGCTCTAAAAGGACCTCATGACTTGCTCTTCAGTTGTCTCTCTTTCTCAGTTCTATATGCCATAGTAGATAGCCTAGCCTTCTAACCTTATTTTCCTGCTACTTTACATAAGGGGACTCATTCCTATATATATTTTCCTGCTACTTTACATAAGGGGATTCATTCCTATATATATTTTCCTGCTACTTTACATAAGGGGATTCATTGTGCATTGGTTATCCTGAAAAATGGGAGCGTTTCTAGCAGATCTCTCTTCTCTGGATAACCACACCAGTCATGAGGGAATCGCCTCCGACACAGGAGGAGCCATCTACATCTTCTGCGGTGTGTGCACTTTCTGAATTTTTCCTTTTGTTATCCTATGCACTGAATTGCCATAACTTTGTTTATGTTTCAAAAAATTGCCATAATTTTGTTCGACTTACATGTATTTGTATTTACTATATGTAATAGTCCTTTTTTCTGTCACGGAATGATGAACCAATCAACCATGAATCTTATTTCTCAAGTATACTTGATTATTGCATCACGTAGACATTAGTACACTGACTATTATCTACTAGCTGTCCTTGACACCATTGTCCTACGAATACCAAATTTCAGAAGTTGAATTTTAAAGGCTTTGTTGTTATGATTCTTATATACTGCACACCACTTAATTTAGTGATCTAGTCGATGCTGAAACGTGCATAATTAGGTAACACAAGGAAAACATAACTAAATCTCCTTGATTGTTTCTGTATGCAAAAGAACAATTTAGGCAAAACTAACTTATGTAACTGTACTTTGTTTCTTTGGTTCATTTATTTTTTTAACACCTATTTGATTGATCCAGGTTGATGATAGTAACTCAGCTGACAGGGTTGAAGATTCACAACTATTCCTCTCTGTGCCAGCTTTAAACCAAGCTGCATCTTATCTTGCTCAGACAGCTTCATTCCTCACCCAATGCCTCCCTGTACCTGGTTATGTAGGTTAGTTCTTGTAATTGCAATGGGAAAATAATTCCCTCATGTCAATTGTGTAAGAGATGTCAACTCTTATGATAATTCCATTTTAACTGCTAGGTCATGTTTACCATCTTAATGCAGGTCTATCTGAGGAGGACCAAGAATTAGTAACACTGCCATCTGCATCAGCCTCAGGCAGGCTTTCTGTTCAGACTTCTTCAGTAGAGCCTGCTGCCACCAATTCATCCCTTGGTCAGGCAGATAGTGGTAGAAGCCCCTCTCAAGAAAACACAGGACAAATGGTGCCTTCACATGTTTTTCAGAATGGAGCTTCACTGTTCCAAGGGTACAAGATTGCTCTGGCATCTTTATGTTTTTCTCCTATCATTCAAATCTTTCTAGAATTGGACACACAGTGTCTCTCAGTGCAGCACCTTTCTTAGAATTTGATACACAGTGGGTCTATCTTTCCCGTAATAAAAAGTAACACTGTATGTTGTGAGTTGAAATTGTATGTCATTCTGATGCAATTATTTTTTTTATCAAATTTGGATGCTAAATCAAACTATAGTGGATATCATAGCATCCCTTAAGATGTCCCTGATATCTTGTGCAGCCTTGTTGAGCGTGCTCGGAAAACAGTCCGTGGTTCAGCAGATGATATTGGCTGGCTCCAGCGGGATCAAAGCTTACCTACAACTGAGGATGGGACAGCCAGATTCTTGGAGATTTTGGACTCTGCAAGGTCAGCTGAAGTACCAAACTCGAACTTGATGCTGTTGATATCTAAACATGCTTTTAGTGATAGATTTAATATAAGCTTTATCTCATATGAACCATTTCATTTCTCTTCAGAAAAAATGAGCACAAGCTACCTGATTCAGTGGTTTACTTGCTGGTTCCAGGTTAGTCAGCTACCTCTCCTATTATGAGCTATCAGTTTCCAACTTTTAATGATAACATTATATTTCTGGCTGTTTATAGGTCTGTTTAGTAACCATGGACCGCTTTACTTTGTCAAGACAAAGGCATATTTCTCCAAGATGGGTCTAGCTTGCCATATTGCCAAAATTCATAGTGAGGTACTACCATACATTCACCCGGACTTTGCTCTTAAACACTTAATTTCACAAAGCAGTACATTGAAAAAACCACTTTGCATGCAGTCTTCAGTGAGTAAAAATGCACGAGAGATAAAGGAATACATAGAAGAAATATACTGGGGATCAAGGAAACGTGTGCTACTTCTTGGTCACAGCAAGGGTGGTGTTGATGCGGCCGCAGCCCTCTCCCTCTACTGGTCACAACTCAAAGACAAAGTTGCAGGTTTAGCATTAGCCCAAAGTCCATACGGAGGAAGCCCTGTTGCTTCAGATATCCTACGGGAGGGGCAGCTTGGTGACTATGTCAGGCTGCGTAAAATCATGGAGATCTTGGTATCCAAGGTCCTGAAGGTATTTGCCTTGATCATTCCAGCCAGCCACTAATAATCTGCTTGCCTATTGAATGACAGTGTTATTGACTCTATTTATTTCCTTGTCTTCAGGGTGATCTACAGGCTCTAGAAGATCTGACTTATGAAAAGCGGAAAGAATTCCTGCGACAGCACCCGTTGCCTCAGGATGTTCCAATCGTTTCGTTCCACACAGAGGCAAGCATCACTCCCAGTGTGCTCACAGCGCTCTCTCACGTGGCACACTTGGAGCTCCCGATTGCTGCCGACGGCAATTCCACCAGGATCCCAGTTGTAATGCCGCTTTCAGCCGCAATGGCAGCATGCTCGCAGCTGCTGGTGGCAAGGTATGGCGAGAAGAGCGACGGTCTGGTGACGAGGAAGGACGCCGAGGTTCCTGGGTCAGTGGTGGTCCGGCCGGAGCGGAAGCTAGACCACGCGTGGATGGTGTATTCGTCACTGAAAGAAGAGCCCGGGGATCAGGCGGACACGTCGCAGGTATGCGAAGCCCTGCTGACTCTGCTTGTCGAGGTTGCACAGAAGAGGAGGCATGAGATGGCCATGAAAGACGAGTGAACATGAGATGGCCATGAAAGACTAGTGAAAGTAAGCTTTTGATGTTGGCCGGAGATAGTGAGATATATCATCCTGTAATCGTAGACTGGCTGTTGCGGACTGTATGGTTGACATAAGCTTGTTAATATAATAATGATCTTCTGCATATATTTACGAATTTGGATATAACAAATTGCAAGGTACTGATACGATAATAACATCAGGACCATACATACACTAATGTATATAGGAAACAACAGTAGGAGATAATGTCCAAGACGATAACACATAGATGATGATTACAGCAGTAGCAAATGACACAAAGATGATGATCACACACAGGCATGATGCTACTACTACTTAAGGTAACTTGATCTTGGACAAATTAAACAGATGCTGCTGGTATCGTCCCTTCGCTTCCTGCCTAGTTCTTGGCGACCTCCACCTGCACCTCTTTTTGGTCATCATCATCTGGGACTTCCTTTTCATCATAGGCAAAGCCAAAGGCCTTGTACTGATCAATGAGGGCTTTGTGATATGCGCGGTTCTTATCATTGACAAGCTTCTGGATGGCATACAATTGGCGGTGGTGCTCAGGACATTCGGCCATCTCCTCGTCAGAGAGCTCTCTCATCAAGGTGGGATTTTCCATGATGAAATGGATGTAAGCATCGGGCACAGGTACCTGACCACCTTCCTCTTCTTGTTGTTGGGCGTCTTGTTCCTCTCTTCCAACCAGCGATCCAGCACCCCCTCAACAAGGCCATCCATCCACAGATCCTCCACCGCCCAGAACTCCTCAGCTTCAGCATCTCACCCTCCTTGAGCAAGCTATCACGCTCCTTGTTGACGGCCCCGGCCATGGCCATTGACGCGGCTGCCTCCTTGCTCTTGAGATCTCAGTCGCAATCCTCATTAAACACGATCATGGTGCTCTAGTTCTAGATCGGGATTGGGGCGAGGAAGCGGCGGCTATCGGTTTGGAGCCTTGGACACGGGGGGATCGAGAGACGCTCTGCAAAATCCAAATATATTGCCCCGCAGGGGCACAGCCGGGTAATCCTATCTATCCTAGGCGTTGGCGCTTTCGGAATCGGATGGCACCCAATGGGCCAGCACTAACCATCGGCCCAACTCATTTCCCGATTTTCATTCTGCTCGTTTCTTTCTCTTTTTTTTTTTACTTTTTTTCCTTAGCCTGTTATTCTCTTCTCATATTTTTACATTAAATCGTTTGCACTTTCATTTTTTTCTTATAATTTTTAGTTTTCCATTTTATTAATCGTTTGCACTTGAAAGCCTATTCAAAACTTACTATGCATGTTTTTTCCCTTCACAACATAGTAGTGGACTTTCAATTGAATGGGGTTTGAATTATATATGACTTGCTGCTTGCACACCTTTTATAACCAAGTATTAATGGGGTAGGAGAAACAGTACCTTGTCAACCTCAGTAGTTGCACTTCATGTCAATCTTATAAAAGGGGCTATTATAAATCCCTGTCTTTATTCTGAGAGTATCTAGCATTCTCAAGCGGGCTTACAGATAGGTGCCTCATGCCTCTTCTAATCAGTTCCCCTTCACTCTTTAGCTGTGTAAACTGCATCAGCGGATCTCTTTCATAGCTGTGCCTGAAATCATCAACAGTTCAACCTACAAAGCAATAGCTGTGTAAGAAGCATGTGAGGATCATTATCATGTAGAAGAGCTATATGACTATAGGAGTACATAAAAACTGGAAGTGAATAAGTAAAACTGTGTATAAATCCCCACAACCTAGTTACCTCATCAATAGAAGCTGCAAATCCACAAACTTCAGCTGAATCAAACCCCCTGAAAGACAGAAATCGCACAGAAGCTGGTTGCAATAGTTAAATACTTGAAGTGCAACTGGAGCCACGAAG
This sequence comes from Panicum virgatum, assembly GCF_016808335.1. Classification (NCBI taxonomy): domain Eukaryota; kingdom Viridiplantae; phylum Streptophyta; class Magnoliopsida; order Poales; family Poaceae; genus Panicum; species Panicum virgatum. The sequence continues at coordinate 34,574,548 of NC_053142.1, read as the reverse complement.
CCAGTGTGCTATCAGTCTGGTGGAGCAGGACACCAGTGCAATTGTTGCTGGCGGCTGCCGATATGGACACAATTGCAACTCATGTAATCGACTGGATCAGCAAATTTCAATTTAAAGAAATGGACTGTCGTTCGTTTTTTCCATATACATGGACCGGCAGCTGATTCCTAATGTCATCACTCACACAAAAGTACGGCTAAAATGAGGTTCTGCAAGCAGAACAAATTGTTGCTTAACCTTGATTTTTCCCAAAAAAACACTGTAATGGAATAAAGCATTATGCTGGTCTGAGACACAACAGAAGTTTAATTTGTTGATTACTTCATCCAAATTTATTGTTAATATAATAATATCACATCAATCCCTGTAGTATACAACAACTTACAACTACTACAACTTAGCCTTTTGTCCCAAGCTAGTTGGGGTAGGCAATCCCTGTAGTATAGTCAAACAAAATTAAGAAAGGTCCATGTACTGAACAGTGGATAACCACCCGTTGCCGCTATGTTAGCAGGCCTATTACATGTTTGATCATCCTTGCCTATATATGCATATATATAGGCGCCAATACTCCATAGCCCCATAATCAATCTCCAGTTTTCCAGTGCATTTCCATTGTTTTCCAAGGAAAACATCAAATACTCCATAGCCCCATAATCAATCTAAAGTTTCCCCATGCAATTCCATTGTTTTCAAAGGGGAACATCAAGATCTTGTATTGACTTAAGTGGTAAAGCCAAATAGATTAACATGGACTGAACTGAGAATTGATGGATTCCAAAACACTTAACAGCAGTTTGAAAGAAAACAAACATATAGAGCAACACTGCTTAAGGCAAAATCATTAGGTTGGGTTCTATCACACTGTTTATGTAACCATGCATCAGATCAAGACCAAAAAAAAAGGGTCACCTAAGACTATTACTGTTCAGGTCAGCAACAATAATTGTAAACCAGAGATTCACTACGATAAAACATAATCACAGATTGTCTAATTGATAGCATGAAGATCACAAATTGCAAGGTAAGTATATGATAATAACACCAGGATCATACATACACAGATACTGCTATATAGGAAAACAACAACAGTAGCAGGTAAGGTCCAAGACGATAACACATAGATGATGATTAGTTGATTACAGCAGTAGCAAATGACTCAAAGATGATGATCACACAAAGACATGATGCTGCTACTACTTAGGGTAGCTTGATCTTGGACAAATTAAGCAGATGCTGCTGGTAGATTATTAGTGAACCATCGCTTTGCTTCCTGCCTAGTTCTTCGGCACCGCGACCTCCTTTTCGTCATCATCATCTGTGACCTCCTTTTCGTCATAGGCAAAGCCAAAGGTGTTGTACTGATCAATGAGGGCTTTCTGATACGCGCGGTTCTTATCATTGACGAGCTTCTGGATGACATACAATTGGCGGTGGTGCTCAGGACATTCAGCCATCTCCTCGTCAGAGAGCTCTCTCATCAAGGTGGGATTTTCCTTGATGAAATGGATGTAAGCATCGGGCACAGGTACCCTGACCACCTTCCTCTTCTTGTTGGGCATCTTGTTCCTCTCTTCCAACCAGCGATCCAGTGCCCCTTCCACAAGGCCATCCATCCACAGATCCTCCGCCGCCCAGAACTCCTCCCTCAGCTTCAGCATCTCACCCTCCTTGAGCAAGCTATCACGCTCCTTGTTGACGGCCCCGGCCCTAGCCATTGACGCGGCTGCCTCCTTGCTCTTGAGATCTCGATCGCAATCCTCAGTAAACACGATCATCGTGTTCTAGTTCTAGATCGGTTTGGAGCCTTGGACACAAGGAAGGGGGATCGAGAGACGCTCTCCAAAATCCAAATATATTGCCCCGCAGCGGCGCAGGCGGGCAATCCTATCTGTAGGCCGGTAGGCGCTTTCGGAATCGGATGGCACCCAATGGGCCAGCCCTAACCATCGGCCGAACTCATTTCCCGGTTTTCATTCTTCTCGTTTCTTTCTCTCTTTTCTTTACATTTTTCCTTTTTTTTCCCTTAGTCTGTTATTCTCTTCTCATATTTTTTCATTAAATCGTTTGCACTTTCATTTTTTCTTATATTATTTTTAGTTTTCCATTTTATTAATTATTTTTTTCATTTTTAAACCATTGTTTTACTTCTATTAGTTTATTATTATTATCTTTGTAATTTTACCTTTTTACCACTACGAAGCATTTCACCGGTCATTCTAACAAGTTGGTTGTCGTGCTGAGAGAGGCGATAGTAGGGCTGGGCGTTCGGTTCTAACCGAACCGATCGGTTCAGTTCCTCGGTTTTTTGGAAAATTCGGTTCCAAGAAAATAGGAACCGATCGGTTCTTTTCAGATATAGGAACCGACAAATTTCGGTTTCGGTTCCTTCGGTTCGGTTTCGGTTCTAACTGAAAGAACCAAATGTTCACAAAATAAAAAAAAATTGGATGGAGCCGCCGGCCGCCGCGCGCCTGCTGGGGCCTGGGTGGCCGCCGCAGCCACGCACACGCGGATCCGCGTGCTCCAGGAAGAGGAGGTCGACGGAGGAGGTGCGCCGTCCTCTGCCTCCTCCACCGCGAGCACTGCTGTCGTGAGCTCCTCCGGGGGCGGCGTGCCGGCGTCGGCAGCGGCCGGCGGGGTGGATGGAGCGGGCGCGAAGCGGCGGCGGCTGGTGCTGGCCGGGGCGTGCGCGCCCATGGCCGTGCGCTGCCCTGCGCCCCTGCCGCCGCCGGGAGGAAGGGAGGGATACGGCCAGACGGCGGAGCAGGGCGCCGCTGCGCCGGGACTCCGAGAGGGAGGGAGACGGCTAGACTGGGGCGGGGCGGGGCGCCGCCGGCTGCCGCGTCGGGAGGGAGACGGGGCCGGGGCGGGGGCGGCGCCGCGTCGGGAGGGAGGAGGGAGAAGGGGGCGGGGACGGGGCGCCGGGGCGGGCAGCTGCGGCCGCGGAGCCGGCGGGGACGGGGCGGGCGGCCGGGGAGGGCGCCGGGTGGCGGCTGCGGGGCGGGCGGAGGGGTGGAGGGCGGACGGGGCGTGGGTCGGGAGGCAGGAGGCCAGTGAGGGGTGCGGGACTGGGCTGGGGTTGGGGGATTAGGGTTTTGTTTGCTTGTTGGGCCTTGGGCCAGATAGAGTTGATGTGCTGAATGTGGATGAGGCCGGTTCTTCGGTTAATCGAGCCCAGGAACCGAACCGAGCCGAGTATTTCAGTTCCTGAAGAACCGAAATTCTCGGTTTCGGTTAGGTTTGGCTCCGGTTCGGTTCGGCTCCGGTTCTCGGGTTTTTCGGTTCGGTCCTCGGTTCTCGGTTTTTTTTGGCGCCCAGGGCGAGGCGATAGGAGGGCGACGGGCATGGCGACGCTCCCCCTGGTCAACGGGCGCCTTAACCACGCTGGCGGCCGCTCCTAGACGGTAAGGACCGCTTCTGTCCCCCCTCCTCCATCGCGTCCGTGCCCCCTGCCCCTGGATCTGTTGATCTTCGGGCGTCTGCGGCCATCTGCTCACTGGATCGAAGCTCCGCCCGCTTGCCCGGCGGATCTGCCTCATGGGGCGCAAGGACTCGCGCCAGCGCTCCTGGGTAGACTTGGCGGAGGAGGATGAGCTACGAGCCTCCACCCTCTTGCTGGAGCAGGACATTGCGGTAGGGCTTGCTGATGCCGAGGAGGCCATCGACGAGGAGCTGCTTGCTGCGGTGTTCAGGCTAGCTGGCCAAGATGAGCTGCCGGCGGGGACGTCTACACCTGCAGCCTTGCTTGGTTCGGACCGGGATATCGACCGTGGTCCTGAGGGGAGGGTCTCCCTCAGTGACTCGGAGATCTACTCCGAATCTGAAGATGAGTTGCCCGCATCCCCCCTCCCGCCGGCGGGGAAGGGGAAGATGGTGGCTCCGACGGCGGCCAAGCGCTGGAGGACGCGTCGTCACCGACACCGCCGTGGCCGCCAGGCTGGCTTCATGGCGGACGCCCGCCGAACTCACCCTGAGCCCCGGCTGGTTGCTGCTGCCCAGGCGGGGAACTCACCGCCTGCGGGCGCACCCCGTCGCCGGCGCTGGCCGCCCCGATGAGGACTTCGTCGCCAACTCACCCGGCTAGGGCGCGGGGAGTGCCCGACTACGACGGGTTCTTCCAGGTCCAAGCAGGCGCCTAGGACGGCAGCGCTCCCCGCCGCGGCAACCACGCGCTATGCCGCCGGGGATGGAGGGCCTGAGTTTTCGCTACCTCCGCACGGGCCATGTCAGAGCTCGTTGCCGGTTACTGGAGAGGTGCTACAACTGCTGAAGAGGGGCACCGGGCCTCGGCTTGCCCTGTTCCTCCGGGCCGCTCTATGGTGGGTGCCAAGCGGCAGCGCTCTCCACACCCGCTGGTAGATGGGAGGAGGAACCGACGTCGTGGGCCGGCCTGGGCCGTTGTGTCTGGTGGCTCGTCCTTGTCCACCGGACGCTCCCCGTCGGTTCCCTGGTGCTGCAGACCTCCAATGCCGAAGTCTGCTCCCCCTCCACCTCCGCAGCCGCCCTCACCACCTCTGCCTCCTGGGCCTGATCACTCCCTGTAGGCGGACTCAGGGATTTCTATCGATGGCGAGGTCACCTCGGCGAATGTCGCTGCGGGCGGAGCTTGCAGGGTCCCTGTGCAGCTGGTCGTCGTACCGCGCTCTGCTGAGGTCCGGGCTGCGGAGGATGTTCTAGGGCACTCACTGATCGTTCTGGTGGGAGGTACCAGACCGCTGGTGACGACTGCCACAGTGTATGATCTACTGCGGGACCAACTGGGCATCACGGCAAACGAGGCGATGGTCCGGGTGCATGAACCGGCAGACTTCGTCGTCTGCTTCAGGCATCGGGCTGACCGGGATCAAGTTCTCACAGAGAGGCCGCGGGGCACGTTGGCTCCGCTCATGTGGAGTCCTTGGGTCAGAACAGCTGGTGGCCACCACGATGTGTTTCGCTTCAAGGTGCTGGTGGCGATGCGTCGCGTTCCGCTACACGCCCGCAATGTCACCACGGCGCAGATTGTGCTGGGTCGCTCGTGTGCATTGGTGGAAGACACCGACCTCAGGGATATTCCAGAGGACGACGACAGGGAATATTTTGTCACCGCTTGGTGCTGGCATCCTAATCTCATTGAGCCCTGGAAGGTGACCTTCATTCCACACGGTGTGGTCGTCGACGACACGGGCTGTGAGTCCCTCCCGGGACTGCGCTACCCAATCCATGTCAGGCTGGTTGCGTACCAGGACCTGGAAGAGCCTCTGGCGCAGCCGGGGGATGATGACAATGGCGACAGCCATGGCAGGAACGACGGCGCACACGATGCCGAAGGAGAGGTGAAAGGACTTTGATGTCGTCTAGATGGCCTAGAGGGGGGTGGTGAATAGGCCTACAAAAAATTTAGCTCAAACAAATATTAAAACTGAGTTGCTGTACTGCCTCCCCTATGGCAGTGGAGATCAATGCATCACAAACTCTAGAATTGTGTACTAGAGATGCTCAGAGACGATCCTGCAAAATTTCAACTCAAGATTCCAAAAGATTAGAGGGTGGCACTGACGACCTATGAATAAGTTTCAGACTGAGTTGAAACTTTAACCTGCAAAACTTAGATTAGGTATGATTCCAATTTTGCTACAGGAAAATAAATCACAGATCGATAACCAAACAGAGTATATCACAAGAGAGTAAGGAGATCGATCACAAACCCTAGTCACAAAATAAACTTTGCAAGAAAGTAAATGGAGCACAAGTGACACAGTGATTTATCCCGTGGTTCGGCGTCGCCACAAAGGCTGGCCTAAGTCCACGTTGTTGAGGTATCCACAAAAGGATTAGCTCGCCACAAAGGCTTGCCTTGCCCTCGTTCTCAAGTCAAGAGAATGAACTCTTGAGGTGAGGGGTGACTTCTTAGCTGCAGGGGATGGTTACAAACCTCCCAAGGCTGCCACACAAAGAGTCAAGCTCAAGGGCGACGCCTAGCCGGCTAGGAGCAAGCTCCAAGAGTAACAAACCCTAGAACCGCCGGCCAAACGTGAACCAAATGCTCTTTTGAGATGGGGAATCGGTAGATCTGCTCTCCAATCGAAGTTTGCTGCCTTTTCTCTCAAGTTTTGATGGTGGAAATGGCAGATCGGCTTGGGAGCTCAAGGAGCAACAATGGAGGGGAGAGAGAGAGAGAGAGAGAGAGAGAGAGAGAGAGAGAGAGAGGGAGGAGCTTTTGGTCGAGCAGCAACGGTCTGAATGCTAGGAGAACGAAGAAGTTACCATTGTGGTCTTTCTGAGGGGTATTTATGGAACTGATTCTGACGAACCGTTATAGGGCGGCACTGCCACCCTCAAAGGGCGGCACTGCCGCCCTAGCCAAACACAGCAGATGAAGGTGAAATTTTGCTGTCTGGTTTGACTGGGTATGTGGATGTAAAATATGGATAAGTGAGCATCTGGTTCTACAGTTAGCATAGCAGTTCTAGAATCCCTCTTGATAGTACGGCATTTCTAAACTTAAGATTCAAAACATAAAAGAATGTAAACCTCCTTTGAGTCCAGATTGCCATCCATTGCAATTGGGGTTCCATCAACCTTTATACATCTTTAATCATCTTTGTCTCATCTCTTAGAGCAAATATACTTTGAGCATGTGACTTAAACCATTTCCATACATATGAGTTCACCTCAATGGCTTCAAGTCACTTTCACTAATGATTTGATCCTCAACACAATATGACTCCTCATAGCTTGATTAGTCCCTCGACTCAATGCAAGTACTCTCTTCTTCACCTTAGCCATGGTACCTCGGTCCCAAGCCGTCGCTTTCCCTTCACCTTCGCTTAGTACCTCGAAGCCCTTTCCTTGCTATCTTCACCTTATCAAGCCATACTCAAGTCACATCATATCAAGCATCCATTGAAAATCATTTCTTCAATATTATGATCCTTGCTTGAGTATCTTCTAGATATGAATGTTAAGATCAATCAAGCTTCAGTTTGACTCACATAGGTACATACATGGATCAACATCAATATGGTCAAGCCAATTCACGGTTCCTTATATCCTCTCCATTTTGGCTCGACACTCCTAACATTTACTTCAATCTTTTGTTCATGGAAAGCAAGCCATTATAGAGACCAATCCAAGATCATCAACTCATGTCTCATTTGTCATTTGCCAAACATGCTGGCTTTCACATGATGCTATGATATCCCACAACATATAAGCCATTTCATTGATTCCATTTGCATTGTTGTCTTTTGCTCGAACTAGATTGTTTCCATAATCTTCCAATACAACAATACACAACTTTGGCTTTCATTTCAACACTATGTGGAATACCATCAAGTTTACCTACTTGCTGAACCTTATATATACTTGTTAACACACAATCCACAAGTATACGCAATAGACTCAAACTTCCTGTTCAACACTTAGTAAACATGTTAGACCTTTAATTATATTGTCATTCAATCAACCAAAACCCACAAAAGGGCTAGATGCACTTTCAAGAGGGCCATGGGGACCTGGAGGATGGGGATCCCAACACTGCCCCCCAGGATAGCAGGGGACAGCCGGGGGCGAGATGCGCCCCGACCTGTGGTGACGCTGGTGTGCGAGATAGTCACCGGCTTCAACCAGGATCTGATCGACGACGTTGCGGCCGCACCCTGCATGTTGGGGTCGTTGACTGCCCGCTGCCGGGGCTCTCGCCCGACCACGGAGTGTCGACTCTGGCATTTTTGGGCCAGCGGGCGTGCGAGCACGGAGACGGTTTGAGGTCACCGGCTTCCGGGCGTTGGGAGATGCGCTCCGCGCCGCGCACTCCCGTCACCCTGGTCACGCCGTCTCCTAGGGAGTCTGCATCCCTTACTCGTGGGGATGGGATGGTTACTCCATCCATGTCCGTTTGGCGTGCGGCGTCTCCTCCGGTGGGCGTGGTGGGGCAGTTCATCCGTATCGCTCCCCACCTCCTGCTGGATGGCCGCAGCTCGGAGATCGATGGGCAGGCTCACGGCCTCGCCGACTGGTGGGCCGATGGGGTGGACGCGGAATTCTGCACGCCCGCGCTGGCTCGGACTCGGCCTCGTACGCCGTCACCGGGGCCAGCTTTGGAGCCGGCGCTGTGTGAGGCTGCGGCCCAGATGGGGCCAGATTCTCCGAACGTATGTCGTCACAAGACGCGGACTCCCAAGATGACCGTGGGGAGGAAGTGCCGGGGGTCCATGCCGCGCCCCCGTCCGTTCCAGGCTTCATCGACTCCCTCCGCCTGCCACTCCAGGAGTCCCTGCTGCCGTATACCTCCATCCGCCGTGTCTCTCACCGGGCCAGCCCGCCGCTGGTGCCAAGGCGCAGTGTACGAATTGCCGCGCTCTCGCATCGTAGGGATCCCAAGCCAGAAATCCAAGCAAAAAAGGTGTTACTTAAGAAGCGGCGGCCTGCGGCTGAACCGCCATCGCCGGACATGCCGGACAACTCCTACAATGAGGAATTTCACAAGGAGTTTGGTGAGCCACTCTCCTCCAGCAAACACAGAAGCATCAGGTCTACGATGAAGGAGCTTTTTCCGGAGCGACGCCGTCGAGGCTCGCCAGCCGCGGACGCTTGATCCCTTGGGGATTGCTGGATGCACCACTGTTCTTAATGGATTACAACCAGTTCTTGGTTTGGAACGTGCGCAGTTTAAACAGCCGTGCACGGCGGGTCGCTGTTAGGGATGTTGCTTCTCTTGAACGTGTTTCAGTGTTATGCTTGTCGGAGACCAAGATCGATGTATTCTCTGACTCCATGATCAATGAACTTCTAGGCCCGGGTTTCGACTACTTTTGCTTGCCTTCGGTGGGAGCTTCTGGCGGTGTTCTGGTTGGGTGGCTCCGTGACCGATGGACGGGTTCACGCGCGAGCGTTGGAGCCTTCTCGGTCACAATACTCTTGTCGCCCGCTGCCGCCGTGGATGGAGATCCTGTTTGGGTGACGGCTGTGTACGGGCCTACAGACCATGCGCTCAAAGAGTCCTTTTTGAGAGAGCTTGAGGGCCTTGCCGCTTCAACAACGGGGGCTTGGCTAATTTGCGGCGACTTCAATCTCATTTACCAAGCGCAAGATAAAAATAATGACAGGCTTGATCGCAGAATGATGCAGCGCTTCCGTCGGACCATTGACACGTTACAGCTTGCTGAGCTGCACCTACATGGGCGCCTGTTCACTTGGAGCAACGAGTGTGGCCAGCCAACCATGGAACGCATTGATCGGGTTTTCGCGACCGTGGCGTGGCTGGAGCTCTACCCGTTCCATGCCTTGCACTGCCGTTCTACGGATTGTTCGGACCACGCACCCCTGCTGCTCACGTTATCTACGGATCCATGGGCGCGGCCAAGGTTCCGGTTCGAGTCTTTTTGGCCGGTGACGGAGGGGTTCTTGGATGTCGTGGCTGCTACTTGGGCAGGCACGCTGTTTGTGGACGCGTGCAGGACGTTGGACGTCAAGTTGCGTGCTGTAGCGAAGGCCTTGCAGAGTTGGAGCGCCACGCGGATCGGAAGTGTCCGGTTTCAGCTTGCTGTTGCTAGAGCCGTCATCTTTGAGCTAGATGTGGCGCAGGAATCCAGACTGCTGTCGCCTGAAGAGCGCGTACTTCGCTGTCCTCCCTCTCCAGAACCATAGCAAGACAGAGGTCGAGGTACAGATTTTTGAAAGATGGCGATGCAAATACGAAGTTCTTCCACCTACAGGCCTGCCACCGAAGGCGCAAGTGCCATATCCCGGCGTTCATCCACGAGGGGCGCTCGTTCGTCAGTGACGGGGATAAGGCAGAGGCGGCCTTCAGTCTCATCCACAGCTTCGGTAAATTGGTGTCCAAGGGCCTTGCGATGCGTCTGGCACCGTTTATGCAGGAGCTGGTCGGGCCGAATCAGACGGCGTTCATCAAAGGACGGAGGATACATGACAACTTCCGTTCTGTTCAGCTGTACACCAACGCGCGGGGTCATGCTTGCATCCTGCTCAAGATTGACATCGCCAAGGCGTTCGATACGGTGGCGTGGCCCTTCCTTCTGGAGGTGTTACAGCATATGGGGTTCCCGCTAGCCTGGCGTGATTGGGTTGCCAACTTGCTGTCCTCGGCTAGTACCCGGGTGTTGATCAACGGTCGCCTTGGCCGCCGTATTTGCCATGCCCGAGGACTGCGGCAGGGCGATCCGTTGTCACCGTTCCTTTTCGTCATCGTGATGGAAGTGCTCAATGCAATGGTGGCAGAAGCGGATAGGGTCGGCGTGCTCTCACCACTACCTGGCGAACATCTTGGCCACCAGGTCTCCTTGTACGCCGACGATCTGGTGCTCTTCGTTCGCCCGCGGACGGAGGACTTTACTTGCATCCGTTCCATCTTGGAACTGTTCGCCGGCGCCTCTGGCCTTGTCACCAACCTGGACAAGTGCTTGATCTCGCCGATCAGGTGCTCCGATGCTGAGGTGCACTTGGTGCAAGAGGTCTTCCCCTGCCAGCTTGCGCCGTTTCCGTGCCGCTACCTTGGCGCGCCACTTTCTGTAGCAGGCTGCGCCGGGCGGACGAGCAGAGGATGGTGGACGCGGTCGCGAGCAGGATCCCGACTTGGAAGGGGAGTATGTTGAACGCGGCTGGGAGGTCGACCTTGGCGCGCGCCCCCCTCTCGGTTATTCCCGTCCATGTTTCCATCACTTGCTGCCTGTCGACTTGGGCGATCAAGCAAATTGATAAGCGACGTCGGGCCTTCATTTGGAGCGGGGGTGAGGTGGTCACTGGGGGGAAGTGCAAGATTGCCTGGCCGATCGTGTGCTCCCCGACGAGCTATGGAGGCCTGGGGTTGCCTGACATCAGGATTATGGGGTTAGTGTTGAGGCTGCGCCGCTTGCCTGGCGCACCTACTTGGACGAGGCTTCCCTGCCCAAAAGAGAAGTTGGTTCAGGCAATGTTCGATGCCTCCGTCAGAGTTGTTTTGGGAGACGGGGCCTCTGCTCACTTCTGGACGGACGCCTGGCTTCCGGCTGGGAGTATCCAGACCTTCGCACCGCAGCTCTACCAGGCGGTGGGCAGACGCCACCTTCGCACTACGGTGAAGGACGCGCTTCTTCAGCGACGTTGGGTTCGCCACATCTCTGGGGCACGGACCACGCCTGTGCTGTACCAGTACGCACGCTTGTGGCTCATGTTGGAATCTGTCCAGCTTGACCTGACTGTGGCGGATCGTTTTGTGTGGCGCTGGACGGCCGATGGCGTCTACTCCGCGTCCACAGCTTACAGGGCGTTCTACGTGGGCATGTCGTCCATGCTGGGAGCTAGGGAGCTCTGGAAGGCGTCGGCGCCGCCAAGAGTGAAATTCTTTTTCTGGTTGGCTTTGCATCGCAGGATTTGGATGGCAGAGAGGAGGGCAAGGCACGGCTTGCAGGAGTCGGCAACCTGCTCGTTGTGTTTGCAGGAGGACGAGACGGTCGACCACCTGCTCCTCAGTTGCGTCTTCTCGAGGGAGGTCTGGGCACGTCTGCTACATGTGGGCGGCTGGGGAGCTCTGGCGCCCTCGCTCAGCTCGGTCCTGTTATGCCTAAGAACTCATCATCACAATACGGTTTAAAGGCCCAAAAGAATATTGATCTAAAAAAGATTAGGGTTACTAATGAGTCTATGAGATAGAAGCTCATTAGTACGCTTTATATATACGAGGGAGGGGCTAGGGGGGCGATAACCTGGTGAGCCGCGCCACCTCCTAGCCGCCGCCCCTCCCTCTCTCTCTCGGCCGCCGCCCATGCCGTGCGTGCGGTGCTAGCACACCGACGCCCGGCGTTTCATCCCCATACGTGTGGACTCCGTGGAGGCGCTGCTGCGACTGCTGCGCTGATCGGCTGCTGGGATCAAGTACGAGGAGCTCGGTTCGTGGGACGTGATCGACTACTTCCTCTACATCGACGCGCGACTTCTTCCGCTGCGCTGCGCGTCTAGTGGTAACGATCTATGATCTTCTACTCGCAAGTATCTTGGGTATATGCGGTAGTGATGCTAGCGTAGCCTACCCGTTTCCCTACAGTGGTACCAGAGCCATCTTGCGTAGTTTTTGGTCTGGATCTTTTGCATATAGGTGATATGCTGTTGTAGTAGATTGGATCTATTACTTTTGCACGGTTTGATTAGATCAATTGGTCATAAGGGGTTAAAACTGGAGCGAGTTGATTGCGCGGCATGTGACAAAAGATTAGTTTGTGTTCTTTCTCTGTTATGCATACGACATGTCCCTACCGGCTGGAATCACCATCGGGACTAACTGTGTGCATAGTCAGCAGATTTAACCAACAGATCGAGGTCATGTGTAGATGCAGTCTTCTCAAGTGCAAAGTTTGCACGGTCAATGTGATTGATCTAGTGAAAATTGAGGCATTATGAATTGCTCGGATTTGAGGTGACGCGATCACTCTGATGAGATTTTCATAGAGATTCCATAGATGCGATCTGTGTAATTCCGTTGCTTTCTCGCTGTAGCGGCTTCCCAAGCGCTACTTTGGTAGAACACGTCGTACGCCTAACTTGTTTTTGCAGGGTGTGATGTGAATGGTATGGCCTCAATATCATGTGATGATGTATGTGATGATTTGTGCGGCCTGCGTGTCGCAAGTTAACACAACCGGGTTGAGGTTGCACCATTATTGTATAACGACCTGCATGTCGACTTGTGATGTTTGAATCCTCATGTAATTATTTCACTAGCTATTAGATGTACTAGCTTAGTATCTTTTCATGGAGGCTTCAATCATGATGGCGATGATGATCACCACAAGACAGGACGTATTGCAATGGAGGTCACCTTGGAGCCATGGCGATGGATGTCGGACATTCACAAGCATATTATTGGTTTACTCAGCAAAGCTATCAAAACAGTTTTGGGCTTTAAGGCATAGGGTTGGGGTCGGGGCATTGGATGCCACCCAACAAACAAGAGTCGCATAGAGATGTGATTAGTAATTTGTTACTTACCTGTATCACTACTTTTCTAGCCGTGATGCTAAAGCTCACTAGAATTTTAGTGATTATGGATCTTGAACCACTATATGTTATTAGAGAGAAGATGACTTTGATATAGTAGGTTTTCTTTTGTTAAATCAGTTAATGAAAGTCTTTACATAAACTTAGTGCTGAAATCTTACTTTACTTTAATGTTGTAGATCATGTCTGACAGTAACAATTCCGCTTTCAATTTGCGTTCTGTTCTTGAGAAAGAAAAGTTGAATGGAACAAACTTTATTGATTGGTACCGCAACCTGAGAATTGTTCTCAGGCAAGAGAAAAAGGAGTATGTTCTTGAGCAGCCATATCCTGATGATCTCCCTGACAATGCAACTGATGCTGATCGCAGAGCTTATGAGAAGCACTGCAATGACTCACTTGATGTCAGCTGTCTGATGCTCGCCACCATGTCCCCTGATCTGCAGAAGCAGTATGAGCATGCAGATGCTCACACCATAATCGAGGGGCTGCGTGGGATGTTTCAGAACCAAGCCAGGACTGAGAGGTTCAATATCTCAAAGTCCTTATTTGCGTGCAAGATGTCAGAAGGTAGGCCAGTCAGTCCTCATGTGATCAAAATAATTGGTTACATTGAGACTTTGGACAGACTTGGTTCTGAACTTCACCAAGACTTGGCTACTGATGTTATTCTCCAGTCGCTCCCGGTGAGCTATGAGCCTTTTATCATGAACTTTCTGATGAATGGCTTGGATAAAACATTGAGTGAGTTGCATGGGATGCTAAAGACAGCAGAGGAGAGCATTAAGAAGAATCCCAATCATGTGATGATGATTCAGAAGGGGAACAAAAAGAGGAAGCGTTGGACGCCTCCTAATCCCAAAGGTAAAGGCAAGGAAAAGAGTTCTGGTGGTGAGTCCTCGGGCTCTAAGCTAAAGCCAGCACCTAAGGCCAAATCTGGCCCTACTTCTGAGGATGAATGCTTCCACTGTCATGAAAAGGGACATTGGTCTAGGAACTGCAAGAAGTACTTGGAAGAAAAGAAGAAGAAGAAGGGAAGTGAGACTTCCACTTCAGGTATAAATGTTATAGAAATAAATATTGCATTATCTTCTAGTGAATCATGGGTATTTGATACTGGATCGATGATTTACACTTGCAAATCGTTGCAGGGTCTAAGTGAGACTAGAAGATTTGCAAGAGGCGAGTTGGACGTTCGTGTCGGCAACGGCGCAAAGGTTGCGGTGTTGGCGGTCGGCACCTACCACTTGTCTCTACCCTCCGGATTAGTTTTGGAATTAAATAATTGTTATTGCATTCCTGCTTTGAGCAAGAACATTATTTCTTCTTCATGTTTGGAAGAAGTTGGTGATTTTAAGATTGTAATAGAGAACAAACGTTGTTCTATTTTTTGCAATGGTATTTTTTATGCTCATTGTTCATTTGTGAATGGATTATATGTTCTTGATCTTGAGGATAAATCTGTCTGTAACATTAATACTAAGAGGCTTAGACCAAATGATTTGAATCCCACTTTTATTTGGCATTGTCGCTTAGGTCATATAAATGAGAAGCGCATTGAACAACTCCATAAATATGGATTGTTAAGCTCATTTGATTTTGAATCATTTGACACATGTGAGTCTTGTTTGCTTGGAAAGATGACCAAAGCGCCTTTCGCTGGTCATAGTGAGAGGGCAAGTGACTTGTTGGGACTTGTACATACCGATGTATGTGGACCAATGAGCTCAATAGCCAGAGGTAGTTTTCAGTACTTCATTACTTTCACTGATGACTTTAGTAGATATGGCTATATCTACTTAATGAGACACAAGTCTGAATCGTTTGAAAAGTTCAAAGAATTTCAGAATGAAGTACAAAATCAATTAGGCAAGACAATTAAATTTCTACGATCTGATCGTGGAGGAGAATATTTGAGCCTTGAATTTGGTGATCATTTGAAGTAATGTGGAATTATTCCGCAGCTAACTCCGCCCGGAACGCCTCAATGGAATGGGGTATCCGAATGGAGGAACCGAATCTTGTTGGACATGATTAGGTCCATGATGAGCCAAGCTGATCTTCTATTGTTATTTTGGGGTTATGCTCTTGAAACTGCTGCGTGCACACTGAATAAGGTTCCAAGTAAGTCTGTTGAGAAGACACCATATGAGATATGGACTGGGAAGCGTCCCGGATTATCTTTTCTCAAAGTTTGGGGATGTGAGGCTTATGTCAAACGTTTGATGTCAGATAAGCTCACTCCAAAGTCAGACAAATGCTTCTTTGTGGGGTATACTAAGGAAACCAAAGGATATTATTTTTACAATAAGGCGGAAGGCAAAGTGTTTGTCGCTCGCAATGGTGTTTTCTTAGAAAAGGAGTTTCTCTCAAAAGGATTTAGTGGGAGCAAGGTGCAGCTTGAAGAAATTCAGAAAACACCCGAAACTGTTCCAGCAACCACTGAACATCCACGGGATGTGCAAGATGTTGCACAACCCGTAGTTGAGGCACCAGCCCCACGAAGGTCTATAAGGGTACGTCGCGCTACTGACAAGCTCAACCTCCTTATTACGGAGGAGCACCACGTATTATTGATGGAAAATGATGAGCCCTTGACCTACAAAGAAGCAATGATGGGACCCGACTCCGACAAATGGCTTGAAGCCATGGAATCCGAGTTAAAATCCATGCATGATAATCAAGTTTGGAACTTGGTTGATCAAATTGACAGTGTGAGACCTGTCGACTGTAAGTGGATTTTTAAGAAAAAATTAGACATGGATGGAAATGTTCACATCTATAAGGCACGATTGGTGGCGAAAGGTTTCCGACAAATTCAAGGTGTTGACTATGAGGAAACCTTTTCGCCCGTCGCAATGCTAAAGTCTGTTCGGATTCTCCTAGCAATTGCCGCATATTATGACTATGAGATATGCCAAATGGATGTTAAAACCGCTTTCCTTAATGGACATCTAAGTGAGGATGTGTATATGACACAGCCTGAAGGTTTTGTCGATCCTAAAGATGCTGGAAAAATATGTAAGCTTCAGAGGTCCATCTATGGATTGAAGCAAGCATTTCGGAGTTGGAATATTCGTTTTGATGAAGTAGTCAAAGGGTTTGGCTTCATCAAGAATGAAGATGAGCCTTGTGTTTACAAAAAGGCTAGTGGGAGCGCACTTGTGTTTCTGGTCCTATATGTGGATGACATATTACTGATCGGAAATAATATTCCAATGCTTGAAACCGTTAAAACCTCATTGAAAAAGAGTTTTTCGATGAAGGATTTAGGAGAGGCGGCTTATATTATGGGTATTAGGATCTATAGAGATAGATCAAAAAGGCTAATTGGATTAAGCCAAGACACGTACATTGACAAGATATTGAATCGGTTCAACATGCAAGATTCCAAGAAAGGTTTCTTGCCAATGTCACATGACATTACTCTAAGCAAGAGTCAGTGTGCTACGACACCTGATGAGCAAAAGAGTCAGTGTGCTACGACACCTGATGAGCAAAAGAGGATGAGTACGATTCCTTATGTTTCAGCCATAGGGTCGATCATGTATGCTATGCTTTGCATGCGCCCAGATGTTTCTTTTGCTCTAAGTGTTACGAGCAGGTATCAGTCAGATTTCGGTGAAGCTCACTGGACAATTGTAAAGAGTATCCTTAAGTACTTGAGAAGAACTAAGGATATGTTCCTAATATTTGGAGGCGAAGATGAGCTCCTTGTAAAGGGTTACACAGATGCTAGTTTTCAAACAGACAAAGATGACTCCAAATCGCAATCCAGTTTTGTTTTCTGCCTAAATGGTGGGGTAGTGAGCTGGAAAAGTTCCAAGCAAGATACGGTGGCTGATTCGACGACAGAGGCCGAGTATATTGCAGCTTCCGAAGCTGCAAAAGAAGCTATTTGGATCAGAAAATTTGTTTCTGACTTGGGTGTTGTTCCTAGTGCGTCCAGTCCAGTGGACCCCTATTGTGATAATAGTGGTGCCGTTGCACTAGCAAAGGAGCCTAGAACAACTAAAAAGTCTAGACATATACTGCGGAAGTATCACCTCATCCGTAACTTTGTTGAGAGAGGTGATGTGAAGGTTTGCAAGGTGCACACGGATTCAAACGTTGCTGATCCATTGACAAAGCCTCTCCCACAACCAAAGCATGAGGCGCACATGAGATCTATGGGTATTAGATACTTACATCAGTGATTCTAGTGTGCGTGGGAGATTTTGTGTCATGAGTATGTTTATGTAATGATAAATAATTGTTATTTGTTCCATGGATGATTATTTTTTACATTGATTATCAAGTATGTGACTTGTTCGGGAAACTCTTTGTTGGCAATTATATGATTCTAAATTATTCCTAGTTTATGTCGTTGTGTGGGACAACAACGACGTTGAGACTAGCACATGCATTAATTGATGATCATGTTTCACGGATCATGGATATGGAGATATCGGATTAATGATGTGGACACATGTTGGTGAACATGGTGTTGGATTGACCCACTCCAAGACAATGTTGGGATTGTTATTTTGTATGTGCCATCAGTTGTTCTTGAGTGTTATACCTACTGGATCCTTAGACCTGAGATCGCCATTGTTTCTCACTGTGTGTAGTGGTGCATCTTGGGGCTGCTAAACGCTACTCCGTGACTGGGTAGTTACAAAAGTAGCTTACAGGTGTGTCATGAAACATGGAATGGGATGTGAGCGGATCAAGATGAAATTTGCCCCTCCTAGATAACAGGAGAGATATCTCTGGGCCCCTCGAGATAGTTGGATTTGAAAGTGCATGGCCATGCCAAAGTGATTAAAGAGTTAATCATGATGACTGAAGGTTAGTTATGAATGGAATCCACTATTAGATCGAGAGAATGGTCGAGCTATCACAAAGGTGGCACGCATCTCGCTTTGAGCTTGATTGGTATCGTGTGGCAAAGGGATCGGTGTATGAGTATATCTAAGGTTCGGCCGATATGATCTTTATGTGTATTTGTGAGTCACTATGCCCTGCTAGGTGTCGCTATTGACTTGTGATTCGGAAATTATTGATCCAAGAGGGATTAGGGTTACTAATGAGCCTATGAGATAGAAGCCCATTAGTACGCTCTATATATACGAGGGAGGGGATAGGGGGGGCGATAACCTAGTGAGCCGCGCCACCTCCTAGCCGCCGCCCCTCCCTCTCTCTCTCTCTCGGCCGCCGCCCATGCCGTGCGTGCGGTGCTAGCACACCGACGCCCGGCGTTTCATCCCCGTACGTGTGGACTCCATGGAGGCGCTGCTGCGACTGCTGCGCTGATCGGCTGCTGGGATCAATTACGATCAGCTGCTGGCGAGAAAAGTCGTCCACGATCACAAGAACGTACCACTTCCCACCAACAGACATCACCCTAGAAGGACAAACTGTGTCCATGTGTAACAACTCTCCTGGGTGAGCGGTCATCACCTGATTAACAGGTGGATGAGAAGCGGCAATCATCTTCCCGTGGTGACACGGAGGGCAAACAAGGTCCTTTTCAAACTTCAATTTGGGCAATCCTCGGATTAGGCCAAGTGAGCTCAGTCTCGACAACAAATCGAAGCTCAAATGTCCAAGTCTCCTATGCCACTTCCACAAATCAGAAGAAGTACCAGCCAACAAGCAATGAGAAGGGCCAAAAGGAGTTCCAGAGAAGTCAACCAAGAAAACCCGATCGCGAGGTGTAATCCGGCAAACCAAATCTCCCCTGGAATCCAAAACACGCGAACAGCCCTCCTTGAAGCGAACCTCAAACCCCTCATCAAGAAGTTGTGAAACAGAAAGCAAATTGAACCCAAAGTTCGAAACCAAAGCAACCTCTCTCAGGGTAAAGCGATCAGAAACTCGAACAACGCCAAGTCCACGTACCTTTCCTCTTCCATTATCCCCGAACACAATGTACTCCTTTGAGCGCATCGGGGTGAGGCTGGAGAACCATTTGTCATTTCCGGTCATGTGGCGCGAACAACCAGAGTCCATGATCCACCTATTCTCCAAGCCTCCGACCTGCACATCAGTAGTGAGACAAAGGGTGAGCAAATGTCTCCACACTGGGGTTAGCAAAGTGAGAAGCAAACTAGTGTCGAGCCATTTGCTCTACAGAAGGGTTAGCAAAACCTGGCAAAGCGTATCCCTCGTCCCGTCTACCGCGTGACTGACGAACACCACCGCGAGGAAAGCGTGGAGCATCGAAACCTCCTCCAAAGCCTCGGTCCCGTGGTCCATAGCCATACTGAAAACGACCAGGAGCACGACCGGCAAAGTGACCACACGCTGGAGCACGGTAACCACCACCGTCTCCCTGACCTCCACCTACACAGCGCGCCCTAGCATCTTGCCTACCACCACGCCGAGAATGACCATGCACCCGAGCAGAGTACATGTCCGCGTTCCGTCTCTCCTGCTCTCGCCTCACAGCCCGCTTCCTCCTGAAGCAAAACTCCTCCAGGTGACCTTCCCTGTCACAAAACTCGCAGTGGTACTTCGGCTCACGCATGAGAGGTGGAGGCCTAGCCTGCGGACGGGGAGGAGCAGCCCTCTTCTTCTGGGCAACCTGGACTGTGGCAGTAGGGAGCGTGTCGAGGGGGTTTCTCAGCTCATTGGGCTTTGGAACCCAAACCTGCTTCTGCGGAGGTGCTTTTGGTGGTTCTTTAAGCACACTATCCGCGGGGTCAACGAGCGAAGGCTGCGTGCTCGTGCTAGCAGTGTTTCCAGCAGCCTTGCCAATCTTACCATATAACCTGTCAAAGTCTGACTTCGTGTATGTGTAACCGACCCCAAACCCTTCACCACGCTTGAACTGCTTGATCATCATGCCCAACTGCGGCTCACTAGCAGAAACCCAACTAAGAATCGCCCTAAGATAGGTATTCTCATTCTCCAGGTTGGCTTTCTCTACCACAAGATTATCCAAATCAGAGATCAAACTAGGGCAAACAGAGCAGTCAATAGGTGGGCTAGACTCCACAACCTTAGTCTTCCCTAAAGACTTAATCAAGGCGTTCTTCTCATCTAGCTCCGACCTAAGCGTGAGACAAGGCTTACAAGCACCAAGCAAAACTGGCCTAGACTTCATCTCCTCTAGCTCGCACACAACAGTAGCAAACTTGGACTGCAACGAAGCTAGATCGGACTTAAAGATAGGACACTCATCACATTCAAGCACATCGCTAACAACAGGATCGTCCTTAACCAGTTCTAGTTCATGCTTGGCCTTAGCGAGCTCATGAAACACGTCAGCAAGCGAAGTCTTAGCAACATCTAAGTTTGCGACGTTCTCATCATGCTTGGCACGGAGAGCAACAAGTTCATTCATGTGAGATATGCAGCCAGCGCACTCATCCTCACTACATTTCTCCCTAGCACAAGCCAGCTCATCCCAAAGTTTTCTACGCTCTCTAGCTGCTTCCTTAAGCAGCCTCTTCTGGTTGTCGAGAGCGGCGTACAGCTCTCTAACCTCCGTATCAAGCAGGTCGATTGTGGAGTTTACCTCTGAATCACTCTCGGATCTAGGAGAAGAGTCGGCGTGCGTCGGTGTAGCATGTCCACCCGAAGACGCACGAGCACCATCGGCTTCACCCGCCATGGTGCAGAAGCTCTTGCGCCGACCGGCCGCCAAGCAAAGGCCGATGAAGCCGGTGGCTTCCTTGTCCCGCTTCTTCTTCTTCTTGTTGTCGTCGTCGGAGGTCGGTGAAGAAGAGCGGTCGGTGTTGGAGCTCTTGTCGAGGTCGCTGAGCTGCGCCAGGAAGGCCTTCTCCCGCTTCTTGGCCTTGTACTGGAAGCGCTTCTTGAGTGACTCCTTGTCAAAGCGTCCTCCCCAGTCACGATTGCGGTGCTTGTGATGTCGCGGTGGCGGTAGTAGTCGAAGTGGTTGTTCTGGCCGCCGCCGGACTTCTTGGGGCAATCGGCGATGAAGTGATTCAAATCGCCGCAGTTGTAGCATCCGGGATTCTTCTTCCTCTGCCTGTTGTGGTCCAGCGTCTCTAGCTGCTCATCTGTAACAGAAGGCAAAGAGGCAAGAGAAAAGCCAAGAGCAGAGTTAGCGTTAGAGCTCGATCCACTTGGGCCAGTCACAAGAGCGATGCTCTTGGAAGGAGGGGCACCATTGAGCTTAGCTCGTGTCTGGTTATCCACCTCTGTGGCCTTGAGCTTGCTGAAAAGCTCGTTCACCGTCAGAGTCTCATAGCCAGCAGACTCAATGATGGTGTTCACCTTGAGATCCCACACAGAGCGGTCAAGTGCGTAGAGCAACTTGAGGGCCTTCTCGTGCTCTGTGTACTCAAGGGCATCAGCAGATCTGTTCGCATTGACTTTATTCACAATCGTCTGAAAATGACTGAACATCAAGTCAATGCTCTCACCCGGCTCCTGTGTGAAGTTCTCGTATTCACGCCGGTGAGTCTCGAATAGTCTGGCCTTCACCTGTCGTGTGCCCTCATGGTAGTTCTCAAGGCACGTCCAAATCTTGTGGGCCTCCAGAAAACCCTGGACGCGTGAGAACTCCGCACGAGAAACGCCAGCGAACATGGCATTGACAGCCTTGGCGTTAGCCTCGTGCTCGGTCACTTGAAGAGGAGTGACTCGAGCGGCAAGCACCACGTAAGCCTGGTTCTTGGTAATATCCCAGACCTCGGCTCCCATGCTCTGCAAGAAGACTCTCATGCAAACCTTCCAGTAGGCATAGTCCTCGCCGAAAAATATCGGGATCTTCCCAAGACTCGCCATGGTCGCCAAGTGGTTTTCAACCGGTTAAGGTACTGAAAACCTCAACCAAGCTCTGATACCAATTGAGGGACCGAAACTGGCGACCAGAGGGGGGGTGAATGGGAGCCGATCAAAATTTCTTCGAAATTTGAAACGTCGGCCTAAGTCCCAAAATCACCGCAAACCCTCGAACCTAGGTCAGCGAGAATAGCTATGGACAAGCTATCTCGAAGCAGAAGACCCAGGTCGCAGCACGGAAGCAAAAGCGAGAGAAACTTCTCAAATCACAGCGCAGCACGCACAGACCGGTCTGACCGGTGCACTGGACCGGTCTGACCGGTCGGGTAATTCAAATCCTGACAGACCGGTCTGACCGGTCTCGCCCACCGGTCTGACCGGTCTCGTCCAGAAAACCCGCAAACAAACCTTCAAACCATGAATCTCGAGCAAATGAAGTCCAAATCCAACCAAACTTGGAGGAAAACTTCGTTACCACCCCGTGAACATATCCCCAAAATATCTCACCCAAAAGATACATGGATCGAGAGAAATCGAGGAAAGATCAAAGAGGATTGGGGTTTTCTCAAGAACACAAAATCGCCAATTCATGAGAACTCTCGATTCGAGTAGGTTTAGCACTTGGCTAGAAGGATTAGAATAGTCACAAAGAGTCCATCAAACCACGAATTCAAGGGTTGGTCTCCTCCAAACAAGAAACACTCCAAAAGAGGAGAATTGAACCCAAAACGCAAGATAGAAGGGGAGGACGAGATGCTCAGCACACACAAGTAAATTTCAAACAAATTTCATCCATTAAATCTCAGAGGAATTCACCTATACAACAGCTAGAGCCATCCGCCCATCATCCACCCTCTAGATTGGAGAGATTAGCTATAATCTAACTCTCTTTGCGTTGGAGTCCTTGGCCCTAACCTAGAGCAGGGGCATGGAGAAGGAAAAACGAAGAGAATACAAAAGACTCAAGAGACTCAACCAGCCACAGGCTGGTGGGGGTATTTATACCCGGCTGTTGCGGCCAGACCGGCCAGACCGGTCCAGGGGACCGGTCAGACCGGTCGGGTCAGCAGCACCCCGCTGTATAGCCTCGATCGACGGCGGAGCTTCTTTCTTCGACTCGAAGTCTTTGCTGCGATGCCGCCACGTCGACGAAGATCCGGTCCGCGGTTTTGGAGGGTCCGCGAAATCCGGGTATGTGGCCGGTTTTGAGAAAACCGTCAAAACCTCACGCGCTGGAAGATTCCTACCTCCACGCCGTGGAGGCGGGAATCTTCCCGCGCGTGGAGTTTTGGCGGTTTTCTCAAAACCGGCCACCTCACCGGGTTTCGCGGACCCTTCAAAACCGCGGATCAGATCTGCATCGACTTGGCGGCATCGCAGAGAAGGCTTCGAGTCGAAGAAAGAAACTCCGCCGTCGGATGAGATCTTGTACCCTTTCCGGTTTTGCCCCTACGGGCGTTTTAGTGTATGAGTCAGAGTGGAGGTCAAATCTGTGAAGGGACCGGTCTGAACGGTCTGTGAGACCGGTCTGACCGGTCGGCCCCCCCGAGGGTGGATATATATATCTCACCTGCCCCTTGGACAGGTGAGCCTCAAAGCCACGAGTTATTTTCTATTTTTCCTTGCTCCTCTCTCTGTTCTAGGGTTAGGCCGAGGTCTCCATGGCAAAGTGGTCTAGATTATAGGTAGGTCCACAAATTTGAGAGGGTGGATAAATGGGTGGAGGTCTAGCTCTTGTATAGGTGATTTCTTCTGTAAATCGCGATGAATTTGAATGAAATCGAGGACCCTTTTGAGCAGCTCTCTTGTGTTCCCGTTCATCTTTTGTTCATGAATTGATTTCCTCTCTTTTGGTGGTTTTTGAGATCAAAGCTTTCTCTTGGTGGGTTTAGGGACTCCGTGATTTGCTTCTCGACCATTTAGCCTAGAGCTAAACCTCCGAGAATCACGAGTCCCTCGGATTGAGGTTTTTGGAGTTTTTGGAAAACCCTCTTTTGCCTCTTTCCCCCTCGAAATTCTAGTGATCATTTGCGTTTTGGGTTGATTTTTTTTGTGGAGAGGTTCGTCTCTATCCCAGGAACCTCCCTGCAAATTTTGAGATCATTTGGTGATGATCTGAACGAGTAATCTTGAAATCACCTCGAGTTCGCGGCTGAAACTCTGCTCTGGGCAGAAGCGGTCTGATCGGTCGCAGCAACCGGTCTGACCGGTCGGAGCCACCGGTCTGACCGGTCTGGAATTTCAAATCCGGCCCGATCGGTCTGACCGGCCAGAGCGAGCGGTCTGACCGATCCCTGACTGTGAGGTCTGCAGTTTTTCTCGATCACTTCCGTGTTTTCTCTCGCTCGATCCTAGGGCTGATTTGTGTTGGTTTAGCTCCTCTATAGCTACTCCACACCTCATCTAGGAGTTGAGGGTTTGTGGTGATTTTCGGGATATAGGCCGACGGGTCGATTTCGAAAGAAATTTTGATCGGCTCCCATTCACCCCCTCTAGTCGCCAGTTTCGGTCCCTCATTATAGAATTATTATGGACAGGTGCAGAGGAAAAATTCAGGCTCATCATGTGCCCAGACCTGATCATTTTCGTCTCTTATTTTCCTTGCCATTTCAGTGCTGTTGCAAAACGTCCGGATAGAGTTATACAAACATATGTGTAGTTGGCCTTTCGAGGGATGATCAAATGTGAGTGAGATTGTGCTCGTAAAGACATTCACGATATGGATCCATCATAGTAATCTTCTAATACCATGATTTCAAATGATTTTGTCTCCCCATGAATAAAAACCACAGTCAGTGGTGACATACAAGGACGGTCAAATGAAAGGTAGAAAAAAGAGAAACAGCGCAAGGCGCTCCTGAACTCCCTCACCGGTTGCTCTGCCGGTCTGAAGAAGCACGTTGCCAAGAAGAACCTGCTCACTCGCAGCAAGCTCCCCCTTAGCGCTTCTGAAATCCGCAAGCTCGTGGACGCGGCTGGCATTACTTGTTCCGGCGCTTCTGCCGTGGACGTGGTGACCGGCGACAACGAATGAGTGCAATGTTTTCGCCTTCCTTGCAGCTCTGTGAGCAGCGTGTATCCGCGTTTATGGTTTCAGTTCTAGGCTTAAACTCTACCTGTACCTTTATGTTTCGATTATCTGTTATCCTGGACTTGGTGCTCCAACTTTATTTTAATGAGTAATGCAAATCAAAAATTTCTCGTTTTGTCCTGGAACACACGCGGTTTAGGCGACTATGACAAATGCATTGTGGTACGTGATGCGATTCAAGCTGCTGCACCGTCTGTTGCTTGTCTCCAAGAGACTAAACTGAATGAAATCTCGACCTTCAAAGCTAAAACCTTCCTACCGCCTAACCTCAGCAACAATTACATCTTTGCTCCCTCGGATGGCGTTAGGGGTGGCATTGTCACTGCTTGGGATCACAACCTTTGGTCTGTGGCCTCGTCCACAACCAGCCTGTCGGTACCCTACAACTGGGGTACCCACTCCTACTGTGCCAAGACTCGCGTAGTTATCCGTAACTACGCCCTAAGGAGCTGAGCAGCCGGACTCCTGGGTTCCGACTCCATCTCACCGGACCAACGGTGCCGGACCCGCTTCCCGTTTGGGGACGGGTCCGGTGTCACCACGTGTCCCAGAGGTGGAAATGCTCAGCACCTGTGGCCGCGGACCCGGACCCCCGCAGGCGGGTCCGGGACCTCCACGTGCCATCCGGACTCCCGCAGGCAGGTCCGGGACCTCCACGTGCCTACCCGGACCCCCGTGAGCTCTCGGCTCAGCAAGCTGCTCGGGTGGGGTCCGGAGCCGCCACGTGTCACGCAGACGCGGGCGCGGGCGCCAGCCTTCCGCTGGAAGCTCCATCACCCACCCGCATTAAGTGCGAGTGGTTGAGGCGGGATCTGCTGCCTCTGGGCACGGGGCAGCTTTTGTCAGTCCACACTGTGGATCGCCAGATACCGAGACAAGCATTAAAGACTCAGCGCTGCGCGCATGAGCGACGAGTCATGATGACCAGCTACTGACTGAAGCAACAGTGCACGCTGCTACAGTAGACTGAGTCAGTAGTTCGGCGCTTCATCGTGACCTCGACGCGCGACTGCAAAGGCTAGACTCTACTCTGACAGGACAACTCAAGACCATCCCTGGTCAGAAGCTACGCACAGAAGCCGACGACAAGATCTCCGGATCTGAGCCATTGAAGGCCAAAGTGTAGTTTATAATACATCGCCGGGTCCACATGTCGGGGCCCCGCTCAGTGTACGTGCTCCCCTTGGACATATAAAAGGGAGAGCACGCCCGCTAGAACACAGGAGGTTCACACATCATCTCCACAATACAGACTCAAGCTCTGGCAACCTGCTCACTCTCGTGGGAAGGCAATACAACACACAGTGGATGTAGGGTATTACGCTCCGGCGGCCCGAACCACTCTAAATCCTGCTGTGTTTCTTGTGTTCTGGAGGGAGATCGATCTAAGACTAGCTACCCCCTGAGTACACACCCTCTGGGCTAGGGCGGGTGCCTTCCGCCACCCGGCCGTGGTTTGCAACCCCACGACATTTGGCGCGCCAGGTAGGGGCGCTAGCTGGTCGCATTTCATCATCTTCTTCGTCCCCATGGTTCGCGTGGACGACGTGGAGATGACGGAGGGGGTGGCGTCCTCCACGCCACATGCCTCTCGCGTTCCTGCTCCAGGGGCAACTGTGCCTGTGGAGCAGCCACCGTTGGCGGCGGCGCGCGCCGCCCGCCGGCAAGAGTCAGGGCACCCGTCAAGGGCCCCCTCACAAGCTGCGAGCGGCGGAGCGACAAATCCCAGCTCGCAGCATACCTCACTCATGTGAGGAAGCCCGCTCCGGCGGAAAGCCGACTCCGGTCGCACCAAGCCCGCTCCGGCGGAAAGCCGACTCCGGTCGCACCAAGCCCGCTCCGGCGGAAAGCCGACTCCGGTCGCACCAAGCCCGCTCCGGCGGAAAGCCGACTCCGGTCGCACCAAGCCCGCTCCGGCGGAAAGCCGGCTTTAGTGGCTCTCTCCGGCGGAAAGCCGACTCCGGTCGTACCCCCGACTCTACATCTCTGTAAGTCCTACTCTTAGAGGCCCAGCAGGGAATAAAATCTTTTCCTTTGTAACTATGTAGTACTTCCGTGTGGTCCAGTCCGGTGAGCCTCCCCCGTGGAGGGGTCCGGACCTCTGCGAACCAGGTTCAGGGAAGCGTATTCACCCTCCGGGGAGGTCCGGAGCCGTGTAGCCGCTTAGCCTGGTTCCGTACCCTAAGCCTGCATGCTCTACCTCCCTAGGGTGAGTACCGTAGTACCTAAGACTGGGGGCCCGGAGGTCCGGACAGCTCCGGCCTCATAAACCCGTGTTCTGGCTTACATCGCACATCTCATGTACATCTAGTTATAAAGGAAAAGTTTATTCTCAGTTCGCCTCTAAGGATGTTACATTCCAATTTCGATCTACGCATTCTGTTTGCGCTAACCCCCACGTGGCTTCTTACTCTTGTGCGGTGATTGTGGTCCGAATTGAGTTGGCTAGTTAGTGACTTAGCTCGAGACCCCTCATGGAAGAGAGGGGTTCGGACCCCTGGGAACCTGCAGGTTCAGGGAAGCGCACTCATTCTCCGGGGAGGTCCGGAGCCGTGTAGCCGCTTAGCCTGGTTCCGTACCCTAAGCCTGCACGCACCACCTCCTGTGAATGAGTGCCGTAGTACCTAGGACTGGGAACCTGGAGGTCCGGACTTTCTCTTAACCTAAAGGCCGGCCCCTTGAGCTTCGTTCACTGAACCTAGCTATCCATCTCAAAGGATTACAGCCAACAGGATTTGGGACCCGTGGGCACGCTACTAAGCATCTACCTTGAGTCATGTGCAGGTCCAAACGTGATGATGCAGCAGGTGACCCAAGGGATGGACGATACAGGGCAAGACCCTTGCGGCGCGCACCGCTGGGTGCCAGAAGCAGCCAAGTTGCTCACAGTAGTGGCCCCACCTGCGGGTTCGTTGCCTCTCCCGAGGCGGGCCCGGGGGCCACTGTCGGTACCCTACAACTGGGGTACCCACTCCTACTGTGCCAAGACTCGCGTAGTTATCCGTAACTACGCCCTAAGGAGCTGAGCAGCCGGACTCCTGGGTTCCGACTCCATCTCACCGGACCAACGGTGCCGGACCCGCTTCCCGTTTGGGGACGGGTCCGGTGTCACCACGTGTCCCAGAGGTGGAAATGCTCAGCACCTGTGGCCGCGGACCCGGACCCCCGCAGGCGGGTCCGGGACCTCCACGTGCCATCCGGACTCCCGCAGGCAGGTCCGGGACCTCCACGTGCCTACCCGGACCCCCGTGAGCTCTCGGCTCAGCAAGCTGCTCGGGTGGGGTCCGGAGCCGCCACGTGTCACGCAGACGCGGGCGCGGGCGCCAGCCTTCCGCTGGAAGCTCCCTCACCCACCCGCATTAAGTGCGAGTGGTTGAGGCGGGATCTGCTGCCTCTGGGCACGGGGCAGCTTTTGTCAGTCCACACTGTGGATCGCCAGATACCGAGACAAGCATTAAAGACTCAGCGCTGCGCGCATGAGCGACGAGTCATGATGACCAGCTACTGACTGAAGCAACAGTGCACGCTGCTACAGTAGACTGAGTCAGTAGTTCGGCGCTTCATCGTGACCTCGACGCGCGACTGCAAAGGCTAGACTCTACTCTGACAGGACAACTCAAGACCATCCCTGGTCAGAAGCTACGCACAGAAGCCGACGACAAGATCTCCGGATCTGAGCCATTGAAGGCCAAAGTGTAGTTTATAATACATCGCCGGGTCCACATGTCGGGGCCCCGCTCAGTGTACGTGCTCCCCTTGGACATATAAAAGGGAGAGCACGCCCGCTAGAACACAGGAGGTTCACACATCATCTCCACAATACAGACTCAAGCTCTGGCAACCTGCTCACTCTCGTGGGAAGGCAATACAACACACAGTGGATGTAGGGTATTACGCTCCGGCGGCCCGAACCACTCTAAATCCTGCTGTGTTTCTTGTGTTCTGGAGGGAGATCGATCTAAGACTAGCTACCCCCTGAGTACACACCCTCTGGGCTAGGGCGGGTGCCTTCCGCCACCCGGCCGTGGTTTGCAACCCCACGACACAGCCGCTTCTCACTCACCACCACTCTAGCCTCCACCATCTCAGATTGTGACTTCACCCTCACTAACGTTTACGCCCCAGCCGACCACCGCCACTCCAATGCTTTTCTCGCCGAGCTTCTAGCCACCCTTCCTCTGGTCTCCGGGCCTTGGGTTATCATTGGGGATTTCAACCTTATTAGGTTCCCTGATGATAAGAACAACAACAATCTTAACCTCAGCCTCATGGACGCTTTCAACCTTGCTCTGGATCAGCTTGGCGTCCTTGAGATCCCACTGCTCGGCCGAGCTTTCACCTGGTCCAACCATCAGCCCTCCCCTGTCCTTGCTTCAACATCGCCCACTCCCTTGCTTTCCCCAACACCTCGCTCTCCCCACTTCCCAAACCAACTTCTGACCACACACCAATCCTACTCTCCATGTCCTCCTTCATCCCAAAATCCAATTTATTTCGCTTTGAAAGATCTTGGCTCCTCAACGCCTCCTTCCTCCCTTCTGTCCTCCCAGCGTGGCTCTCTGCCCCACAGTGTTCAGACACGGCTGGTAAGCTGGCAGCGTGCCTCAAGGTGACTCGAGCGGCCGCTAAGACGTGGTCGTGGCGTAACAGGGCGCCCCCTCAACTCATCCCCAATTGTAAATTTATTATTGAGCTACTGGACTTTTTTGAGGAGCAACGTTCTCTCTCTAGTGATGAATTACAGACCAGGGAAACATGCAAACATCGTCTAACTAGTGCAATCAAAGAAAGAGCAGCCTTTTGGAAGCAAAGAAGCAAGTTCAAAGCAATCAAGGAATCGGATGCGAACACTGCTTTCCACCATGCCCAAGCAACAGTTAGGCACAGAAGCAACCAGATCAGAGCGGTTGGGTGTCAAGGACAGCTTTTCACGAACCATGATGCCAAGATGACAGCACTCTCAGATTTCTTCGCTTCCATTATTGGACAGCCGGGAGAATCAACCTGGCACTTCCATGCTGATACCTTGTACAGCAACGTCAGTCAGCCATCACAAGCTCCTGTCGCTCCCTTTGCCGAAGAAGAAATCAAGTCAGCTCTCGTTTCCATGAACCGCAACAGTGCCCCTGGGCCGGACGGGTTCGGTCCTGCTTTCTATGTGGCTACCTGGGCAACAGTCAAGAATCAAGTCATTGAGTTCATGAACGCCTTCCACATTGATGATGTTCAGCTTGAGCGCATTAACAGATCGTACATGGTGCTGATTCCGGCCAATTTGCCTGCAAAATTGCTCAGTCAAAATCTTGGCAAAAACTCTCACTGTCAGGCTTCAAAAAGAGATCCCCAGCCTCATTGATCTAAATCAGACAGGCTTCCTCTTTGGGCGCTCTATCTCGGAAACCTTTGTTTATGCAGCGGAAGTTGTCCAAGCTTGCAGCAAAAGGAAAGTTCCTACTATTGTCCTTAAGCTGGACTTTGCCAAGGCCTTTGACACTGTTAACTGGGATGCTTTGGATCACATTCTGATGGCAAGAGGGTTCTGTGACACTTGGAGGCGATGGATGCGTCAAATTTTGGAATCCTCAAAATCTGCCATACTGCTTAATGGCGTGCCTGGACCATGGATCAACTGTAAAAGGGGTCTAAGGCAGGGTGACCCTCTGTCGCCATACTTGTTTCTTTTGGTTGCTGACACACTGCAGGCCCTGATTCGGAGTAGAGCAGCTGAGATCAGACACCCAATTGTGCAAGGCGCTGGATGTGTCGCTCTGCAATACGCTGATGACACCCTGATTGTACTAAGGGGGAACTAACGGATGTGCAACTTCTGAAATCGGTACTCCAACAATTCTCTGATGCGACTGGTCTGTCCATCAATTACAACAAGAGCTCCATGGTCCCCTTACACATGCAGCCTGAAATCCTCCAACAATGTGTTGACACCATGGGATGCAAGCTAGAATCCTTCCCGCAGTGCTACCTTGGTCTTCCACTCTCAGCGTCCAAGCTTCCGGTTTCAGCTTTCCGTCAGTACATTACAAGAACAGATGCCTTCCTCTCAACTTGGCAAGCCTCACTACTAAACACTATGGGAAGAGTTGTCTTGGTTAACTCAGTTCTGGACAGTCAACTAGTTTATGCAATGTCCGCGCTCGGAATACCCCCCATCACCATCAAAGACATTGACAAAAGAAGACGCGCCTTCCTCTGGGCGGGAGAGCCCCAAACGTCATCTGCCAAATGCTTGGTGGCGTGGGAGAAGTGCTGCACAACAAAGGACCTCGGCGGCCTGGGCATCAAAGATTTTTTCCCCCAAAATGTTTGCCTGCTGCTTAAACTGATTCACAGACTGCATTGCTCTGAAAATTCAGCTTGGGGTGCCTGGGTCCGTCAACACGCCAACCTTGCCACCCTGAAGGGCGACCTACATGGTCACCATTGGGAGATGCTCCGATCCATACTCCCTTTATATCAGGCTTTGACGACTGTGGAGATCAATGACGGTGCAGCAACCTCGTTCTGGGACGATGTCTGGTGCTCGGATGAGGCGTTAGCTGACTGCTTCCCGGCTTTGCACAGTCACTGCATCAGGAAGGAGGACTCGGTCAGACAAGCTGTTCTCTCAAACCTGGATGGCGCCTTTGTCCCTAGGCTTTCTCATCAGGCTTCTTCGGAACTTGTTCAGCTGCAAACAATAGTGCAACAGACCAACCTCTCGCAGGGCAATGACAAGAGATTGTCTCAGTTTGACCGTGGCCGAGGCAAGCTTTGATTCCTCCTCCATCTACAAACTGCTCAAGGCCAGACAACACCCGGCGGACCCATGTCTGAATTTATCTGGAAAAACTCCTCTCCGCCAAGAGTTCAGTTCTTCATGTGGCTGGCAGCTAAGGGCAGAATTCAATGCCGATCAAACTATTCAGGAATGAGGAACGAGAGTACTCTATCCTACTTGTGATGAGTGAATTGTCAACCGTGCGATGTGATCGTGCGCTTAGCTTTTGGATTGCAGGTACACGGGCGTCGAGTGTCGACGGGTAGCTGCCGTGGAGGTGTTGTGGCCGATGGACCGTGCGGTGGACGGCGGTGAAGGACAGCCGGGACCGGAGCTCGGACCGGGCGGCAGCTGTGGCGTCCACTCCTGGATCGAGGGCGCAAGCGGCGACGGAAGGCGGGTTTCTTGGTTTGCGCCACAAAACCAAGGAGGCGGACGGCGATTGAAGACGCCAAGTCGTGGAGCCACGGACGTCGGTCTCGGGACTGACGGAGGCGACGGGCGTCGATGGCGTCTAGGGCCGTCAGAAGGCCGAAGCGGGAACGGCGTCTAAGGCCACGGCGCGGAGGCGGGAATCTTCCCGCGCGTGAGGTTTTGGCGGTTTTCTCAAAACCGGCCACCTACCCGGGTTTCGCGGACCCTCCAAAACCGCGGACTGGATCTTCATCAAAACGGCGGCATCGCGGAGAAGACTTCGCTTCGAAGAAAGAACCTCGGCCGTCGGATGAGATCGTGTACAGGGGGTGCTGCAGGCCAACCGGTCTGACCGGTCCCTGGCACCGGTCTGACCGGTCTAACCAACCGGTCTAACCAATCGGTCTGACCGGTCCAGCGTACCGGTCTGACCGGTCCCGCGGGTATAAATACCCCTTCACTTGTGTTAGGTAATGGGCGGCTTTTGTATTCTGTTCGTGGACTCTCTGTTTCTCCAGGCCGCCGCCCCTGCGTCTCCCTCCCTCTGTTCCTCTCGTTTGAGTTGATTTTGTCCATGGATTGTTGAAACCTTGTAAGGGATTTGATTGGGAAAGGAGGCCCTATCCTCCTCGTGCCCTCTGGGCTTTTGATTCGATTCAATCCCCTGGTTTTGTGCCTTGTGCAATGGATTTTCGATTTCGTTTTTGGCACACTTGATTGAGAGGAGGCTACAAGTTCTTTGCTGTGATTCCCGTGCTTCTAACTCTGTCCTACACCCTCTGGAATCACGAGCTCTTTCGAATTCGAGTTCTTGAGTTTTAGAGAAAACCCCAACCCTTTTGATCTCCTCTCGAATTCTCAAGAATCGTTGATCTTTAGGACAAGGTCTTTTGGGGATATGTTCACGGGGTAGGGGCGAAGCAATCCCCCAAGTTTCACCGATTTTTGTGGTCGTTTGCTCAAGATTCACCGTTTGAATATATTTTCTCGGGGGTTTTCTTGGTGCTACCGGTCAGACCGGTAGGACAGACTGGTCAGACCGGTCTGCTCATTTTTGAACAGACACGACCGGTCAGACCGGTCCATCGCACCGGTCAGACCGGTCTTGGCAGATCAGTCCTGAAGTTTTCCCACTTTGCTTCCAATTCGCTTCGTGTTTTCGTTCGCTGGCTCGAGGCCTTTTGTGTTGGTTTAGCTCTTCAATAGCTACTCCAAACTTTGGTCAGAACGCTTGAGGGATTGGGTGATTTTGGGATATAGGCCGACGATTCGAATTTGGAAGAAATTTTGATCGGCTCCCATTCACCCCCCCTCTGGTCGCCGGCTTCGATCCTTCAATTGGTATCAGAGCTTGGTTGAGGTTTTTAGTACCTTAACCGGTTCGAAAACCACTCGGCGACCATGGCGAGTCTTGGTAAGATCCCGGTGTTTTCCGGCGAGGATTATGCCTACTGGAAGGTTCGCATGAGAGCCTTCCTGCAGAGCATGGGAGCCGATGTCTGGGAGATTACCACGAACCAGCTTTACGAGGTGCTTGCTGTTCGGACCATGCCTCTTCAGGTGACCCAGCACGAGGCTAACGCCAGGGCCGTCAATGCCTTGTTCGCTGGCGTTTCTCGTGTGGAGTTCTCACGCGTCCAGGGTTTTCAGGAAGCCCACAAAATTTGGACGTGCCTTGAGAACTACCACGAGGGTACACCTCAGGCGAAGGCCAGACTGTTCGAGACTCACCGGCGTGAGTACGAGAACTTCACACAGGATCCGGGTGAGAGCATTGACCTGATGTTCAGTCGTTTTCAGTCGATTGTGAACAAGGTCAATGCGAACAGATCTGCTGGTGCCCTTGAGTACACAGAGCACGAGAAGGCTCTCAAGTTGCTCTACGCACTTGACCGCTCTGTGTGGGATCTCAAGGTGAACACGATCATTGAGTCTGCAGGCTATGAGACTGTGGCCGTGAACGAGCTTTTCAGCAACCTCAAGGCCACGGAGGTGGATAACCAGACACGAGCCAAGCTCAATGGTGCCCCTCCTTCCAAGAGCGTCGCTCTTGTGACTGGCACAGGTGAATCGAGCTCTAACGCTAACTCTGCTCTTGGCTTTTCTCTTGCCTCTTTGCCTTCTGTTTCAGATGAGCAACTGGAGACGCTGGGCGATGACGACTTGTGCCTTCTCATCAGCAAGTTTCAGCGCGTCTACCACAACAGGCAGAGGAAGAAGAACCCTGGGTGCTACAACTGCGGCGATCTGAACCACTTCATCGCCGATTGCCCCA
This sequence comes from Panicum virgatum, assembly GCF_016808335.1. Lineage (NCBI taxonomy): Eukaryota > Viridiplantae > Streptophyta > Magnoliopsida > Poales > Poaceae > Panicum > Panicum virgatum. The sequence goes on along the minus strand of NC_053142.1, from coordinate 34,540,282 downwards.
AGAAGTCCGGCGGTGGCCAGAACAACTCATTCAACTACTACCGCCACCGCGACCGCGACGAGGGAGGCTCCAACAAGGAGCGTCGGCGCCACAAGCACCGCAGTCGTGACCGGGGAGGACGCTTCGACAAGGAGTCGCTCAAGAAGCGCTTCCAGTACAAGGCCAAGAAGCGGGAGAAGGCCTTCCTGGCGCAGCTCAGCGACCTCGACAAGAGCTCCGACACCGACCGCTCTTCTTCACCGACCTCCGACGATGACGACAAGAAGAAGAAGAAGAAGCGGGACAAGGAAGCCACCGGCTTCATCGGCCTTTGCTTGGCGGCCGGTCGGCGCAAGAGCTTCTGCACCATGGCGGGCGAAGCTGATGGTGCTCGTGCGTCTTCGGGTGGACATGCTACACCGACGCACTCCGGCTCTTCTCCTGGATCCGAGAGCGATTCAGAGGTAAACTCCACGATCGACCTGCTTGATACAGAGGTTAGGGAGTTGTACGCTGCCTCTCGACAACCAGAAGAGGCTGCTTAAGGAAGCAGCTAGAGAGCGTAGAAAGCTTAGGGCTGAGCTGGCTTGTGCTAGGGAGAAATCTAGTGAGGATGAGTGCGCTGGCTGCATATCTCACATGAATGATCTTGTTGCTCTCCGTGCCAAGCATGATGAGAACGTCGCGAACTTAGATGTTGCTAAGACTTCGCTTTCTGACGTGTCTCACGAGCTAGCCAAGGCCAAGTATGAGCTTGAACTTGTCAAGGACGCTCCCATTGTTAGTGATGTGCTTGAATGCGATGAGTGTCCTATCTTCAAGTCTGATCTAACTTCTTTGTAGTCCAAGTTTGCTACTGTTGTTTGTGAACTAGAGGAGCTTAGATCTAGGCCAGTTTTGATTGGTGCTTGTAAGCTTTGTCTCACGCTTAGGTCGGAGCTAGAGGAGAAGAACGCTTTGATCAAGTCTTTTGGAAAGACTAAGGTCGTAGAGTCTAGCCCACCTATTGACTGCTCTGTTTGCCCTAGTTTGATATCTGATTTGGATAGTCTTGCGGTAGAGAAAGCCAACTTGGAGAATGAGAATACCTATCTTAGGGCGATTCTGAGTTGGGTTTCTAGCAGTGAGCCGCAGTTGGGCATGATGATTAAGCAGTTCAAGCGTGGTGATGGGTTTGGGGTCGGTTACACATACACGAAGTCAGACTTTGACAGGTTGTATGGTAAGATTGGCAAGGCTGCTGGAAACACTACTAGCACGAGCACGAGCCTTCGCTTGTTGACCCCACGGATGGTGTGCTTAAAGAACCACCAAAAGCACCTCCGCACAAGCAGGTTTGGGTTCCAAAGCCCAATGAGCTGAGGAACTCCCTCGACACGCTCCCTGCTACCACAGCCCAGGTTGCCCAGAAGAAGAGGGCTGCTCCTCCCTGTCCGCAGGCTAGGCCTCCACCTCCCAAGCGTGAGTTGAGGTACCACTGCGAGTTCTGTGACAGGGAAGGTCACCTGGAGGAGTTTTGCTTCAGGAGGAAGCGGGCTGTGAGGAGAGAGCAGGAGAGACAGAATGCGGACATGTACTCTGCTCGGGTGCATGGTCCTCCTCGGCGTGGTGATAGGCAAGTTGCTAGGGCGCGCCGTGTAGGTGGAGTTCAGGGAGACGGTGGAGGTTACCGTGCTCCAGCGGGTGGTCGCTTTGCCGGCCGTGCTCCTGGTCGTTTTCAGTACGGCTATGGACCACGGGACCGATGCTTTGGAGGAGGTTTTGAGGCTCCACACTTTCCTCGCGGTGGTGATCATCAGCCTCGCAGTAGACGGGACAGGGAATACGCTTTGCCTGACTTTGCTAACCCTTCTGTAGAGCAAATGGCTCGACGCTAGTTTGCTTCTCACTTTGCTAACCCCAGTGTTGAGACATTTGCTCACCCTTTGTGTCACTACTGATGTGCAGGTCGGAGGCTTGGAGAACAGGTGGATCATGGACTCTGGTTGTTCGCGCCACATGACCGGAAATGACAAATGGTTCTCCAGCCTCACCCCGATGCGCTCAAAGGAGTACATTATGTTCGGGGATAATGTAAGAGGAAAGGTACGTGGACTTGGCGCTGTTCGAGTTTCTGATCGCTTTACCCTGAGAGAAGTTGCTTTGGTTTCGAATCTTGGTTTTAATTTCCTCTCTGTCTCGCAACTTCTTGATGAGGGGTTTGAGGTTCACTTCAAGGAGGGCACTCATCAAGGGGGAGATTGAGGAACGAGAGTACTCTATCCTGCTTGTGATGAGTGAATTATCAACCGTGCGGTGTGATCGTGCGCTTGGTCTTTGGATTGCAGGTACACGGGCGTCGAGTGTCGACGGGGAGCTGCCGTGGAGGTGCTGTGGCCGATGGACCATGCGGTGGACGGCGGTGAAGGGCAGCCGGGATCGGAGCTCGGACCGGGCGGCAGCTGTGGCGTCCACTCATGGATCGAGGGCGCAAGCGGCGACGGAATGCGGGTTTCTTGGTTTGCGCCACAAAACCAAGGAGGCGGACGGCGGTTGAAGACGTCAAGTCGTGGAGGCACGGCCGTCGGTCTCGGGACTGACGGAGGCGACGGGCGTCGACGGCGTCTAGGGCCTCGCTGCGGGCGAGGAGGTGACGGGCGTCGGGCGGCGTCTAGGGCCGTCAGAAGGCCGAGGCGGGAACGGCGTCTAGGGCCACGGCGCGGAGGCGGGAATCTTCCCGCGCGAGGTTTTGACGGTTTTCTCAAAACCGGCCACCTACCCGGGTTTCACGGACCCTCCAAAACCGCGGACTGGATCTTCATCAAGACGGCGGCATCGCGGAGAAGACTTCGCTTCGAAGAAAGAACCTCGGCCATCGGATGAGATCGTGTACATGGGGTGCTGCAGGACAACCGGTCTGACCGGTCCCTGGCACCGGTCTGACCGGTCCCGCGGGTATAAATACCCCTTCACTTGTGTTAGGTTATGGGCGGCTTTTGTATTCTGTTCGTGGACTCTCTGTTTCTCCAGGCCGCCGCCCCTGCGTCTCCCTCCCTCTGTTCCTCTTGTTTGAGTTGATTTTGTCCATGGATTGTTGAAACCTTGTAAGGGATTTGATTGGGAAAGGAGGCCCTATCCTCCTCGTGCCCTCTGGGCTTTTGATTCGATTCAATCCCCTGGTTTTGTGTCTTGTGCAATGGATTTTTGATTTCGTTTTTGGCACACTTGATTGAGAGGAGGCTACAAGTTCTTTGCTGTGATTCCCGTGCTTCTAACTCTGTCCTACACCCTCTGGAATCACGAGCTCTTTCGAATTCGAGTTCTTGAGTTTTAGAGAAAACCCCAACCCTTTTGATCTCCTCTCGAATTCTCAAGAATCGTTGATCTTTAGGACGAGATCTTTTGGGGATATGTTCACGGGGTAGGGGCGAAGCAATCCCCCAAGTTTCACCGATTTTCGTGGTCGTTTGCTCAAGATTCACTGTTTGAATCCATTTTCTCGGGGGTTTTCTAGGTGCTACCGGTCAGACCGGTAGGACAGACCGGTCAGACCGGTCTGCTCATTTTTGAACAAACACGACCGGTCAGACCGGTCCATCGCACCGGTCAGACCGGTCCTGGCAGATCAGTCCTGAAGTTTTCCCACTTTGCTTCCGATTCGCTTCGTGTTTTCGTTCGCTGGCTCGAGGCCTTTTGTGTTGGTTTAGCTCTTCAATAGCTACTCCAAACTTTGGTCAGAACGCTTGAGGGATTGGGCGATTTTGGGATATAGGCCGACGATTCGAATTTGGAAGAAATTTTGATCGGCTCCCATTCACCCCCCCCCCCCTCTGGTCGCCGGCTTCGGTCCTTCAAGGAAAAAAGTGGTCTCCTCTCCAAACTGTGAAGTGTGCGGTGATCCAGATGAATCCATTGACCACATTCTTCTTCACTGTACGTTTGTGAGGGACCGAAAGAGCGACCAAAGGGGGGTGAATGGGAGCCGATTAAAATTTTTTGTAATCAGAAAGATCCGGCTTAGTGCCAAGGAGCACGCCCAACCCTAAAGTCCTAGGTGACGTGTGGAGTAGCTAAGGAGGAGCTACACCTACACAAGAAAGCCCTAGGAACAAACGGAAACAACCGCGGAAGCAAACACGGAGAACAGCGCAAAACAGGCACGGTATACAAGCACCGGTTAAACCGACGTGTGAAGAATACCTTCACCGGTTCAACCAACGTTGCAGAACCGGCAGCAAAGAAAAGGACAGCACCGGTTGATCCGACGAGGCTGTTTGAATAGCGTCGGTTCAACCGGTGTTGGCACGCCGGATGATCCGACAAAATCAAACATGATCACCGATGCAGTTGTCCAGAGAGGCACCAAATCGTGATGTGCTGAGCACCGGTTAAACCGATGCTACAAAACTTCAATACACCGGTGCAACGATCCAAAAGCCAGAAGTGCAGTTCAAAAACCGATACACCAGATGATCTGATGCTAGTAAAGAGCTAAAACACCGGTGCAATTGAAGAACACCAGAAAACCCTAATCTCAGAGAAACCTACTCACCGGTTGATCTGAGGCCGACACCTTGAAAGTGTCGGTTCAACCGGTGCTAGGAGAATCAGAAACCAGAGAGGATTTTCCAGCCCGCGTTTCTTGACAAACTCAACGATCGACGGACCAAATCATGTCCAAACCTTGCCAAACTTTGTAGACACGATCACAAAGGACTTGTGAACATATCCACGGAAGGAATCAACGAATCACTCCATGGTTTGGGAGGAATCGAGGAATTCCCGAGGAAGAACGGGGTTTTCTCTAGAACGCGAAAACTTCGATTTCAGGAGACTCGTGATTCCGGGGGGGGTTTAGCACTTGACTAGATGGATTGGAATCATCACAAAGAGTCACGAAGTCACCAAGAACCCGCAAATCATCTCGTGTTCAAGAATCGACGAAGGAAAATCAAATTCAACCAAAACTAGGCACAAAACGTACGAGATTGATTTGAATTCAAAACCCCGGAGGGCACAAGGAGGATTGGGCCTCCTTTCCCACACAATCTCAGTACAAAAACCTCAAGAATCCATACCTCTAATTCTAGTCCTAGAGAGGGAGGAAGAGGGAGGAGAAGAGGGGCGCCTGGGAGGTTGCTGCCGTGTGTGTCTCCAAGCGCACGATCACACCGCACGGTTGACAATTCACTCATCACAGGCAGGATAGAGTACTCTCGTTCCTCAATCTCCCCCTTGATGAGTGCATTGTCAACACACCACCTGAAAACAGAGAAGTGATAAAATAGAAGCAAGAAAGTGAAGAACTCAAGCAAATGACAAAAAGCTTAGAAAGTCAAGAATAGTCACTTACTCAAGCACAGATCGATTCCCTAAGACAAGGGCAACGGCTCGATGCAATCGATCAAAAGCCAAAACATGACTCCTCAAAGACAGAGGTAACGCTCGACGCAGTCATGCAAGAAGCAGAGGGAAAACGAGGAAACCAGGAGCCACAACCAAAGCAGAAACTCCCCCTAAAATGCATTTTCCCTTCACACGTGCAACTATCACAAAATGATGCACTCTCAAAGCCCTGTGCACAACAAGTTTTTCAAAAATCAAACAAGTCTCCCCCTTGTTCGATCACTTCTCCCAAATTCCCCCCTTGTTGGCACATGCACACATCAAGTCTAAAAAGACCTAAAGCTCCCCCTGAAGCTGAGACTCCCCCTGAACAGATGCTATGCAATGAATGCAATGCAGGAGGTGTAAGTGAAAGCATTCAGGGATACAAGGATATGAGTAACATCTAGTCACAAGCACGTGTGCATCCATAAACAAGACCTGCATTTAGCTCAACAGGGTATATCAAATCAGTCTAGAGCTAGGCAAGTTCAGTTTAGGAGAAATAAAAGCATCACCCAAGATCTAGCACTAACAAGTAGGGAATGGAAAGCAGTGCTAATCATACTCATACAGGTGAGCCAAACCAGCCAAAAGCATGTTGCAAACATTCATTTTTCGATCAAATTTATATCAAGCAATTCTTAATGCCAGGGGTTGAAAGCTTGTCATGCTTTACTTAGCAACGAGGCCAAACCTATGCCAAAGACAATCAGAAGCTTAAGGCACTCGTTTCAGTCATGCACAGCCTTGCCCGGGTTTTCACAAGTGCAAAGTGAGCCGTCCCGAAAACTCGATCAGTGTGACAAGCAATCCCACCTGGATCTTTTCAATTCATTTCAAGAACAATTCAAGCAATTTTATCAAATTTAGATCATTTCAAGTATGAATTGTTGAACGAAAGGCTACACTAGCATGAATAAGATAGCAAAGCATATCAACACGCCCTAACATGCTAGTAGCCAAGACAGGGTGATCATGTTTTCAGATTTTCAAATCAAAATAGCTTAACTCAGATGATGTCATATACACAGTGGAGCAAGCTATACATGATCAAATTTATCAACTCACACTAGCAGGCACTAGAAGATCATAGCAATGTATACAAGAATGCTAGTGCAAGTGAGGCAATGCAAAATGCAAACATATACAATGCATATGCACAATGCAACTGCCAAACCTAGAAAACGAAGAGAAGAGCAAACAAGACCTAAAAAGCTAACCAAAGAAAAGTCAGCGATCAAAAGGGGTAACAAACCCCAAGCTCCCCTCGCAAGCGAGCAAAAGTGTCCTGCTCTAGCGGTTTGGTGAGGATATCTGCAGTTTGCCTCTCTGAAGGGACATGGATCAAGTCTATGTGTCCTCTCTCATGATTATCTCGCAGGAAATGGAATCTGATATCTATGTGCTTGGTTCTGGAGTGTAGGACAGGGTTCTTTGCAATGCTAATGGCTGACAAGTTGTCTACAAAGATGGGAACCCTACCGAAACTCAGTCCATAATCCTGCAAGGTTTGTTTCATCCAAAGGATTTGGGAGCAGCAGCTAGCAGCGGCAACATACTCAGCTTCTGTGGAAGAAAGCGCTACACTAGCCTGCTTGCGAGAGGACCAAGACACCAAAGATGTGCCGAGAAATTGACAAGTGCCGGATGTCGACTTGCGATCCAACCGACACCCACCGAAATCGGCATCAGAAAAGCCAACCAAGACCAGAGAAGAATCCGCAGAGTACCAAAGACCAAATTCAGGGGTGAATTTCAAATACCTGAAGATGTGTTTCACCACCTGCCTGTGGGAGGTGCACAGAGAAGCCTGGTATCGCGCACAAAGGCCGACGCCGAACTGAATGTCCGGCCGCGTCGCCGTCAGGTACAGGAGAGAGCCGATCATGCTCCTGTACTCCTTCTGGTCCACCGCCTCACCGTCCAAGTCCTCATTAAGTGCCGTCGAAGTGCTGATCGGAGTCGGCTGAGGTGACAAGTCACTCATATCGAACTTCCGCAGTAAGTCCCTACTGTACTTGACTTGATGGATGAACTTGCCCTGGGGAGTTTGCTAGATCTGCAGCCCGAGGAAGAACTGCAGCTCACCCATCATGCTCATCTCGAACTCCCTAGACATCTGCTCAGAAAACTTGGAAACAAGAGCGTGAGAAGAGTCACCAAAGATAATATCATCCACGTATATCTGAACTAATAAAAAATCAGTGCCAAATCGCATGAGGAACAAAGTTTTATCCACACATCCCATTTTAAAACCCTGAGCCAGCAAAAAGGTTTTCAATCTATCATACCAAGCTCTAGGTGCCTATTTCAAACCGTAAAGAGCTTTTTGAAGTTTATAAACACGGTTTGGAAACTTGGGATTTTCGAAACCAGGGGGTTGTTTCACATAAACCTCTTCTTCGATAAAACCATTTAAGAAGGCAGATTTCACATCCATTTAGAAAACTTTAAAACCCTTGGAAGCAGCAAATGCAAGAAAGATTCGAATAGCTTCCAAACGAGCAACAGGGGCAAAAGTCTCCTCAAAATCAATATCCTGTTTTTGGCAAAACCCCTGGGCAACAAGACGAGCCTTGTTTCGAACAACCAACCCATCCTCACCCTGCTTGTTTTTGAAAACCCACTTCGTTTCGATGGGATTACAAGCAGGTGGAGGCTCGACTAAAACCCAAACTTGGTTTTTTTCAAAATTTTCAAGTTCCTCATGCATGGCATTGACCCAATTAGAATCAGAAAGAGCATGTCCAATATCCTTGGGCTCAAAAGAGGCAACAAAAGCTGAATGAGCAAAACCAGCGATACTTGTTACCTTGGACCTGGTGACTCACTCATTGAGATCACCTAGCATCTGTTGAGGTGGATGACGACGCTGAATATGTCGAGATGCTTCCCGAGTCGATGTCGCCTCCTCCTCAACAAAGTCTGGTGTCTCCACAGGTGCGGCTGGTGAAGCCTGAGTCACCTCCTCGATCGGCCCTCGTGAAGTAGACGTAGTCGGATCGGGGCCGTCATCATCATCCGAGCTCGTGGCGGAGGCGGCTGGGTCCACAGCACGCGTGGTAGCCTCAGCGTCGCCCTCCGCAGCTTCTTCCTCCTCATCTTCAAAGATGGAGGTGCCGAGCTCATCATCTCCTGCAACTTCAAAGACAGAAGAATTGCACGGTGCAGTCTCATCGAAAGTGACCTCACAAGTCTCTCTGACGATGTTAGTATCAATAATCAGCACACGGTAAGCTCTGGAGTGAGAAGCATAACCGAGAAAAATACCGTCAGACGAGCGAGACTCAAACTTTTCAAGATTTCCATCTTTCAGCACAAAGCACCGGCAACCGAAAACTCTGAGATGGTCAACACGGGGCTGGCGTCCAAACCGCAACTCATAAGAAGTCTTGTGCATGAAAGCACGCAAGAAAATGCGGTTGGACACATAACAAGCGGTATTGACCGCCTCAGCCCAGTACTTTCGAGGAGTCCTATGCTCATCGAGCATCGTCCTTGCCATCTCTACCAACGTCCGTTTCTTCCGCTCTACAACTCCATTCTGATGTGGAGTGTAGGGAGAAGAATACTGGTGTTCAAGCCCTTGATCACTGCAAAAGGCATCAAAACGAGCGTTTTTGAATTCTGTGCTATTATCACTGCGAATTGCTCGCATGGCCTGGGGTAGCTCGTTTTTCAACCTCAAGATCAAGTCTCGAACAAACTCGAAAGCCTCATGCTTGGTTCTCATGAAAAAGACCCAAGAATAGCGAGAGAAGTCGTCTACGATCACAAGAACGTACCACTTCCCACCGACAGACATCACCCTAGAAGGACCAACTGTGTCCATGTGTAGCAACTCTCCAGGGTGAGCGGTCATCACCTGATTAACAGGCGGGTGTGAAGTATCAATCATCTTCCCGTGGCAACACGGATGGCAAACAAGGTCCTTTTCAAACTTCAATGTGGGCAATCCTCGGATCAGGCCAAATGAGCTCAGTCTCGACAACAGATCAAAGCTCAAATGTCCAAGTCTCCTATGCCACTTCCACAGATCATAAGAAGGACCAGCCAACAAGCAACGAGAAGGGCCAAGAGGAGTTCCAGAGAAGTCAACCAAGAAAACCCAATCGCGAGGTGTAATCCGGCAAACCAAATCTCCCCTGGAATCCAAAACACGCGAACAGCCCTCCTTGAAGCGAACCTCAAACCCCTCATCAAGAAGTTGCGAAACAGAGAGCAAATTGAACCCAAGGTTCGAAACCAAAGCAATCTCTCTCAGGGTAAAGCGATCAGAAACTTGAACAGCGCCAAGTCCACGTACCTTTCCTCTTCCGTTATCCCCGAACACAATGTACTCCTTTGAGCGCATCGGGGTGAGGCTGGAGAACCATTTGTCATTCCCGGTCATATGGCGCGAACAACCGGAGTCCATGATCCACCTGTTCTCCAAGCCTCCGACCTGCACATCAGTAGTGAGACAAAGGGTGAGCAAATGTCTCAACACTGGGGTTAGCAAAGTGAGAAGCAAACCAGTGTCGAGCCATTTGCTCTACAGAAGGGTTAGCAAGACCAGGCAAAGCGTATCCCTCATCCCGTCTACTGCGAGACGGACGAACACCACCGCGAGGAAAGCGTGGTGCATCGTAACCTCCTCCAAAGCCTCGGTCCCGTGGTCCATAGCCGTACTGAAAACGACCAGGAGCACGACCGGCAAAGCGACCACCCGCTGGAGCACGGTAAGCGCCACCGTCTCCCTGACCTCCACCTACACGGCGCGCCCTAGCATCTTGCCTACCACCACGCCGAGAAGGACCATGCACCCGAGCAGAGTATATGTCCGCGTTCTGTCTCTCCTGCTCATGCCTCACAGCTCGCTTCCTTCTGAAGCAAAACTCCTCCAGGTGACCTTCCCTGTCACAGTACTCGCAGTGGTACCTCACCTCACGCTTGGGAGGCGGAGGCCTAGCCTGCGGATGGGGAGGAGCAGCCCCCTTCTTCTGGGCAACCTGGGCTGTGGCAGCAGGGAGCGCATCGAGGGGATTCCTCAGCTCATTGGGCTTTGGAACCCAAACCTGCTTCTGTGGAGGTGCTTTTTGTGGTTCTTTCAGCACACCATCCACGGGGTCAACAAGTGAAGGCTGCGTGCTCGTACTAGCAGTGTTTCCAGCAGCCTTGCCGATCTTACCATACAACTTGTCAAAGTCTGACTTCGTGTATGTGTAACCGACCCCAAACCCATCACCACGCTTGAACTGCTTGATCATCATGCCCAACTGCGGCTCACTATCAGAAACCCAACTAAGAATCGTCCTAAGATAGGTATTCTCATTCTCCAGGTTGGCTTTCTCTACCGCAAGATTATCCAAATCAGATATCAAACCAGGGCAAACAGAGTAGTCAATAGGTGGGCTAGACTCCACAACCTTAGTCTTCCCCCAAAGACTTAATCAAGGCGTTCTTCTCATCTAGCTCCGACCTAAGCGTGGGACAAAGCTTGCAAGCACCAAGCAGAACTGGCCTAGACTTCATCTCCTCTAGCTCGCACACAACAGTAGCAAACTTGAACTGCAACGAAGCTAGATCGGACTTAAAAATAGGACACTCAACACATTCAAGCACATCACTAACAAAAGGAGCATCCTTAACCAGTTCTAGTTCATGCTTGGCCTTAGCGAGCTCATGAGACACATCAGCAAGCGAAGTCTTAGCAACATCTAAGTTCGCAACATTCTCATCATGCTTGGCACGGAGAGCAACAAGATCGTTCATGTGAGATATGCAGCCAGCGCACTCATCCTCACCAGATTTCTTCCTAGCACAAGCCAGCTCAGCCCTAAGCTTTCTACGCTCTCTAGCTGCTTCCTTAAGCAGCCTCTTCTGGTTGTCGAGAGCGGCGTACAACTCCCTAACCTCCGTATCAAACAGATCGATTGTGGAGTTTATCTCTGAATCGCTCTCGAATCCAGGAGAAGAGTCGACGTGCGTCGGTGTAGCATGTCCTCCTGAAGACGCACGAGCACCATCGGCTTCACCCGCCATGGTGCAGAAGCCCTTACGCCGACCGGCCGCCAAGCAAAGGCCGATGAAGCCGGTGGCTTCCTTGTCCCGCTTCTTCTTCTTCTTCTTGTCGTCGTCATCGGAGGTCGGTGAAGAAGAGCAGTCGGTGTCGGAGCTCTTGTCGAGGTCGCTGAGCTGCGCCAGAAAGGCCTTCTCCCGCTTCTTGGCCTTGTACTGGAAGCGCTTCTTGAGCGACTCCTTGTCGAAGTGTCCTCCCCGGTCACGACTGCGGTGCTTGTGGTGCCGACGCTCCTTGTTGGAGCCTCCCTCGTCGCGGTCGCGGTGGCGGCAGTAGTCGAAGTGGTTGTTCTGGCCACCGCCGGACTTCTTGGGGCAATCAGCGATGAAGTGGTTCAGATCGCCGCAGTTGTAGCACTCGGGGTTCTTCTTCCTCGGCCTGTTGTGGTAGACGCGCTGGAACTTGCTGATGAGGAGGCACAAGTCATCGTCGCCCAGCGTCTCCAGCTGCTCATCTGTAACAGAAGACAAAGAGGCAAGAGAAAAGACAAGAGCAGAGTTAGCGTTAGAGCTCGATCCACCTGGGCCAGTCACAAGAGCGATGCTCTTGGAAGGAGGGGCACCATTGAGCTTGGCTCGTGTCTGGTTATCCACATCCGTGGCCTTGAGCTTGCTGAACAGCTCGTTCACGGTCAGAGTCTCATAGCCAGCAGACGCAATGATCGTGTTCACCTTGAGATCCCACACAGAGCGGTCAAGTGCGTAGAGTAGCTTGAGGGCCTTCTCATGCTCTGTGTACTCAAGGGCATCAGCAGATCTGTTCGCATTGACCTTGTTTACAATCGATTGAAACCGACTGAGCATGTCGCCAATGCTCTCACCCGGCCCCTGTGTGAAGTTCTCATATTCACACCGGTGAGTCTCGAACAGTCTAGTCTTCACCTGAGGTGTGCCCTCATGGTAGTTCTCAAGGCACGTCCAAACTTTGTGGGCTTCTTGAAAACCCTGGACGCGTGAGAACTCCGCACGAGAAACACCAGCGAACAAGACATTGACAGCCTTGGCGTTGGCCTCGTGCTCGGACACCTGAAGAGGTGCGGTCCGAACGGCAAGCACCTCGTAAGCCTGGTTCCTGGTAATCTCCCAAACCTCGGCTCCCATGTTTTGCAAGAAAGCTTGCATACGCACCTTCCAATAAGCATAGTCCTCGCCGGCAAACATAGGGATCTTACCAAGACTCGCCATGGTCGTCAAGTGGTTTTCGAACCGGTTAAGGTACTGAAAATCTCAACCAAGCTCTGATACCAATTGAGGGACCGAAAGAGCGACCAGAGGGGGGTGAATGGGAGCCGATTAAAAATTTTTGCAATCGGAAAGATCCGGCTTAGTCCCAAGGAGCACGCCCAACCCTAGAGTCCTAGGTGACGTGTGGAGTAGCTAAGGAGGAGCTACACCTACACAAGAAAGCCCTAGGAACAAACGGAAACAACCGCGGAAGCAAACACGGAGAACAGCGCAAAACAGGCACGGTATACAAGCACCGGTTAAACCGACGTGTGAAGAATACCTTCACCGGTTCAACCGACGTTGCAGAGCCAGCAGCAAAGAAAAGGACAGCACCGGTTGATCCGACGAGGCTGTTTGAATAGCGTCGGTTCAACCGGTGTTGGCACGCCGGATGATCCGACAAAATCAAACACGATCACCAGTGCAGTTGTCCAGAGAGGCACCAAATCGTTATGTGCTGAGCACCGGTTAAACCGATGCTACAAAACTTCAATACACCGGTGCAACGATCCAAAAGCCAGAAGTGCAGTTCAAAAACCGATACACCAGATGATCTGATGCTAGTAAAGAGCTAAAACACCGGTGCAATTGAAGAACACCAGAAAACCCTAATCTCAGAGAAACCTACTCACCGGTTGATCCGAGGCCAACACCTTGAAAGCGTCGGTTCAACCGGTGCTAGGAGAATCAGAAACCAGAGAGGATTTTCCAGCCCGCGTTTCTTGACAAACTCAACGATCGACAGACCAAATCATGTCCAAACCTTGCCAAACTTTGTAGACACGATCACAAAGGACTTGTGAACATATCCACGAAAGGAATCAACGAATCACTCCATGGTTTGGGAGGAATCAAGGAATTCCCGAGCAAGAACGGGGTTTTCTCTAGAACGCGAAAACTTCGATTTCAGGAGACTCGTGATTCCGGGGGGTTTAGCACTTGACTAGATGGATTGGAATCATCACAAAGATTCACGAAGTCATCACGAACCTGCAAATCATCTCGTGTTCAAGAATCGACGAAGGAAAATCGAATTCAACTAAAACTAGGCACAAAACGTTCGAGATTGATTTGAATTCAAAACCCCGGAGGGCATAAGGAGGATTGGGCCTCCTTTCCCACACAATCTCAGTAAAAAACCTCAAGAATCCATATCTCTAATCCTAATCCTAGAGAGGGAGGAAGAGGGAGGAGAAGAGGGGCGCCTGGGAGGTTGCTGCCGTGTGTGTCTCCAAGCGCACGATCACACCGCACGGTTGACAATTCACTCATCACAAGTAGGATAGAGTACTCTCGTTCCTCAATTTGCAAAGGACTTTTGGAACTCCCTTGGACTGCATTTTACTCCAGGCATGTCAGTCATCTCCATGCAGTCCTTCCCAAAGGTTCCAACCATTCCAATCAAACAATACAGCAGCTTCTTCGCCTTGTGCTGCTGGCAGCTATGGAAGAGAAGGAACGCCTTCATTTTCCGTAATGAGAGCAATTCACTGAGACAAGTTCTTCAAGCCTGTTATCTTGACGCATCTTCCTGGAGACACCGTTTCCCGAAAAGACAGAAGCATATAAGCGATGCTTGGTCTGCCTTTTTCCAGGGGCTGATTGCTCAATCCACTTTTTTGTAAATTATTAGTTTGTAAAGCTCCTAAATACCTCATGTTTACGAACACTGCCTCTGGGCTCTCTGAATAAAAATCAGGTGGGAACCCCCCCCCCCCCCCCCCCGTTGAATGTAAAAAAAACAGATTTGTGAGGGGGTTACTGGATGAGCTTGACGGTGATATATACTAGAAATTGCTTGTATACGAAGATACTAAAAGTTGTTGGACATCAGGCTACTCAGATTTCCAAGACGACAGTGGAGGAGTCTCAGAATACTTCCAAGTGTTGCCCATCTGAAGATATCTGTCTCCCTGGACATGACTAGCAGCAGCATATGACTCGAGTTCATTCATTTCCTCTGGTGTGAGTTTCACAGATAATGCTCCAATATTCTGGTTGAAATTTTCGACTTTTGTTGTACCAGGTATGGGACAAACATCGCTGCCTTGATGACAAACCCAAGCTAATGCAAGTTGTGATGGCGTACATCCTTTTCTTGTCGCCATTGAATCAGCATGTGACTGAAATGCATAGGACAGTGGGAATGAATAGCAGGTACAGTAGATGGGAATGCAAGAAGCTTCAAAGAACTAGAGGACATAGGCACATAGCAGGTGATAAAGTAGGGAACGGGAAGAGGGAAAGGAAGGGTGGGAAAGAGAGTTGACCAGGGGCGGATGGTAGGAGATAAGGTGGGCGTCCGCTTGCCGTTGCGGAATTGTTCATTCGGAATGTCCTTGGGTTGGCTAGTGTGCTGGGATCGAGGAACCTGAAAGTAGTCAAGGTCACTCACAGTAGCTAGTGTCACTGTTGTCACTGCAGGGCTGACTACGTCACTGCCTGCGTGGGATTGCATAGACATGTAAAAGCTTACGTCACAGACGAACTGTTGGAGAAACGCATGTAAAAGTAAAATGGTGATGTATCTATCCACGGATTCCTCCACAGGGCTTTCGAAAGCTTCAACCTGAATTGTAGCCTTGTCAGTGCTACTGCTAACAGAAAGTTCATGGCTACTGCTAACAGCCACTTGAACGGAGAGCAGCGAGCCCGTGGCGCCGACGAGGTACCCCAGCGTGGCGTCGTGGATGTTGAGCGCGGCGACCGCGAACACCAGCACCAGCGCGGCGCAGAGCAGCGCGAACGTCAAGACGTGCACGTACATGTTTCCCATGCCCATGCGCTCCATGTTCCACCCGAACACGCAGAACGTGCACGCCAGGGTCGTCGGCGACGTCGAACAGCCCGCCGGCCCACTCGGGCCTGGCCACCGCTACTCTGCTACCGCTGGACGACTGTGCCGAATCTTTCACCGCGACGGCCCTGTCGTCATCTTCGTCGGTGGACACCTCCGGGAGCTGCACGATCCTTCTGCCAAGCGGGCCGTAGACCATGTAGAGTGCGGCGGCGATGGGGGCGGCGAGACCGAACCCCATGCACAAGTTAACGGCCCAGTCGGGGCGCGTCTCGCTGCTGAATGCCCAGATCGAAGAGCGTGCAGTAGGCGTTGCGTGGAGCAGCAGGAGCACGACGGCGACGTGGCGGGCGCTCCTTCTTCGGGACGGCGGCGTCGTTCTTGCAGTAGACGCCACGTAGCTAGGCGGCGTCGCGCCACCGGAGCAGGAGCGCGATGAGGTGGTGGAAGAGCCGCGGGTGCTGGTACACGGTGCGTGCGAACATAAGAGGTGTGCGTAGGCTGCCGGTGCGCGCGCGGACAGTTGCGACGAGGACGGTGTGCGAGGCGGTGATGGTACGGTGACGCGGTGCAGCCACAGGTCCTTGGAAGGCGCCGCACGTCTCTGAGGAAGTCGAATGCCATGGCACGGCGAAGAAGGAGAGGTTCCTCGACTGAGTCAGACGAGACATCAGGCAAGCAGAGCGGCGCCTTCCAAGGCCCTGGCCCCTCCCTGGGTGCTAACCCCCAGACCCGATCATGTCGTAACAAAATTTGACTAGGGACGACAAGACACGTGCGGGTGATTGATAATTAGTTTTAACCTCAAATGTACTTTTTCTCTCAAATTACGACCAGTACGTTTCTGTTCAGTCCAACTATTTTTTTTTTTACGGTCACGGGGGAGAGCATCCCCACCCGAATATATTGATAGGCTTTTCGCAAGCCAAAATGCTAGTACATCAGTTATATTTTCAGAAGTTGAGGTTTAAACCTAAGGGTGAAAACAACCTTTTTGATGCAAGATTTACATTGAAGAGAACGTGGAACACCAGACATCCGCTAAGACACGGTCCGCCACCGGCCACCGTTGGCACCACAGCTGTGCATCCTCATTGCAAACGGACCAGAACCGCGAGATGGAGGGCGGCACACCATTGAAGACAAGGTTGTTTCGCTGCTTCCACAGTTGCCAACACACCAGGAGGATGTAAACTGAGGAGTGCTTGGCTGGCAGCGTTGCCGGGCAAGGGACAGTCCACAGCCGGGCCACACTACACCCGTCTGTGTTCACCCCAAGCGCGGACAAGACATCAGCAGCAGCAGGGCAGGTGAGGATGATATGGTCGCAGGTTTCATCCCCTTGGTTGCATAGCTCGCATCGCGCATCATCGACGATGTTCTTCAGCAAGAGGTTCATCTTGCACTGAATCTTTTCTTGAACAAGGAGCCAAGCGAAGAATTGAATCCGCGGCGGCGCGCGGTTTTGCCAGACAAAGGTGGAGAACGCACACAGAGGGGCACCTGTCGTCTTCATCAGCATCTTGTAGATGGGGCCGGCGCGCAGCACGTTCTCCGGCCCGGAGAGCGGCGAGGTTCGCCGGTCCTCCTCCTCGGAGAGCAGTACATCATCAAGGAGCGGGGAGAGCTTGGCAAGCTCCTCCCGCGCGCCGGCAGTCACGTAGCACACATGCCACCGACACCTCCGAGCTGATGGCATGGCTTTGGAATAGGGGAAACACCTCCTTCAACCTCCCGCAATCCAGCCATCGATCTTCCCAGAAGCAGGTTGAGGCCCCATCCCCGACCATGCATGAAGTGACGGCACGGTACAGAGGTAGCAGTTCCGCCAGGTCCCTCCAGTGCGGGCCGGCGACATCGCCGGTCAATGTTGCCAAGTCGACGCGCTCCCGCACCCACCGAGCCCACGCAGAGTCGTCGGGGTTGTGCAGCCGGTGTAGGAGTTTGAGCAGCAGACATTTGTTTTCCGCCGCGATGTCCTTAATCCCCATGCCGCCCTGCTCCTTTTCTTGGCACACTTTCTCCCACGCAACCAGGCACTGCGCACCATGCACTTGCTCATCTCCCGACCAGAGGAACACGCGCCGGCGACGATCCAGGGCGTCCATTGTCCCTTGCGGCAGCTGCAACACCGACATTGCATAGATCAACTGGCTGTCCAGCACGGTGTTCACCAGCACCGCCCTGCCCATGGTGTTCAGCAAGGTCGCCTGCCACCCCCCAAGATACTTGTCTGATTTACTGATCAGGGGAGCGAACGCCGTCAAGCGCAGCTTGGTGTCCGACAGAGGAAGTCCAAGATAGGTCTGAGGGAAACTCCCAATCTGGCAACCGAGGATCCCTTGCAGGGCGCCCACCGTCGTCGCCGTGGTATGCATAGGAACCATGGTGCTTTTGTCGTAGTTGATTTTGAGCCCGGTAGCGGTGGAGAACTGGTCAAGAACAGTTTTATGATTTTCCACATCTTGCCGCTCCGCCCGGACAAGAATCAGTGTGTCGTCTGCATACTGCAGAACGGGGCACCGCAAGTCCGGCGCAGCTGGGTGACGGATTCCGGCCTGCAGCTTGATCATCTGCTGGAGAACGTCGGCCACCAGGAGGAACAGGCAGGCGGAAAGGGGGTCCCCCTGGCGGAGCCCCCGTTTGCAGCCAAACCACGGACCCGGGGACCCATTGACAAGAACAGCGAGCTTGGTAGTAGCGAGGATGTTGGCGATCCACTGGCACCATTGCTGCGAGAAGCCACGCACCAGCATGACTGCCGCCAGGCAGCCCCAATCCACAGAATCGAAGGCCTTAGCAAAATCCAGTTTCAATACCAGGGTCGGCAACTTCCGCAGGTTACAGCACTGGATCAGTTCCATGGCGTAGATGAAGTTCTCGGAGATGGAACGGCCGCGGATGAAGCCAGTCTGATCCACATCGATCAGTTTGGGGATCTCCTGCTGAAGCCGCGTCGTGAGCATTTTGGACGCAATCTTCAGAGAGCATTTCTGCAAGCAGATAGGCCGGTAGTCGCTGGGGCGGCGGGCCGCGCCATGCTTCGGCAGCATGATGATGTAGGAACGGTTCAGCCGCTCCAGGGCCGCCGTGCCCTGGTGGAATTCCGCCGCGAAGTTCATCACGGCGCCCGCCACCACCGGCCACGCCGCGGTGTAGAAACCGGGCCCGAAACCATCCGGGCCAGGCGAGCTGTTACGGTTCATGGCCCGGACTGCCGCCTTCGCTTCCGCCTCCGTGAAGGGGTCGATCAGGCATTCCAGGCTCACCGGCATCGCCCCCGTGTACAACGCCTCCACGTCGAGGGCGTCCGTGGGCACCGAGCAGCCCAGCAGAGCGCGCAGGTGCGCGGTGAGCGCTTTGGTCTTGGCGTCGTGAGACGAGAGGACGACGCCGTCGATCTCCAGAGCCCTGATCTGGTTACGACATAGGCGCTGGCTGGCGTGCGCGTGGAAGAAGCCGGTGTTCGCGTCCCCTTCTCGGATCGCACGGTGTTTACCGCGCTGTTTCCAGTACGCCGCCCGTTCACGCAGGGAGATCGCCAAGCGATCCCTGCATGCCTGCCGCAGCACGGTCTCACCTGCAGATAGGACATGAGCCTCCTCGAGCACGTCAAACAGATAAATCACAAACTTGCAATTGAGGTGGAGGGATGGTGGTGCACGCTTACTCCGCGCCCAAGCCTTCGACACGCCACGGACCGCTTTGAGCGACCCAACCAGCGCCGCAGTGGCATCGCGGCCATTCGCCGCCTGCCAGGCAGGGAGAATGGTGGGAAGGAAATCACGGTGTTTGAGCCACCCGTTGTCGAAACAGAAGACATTTGGTTTGGGGATAGAGGTGGAAAGGGACAGGAGAATTGGGGTGTGATCCGAGGTGGGTTTTGGGAGGGAGTGAGCGATGAGTTGGGGAAGGCGGCGGCCATGGGGGTGTTGAGGAGAACTCTGTCCAACCGAGCCAGAGTGGGGGTGGATTGGTGATTCGACCAAGTAAAGAGTCGATCAAGCAGGGGCAAGTCAATCAGACCCAGGGAGTGGATGGAATCGTTGAAAGCGTCAGCGAGGTGTTGGTGAACATTGCCATTGTTGTTCTCATCTGCTCCCCGAGTGAGGTTGAAATCACCCGCCAACGCCCAGCAGGCAGGGACGTGGCTGGCAACTTCAGCCAGATCCTCCAAAAACACAAGCGAATCCCGGTGGTCAGCCGGCGCATACACATTAGTGAGAGCAAACTCCAAGTCAGAGGCCGCAGAGGTGAAGAAAATAGTAAGCGTGCGCTGCCATTTGATGAACGAGGTCATGCTGAGCGTTCTAGGGTTCCACGCAGTCAGCAAGCCACCACGGGCTCCATTTGCGTCAACACAAGAGAAATCGGAGAGTTGGGGGGAGGAAAGAGCGAGCTTTTGCAGGGTCAGTGCGGCTCAGCTTCGTTTCCTGGATACAAGCAACATCAAGACGCGCCGAGACAAGGGTGTCCCGGATGGTTTTGCACTTATCAGAATCTCCAAGACCTCGAACATTCCAAGAGACGATCAAGAGGGGAACCGTGTTAGCATTCATTGAAACGTGGGAGTCACCTGGTTACAGACTGGAGCGACGACCACCCAGTCGCTGCTCGCAACTCCCCCGGGGGGCCAACAACGCATGACAAAGGCAACATCCAGGCACACACTAGACTGACGCAGCTGGTGTGAAGCACCAACAACACTGCGCGACGCAGCGAAAAAGAAGCTAAAACAAGAACGGAGGCGGGCAACACACGGCTGCCGGCAAGGGACACGGTATGCACTACTGCTAACAGAAGGCAGCAAAGCAGTCAGTGCGCGACCGCCATGGTGCTCAGACATTGCGGCGGCCGAGCACCTGATCCAGAGCACGAGTGGTGGCATCTCCGATCACCATCGCCCGATCCAGCGCCCGGGCAGTGGCAGCGCCGAGGCCAATGGCGTCAGAGAGCTTGGCAAGGTCCTCGCTCCCAATGGGCTTCTTTGTCTTCTGCAGGAGCTTCTTCTTTGTGATATGGAGCTGGACAGGTTTGGAGCAGAGCGACAGGCTGTTCTTCAGAGCCTTCAACTGAGTCGCTTTATCCGCGGCACAGACAAATTTGCCACTGTCTCTGGCAGCGATCCTCTCGCTGTTCCTCGTCCCGGCACCGTCGATCGCAACGCGACGGCGCACGCGCTGCACAGGAGGGGGCGGCGGCGAGACGCGCGACACAGGCAGCGGCGACGAGACTCGCGGCGCCAGAGGTGGCGGCGAGGCGGTGTGCGGAAGCGCGTCGGTGGGATGCCAAGTCAGGAGGAGGACCGGCGCGACGGAGCAAGTGAGGAGCCCCGGCGCCGGGCCCGGCAGGTGAACGAGAATCGGGAGCGCCGGCATGCGTGGCAGCGGATAGGCATTGAGGAAGCCATGGCACAGGATCGCGGCACCCAGGAATGCGCTAGGGTGCAGCTGCTGCTGCGGCTGCTGCGGCTGTTGCTGCTGGTGAGGAGGAGCGGGCGGCACTGGGCCGAAAACCGACGGGGGCCGGCCAAGGAGGTGTGGCGGAGCCGGACTGAAATCTTGCGGCGGCGGCGGTGGGGGCCCAAAAAATGGGATCCAGTCGCCCGCCACGTCGAACTGCTCGGCAAGCATCCAGAATCGCATTGTATCCATGCGCAGGATGATGCTGCGCCCGCTGCGAGTGTGGACGCCGACGCGGTTGGGGACGTGGGGGTGGCAGAGTGCGACGACGAGTCGCAGGCACGACCGGTCATCCCCCGGGATGCATTGGGGATCAACCTCCATCACATCCCCCATGCAGGCGAAGATCTTGCGAACTTTCGGTTCGGTCCAGTGCTCCTCGGGGAAGTTCCACACGACGACGTGCGTGAGCCAAGCCAACTCGCGGACGAAGCGATCGTTGGTGTCCTCCACCCGCTGCAGCTTGACAACGTCCCCACGGTGGTGCACCGGCTGCACCGCCATGGCCGCCTCCCTCTCGGACTCGGAGTCGAACTCCATGAGGGCGACCCCACGGGGAGAGGGGCGGAGTCAAAAGTGGAGAGCGGGCGCAACACTGAGGAACGCAGAGCGGATGCAAGGAGTAGGGATCACCACCGCAGTCGCCGGCTCGAGCTCCACGAAGGCGAAGCGAGCGGCGCGGTCCCAGTTGCCCTCGTCAACCCAGATCTGCAGATAGTCGGGGTCGTCTGCCGCCAAATCGTTGCTCTCCACTGACATCTCCTCCTCACTGTCCTCCGGGGTTGGCGGCATCGCGGGCTCCTCCTCACCCACAGGGTGCAGGTGAGGTGGCGTAGGCGGGAGCCCACGAGCCGGCACAGGGGAAGGCGGAGACCGTGCGCCGCGGCCACGCACGTTGGCGCGAGCCGCAGCAGGCGGAGAGGCCGCACCAACCACACGGATGTCCCGTGCATGGGGAATGGCGCGGTGCGGACGCGCATCGGCGACGGGCTCCTGGAATAGGTCACCGAGGAAGAAAGGACCTTCGTCGTCCGCGGACGCCACAACCGCCGTGACCTGGGTTCCAACCACAGGCCGGGCGCTCGACGAGGGGATCATGTTGAGCAGATCGAAGGCGGAGGTGAAAGGCGGTAGGTTGAGAGGAGTGGGCGGGGGCGTTGGTGTGGCGGATGGGGGCGGGGAGGAGCGGGGAGAGAAAGGCACGGCGTTGACGGCGGCGCGCGAGGCAGGGAGTGGAACGGTGGGGCGGCGGCGTGGGTGGCAGGGGGTTTGTTCGCGAGGGAGCACCATGGTGCAGGTGTAGCTCCGGTGACCAGCACCGCGGCAGGTGCGGCAACGGATGGGCTCACGACAATCTCTGACCTGGTGGTCGCGGGAGAGGCACCGGAAGCAGGCGTCTGGGTGTGGGGGGATGGGCGGCAGGCGGCGATGGGTGGGTGGAGCTGTCTGTGAAGGAGTTAGGGCAGCTTGCAGGTAGGAGCGTGGCGCGGTGGTCGAAGCGTAGGTGGAGGGTGGTGGGACCGGGCAGGGGGGGTGCCGCGTTGTCGCTCAGGGCGGCCTGCTGCAGAGTAGGGAGCAGGCCGGGCGCGCAGGGTGCAGTGAATGCTGGATCCGGGATGATTTCTTTGCTGGGGCGCCCCTGACAAGTCAGCGTGAAAACTCCTGTAGACGCGCCTCTGGACAAGGGTCCAACTTCACTGACGTGAAGAAGCGAAGGCACGAAGATGAACAGTGATCTGAGTCTGGATGAACAGTGATCCCTAACGTAAAGTCACGGCCCACAGAGACTCAAAAATCACGGGAACAGTGATCCCTACCGTAAAGTCACGGCCCACAGAGACTCAAAAGTCACGGGAACAGTAATCGGACGGCCCACAGAGACTCAAAAGTCACGGGAACAGTATTCCCTGACTTGCTGAAAAGCAAGTCAGGGAATCCCGATTGTCTGGACAAGCCCTTTGCCTGCGCGGCGCCTCGGGCGGCGTTGCAGTCGGGGGGGTGGTTCGGCGCAGTGAGTGGGGGGCCGTTGGGGTGCAGTAAAAGCTTCTTCTTCGTCGAGAGCCGCCGCCATTGCCAAAGCTTGAGCTTCGGAACTGTGCAGGGTGAACCAGAGGCGATCGAACGCAAGGCGGCCGCGAACAATAGCGAAGTTAGCGACAATACGGTTAGCAACCCTAACGCGGAACACCGACCGACCAACCTGACACGCACGAAGGAGGCTTGGGGGACCCGTAAGCAGATAGGACAGCATCGAGGAGATGTAGAAGGAGTTGAAACGGGTGGCGTGGAAAGGTGGTGTGATCCAGAAGGAGGCGGGGGGGGGGAGGACGAGGCACCTGGAACGGCCGTGACATGGAAGTCACGGAGGAGGATGTCTTGAAAAGCTTCCCCGGCCTGACAGGGGGCACGAACTTCGCCGAGTGCGCCGAAGCACTTGGGGTCGCAAGCGGCGGTCCCCGGCGCGTCGCCGGCGAGGGTTGGAGGGCGGCGTGGGGGCTGGCTGGGGAGGTGGCGGCGCCGGCGCAAGGTGCGCCAGAGCCGGGAGGCTCCGTCTCGCGAGAGGCGAGAGGAGGCATTCTCGCTAACTTACCTTATCACAACATTCTCGCGACAGATCTCGCCCGGCGATGATTAGTTTAATTCAGTCCAACTATCGTGCATGTTTACGGTGAAATACACATTGATAGGCCGGCTTGCATTGTTTGGATGTACTAGCTAGTCGAAAACACATCAACACCACCTCAGGCGTTGTGTTGGATGTAGCCGAATGCGCATCAATCCACATCGGTGGGGGTGTACTGAAGTGGAATATTTGAACTAAACTCCACTCCAGTACACGTTAGGTTAAGGTGGATATGTGGCCAGCTGTCCTGTTCACTGGCTTCAACTAACTTATCAACCGTGGTACAATATTTTGCTCTCATAGCAAAATAGCACCTGTCGGCGCTTATCGGCCGCAGAAAGAAACCATCAGCCACCGAACAGCTAGAGGTTTCATTTGAGCCTCCAAGCGTATGGTACCCGATCGACCGAGACGTTTACGCGCATGCAGGGGGGAAAAACGGACGAAAATGCATGCTGATAACTCTCACTTTCCCATCCCAACTACGGGTAGATCAGAGCAGCATGCATATATGCGGCATGCCATGTACGAACTCTCTAGTAAACTTTTGGTTGATGGCTTTCGTACGTACGTGACCGAGGACAACAATGTCTTGTCATTCAAACAGAACAGCAGCGCAACGTACCTGAAGACATTCATCTGGATACCCCCCCCCCCCCCCCCCCCCCCCCCGCCGGCCCCGGCTTGGGACCGGACCGGACCGCATCGCACGACCAGGCCGGAGACTCAATCCAAACGACAATATGGTAAACAAAATCATGTATACATGCCCATCGTACCCTCCCTCCCTCCCTTCGATATTGCGAGGCACACCGGCTGGAGCCCCGGCGGCGCTCCTCCTGTCCTCCCCGGTGTCGGCCCCTCTCCCCCACGCCGGCCTTCTTCCCCGGTGTCATCGTCCCCCTCCACTGTTGGCCTCTTCACCTCTCCACTGTCCCCTTCACCGACTCCGGCGGCCGCGTCCCCACCTTCTTCCTCAACTCCGGTGGGAATAAAATGGCCCGGCCGGCCAAAGGGAGGCAGGCCGGCCCGGCGGTGGTGAAGGAGGCCGGGCGGCTTAGCGGCCCTGGCGGTGCCCGTGGTGGCCGGGCCAGGGAGGGGCGTGGGCGCCATGGCTGGATTTTGGCGGGGGTAGGGGGAGAGGGAGAAGGTGGCGCCGCCGATGAGCTAGGATTTCGCTGGAGCTCCACGGCCGCGGCCTTGAAACATCAGTTTAGTCTAAAGGAGTTTCATTGAAAGAAAATAACTCACACAAGGGTCAAATAAGTTGCAATCAGAAGTACATAGCATCAGTACAACTAAATTGTGCAACTAGTTATTTTTTTTACCTATATTTACTGCTCCATGCATGTGTCCCTAGATTGATGTGATGGAGAGAGAGTGAAAAAACTTGGAACTTTGGAACTTTGAAGGGAACTAAACAAGGCCCTAGTTGGAACAAGAAATAATGTTGCATGCAGGACAGGAGGAAGGAAAAGGCACGTGCCCGTCCCTAGTACTGAGTTCTCACTAAACAACCAACACCACATTAACCCGATCTCTTCTCTGGCCTGAATGAGCAGAGCAGGACCCGGTCAGCTGCAGGCATGATCTCTAGTTGTTTTTGTTGTTTGGATACTATTAATAGAGAATTTTTGCATATACAAAATACAAAATATAATTAAGTTAATTAATTGCAATCAGCGATGATGCAAATTGTAAGTATAGTGCACTGAAATTTTAATTATGAGGATATGTATATATATGTCCTTTTTGCTTTCGGGGTTACCGATTAGTAAGGAATTCATTTTTCCACATGAATCTCAGAAAAACATTCACAATTATAATATGTTATTAATTGTGATTTATGGGCACGACTTCCACTCGGCGTGGGAGTACGGGCATCAACCTGGCGTGGGCCGTGCTCCGCCCGGGGGGCGTCATGTTCGGCCACGACTACTCCACGTCGACGTCCGCCGACGACCGCGGCTGTTCGCCAAGGTCAAGGGGCTCACCGTCCGCCCGCACGGCCAGCACTGGGTGCTCTCCCCAAAGCCTCGATCGCGCGGGTGCCATGCATCATCCTCCGGCCGGCCGGCACCGAACCTAGCTGCCTGACGTGTCCCGTTGCACCAGCGGTCTACTCCCCAGGGAACTGAATCGGTGGGACGTGGCGCTGGAGATCTTCACCCTGGAGAAGGCGGACAAGAGGTTTTAATTTGCAGCCCGTGGACGAGAGGAGGGAGACGCAGGGTCTGTCCATATCCATGAAGATGACAATGGCGGCGACGACGTACGTGGTGGATGGGGCGGAGTTGCCGGCCGATCGATTCCAATGCCGTCACCATGATGATGGGGCACGGCGACGACGGCATTCCCTGCGACTTCGTCATGGGCAGCGACGTGCGCGTGCCAGGCAATGTCAGAGATCGTGTCATGCAGCAGGATAATGGCTTCCTGTTCCTGAAGCCGTGCAACACAGCCAGTATATATGCGTCCTGACGCAGGCATGGACGGCTACCAGCAGCATATGCGCCCGGCCGGTTGAGGTTAATGGCCGGCATACCGCCCCTGGTCGCGCAGTCGACCGCCGACACGAGCATGCCGCTGGCGTAGCTCCCCCGCGTCCAGAGCGCTCAGGCTCAGCGCGAGACCGACGGCTCATCGGCAGTCGGCACCGCGCCATGTCCGGCGAGTCCGCTACGCCCGCGTCCCTGGCCACGCGGAGCGCCACGGCGACCTGAACAGTACTAAATCTGTCAAATGTGTTCGTTCGTGTCCATCTTTGCCTAAATCTGTCAAATGCGTTCGTTCGTGTCCATCTTTGCCTGATTTTTGCTTCGTAATTTATGGTTCACTAACTGCAGATTGAAATTTCCCAATAGCTGGTTGTATTGTATCGCCTTCGAAAAATTCCTACCCCAGCTCAGCAAGGGAGCAGGGATAGTCTTTGAAAAACTCCTACAAGTACGTACCGCGGCTCAAAATCTGGCTCAAACTCCTACCAGTACCCCGGCTCAAACTCATAGAGAGCAGAGTAATACCCCGGCTTAGCAACGCTCAAAATATAAAACATTTTGACCTTTTTAGATATAATTGTTTTTAACTATGTACCTCGACATAGGCCATGTTTGTTTCCGTGGCCACCAGTCGCGTGATACACAAAATCGCGATGGAAATAAGCCTAGATTCCCTCGCTTTCTGCATAAGCGGTGCTCCAGTTAAAAAATGAGCTGTCCCAAACAGGGCCATAGTGCATATATATAAATGTTTGGCGTTCGGCGGGATTCTTCGCTTTCCGTCGCCGCTGCCACAGAAATCGCAGTCCCAAACAGGGCCATAGTGTATATATAAATGTTTGGCACCAAAAAACTATGTTTAAGAAAAACACAACCAACGTTAGAAGCATGTTTGGTAGCTTGATTGAAGAAATGTATGTATACAGTGGACACACAGACAGCTTCAAAATAACAAATGGCATACCAAAGTTATTATTAACTAATAAGAGGTTATTCAGCACATCCAAACGCAAAACAGAGTCTGCAGCACAAGCGCTCAAGTACTAGAGCTACACAATGGATATTATCCATAATTATGAAGGGCTGAAACTTAGACCCAGCATCTAAAGTTCAACAGCATGGCATCGTCGGCAAGTCTCAACAACATGTAGCTTTACCATAGCAGGAACTTTAGGCTCAATGTACGTCCTGATGGCCAAGAGCCCTCGTTGAGCTTCCTTGAGAATATGAATGGGCAATGGGGAGCACTTGTTACTTTTATCAGCAGGCTCGAAGCACCTAGAAGAACTCTGATGGGTCTCCAATGTAAGGCATTCAAGTGATGTCATGCTCTCAACAATATGGCATGTTAGCTCAACAAGACTCTTTGCTGACGTGAATCCTTGGATCTTCACTGACTTCATCTTGTGGTGCTGCTGTCCTTGCATCTTCCTCAGCTCTGAGGGATCTGTGAATATGGAGACGTGTTCCATTTCATACTGGGATACCTATATAACATAGAAAAGATGAAAAAGGAGAAAAAAAGTTATAGTCATGGTTCTGCAGTTTAGCTACTTTTACCACAGAAATATGAACATCAACTTACATCCAAAACCAAACTTTCCATGGAAGGGCAACCATCAAAAATGGAAACAAGAGAAAAATAATCGTAGGCCGGAGGAAAGGTTCCAGCAAAAAGCAAAATAGTAAGGCTTTTGAGGTGGAGATATTTGCTATGCAGCAATGGTGTATTGATGATCTGAAAAAAGATGAAACACGCTAGTTATACTCCATGGCATATGACTGCTGTAAATATATGGAAGCAAAATATGAATATTGCTGGTCCAGCCAAGACTTTAGAGTATACCTCTCTATGCGAAGATATAGTGGCAACTTTAAGGTTTGGCATTCTGGATGGAAGTTCAACAGAAAAGTAATGAACTGAGCCAGAGAAGGACAATCTTAGCTCCTTCATTTGCAACGTTTCTCCGAGTGACAGTTGAATGCGCTTTCCTTCATAGTCAAAGTTGAAAATATTTGGAGCTTTGCTTTCTATCATTCCCAGCTTGCAACAGCCTAAAACCTCTAGGTACCTTAGGCGCTGCAGCGTGCAAGGGAGCTTCAAGCTACCTATCCCATTACAATACCGGATTCCCAACACCTCCAAGGCAAAAGAATTGGAGAGAAGGCACCCTAACTCATCCCCAGTAAAACGGACATGATAAAGATGCAGTTTTGTCAGGCTTCTTAAACAACCAAGTTCAGTTGTGGGACGGAAGGAGCAACCAGTGAAGTCTAGGTATCGGATTGAGTCTCCACTCCCATTAGATAAGAGTGAGCATGGGAAGCTGTATTTTGCTATTGGTGGTATCGAAAGTGAAAGTTCTTCGATTCCTGATTTAACAGCAACCTGGAGCCAACTGTCGAGATAACTATTACAGTAACCTTCACACATCTGAATGTTGAGTTTTTTTATACCAATGCATGAGTGCCTTTTCAGAATCTGGTCAACTTTGCTACAAAAATCTCTCACAATATGTTCCTTCTTATTTGATCTCAGCGTCCTGACACTAAAAGTGAGGTTGGGATGGCACCTCCAGGAACGTAGAAAAGCTTGAGATACACAGGCAGCTCGAGCAGCAGATCGCATTGGCATTAGGGAATGTATATAACACCAGATGTCCTGCACGCATGTTACAAAAGCATGAAAAAGAAAATTCAGCATTAGAAATATAAAAGGCTAATGGTTAATCTAGATGGAGGGGAAAGAACTGAAGAAAACTATGACACCGTAACCCAGGTACTATGCACATTGTTGCACAATGAGTTTTCAATGGCTGCTTTAAAACAAAGTATGCACCTAGAGCTGATTAGATACTTCGAAAACTATTCATACTTTTTTACTTTTAAAAAAATATGCATGTATGTATGGACAGTGAGGTCGATACATGCTTCAAAATCAGTGTTGATTGGACACAGCAAACATGCATGTATTATGGAAAGGGTACCAAACTACCAATGGAGCATCTCTTGATATTAAAACAACAGGAAGTCCATGCAATTGTGTTTTATCGATCAACTTGTCAGCCACAGTGCAAGAGACATGATATAAACCATAACCGCTGACGTGATAGGATAATAGGCCAAACAGGCAGGGGGAGGAGGGGCAGGGCGGCGCGCAAGGGACTAAAAACTGAATTTCATTACCAAGGCCACAAAATTACAAGAGCTATTGTTCAGAACCACAGATCAACGATGATGAAACTAAAAACCCCAGACACATGACCGCCCAGGGAGCACATGCCTGAGGGCGTATGCTACCCACAACTGTTATTAGCTTTAATATGCATTATTATCTTTTTATATTTATTTAAAATATTAAAACAAATAAAAGAGATTGGTTGAAAAGAAAGAGAAATAGAATAATGAGAATCATATGGATTTACACAAACCTCTAATCTAATGATTAGAAACTAAAAACAAGATCTCGAAGTAATTGAGAAGTTTACTGACACATGGTTTACTGACATTTCAGTAGCACTAAGCCTAGCATTGAGAAGTTGCCATGGCGTACCTCTGGAAGCCTAGGCATCTGTGCCTCACCACCTTGAGAATCAGCTTCTTGCTGGCAGGGTGAGACCTTATTATTATTATCCCGTGAAGCAACCAACCCATCTGCAGCACAGCATTGGTGATTATCAGTAATGCGGACATTTGAGGCGCAAAACAACAAATGCACACAGAGGAATCCGTTTTTGTACTCTTGTCAAACATCAGACAGCTTGTTAAAAGAGAAAGGTTTTGCCAACATGGTTGAAGCCAAAGAAAACAATACAGTGGCCATCAGCCACTGCTTTCAATATCTGCTCCCTCACAAGGAGAGGCTCTCGTCTCGGATTTTACTTATACAGGTAAAAGAAATAAGGAATTCAATTGAATGTGCTAGCAATATTTTAACAATGATGAGATATTGTATTCCTCTGGAAATCTCCTTGGCTTAGATTTTTTTTTCTGCAAACAGATTCACATCAATAGTACAAGGTGGGTGGAGAAAAAGTTTGGATTTTTTCTATCAACGACGAAAAAGAAACAGAGAAAAGAAGGCGGCAGCTTACAAGTGGTATGCGCTCGCCGACGAAGGCGGTCCGGCTGCCGCTCCATGGACATGTGCTACATAAGATCCACAAGCCCCATGTCTTCCTCTATGTGAAATATATATAGATAATCTATATATATCCCGGGCCGGAATCGAATCAATCCCTCTCTGCCTGCCTGCCTTGAACTGAATCCCCTCCAGATCCAGCCCCTCCCTACTGGAGGAGTGTCAATTTGAGGGAGGGATTGGACTCAGATTTGGGAATCCCACCCAACAACGAGACTGGCTTCGGTTACGACAGGGAGGGCTGCTGGAGTTGGGTTCGATTTTGAGGCCGCGTTTGGCCGGCCGGACTCGGTTAGCCACGAAATCGAGGCTCCACGCGGCTCCGCCGAGCTCCTCCCGCCCTTGGACCGCCTTGCCCTCACCAGGGCTCAGGAGGCGGCGGCGCGGGCGGACGCCGCGGTGATGGAGGCCGGCGGCGCGCGCGAACGCCGGGAGGCGGCGGCTCGGGCGGAGGCCGGCGGCGCGGGCGGACGCCGGGATGCGGCGGATCTGGCGGAGGCCGGCGGCAGTTCGGGCGGAGGTCGGGAGGGCAGCTGCGCGAGCGGAGGCCAGCGGCGCGGGCGGAGGCCGGGAGGGCGGCGGCGCGAGCGGAGGAAGGGGGCGGATGAGGCGCGGAGAGGAAGGAGAGGAGCGGGCGACTGGATAAGGAGGAGAAGAGGGAGGAAAAAAAGAAGAGGGAGAGAAAAAGAAAAAGAAAAGGAGAGGGAAAAAAATGAAGAGAAAGAAAATGAAAAAGGAAAGAAAAAATAAAGAAAAATATAGGGAAGTGTAATTTAGATATTTCACAACCTCAACCCAATATGTGAAGCCATTTTGGCAAACGTTTTCTAAAACGGCTCCCGCTCCACCAGAAGCCGCTCCACCAAAATAGCCGGAGCCGTTTTTGAAGGAGCCGAAGCTCTGCCAAACAGACTCTTACACGGCTTCTGCTCCTGCTCTTGAGGGGAGGGAGCCCTACCAAACGCTGTAAAATTGTACGAGCTGCCCGGTTTGGGAGCGCTGCCACTCGTCTTCTTTCCCCACGGCGGTCGAGGACGCCTCCCCGCTCTCCGCCGACTACACGTGCACGGGCTGTAGGAGCCGTCGTGCAGGGACAACGTTCGGCGAGCGGAGGCCCGCCATGAGCGCGCGCTCCCGCCGCCGCAGCTCCGTGGCACCGTGTGCTCGCCATCCTCAACACCGCCCACCGAGTGTTTGATAAAATGCCAAAGAGGGGGAGGGGTGGTAAGGCCACCATGTGCCAGATGCAAGGTTACTTTACCCATCTTTGTACCATATCAAACACAAATACCAACTCAGCATGTCTTACAGGAGAACAAACATAAGACACGTGAATGGGTGGAGCCTGGCTCTGGCTGGCCACAGCCAGGCTCATCGGCCAGGCTCGCTAGGAGCGTGAAATCAAACACGCCCCTACTGGCCGCCCGCAGCCACTCCGCTCGTACGAGCTGCCATTCGTACGCACCCGAATACATGGTACATTAAAAAAAATCTATAAAAAAAAAGAGACTATGGATACCTCTCTAATGAACTCAAGTTACAAAACTGACAGTAGTTCAGTTAAATAGACAAAGAAAGTATAGACATTCAACATGTTTCAATAACAACAACAACAACGCCTTCAAACTAGTTGGGGTAGATTAGAGATGAAACCCACAAAAAACAAGTGTAAAAGAAACTCAAAGAAAGACAAGACAAAAAGTAGAGTTAGGGGGTAAACAGGAAGAGAAAAACAAAAGTCACGGTTCTAGCACGTTGATTGCTAGTCTCCAAGCGCTCCTATTCATAGCTAAATCTTTGGAGATATTCCACTCCTCAAGTCTCTCTTAACCGTCTCATCCCAAGTCAATCTAGGTCGACCTCTACCTCTCTTCACATTATTGTCTCGCATTAAAACCCCACTACACAACGGCGCCTCAGGAGGCCTCCGCTGAACATGTCCAAACCATCTCAATCGATGTTGAACCAATTTCTCCTCAATTGGTGCCACCCCAACTTTATCCCGAATATCTTCGTTCCGGACTCTATCCCTTCTTGTGTGTCCACAAAACTAACGCAACATACGCATCTCTGCTACACTCAGTTGTTGGACATGTTGCCTTTTTGTAGGACAACATTCGGCACCGTATAGCATCGCCGTGCGAAATTCAACATGTTTCATCCATTCTTGAAAAAAAAACTTTTTGCGAAATGTTTTTCAAAAGTGCTCCAACTTCTCCATTGGAGGAGCCAAAGTCAAAGCTATTTTTGGAGAAGCCAATACGTTGAGGACTTGTTTGGAACATAGAAAACCAAAACAGAGGAAAGGAAGAAAACGCAGGAATAAGATATAGGTGTTGTGGGAAAACAGAGGATTGGAAGAATACAGGAAAACAACTCAGCAAGCTGTTTGGAACAAAGGAATTTCAAACGTAGGAATTTAGAAACTAAATGCTAAAGAAAATATTTAAAGCACCTAACCCCACGTGAACAAGCACCTAACTTTGCGCTGGCTGTTGCTTCTCGCTGTTGATCACGCGCTTTGTCTCGGACTTCGCGATAGGAAGAGAAACCAAGAGATCACGGTGGATTTTCTGGTTCCTACGTTTTGAGAAGAGAAGCAAACCTTTCCTCAGGAAAGGAAACTTGGAATCCTCCAATCCAAACGAACAGTGACGTCATCTGTTACACCCCTGGTGTTACTATTAATAAAAATGTGACATGTCATCATATGCATTGCAAAGCATCCATGTTTAGCTTACCATGAGTTGCATTGAACTAAAATAAGTTTAATTATAGGATTGGTTGGGTTGTTGGATGAAAAGACGCGAAAAGAATTGGAATCCGAAAATTACCCCCCTTGTCGGAAACCCTGAAACCCTAAACCCTCTTTTACCCCCTTTTCCTTAATTCAAAATCTATCGAGAATTTGGGTATGGTTTCAAAAGCAAAAGTGTAGATCATTCAAAAATGAACAAAGTTAGTATTTTGAGTTTTCAAAGTTTAGTTCAAAAATTTAAAGTAATTTTGAATCCCAACAAAACCCTAAACTCGCCCCAAAT
Organism: Panicum virgatum; assembly: GCF_016808335.1. Lineage (NCBI taxonomy): Eukaryota > Viridiplantae > Streptophyta > Magnoliopsida > Poales > Poaceae > Panicum > Panicum virgatum. Next base: position 34,507,087 of record NC_053142.1, on the reverse strand, counting down.
TTGAAATTCAAAAAGTATGCCGAATTTGAAAATGTTTTGAATACCAAAGTTGTAGAATTTGAAAAATGGAGCAACTTTGATTTTTACATATTTTTAACTTGTATTCAAAATTTGAGAGTAATTTGCAAAATTCAAATAGGAAATAATCTGCTACAGTGAAACCACTGTTTCCCTCTCTGCTCATGCCCATGCCGGGTTGCCGGCCGATCGCCGCCGTGGCCATCTCGCACCTTCCAGCGATCCTTCTCGTCCCTGCGCGTGTGGCCGAGTTCGAGATCCCTCCTGCCACCTCGCCGTCTATCTCTCCCCTCTATTTAAGCCGGAGCCGTCGTCGTTTTTCATTTTTTTTTCCGAAAGCGCCACCGCCAAAACCGCTGTCACCCGCCGCCGTCGTTCATCGCCGTCGAGCATCATTTCGCTAAACCGACTACGCCATCGCCTCCGCAACATCGTTGGGCCCCTTCGACGTCCAGCCGCAAGCCGTTTCATCCTCTGTAGCGTCCGCACGGCTCGTCTTCCTCAAAACCGGCCGATCGGGTCACCGGAGCCCCGCCGCCGTCGTTCTCCTCCTCCGATCAGCTTCCAGGCCATTTTTCTTCATCAATCCGTCCGCCTTGACACCGTTCTCATTCCCGTGTGGATGGTTTGCCCAGCCGACACAGTGACTCGCCGAAACGTCGTCGTGCCGAGCCGCCGCACCGCCACCGTCCGCCATCGCCGCCGAGAACCTACCTCCGTCGCGTATCCTTCCGAACCAACGCGCGCATCAGTACCGGGGTAAGCTTCCGCCGCTTCCCATGCCTTTCGTTTGAACTCTACCGCTCTGTTGTCGCCGGAACGGCGATGCCGCCCCGCGCGGTGACTGCCGGCGGCCTTGACCGCGGGGCACGCACGCGAGGGGCAAAGCCACAGTAGCAAGCTTTGCTACTGTAACACTTGGGCCGGCCCAGTAGCACAGTAACGGGCCGAACGTAATAGTTGGGCCAAAATAAAAATAAAATTCAGCCCACGATGAATAGTAAAAGGCCAAATGAACAGTACGGCCACACAGTTGTAACACCCTAAAATTTGCGTTTTTGAAAATAGCGTGAAAATAATTTAATTATGTATTTTGTGCTCATAAAACCATAGGAAAAATAATATTTTTCACTATATTAAAAATTATCATAGGAAATAAAAACATGTTTGTGCATACATGTTGGTACATATGATTTATTGAAATGAGTGGGTTTCGTTCCAAATCCAAAATATTTCAAAATGATTTTGAAACAGATTTGAAAAGGGCTTTGAAAGAAAATAAAAAGGAAAGAAGAAGCTCTCTCCTTTGTGTATTGGCCCAAAGACCCCTAACCCACGTCCGGCCATATGTCACCTGACAGCAAACCAGGAAGCCAAGTTGGAGTCCTTTTCAATTAGCTCCAATATCATCCACACATCCTGGATATATATATATATATATGCCATACTAGGCCCTTGCCATCTCCTTGTTTTCTTTTTCTCTTTTTTCCACGAGAGCGGCGAAGTCCCCTAGCTGTGCCCTAAAATAAAATAGTTTTCGTTGCTGTCGCCGCCTCATGATCCTAGTTCGGTGCCGCCATCGATCTGCCGCTAGAGTCCACGCACGTCTACCGTCGCCTGAGCAGTACAACAATGCCATCTAGAGGGTCTATCCGTGCGTGTAGGATCAAGCCACTAGGGTTTGCTGCCTACGCGAGATAGCTGAGCGCGCATCTTCCATGAGCCGGGCCGTGCGTGCCCCGGTTGCCTGCGGTGCCCATCATCTTCTCGAGAGATTGGTTGGTAAGACCGTCCACAGCGATAGGAGGAAATGGAGGAGTAAATTTACTGTTTGGCACTGTAGATGTACTGTTTGGCACTGTAGACAGAGAAGGCGTGGGAAACGAGGCAAGAGCAAATTTGCTCTTGCTCTTGCCATTGTGGACAGCCTAAGGTCCATCCTTCTATCGTTTCATTATCTATGCGTTGCTCTCTCTCTCTCTCTCTCTCTCTCTCTCTCTCTTGCTTCTTGTTGTTTCTGTCACCGCAGGCCAACAAATCGAGTATGTGAGGTGCTAAGGTATTGCCAAACGTTGGAGAAGTTGGGTGCTAGAGCTAAAGGCTTAGCTGCGGTGCAAAAATAAGCTCCCGGTGCTCTAGAATAAAGTACTCCCGCCGAACTGCAGCAACATTGATGGGACTTGGGCTTTTTCTTTCATCTTCCATTGCCATTGGCCTCCCGCCGAACTGCAGTAACTTCTTTCCTCCTTTTATTTGTTGCGGGCCCCAGCTTTTGGTAGGAGAAAGTGTGCTAAACGTTGGAGAGAAAAAGCAGACTTTACTAAGGTATGAGGTGGTTATCTCTAGCACTTTGATGGGTGCCAAACACTGTGGATGCCAACCTCAACAAGTTCCACACTGAACACACCCTAGCACCTCACATATTGCAGGCCATCCTGCAATCTGCATTTCACCTGACAAGAACAGAAATATGTATATGGGTAGGACACTTACTAGCAGTGTACACTGAGCTTCAGTTTGATGTTTGGAACATGAAAACTGTCATCAAATGATTGTAGCAGAAGCATCATGTTTGCTCGATCTTTCACGTCGAAATGATTCTTCATCACTTATCACAGGAGGGATATTCCATGTTCCATAAGCATGACCTGATATTTTTCCACCTGCAATAGGGTGCCAAACATGACAGTGGCTCCAAAAATAAAAACAAATCAGATGAAGAAACGATCCAATTCGACAAGAACAGAGAAGACAAACCTTCCTTTGTAGCTTCCTCACATCTTCTCCAGTAACAACCTGAGAGACTAGGGTCCAATTTCTTTGAGAAACTCTCATACCTCTCTTCAGCCTCCCCTATGCACTTGGCCTACATCAGACAACCACGACACATACCACCACAAAACTTTTACATTTGATTCAGCAGCAAATCTAGTAACTTTTTCACTCACCAATATAACAAGACTATTACCGTAGTACGAAAATGAAAGCTATTCCTATTTGTAAGAGCTTATTTCCTCACTGGAATTGTAAACCTCAAAATTCACTTGAGCTCAGTCCACTATTCGTATCCATAAATGATTGCTTTTGGCTCAGTAAATAATGATACAATACACAAAGCGAATCCACGAGTCATTATCGAGGAACAAACAGGATCGGTTCAAAAGGAACAAACAGGATGCATCAAATCATGCAGATGGCAAAAGTTCTGGGGTGAAAACATATACACTGAATGTTATAGTAACATTGGAAAATCTGCATGGCTCAAAATTTATGGTACTAAGTTTAGTTCAAACGAAAGTGTTCTCCATGGTTGGACATTTGGACCCAACTTTCAGTTTACAGGATATACTAAGGATACAATTTTTAATAAAATTCTCAATAGAACATATGAAATTAGGAATATGAGAGTGATGTTATCAGGAGACGAGAGCAAAATAAATCAATTAATAAAAGATAGAGTGCTTGTTGCTCACCAGCATATTTGGTGCCTCTGAAGGTCCATATATCGCAGCATACATGCGGAGGATATTGAAAGTATTGTTCATCACATCCTCCTACAAAACAAAACTTCACTGCTTAAATAGATAGGCTCAAATTAGTATAACGAAGCTTGAATGACAACATAAGTAGCACAACTTACCTCATAATCATACCTGCAAGATATTTACAACAAGTCATTGATGTCATAACTTGTAAAATAAAACAAAGATTTAAGTACGAAAAGGAGATACAAAATTTCAATGTAATCTGATTCTAATTTCGTTTATTTATTTATTAACGGGGGGGGGGGGGGGGATTCATGACAAGTGAAGCAGAATTTTGTTAGTAACAGAACCATCGTTCCTAGTTAGATATAACATCATAGTATCATATCGAAAAAATTTAGACACAAACTCTACTTCCATTTACTTAAGCCCATACATTACGTTCCTACAGAATCTAAAAATCCAGCAAATTGCCAACGACATGTTTTCAGACATAACAGATTAAGAATGAAGGCAGTTCATACCATTCTGTGTAGAATGTGCAATTATGCATGTATGAGTAAGATTCAGAGCATACTCACAGGTCATCAGATATCTCAACCAAAAATTCTGAAATTGACAAGAAGTCCATATGCAATTCATTGACCTAAAAAGTCGACAACAAAAAAAGGATCCAGGTTCTAACAACACAAATAGGACTGTAGGAGTATATATTATAATTTAGTAAGTAATGAATAAAATGCACCTACCTGCTGACCAGTTAGCTGATACATCAAGAGATTAAGAACTCGATAATCAAATGATTTGAGATGGATTGCTTTCATCACATCGTCGATTGAGATCTAGAGAAGAAAAAATATTGAGCGCCACATTTGAGTTTGCCAATAAGGGGGAAGTATTTTTCTATGAAACAACAACAATAATAATACCCATTTTCATAAGTTCAAAATTGGCTGTCCGGTTTTAGTTTATGTTCTAAGAGACTGTTATTTAGCATCCATCAGTTGCTCTTTGAAGTCAACAGTGTACAACTTCGCCAAGAAAATAAAGTGATGGATCCAGCAAATCTGATGAAATTCAAAAGATGATCTAACCTACTAAAATCGATATTATTTGATACTTGGTTTTAAATTACAGCAAACAGCATGCAGCACAAGAAACGCCTCGACATACCTTCTCATTTCTTGATAATGCTTGACAAAGCTTCCGCTCTAAAGACCAGTACTGAATACCTGATTCCAGTTCAGTCCGCAATCTAAAAAAAAGGAGAAAATAAAGTGAGTAAATTACATCAAATATTAGTGGATATTTTATGTATGCAAAAGGTACATAGAGGAGATAGTTCCAACCGATCTGTCATTAACCCCTGACACCGAAGAAGACCAGTAAGGGGTTCAATCATTTGAGACAAGGATGTTTCATCGAAGACTTCTTTCTTTCTTTCCAACGCCTGTATGGTAAATAATGTAGTCATTATGTAGATCAGATTAAACACAAGTATCTTCTATATCTTATTTAAGTAGATAACAAATCAAAGGTCCAAATCTTACTTTTGAAGAACTGCTGTCATCTGAGACCGGATCCAAAGAGTCCTCATTTGAAGCATCTAACTGAAACAAGAAATTGTTAGAGTTTACTCAATGAGAAATGGAAACCATAAGAAGAAAGGTTATAGCAGATTTCAGAAGTAAAACCTGATATATGAAGCTCTCTGTGAAAGAAAGAACAGGTAGATACTTGAAAACAGATTGTGGATTGTTAATGTCCAGTCCATGAAACATGAAGTATGATCTGCACTGTTTTTTTCAAGACAAAATAACAACATTACCTGAACTTTCCCAAGATGGATTCATAACCAAGACGAAAAGAATGGATACATCCTTGGAAATTAAAATTTACAACATCACATGACCCAGTTTCTGTATGACTTGTAAAGAAACAGGAAAATACATTCCATGACCACTTGCATTGTTTTGACATGAACCTATTTCCTCTAAGCAGTTTCAGTTCTTTTATTAAACATGCATTGCAGTATCTGAAATGAAAGGCAGTATGGAAGTGTTGCAAATTTGCAATTATGCATTTTAGAGCTAATAACGACCAAAAAATACATACAAAGTCTTCAAGCGTTGACTTGGCTCTTGTCACAGCATCAAAACCAACCATAGGCGCAGCCTGAATGGTTGATTTGTCAGCCTGCATCTTGAACTTCTTATTTGGCTGTAGTAAAGCTCCAGAAGATATATCTTGATCAACTGCATTTGAAAGGGTCCTAATGTCTCATCAGATTGCAGGCCCAATCAACAAGAAGTTATCCAGATAAACTCATAAGGTAAAAGGAAGACCGTCTTCGCAGCTAATACCTTGCGGATGGGATAAATGCTGCACTTCTTCCAGAGTATCAGGAGTAACCTAGTACAAAAGGTCTCAAAAATAATTTTCTGTATAGCAAACGTATAGATGTAAGGATAATGAATAAGGAAATGGAAAAACGTCAGTAGGATTACCTTTCCTAACATCTCAGAGATCAATAGAAACTTCTTCTCCATGCTAAGAGAATCAAATGGTTGCACCTACACAAAAGAGTATATGACCATCAAAATAATTTTGTGAGAAGTTCTAAATGCACTTAATGTCCCATTTCAAAAATCACAGGAATACTTGACAGGTCAGGGGGGAGGGGGAGAGGGAGGGATAGCTGCAGTGTGTTAGCAAAGTTAACTAATAATTCCAAAAATGTCAGGTAACAATAAGGCACATTAACATTCCATAAATTATGTAAACCACCTGAACTGCTCATGAACATTGGGGCAAATCAATCATCAGCAAAACTAAGTCTCCAGTTGCTGTCAATTTATAAATTTCGACGGACCATGCCTGCACTGGTTGTAAACGCACTCCACACGAGCACAAGTACAGATGTTGCTTGGCTGCTTGCCAAAAAAGGGGGGAAATCAGACCGGGCAAGAGCAATCATCACCAATCAACAGCAGTTAAGTACAGTGCAACATCGATCATCACATTAAATCGATCGTGGCTCACACCACAACGGACTCCGCAGGAGGAAACGTACAACCAAAATCGTCCTCATCGTATCACCCCATCAAAATCCAAAACCAACAGCTTATACGCCCATAAACCCTTGTCCTAACCATTTAACCAAAACCCTCCGCAAGGCCACCAGCACACGGCACATTTGTACGGACGTTCGCTACACATCCGAGTCGGTTGAGTCCGCGGAGAGGGAGGACGAGGGGCCAGGGGCGTGGGGCGTGGGGCGTTGTGGGGGAAAACTCACCATGAAGAGGAGGAACTGGGCGAGGAAGCGGTCGGTGTCGCCGCCGCCGCTGCCGCCGCCGCTGGAGAGGGTGCTGCAGAGGCCGCGCGAACTCATGAGGGAGAGCACCCTCTGCACCCTCTCGAGCTCCAGCAGCGCCTCCATTGGTGCCGCTCCGCCTCTCGCGGCCTCGCGCTGGGTTTGATTCGGTTTCCGCTTCGAAATTCTCGGGGTTTTGTGCAAGCAAAAATAACGAAGAAATGGAGGAAAAGGCAAGGAAGGGAAATAAATAAAGGAAGGGAAAACGAGGCAGGGGTTGGGCTTGGGCCTCGACTAGGGAGCATGTGGTTCTGGGCTTGGATTTCCAAAAACCCTGATGAAAATTTTCTCGAGCTGGGCTTGGGCCCGACGGGCTGCAACGAGGGATCAAAAGGCTTGTTTTGGGCTTAACGAGCATTCTATCTAGTGCCGTTATGACGAAATCTGAAACCTGCAGCCTCAGAAGAACATTCAAACTGTGCGTAGTGTCTTAGGAACATGCAAATCCTTAGCACTCGTTCAAACTTAGAGAGGGTACAATTTCTAAGACACGTTGGCACCGCATTGCGGGGGCAGCTAATTTATGATCGACCGTAGAGAGGAGTTCTCTATGGCTATGGTTACTCCTGGGATTGGATTGGATCAAATCCAATGTCCAATTGGATTTAAGTACTAGTCTCAGTTGGATTTAGATTTAGTTGAATTTTGGACATCCATTGCTTAAAAATCCAATAGCGTTGGATCCTATTGGACAAAATCAATTGGATAATCCAACTTTATTGGACTTCCCCCCATCAGATCATCGGCGTGCTGCAGTGCGCTACTACCCCTACGCCTGGGCGCACAGCTGGTGTCGCTGCATGCTGCGCTCGAGGAATGCGTCAGCACCGCACCTCGCGCAACACCGTGCTGGCGGGCTTGCCGCGTCTGATGGCTGGCGACCTCCTCAGCTCTTCTCCGCGTCTTGCCTCGCCGCGCTCGCCCGAACCTGCCCCGCGACGCCGCATGCCAGTGCATCGCGTGCTCGCAAGATAGTGATGAACCGAGGGCGGCGGCGAGCTCGCAGCGAGCTAGGGGCCTTGAGGCACATTCATCAGGATGCTTTTGCGGCTTCTTGTTTGAGCCTATATGGCTCGCTGTGCCTCCCACTCTTGCAGTCAGCTCGACATGCTTGAGATTTGGATTGTGTTGGATGGATTTGGATTAAATGGAGTTGGATTGGACTAGATTGGATATTAGACACTAATTATTAGGATTGGATGGATGGCTGCCTCAATTTAGTTGGATTTCAATTGGATTCCTTCTATTGGATGTTGGATGTCAGTCCAATCCCAGCAGTTACTGGTGACCACCTGGCCGAACCGGAAGCATGAGCCAGCATGCGGTCGGCTCCTCACTTGGACGTGCACTGGTGATGCTTCTCCTTCCGCACGAAGGAAGATGCACCCACATGCTGCTCGTCCTCGTCTGGCGTTCGCGTGCAGACTCTGTTGGTCGCTTTCTCGGAGAAGGGAAATTGCGCGGCGGTGCTCGCCGCCGCTGGTGTCCCGTCGCCGTCGACCCGTCGTCATGCGGCGATCGCGGAGGAATTAGCATACATAGTAGGAAGGAGCGCGACATATCTGGCAAAAATGTTGCTGTTGCTTAAGAACGTCGCATGAACATCGGTGAAAAAAAGAATGTGGCCTTGTGTTTTCCTCACCACAACGAGGCATGTGATCATGAGCAAAACAGAGATCGACGGTCTCCGTTTACTTCATTCACAGTGGGAGCAAAGAATATTCAATTGCAGCTTTGTCCAAGGAAATCACATGGGTACCCTTTTGTTTTCTCAAGTCAACACGACATCATCGAACACAACCGTTGCAAGACGACTACAGAAATGCCCATTTTGTGTGTAACGGCGAGAAGAGATTACGCTGGCTCGCGGTAACAGCATGTGCGTTGCGTCAGGTTTTAGCTCCAAGCTCGCTGACATGGGGTGTGTGTGTGTGGAGCAGCTGTAGTTGTGACCCTCCTCGAACAGAGCACCAACAGCCGACCAAGCCCAATAACAATGCCAGTGTCTGAATGGAAAGATATAGGATAACGGCGCCATGTGTTGCCAAACCCAGCCGGCACTCGATCATCGGCCTATAATTGCGGGCGTTACGACATGTCGGTTTCGATTTGGTTCGCGTTGATACTATCTTTTGCATTAACGAGACCACCGGCCCGTTGGTTCTTCTTCCCAGGATTTACCATCCGGGCAGCTCAACATGGTTCTTCTTCCTTCCACGGCTAAAAAGGCGCAATGACTTGGCCTCATTTACTCCTGGTCGCGCCCCGAGCTTGCTGCTGTCGGCTGTCGCCCCCGTCCGGCCCGGCCGGCCTCGAACTCCACGATTTCAACGCGAATCGGGTCTGGCAATCGGAGCTCGCTCGCCTTTGTCTGAAACAGGGCCTTCATTTACGAAGTTGATAGCAGAATCACCATCCATCAGATCCCGCTGACCGATTCACCGGGTCGTGGAAACACTCCGTGTTTACTCCATTATTACCAACGATTCCACTGGAGAAGAGCTTGGACCCGCCTACCCCGGTCCACGATCAACAGTCAAGCTCGCCGCCGGCCGCCCATTACCGGCTGGTTTCACCGCGGCGCGATCCATCATCCATCACCCCCACACCTGAAAAACGGGGGCGCGGCTTCCACGGAAGTTTTCGCGCAGCCCCCACCAAATCCACACAAGAGTCGTCCCCGTCCGTCCCCGGCGCGCGCAGGACGCCGAACCACCACCGCGCCGGTCGGCAGCCGGCAGGCGAAGCGAACGCCCATGCACACGAAGCCAGTGGCGGTGCCCGATCGAACAGAGAAAACACCAGCCAGCCAAAAAAACCCCCACCACGCAGGGACCGAGCCAAACCCCACCGGCCGTTGCCGTTGACCCCCTCCCGCACGCCGCCCGGGCTCGGCGCTGGGATCCAAACGCACGAGCGCGACGCGACCCTCCTCCCGCGCCCTCGCCTCGCCTCGCCAGCTCGCCTCCTTCTGCCCATGAGTCCACGACCCGCCATTTGCGGCCCTCGCGCGCGACGACGCGCGCCCGGACAGGTAAACAAATCCAAAGCCGGCTCCCCCCCTCTCCGTTCGTTAATTAATCCCTCTCCACTCCCGCGGCGTCGCTGAACCTGAACCCCACTGACCCGCCCGCCCCTCCTCCGTTTCCTTCTTCCTCCCAGATGCCTCCTCCTCCTCGCCCGGCGTCGGCGGCGGCCCGGTGGTATTAATTGCGGCATGCTGCGCGGGGCCTCGCCTCCTTCTATTCCGATCCCCTCTGACTGACACACGGATTTCTTTTCCCGGGCCTCGGAGTCCGCGCCGCCCCCATCACTCCCCCGCGTGCCCGAGATGCTGTCCGCCAGGCCGAGGTGAGACCAGGATTTACCTTCCCGACCGCTCCGGCCAAACCAGAGGAGTCCGGTTCCGGTATACCGGTCCGATTTGGCCGGTTATCGGTCGGAACCGATCAAATTCGAATTTGAATTTAAACTTCCCAGTTCAATCGGTTCGCCGACCGGTATACCGGCCGGTTTAGCTGGTAACCGGTCGGTTTGACTGATAACTGGTCAAATTCAATTTTTTTATTTAAATTCAAATGCCCGCAATGTATATTAAATAAATATTTGTATAACATATTTTAGTATAAATAAACCCTACAATCCTCTTTTGTACTACTTTTACATTGTATTTGTATATTTTTGTATGCACGCTTTTTTTTTACTTCAAATCCCTGCAAATTATACTAAATGAACGATTTTTTGAGAAAATCTGACACAATTAGATTTGTCGCACCTTGAAGTATTTTTAAGAATTTTTTGGCAATTTTTCATTTTTTTGAATTTAAATTTAAATTTTGAATTTGTGCCGGTTTGGTACCGGCTCAAACCGGAACCGGTCCGGACCGGACCGGTTCCCACCGGTTAGGGGAACCTGGGTGAGACTCGAGACCCAGCTGCCCGCCCGCCCGCCCACGCACGCGCCTTCCTTCCCTCGCTCGCTATAGCAGATCCTTCTTTCCCGGCTCGGCTCGGGGATCCCTCTCCCTCCCTACCCCTGTTCCATTCCCGCTCGCGGCGTGCGGCGTGGCGCCTTCTTTCTTTTATTGTTTGACTATTTAGCCCGGGACGCGATTCGGTTTCTGATGAGCTGGGATTCGCCGCGCAGATCCGGCTCCTTCGAGGCCGGGCTCAGGGCCGCCACGGCTTCTTCGTCCGCCTCCTCCAGGGAGCAGCACAGGCAGCCGTCGTCCCCTCGTCTCCACCGCAGCCGCTCGTCCGCCGGCGGCCCCTCCAAGGCGTCCCCGTCCCCGGAGGTATAGAGTGCACCGGCCTTTTCCTCGATTTCTCACGTTACGCCCAAAGCTGACGGCTTTGGGAATTTGGAATGGCGCGATCGCTGATCAGGAGGGGCAGGTGATTGGTAGGTTGCTGTTTCTAACGGCGGCTCTTGCATTGGTTTGCTGTTGGGCAGAGGCGGCGCGGCGTCGGCGGCGCGGGCGCGATGCAGCAGCAGCAGCAGCGGGTGGCGCAGCTGGAGGAGGAGCTCCGGAGGGAGCGCGAGGAGAAGGCGCGGGCGCTGCGTGAGCTCGAGGAGACCAGGAGGGAGGGCGAGAGCGGGGCCAGGGGCGCCGCGGAGAAGGCGCAGCTGCTGGAGCGGGAGGTGGACAAGTCCAAGGAGTCGGAGCGCAAGATGCTCGAGTCGCTGATATACCAGACCAAGCAGCTGGAGCAGGCCAAGATCTCGCTCGAGGAGGCCAAGCTGGAGATCGCCGCGCTGCGGCAGGCCAACAAGGGCCTCGAGGCGGCGGCCCGGCGCGGCGGCGCCGAGCAGCGGAGCGTCAAGGACCTCATGTTCGGCGGCGCGGACGAGGAGATCAGGGTCCTGCGCGGCGAGCTCCGGGCGGCGATGCAGGGCGAGGAGCGCAGCCGCAAGGCCGCGGACGACCTCTCCGTCGCGCTCGCCGACGTCACCATGGAGGCCAAGCAGGTCAAGGTCTGGCTCTCCGAGGCGCAGGCCGAGCTGGAGGCCGCCGGCGCCGAGGCCGAGCGGCTGCGCGGGGCGCTGGCCGCCGCCGAGGCCCGGCTGCGCGCCGTGTCCGCCGAGCACGACCGGTGCAGGCTCGAGGCCGACGAGTGCGCCGCCGCGTGGGCCGACAAGGAGCGCGTCCTGCTCGACTGCGTGCGCGCCTCCGAGGAGGAGGTCAACCGCGCGCGCCAGGACAACACCAAGCTCGTCGAGTCGCAGCGCGTCATCCGCGACGAGAACGCGCGCCTGCGGGACATCCTCAAGCAGGCCGTCGCCGAGGCCAACGTCGTCAAGGACTCGCTCGAGCTCGCCAGGGCCGAGAACGCGCGCCTCAACGACGCCGTCGCCGACAAGGACGCCGCGCTGCAGAGCCTCCGCCAGGAGTACGAGTGCGTCAAGGTCAGCGAGGCCGCCGCGCAGGGCAGCCTCAAGGAGCTCAACAGCCTCCTCGCCGCGACGACGACCACGGCGTGCAGCACGCCGGCGTCCGCCAAGACCGCCCCCGCGCCGGACCACGGCTTCGATCAGCGCCTGCCGAACGGCAGCGAGAACGGGACGCCGCAGTCGGCGTCGCAGCGGTGGATGGCGGACAAGCCCAGGAAGCCGGGCAAGCTGAAGGGCGGCTTCTCGCAGTCGGCGAGGATGGGGAGCCTGAACCCCAAGGAACGGGTGTTCGCGTCGCTGAGCAACATTGCCGACCTCAAGTCCGCGGCCGACGCGGCCATGGAAGACTTCGACGACGAGTTCGATCACATCGACGAGAGCCACTACGCTGACATGGAGGATTCCATGAAGCACAAGAAGAAGAGGCCGATATTCCGCAAGTTCGGTGATTTGTTCAGGAGGAAAAGCTTCTACAAGCCGAATTTGGCGCCAGTACACACACTCTGAAATTTTTTCAACCTAATGATTGTAGCTCTGTTCTGTTCGTCTGAATACACGAGAAATGAAAGATTATTTGAACAGATTCCGTGCCTTTTCTGCTGAAATTTCAATGGCTTCCAAAACCGCTGGCATCTTCAATTTTTTTCTGCTGAAAGTAAAAAAAAAGAAGTTTATAGTCATATGGCTCAATGGCTGACGCAATGATTGAAAAAGGTCGAGTCTGAAGGTGATGTAACAAGAATAGGAAGAAGTCGCGACTTTGGATGCGCTTACGTTTTGGACTTTCAGTGCTAACTTTTTTGACACTTTCGTTTCTAGAACCACGAAGGAACAGGCGAGTCAAGTTTTGCCGAAGGCCGCCATTTGTTTAATTAGGACATAATATTGTGCCTAAACCCTAACGACGGTTTCATATCCAGCGTTCTCCCTGAATTTTCTCAGTTGAGTGGTATGGTAATATTATAACTTTCGGAACTACTCTCGACGTTGAACTACTCACATCACATGATCTATGGTATTCCTTTTGGAATCTAGCAATATGAATTTCTGAAGTGGCATGCTTTGAATCTTCGTCAGCAGTCCTTTCAGTACAGAAAGCAACCTCTAATTTCAGCCGACTTTCATGGATCCAAACAAAATTTGACCCATCGTCTATTTCAGTGAAAACGCCATGCAAATTTTGGTTGAACTATATACACACACAAATAAAAGGTTCGAAACGGAATGGACCGGGATAACCTGTTGCTAACATTGTGGATTGTTTGGTTTTTTTTTTTTCAAAACCCATCTGCCTATCAACATCACTATTGAGCAGGCAGAAAAGAGAGCAGCAGGCCCTTTAGTCTTGCTCCATGCTTCGTCGGATCAGGCAAACTCACAGGCCACCAGGGTTTTCTTAGCGTTTCATCCAGAAAAGGTATCTTTTCTGGATCGTTTCCACAGCTGCGAGAAGGCGTCGTCGCTCGCTTCTGCTCGAACGGTGATCGAGCTCAAATCACGGCGCATGGCTCCTGACGTAAACCGAGTGAGTTAAGCTTTGTGCCCCTGATCAGTGCTGCAGCAACAAGTAAAGATGAGCCACTTTCGGTGACGGCTTCTACTCAATGATCCATCGAGAATTCGGCCGATCGGCTGTCGGCAGGTGATCGGCGCCTGTAATCGTAAACAAAGTTGCACGGTTGAACTCACTTCTGGCTATTCATTCTCCAACAAATTAAAAGGATGCTGCAACGAGGAAGACTTGAAAGCAAGCATGCACACTGCGTCGCTCATGATCCTGTGCCCCGTTCCCTATAGAATCGATTGTACTTTCAGCTAGTCGTCGAGGCCTGGCGAGACTGAAAGCCTTACAAGAAAAGCACTTCCAGTCAATGGGCACCATGAATCATGACTCAAGAATGCAGGGGAAATAAAAACTGTGGGGGAATACGCGATGCTCCCACTGCCTGGCATTGTACCGAACACCTTTACGTCGTTTCTTGAAAATCGCCGGATACGTCGTTCCCAAGCGATTTAAAAGGCAGTGAGCTCGCCTAGGAGCAAATCTTGTTGATACATGCTGAAGGCACCATGCTGAAGGCTCCCATGGGTGCCAGTTTTATTTTTGTTCTAGTTTACCTGAGCACGCCTCCTGTTGAGCCCTCGATCGAGTAGGCCGGCTGGCCGTTAGCAGTGCGTGACCGACCGAATATACGATAACAATTTTGATCTAGTTTGAACTGAACAGGGTGCTGACCAACGGGCTCCGAGCCAAGGCATACAGAGAGGTCAGGAAGTCAAGATGCGCTCGTGGGGTGACGGATCATAGCCCTAATGGTTTTTTCACAATCCAACTTGATTTTTATATATTTTAAGCTCAATATTGTCTAAGATAAGAACTCATTTTCGTTAAGGTCCAGGTCTTAGATTATCTAGACTAAGGCATTGTTTGGTTGGCTAGCACGATTTGTGCTACGAAAGGTTTCTTGCATGCATGAGCCACTAAATAAAGTTTATTTGCAAAACCTTTTCATGGATGGGTGTAATTTTTCGCGACGAATCTAATGGTAATAATTAATCCATGATTAGCTACAGTAATGCTACAGTAATCATCTTCTAATCATGCTGTCAAAGACATCGTTAGATTTGTCTCGCGAAATAGCGCAGGGGTTGTGAAGTTAGTTTTGCAAACCGCCTTCATTTAATACTAGTAATTATCGGTCAAAGTTCCCTAGCACAACTTGTGCTAGGGAACCAAACAGGGTCTAAAATTTGAGACTCTTTACCACCCCTTGTAATGCTTGGGATGTTCGTGGTGCCGTCCATATCCCTGAGAATGATAAAAAGCAGGTAAAAAGTTGGCTGGTTTCGCTTGATCTATTAATGTTCTGTGAGAGAGAATAAGCTAGAATAAGTTGAAGCAGGCAAGTCGAACAAAGAGATTGAGTGTACAATTCATGGTCGAAACTAGAAATGGGTCAGCAACAAAAGTCACAGGCAGGGTTGAAAACGGTCGATGAAAAACTCCACCACTTTTACTTTCACATTTTTTTATCGGAAACGAAAGCGGTACGATATTTTCGGAAACGAAAACGGCGCCGGTATTCTGGTAATTTCGAAAACGGAAATATACGGTCGAGAACACATTGATAACGGTCGAAACCCATCAAAACGATATTTAAAAAACGATAAACATATCAAACAATAGAGCATAACATTAACAATATGACTTGACACATCTCATATGCAAGTATTGAAGATTCGATTAAGATATTAATCTAAATATCGAACCAATCCGTGATAACTGACATATAGTAGCATGCACGATAGTATGGCACAAAGTTGTGCACAACATACGTGACATAGTCATACATGATCATTAACCAAATTCAAATAGAGACTTAAACATATACTAGCATGCCATTAAGAATAGTACTAGTACAGGGCCGCAGACTGCCTATGCCTACAGCTGAACCTCAGGCTGCCACATAATCATCATTGACTAGTTCTGAAAATTCATCCTACAAATATAAAAATATATTAGTACTCATATTATCATACCAAAGTACAAAACCAATAGCCAATAATGGAATGAGAAGAACCAACCTCACAGGGGTCACTGTCTCACTGGGTCACTGCCTCACTGGGTCAGGGAATGGGGAGTGGGGGATTTTGAGGCTAGGGTTAACCTGAAAGGCTGGGCCAGCAGGGAAGCCCGCGAGCTATTGGGCCGAGAAAATATGTGTTGGGCTGGGCTTCAAATACAGTAGGATCCCTAAAATACGGTAATACCGACGGTAAATTACCGCATAAATACGGTAATTTTCGAAAACGGTCGGTAGAGGCTGAAATCATTTTCGCTTTCAGTTTCGGATAAAAATACCATTTTTGTTTCTGTATTTTCTGTAGCTGTTTTTGTTTTCATCTACACCAGAATCTCAGTAAAACCTCGAAAACGGTTCCCGGTAATCGAAAATTTTCGTTTTTGTTTTCAACCCTAGTCACAGGTCTGACCTAATCATAGAAAACGCGCAATGAGCTTGAATATCTGGGCTGGCGGGAACTTGTCCCCCAGGATGACAGCCGGTGCCCGGTGGTGCAGCTTCTGGTCTCGGAAGGCCAGAAGAGGGCTGAACACAGAAGGCCGGGGAGCAACTGCTTGATGGCTCAGGTCAGAGCAAGGAAGTGAGCGGTCCACCCCAACCCAGCCGGTCTGGAACTCAGTACTCGGGAACGATGGATAGAGAGGAAATGGTCAGTCAGCTATGGCCGGAGAATGGTGGTGGCCACTGGCCTGGTGGGGTTCTTTTTTTTGTTTTTGTTTTTTTAGACTCACTGGCCTGGTGGGTTGGTCCGGCATGCAGAAGCAAACGGAATGGAAGACCGGCCGCCGGTCAGCACGGTCGTATGGGTAAAATGCTTTGGTCGTGGCGCGTGCCAAAAAGGACGCTGCTTTCGGGTCTTTTTAAACGCGACGGCAGCCTTCCCGTGTTGCTCCCCGCGATGCTTCCTGCCGGTCGCCAATCCTGTCGTTTATGGGCTGCCGCCCAGCTACAAGCTTCACATGAGGACAATGCAATGGCCTGATCTATGGAGGCATGTACAAGCCAGCTTTGCATGGTTGGTCATGACTGTCCATTTCAATGCCGTCCAGAGAAGGGGCACATTGACACCACGGCAGGCCACAATATGCAGAAACTCAAAAACCTCTGCACAACATAATGCAACCAGAGCTTGACACTATTGAACCAAGTTAACAACTTGCTTAACATACCAGTTCAAGGTTCAGAATTCAGATAGAAACCACACCCATCAGGTGGATGGATGAAACCAGCACTTACAAGATGTATTCGGTACCAAGCGATTAAACTCTAAAACATAATAAGATTGCAGCAGCACCTAACCTAGCACCACGAACGAACACTATAACTATTCAGAGTTCAAAACACTGACAGA
This sequence comes from Panicum virgatum, assembly GCF_016808335.1. Classification (NCBI taxonomy): domain Eukaryota; kingdom Viridiplantae; phylum Streptophyta; class Magnoliopsida; order Poales; family Poaceae; genus Panicum; species Panicum virgatum. The sequence goes on along the minus strand of NC_053142.1, from coordinate 34,489,881 downwards.
AGTTAAAGCACCAACATCGCAAAAGCAGTTGCATCGAACAGATGCACACCAGAGCAGTGAAACTAAGCCCTCTCGCCGCGAATCCTCCTAGCCAGCTGAATGTCCTTAGGCATGATCGTCACACGCTTGGCGTGGATGGCGCACAGGTTGGTGTCCTCGAACAGACCCACCAGGTATGCTTCCGCAGCCTCCTGCAGGGCAAGCACCGCATGGCTCTGGAAACGCAGATCAGTCTGCACAAATACACAGCAAGAGGTCAAGAAAAGTTTCTAGTTATACTTCACTACTTTAGAACTGTGGCATCACATGACTGATCACAATACAACAGTATGAATACAAATCTCACCTTGAAATCCTGGGCAATCTCCCTAACAAGCCTCTGGAATGGAAGCTTCCTTATGAGCAGGTCAGTGCTCTTCTGGTACTTGCGGATTTCACTGTACAATCAGGCATAAGTTTAGAATTTGCCAATTTAGTAGAGAATCATTTCAGTAAGCACAATAGCAAGTCTAATGAATAACATTTAAGTATTTCACACACCGAAGAGCAACAGTCCCAGGGCGGTAACGGTGAGGCTTCTTCACTCCCCCAGTTGTGGGCGCAGACTTACGGGCAGCCTGTCAAAGAACAAAGTCACATAGTAAATAACCATTCTGCAAATAAAACTAATTGAGCCTATGCGTTGAAGTCAGATGTCGTCTATAATTAGACAACAGATAACTTTTTCACCCTAAAACAAAGTAGCCAGAGATGTTTGTTCCCATATCAATGATAAAGTAAAGTCATTGGGCAGCACAGTTGAAGACAGTAACAAAAAAAAGGCACAAGAATAAATATACAAACCTTGGTGGCTAGTTGCTTCCTAGGAGCCTTGCCTCCAGTGGACTTGCGAGCGGTTTGCTTAGTACGAGCCATGTGTCCCAATGGTCTTGTTTACCTGAAAACTGAAAAAATTGTAATCAGTAAATAGTCAGGCAAAACTTTAGATTGTTCCTGACAAATCAGTAAATTCAGTATTCCAGAAGGTTAAATCCCATAGAACCATAAAATTATTCAGAAAATGCTGATACGATTATAATCTATATTCCATATCTAAACATGATCATTCCTTTTACAACTATGAATAATAAACGGCTAATGGCCCAATACCACAAAATATAATTATCTCCAAGTAAAATCATGACAGGCAGAAAAATTTCAATCAAATTAGACGGACAATGTAGCCAGACTGCTACACATTATCACAAATACTAAAACCTAACCATCTTCAGGTCTTCACTGCAACATATGATCATTAATAAACAGCTGGATCTTCTTAATATCCTAATTGGGGGCTTGGAGCCACACCAGGGATCCAGGAAAATAACTAACAGAGTGCATCAGCCTAAACAGTTGTTCAAATCACATTACAATTACAGTTCCAACACTAGTTTAAGTGTACCCAACATTAGTAGAAGCATTGCTGCATCATCTAATGATAGATGAGTAGTTAATCATATTCAACAAAACAATCAAAATCACACATCGATATCATTCTCTCAATCCAAAGTTCACGCATGACATGACTGTTTCAGCTAAGCCACATCTTTGATCATCGGCAGAAGGTAATCAGCCGAATCTCCAGAATTTCTTTAAATGAGGAACATATATATATAAACTAATGTTGAATGCACGGAAATTATTCAACTATTGGTAATCCTACAAGTACATCGAATTTAATACTTGCAGCGAACTATTTGATGCCTAAGCCGATTACGAAACAATGCGATTCCCAGCTACATAGATCGGTAATTGCTTGCTAACAGAATAATCCACCACTAAATTAGCACAGGTGACCGCAGGTAAACAAATCAGCACGAGCGATCCAGAAATCCCTCGAAACAATCCTAATCGCGAAACCCTAATCGCGCTGGACATTCGAATTCGCGGCGGCCCCGCCCTTTTCTAATCACCGAAGCGAGCGCCGCAGGGAGAGAAATCAAATCAGCGCGAGACCACGAGCGAGTCGTCCACCACATGAATCGAAAATTCGAAATACGGGATCGAGAGAGCATGATTACCTCGAGCGCCTCCCAAATCAGCGGAGAGTTGTGGTTTGCGAGGCTTTTTTTCCCCCCAACCTGAGATTAAGAACCGGCTATTAGAGGCTGCGGTTGGGTGGGGGATTATATATGGGAGCGGGCATTGGCCATGGTTAAAACGGACGACAGGGATCGGGCGCTTTTGTGCTTGGCTCCGCGCGATCGGACGGCCTGCACTGGCGGTTTCGCTGCGGCACGGATCGTGGCCGGTGAAACTCGCCCTCTCATTGGCTGAGACCTGGAGGACGGGGATAATAGATTAGTGTGTCCGATTAGTATGGGGGGCTAATATTGGAGGACGCCGTGTACGGTGGAGATTCCTTGTACGTACAGGGAGGCGTGTTTTGTCACGGAACGAGGCCGTGTGAACGTGTGATTGAAGAGCCCAATGAGGGCCCAGAGTGTAGCCAGGATGAGAAAGAAGACCTCCGGGCCGGCCTCCTAAGATTTTTAGTGACGAATAACGCAAATCAAAGCCCAACCCAGAGAGTGGTGCCCTGTTCCTTTTTTTTTTTGCTTGTGTAACGCACCACTGGGCTGATATCGAACAAATGGGCCACCGAGAGGCAAGGATATCGCCCGAGCAGAAGAAAAAAAAAGAGCAGAGATGGCGAAGGCATGCATATGGATAACGCCATAACGGAGATCGCTGAGGATGGGGACGCAGGGACCGTAAAAAAATGTTTGGTTAAATGTATTGACAGATATCACAATTCTTATAATGATATTTGGCTAGATGCAATGCTCGAGTCGGGCGCATCCATCGATCAGGATTAAAGTATACTAGTCAATTAATCCATGCTTCCGCGTGGACTAGTCAGAGATATCTAATAATTATCTATCTCACACTCTTTAACCAATTAAATATTCTAATCTAGTACTGCAAAGATACATATTTATTATTATATAATTGTAATAAATGTGTTCGATTTAGTTACTAACAATTTTTTTTTCATTTTGCATCACACCTCCATATATATTGATACATGTTTAATTAAACACTTTGTTTGAGCTATATGAACAACATGAAAATTGGTATTCTTATCGCTTATTTTGTCCATGAATATATGGTGACAAACACCTTATGGTTAGTATGTTTAAATAAATAATAATATAAATAATATATTAATAATGATAGGAATAGTAATTTAGAATTTTATATTAATACGCTTTAAGATTTTATTATAATAACATAATTTTGATTCAGATTTGGGATTAACTTTTTATTATGATATCATTGGATGATATATATGAGAATTTGTGGGGTTATTTGATATTATTTTATAATGGCATAAGGGGGTAATTTACATGAAGATTAGGGGGGTTATTTTAGATTATTTCGTTATAATGGTAGAGGTGGGTAATTTAGATACATGTTTAGGAGGTTACACTAGTCTATTTTGTAATGGCAAAGATGAGTAATTTATTAAAAACGATAACAGATCCAATAGCTATTATGACTAAAATTGCCAAATTGATGTCCGGATGTTTCTGATTTAATTTGTAAAATTTCTCTATTTTTTAGACTGTCCACCTAGGATCTTAGATGACTTCACCTGGAGGCTTCAAAAGAAACCTCCAATTAGTAATAGTAAGATTTTTGCCTCCGCTTATGCAAACAACAAAAGTCTTTTTTCTTGTGAGCTTATACGGATCCACCAGTGTAAATAGAGCTCTTGCAAGCAACAAAACATATCATAGTCGCCCATAGAGGTTATCCTCTCAGGGGGGAAAAATAGATGTTACTCCTATACCTTTGGTGATTGTAGTAGTTGTCATCAAGTACAACCTCCTGACGGCTTCAGGCTGGTGCCGTATTTGTTGTCGGCCGCTCCAACTGCCCATATGGCATAAGTAATCGTATCGACAGCTGGGGGTAGGTCTGTAGACCAAGAAAAATATTAGGAATGGCATGTTTATTTTTGCATACCGTATGCTACTACCAGCAGCCTATCTGCTAACCTGCAGGAAGGCTGGCAATTTTACACTATCTGATATTAAGCTTGGTATCTCCACTTGCCTCCTTGCTTAGATGGCATCAGTCGCTCTTCCTAACATTTCCGTACATTTTGGTTGTATGATTGTGCTTGGCCATTTGGCCTGCTCAAGTGGTATGCAGTACAGCCGAAAGGAAGCTGTCAGGAAGGTAACGGCAGACAGATCCACGGGGAGCTGTATTCTTAGGATCGCTTGGAGAACAAATGAGCCGGCTCTTAACAAAACAAACAATCAAGCACACCAAGCTCAAAGGGCGTCGACTTCACTGCGCCATTCTATAAAATGAACACAAACGGACCGATTTCCTTTTCCTTTTTTCTTTTGTTGAATACCAAAATTAGCAGTAACATGTGCTGACCGGTCTGACCGGTGCGCTCAAGCGGTCTGACCAGTCGAAGCGTCTGTAGCCAGCCTGGCACGTCCGACCGATCTGACCGGTCCAAGTGGAATCCGAGTACAACTAGGGTTTTTAATAGATTTAGATCTTGTAATATGATTTCTTGCGGGATAAGTCCACCCCACCCTATAAATATAAAGGGTCACGACCGATTAGGACATCCAATCGATCAAATACAAAACTTTTTATCTTTTTACTTTTTTTTGCCCTAGCTTTTTTCCATCTACTATCTGTTGTTCCTTCTTCGTCTCTACGTCGATTGAGGGTGTTCTAGGTGGCCTGCCGACCCTAGAACAACCCTGCGTGCGCCTGCTCCGACGGGTCCTTACCGGGCGACGTTCGTTGGTTTCGCCACCGGCCTGCCCGGCGACAACTGGTCTGACCGGTATACCCGACCGGTCTGAGCATCGGCGCTGCGTTGTGCCGTCGCTCGCTGTGTTGGCCCTAGTTCTGCGCCAACATATTTGGCGACACCGCTGGGGAAGAAAAAATAAATCGGTTGCCATGATCAGTATTCCTAAACCTAGTGAAGTTGATTCTGCCAATATCTGGAGGCCGAATGTTCAACAATTTCCGGCCGAGCATCAGAAGATTCTTGATGACATCCAGAAGAAGATCAGAGAAGAGAAGGAGAAGGAGATCCAGAGGCTAGAAGAAGAAGCCATGAATCAGTACATCTCGCACTTCTCCATCGACCGACAAGGGAAGGTCACGACGGATGATGCCTTCGATATTTCACAATTTGAGGTAAAATTTGATGAGGATAAACAGTCTGCTCTTGATTCCGAAGTAACTATTATGATAGATAGTGTTGTTGCTTCTCATGTAAATAATAAGTTGGAATTTATTGGTCAAAATATGCATGATATGTTTGATGACCGTTTTAGCCGAATTGAAATATATCTTGGTATGAAGTCTGTCGGTAATAATACATCTACATATAATATCGATAAGACAATGCATGGTTCGGCAATTCCAACTAATAATGCTATTGTGACTAATTCAGCTAATTAGCATAGCCGAATTAATTATAATGCATTACCTAATGCCAATATGCCATATGGGGTAGCAAGTTCGTTGCGACATTCTACACCGCCGAACTTTGCTCAACCTAGTAGTACACCGATCACAAATCGGCCTAATGCCGATGATGTTGGATCAGGTAGTATTAAAAAAGAGGTGATGAAGATATTTCGGCAAACCTTTGGTATAGAACATAAAGCCAAATGCCGAACTTATCAAAGACCATACCCTGAGAATTACGATTATGTTGCATATCCTCAAGGGTTTAAAATTTCTAAATTTGTAAAATTCACTGGTGATGATAGTAGAACTACATTGGAGCATATTGGTCAATTTATTATACAATGTGGTGAAGCTAGCACTAATGATATTTACAAATTGAGATTATTTCCTTTATCTCTATCGGGTGCTGCATTTACTTGGTTTATTTCATTGCCACCCAATTCAGTTTTCACTTTTGCTGATTTAGAGCAGAAATTCCATGATTATTTCTTTACTGGTAAAACTGAATTGAGCTTGTCACATCTTTCATCGGTTAAACAAAAAATACATGAAGGTGTTTCTGTTTCTGAGTATATTAGAAAATCTAGAGATACTAGAAACCGATGTTATAATTTGACAATTTTTGATAGAGATTTGGCTGATCTAGTTTTTACTGGTTTACTTGATTTTCATAAAACAAAGTTAGAGGGACAAGAGTTCCTAGATATTAGTCAAGTCCAACAAAAGGCTCTGGCTAATGAAAGCCGAGCTAAAGAAGCTAGAGACTCTCAAAAGTCCAATGAAAAATCTAATCGTCTTGTTTATGTGCTTGGGTGTGATTCCAATTGTTCGAATGATGAAGGTAAAGATGTATATGCTGCTGAATTCGTTTAGCCCTCTAATGATAAACCTTGTGTTTGCGGTTCTCTCAAGCCGGTTCACAAAGATCGGCAAGAAAGATTTACTTTTGATGTATCCAAATGTGAGAGAATATTTGATGAATTATATAAGATTGGATACATCAAGATGTCGCATGTCATACCGCCGCTTGAAGAATTAAAGCGGTGAGCTTATTGCAAATTCTATAATACTTTCTCTCATGCGACTAATGATTGCAATGTGCTTCGAAGGCAAATTCAATCGGTCGTTAATGAAGGCCGAATAATTATTCCACAAATGAAGGTGGATCAAAATCCTTTCCCTGCACATACACATATACTTGAATTGAGTAATCCTAAAATGTTAATTCGGCCAAATCAAGCTGAATCAACAAGAGAGAAAAATATAATTATTGGTGAAGAGAGATATGAGCCTTCGAGATCTCACCAGGAAGCTCCAGCGAAGGAGACCCCAGAAGATTCATTGAAGAATTCAATGCTCGAGGGGCAGAAACAGAAAAAAAAGCCGAGTCTGAGAAGACCGGTCTTACCGGTCTGGAAACCGGTCTGACCGGTCGCTCTGGAAATTCTGGTAAGAATTCCAGAAACAAGAAAGAAAAAGAAAGGCCGTGTTTTAAAGAACTCTTGGACAAATATGAGAAGAAAGGAGTCGTCCAGAAGCAGAGGGGCGGCCAGATAAAGTCAAGGATACAAAGCCATCATCGTCTCAAGAGCGATCGAGTTTGAGCCAAGATAATTCATTTAATGGACCGATTGCTCCATGGTATTGCTGGTATCCTTGTTATATGCCTTTGGATTATAGTAGGATGCACATGTAGTCATATTATATTCATTATCCTCCTATATATCCAAGTTTTGCTTCAGAAAGACCGATTAACGATAATCTGGTCAAAAGAGACATTGATTGCAGCAAAGAGTGTGAGAAGAATATAAGACAAAATTTAAAATATCTACAGTCGAGGTGGTGTCCCTCAGGTTTGTCTCACACCCAAAAGAGAAGGCTGCAATAGATTCATATAAAGGAGTCCATTGAACAGCAAGCGGAGGTTATACCAACAAGATCAGCGACCATGAAGCAGATATGGAGACCTAAGCAAGTTGTTTCGTCATCAGCTTGAAGAAGAAGCAAGATACGGCCGATAAATTGTTATCGCCCTTAGCACAAAAAATGGCCGATGTATTCATCGCTCTTAGACAATTTTGGTCCAGAAGAGTGTTTTTTGGCACGCAAGTTTCGCCAAAGAACAGGGGGGCATATGTTGACGACCAAAATTGGCAGCAACCTGTGCTGACCGGTCTGACCGGTGCGCTCAAGCGGTCTGACCAATCGAAGCGTCTGTAGCCGGTCTGGCACGTCCGACCGGTCAGACCGGTCCAAGTGGAATCCAAGTACAATTAGAGTTTTTAATAGATTTAGATCTTGTAATATGATTTCTTACGGGATAAGTCTACCCTACTCTATAAATATAAAGGGTCACGGCCGATTAGGACATCCAATCGATCAAATACAAAACTTTTTATCTTTTTACTTTCTTTTTGCCCTAGTTTTTTTCCATCTACTATCTGTTGTTCTTCCTTCGTCTCTACGTCGATTGAGGGCGTTCTAGGTGGCCTACCGACCCTAGAACAACCCTGCGTGCGCCTGCCCCGACGGATCCTTCCCGGACGACGTTCGTTGGTTTCGCCGCCGGCCTGCCCGGCGACAACCGGTCTGACAGGTATACCCGACCGGTCTGACCGGTCTGAGTATCGGCGCTGCGTTGTGCCGTCGCTCGCTGCGTGTTCTAGCGTTTTGGTGTGTTGGCTCTAGTTCGGCACCAACACCTTTTTGTGCAGATTAACACCAGCATGCCACGTACTTACTATTCAAGAACGTTTGGCCTGCCATCGTCATCAGTAGGCGGCGGCAAACCATATGTCTTGTGTCAGCACTCCATTATCGATCAGCTAAAAGCTGACGAGCACCGCTATGCATCAAGGAGTAGTGTGTGATGCTTTTTTCAGAGTGTGGTAGTTTAGTTTCGTGCCTGAACTAAATCTGATTTACCTTCATAGCACAATTCCTCATTTGACAGAGCACAGAAAAGGGAGGAGAATCTGATCTTTCTCTCCCTCCCCCCATTCCCCCTAGCTGTCTCCTCTCTTTCCGATTTTTTTTTTTTTTTTGCTGGCGGCAGGGCAGAGACAGGTGAGGCCGTGAGGCCCTGAAGCATCTTTTGAGATGACAGTATTCTGTTTATCACAACGAACCCCACCCGCGCTCGGTCCAACTCACGCACATGCCCCCAGTGGCGCCGCGAGCACGCAAGGGTCCACCTGGCATGTGGCCAGCACCGGTGATAAACTGCGCGGACGCCGTTCCTGTTTCCTGATCAGCAGCGATCACCAGGTGAAAAGTGAAACCGTGAGCGGCTTGTACTCATTTACACTGCATATTTACATCTGATGCCTGCCTTCACCAGTCTGTTCAGACAGAGGTCGGTGATTGCTGCGGGAGGCACCAACCGATTCATTTCATGATTTGTTCTCCGAGGTAAAAAAAAAAGGAGAACATTCAGACATTCAGATTCAGTCAGCATTGCGGTTGCAACTTCTCGTTTGAACTTTGAAGGATATAACAGCAACGGGACGCATTTCAAAAAAAAAACAGTAACGGAACGGTCAGCTGACAAGCGGGCTCACGACACCAGAGGGCCCACATTCCAGAGACCCTTGGCCCTAGTGTTCATATGTAGTGTGTGCCCACGAAGCAGAATGGAATCTGTGGTTAGAAAGCTCATCAATCATCGTCGATCCATCAGTGCTGATAACTCATAATTTCCGGCTCCAGAGCGTAATTCCAACCGTGAAAACCTCCCAATAATGGAATGGAGGTTGCGACGTGCGAGGCAATCATGCAGGCAGGCAGGTGATTCGGCAGCGGCAGCTGCATCGGCGCTGTCCTGCGCAGCGGCCGCCGCACAGCTCGCGCAAAAGCTGCCACCTTTATAAGCCCCACGCCTCTGCACGTCCTCTCCCCCCACGCACACTCACGAGCACACCAGGCAGGCGAGAAGCGAGCCAAGGAACCGAGCGGCCCTCCCGTCTCCCACGGTCCCACCACGATGGCCGCCGCTTCTCACCTCGCCGTGCTCTCCGTGCTCGCCCTCCTTGCCGTGGCCGCCACGGCGCAGGCGCCCAGCGGCGCCCCCGCCGCGGCGCCCCAGGCGGCCCCACCGACCCCGGCCACTCCGCCGCCGGCCCCCGCGCCGGTCGCCCCGCCCACGGCGGCCCCGGCCCCGGCCCCGGCCCCCGCGGTGGACGCGCCCACGCCGTCCGCGGCCGCGCCGGCGCCCGAGGCCCCCGTCTCCTCCCCTCCGGCGCCCGCCCCCGACGCCGCGACCCCCTCGCCCTCCGCCGAGCCCAGCACCCCCGCCGGCGGCGCCGCCGGCCTCCGCCCCGCCTTCGCCTTCGCCGCCGTCGCCGTCGCCGCGGCCGTCTTCGCCTTCTAGATGATCCAGTGGTCCCCATGCATCCTCTCCTACGTTTTCTTGATCTCTCGCTGTCTTCTTGATCTCTGCTTGTTTACCGTCCTCACAATTGGTGTATCTTCCTCGTACGAGCTGTTGTAATTATGATCATTGATTTAATTTATGCATTCTCCATTCTTATTCTTAGCATGTTATACTTCCATAAGCTTTTACGTCCGGTCTTTGCTTCCATCTGGTCTTTGCTTCCTGGACTAGCTAGGCAGTTTCAGAACAAGAAGAGATGCTAGTGAGCTAAGAAAGCTAAGGCTCTTGACTCGGGCTACGAAATGCCTCACTAGCTCGGTTTAGGCTTCAGGAAATATAGGCATGGGATCTGCATTTCCACTTCTGTAGATCACACAAAGGATCAGTAGTACTGATTGTTTTTTTTTAAAAGAAAAGAATCAGTAGCACTGACTTTACTTGCATCAAGGCCGCCCACTGTCAAACCAATGGTACTTAGAGCATGACAACGTCCAAACTCGCAGTCTCGTGCGAGACCTGGTTTGCACATGAATGTGGGTCCTGCTGGTCCCAGTGAACTTGATCGGTCGCACTGCAGACCGCCGGATCCGGTTTGGACAGGCCAGGAGAACGGAAACACTGTTCGCATTCACTGGTCTACCTCTACCGACAGATCGTTACAGCGAGGCCTAGATCCTGGTAGGGGGGGATGGATCATGGATGGATTAGCCTGTTGCCCGTCAAATACAAATCCGCACGAAATGGAGATGGGCATGGCAACTGCTCGTTCACTCGAGCCCACGAGCTTAACTTGGCTCGAAAATGGTCAGATCACGAAGGGGAAATTCAGGCACATCCCGCACATGTGCTCGAGGCCCGATCCATCGCCCCTAGCTCGTCGTCGTACAGTCCGCTTCACTGTGCGCGGCGCGGATCGCCCACCAGGCTGTCCTACACTCCTGTAGCCCCTGTCCCGTCCCGTCCCGTCCCCCTAGCTCGTGAGCTGGCCGGCGGCGGCCGCCGGACCCGGCCAGGACCCGGACTGCAGCGACGACGAGCCAAGTAGCCACGAGCCGCTGGCCCGGTGGCCCCATGAGGCCTGAGCTACAGGGGAAAAAGATAACTCGGAACAGATGCGCCGTGGTAGGTAGGGCCGCGGCAGGCCGGTCGGCCCGATCAGGCGACAGCTGGGGGCGCTTGATTTGATGGTGGAGCGAGGCCGGCGGCGAGCCGGAGAGGGGGGGCGTGCACGCATGTGCGCGCCTGCGGGCTGGGCTGGGTTCCCGGCACCTTCGCCGGGGCGCACGTGCGAGTAGGACGCGCTGCCGGCCGGGGTCGCTGCCGCTGCGGCGACGGCGCCATGGCAACGCCCATGTGGCCATGTGGGGCTGCGGCGCCGGACGCGCCGCGCGGATCAGGGCCGTTTGCCCGTTGCTTGCATTGCCTTGGTTGGCGGTGGCGCGAGCTCTGGCTTCCGTTTGAGGGCCATGTGTCGCGCGTCAGCTGGAGACGCGACGATCTGAGCAGCCTGCAGCTTGGCGTGTACTAGAGCGTTTGTGAACTGCTGCTCTGTGTCGCGCGTCCACTTGTGTAAAGTTCATACGTCAAACGGTCAGAGGACTAACAACGGCATTTTTTTTCTTTAAAAAAACAACGGCATTTTACCAAATTAGAATCCAGTTTTTTGAGTTCACAGATGAAGCCTGTTTGGGGAGAAACTCTTCCAAACCGCTCTCTTATCTTTTCACTACAGTGACAACACATGAACATGAATATTTATCGACAAAATCCGTGATTGGTTTGGTTTCGCGTGGTTCCTTTCGGTGACCGTGTACAAGCACATGACAAGAAACAACGTAACGAGCTTAGACAAACAGGCGATGGACAATCGCTCGCGCGCTGGTTCTCTCTTATTCCTTTCCTCTCCTTGAGCGCCGTATATATCTATATAGAGTTCTTACTTCTTCTTGTCCTTGTCGATTATAGAATCAACTATGGAATCCATCTCTTTGTTTATCTCATCAACCTGCTCAACAAAGTAAGTGAGAGAAATGGTTAAATCTATAGTTCGTATGTATTGGCAAAGGTGTGCTAAAGCCGCGCAATTTATGCAAGCAAATTCTTCACCGCAGCATAAGTAAAACGTTAGTGTTACAAGCGGGGGCTATGAAAATGCGGTTGGCTAGAGAGTTAGTAGTAGTAAATTGAACATATGGAAGAACTAATTTTCCACTCCTCAATGTTCACGAATCACAACGGTCTTATCCTGCATGACCGGCATCACATGGATCATGTGTCGTGACGGTCGAACCCGGTTGCCTTGGAGTTGAGATATATAGCCTCTCCGATGGATCCGGCGTGGAGCGAGTCCTGGGACTCGGGCACTCGGCGGCAATCCAGATCAATGGTGGTGGTGCAGGCATAAGTGCTTAGCAGAAGTGTGGCCGCCTCCATGGGAGCAGTGCGGGAATGCAATCGTTGGTATCGGCAACACTGTGGTGGCAGGGGCTGGGCTATGTAAAGCAACTCCAAGAGTCTAGTCAAATCTTAATCTCCATATTTCTATTTAGCTATTCATTTAATTAGCTAAAATTCACTCGTCATAATTTCATAAACTCCAACAGATTAGCCAAAATCATTCCTCACGTTCGTCATCCTCAAGCTCGTCGGGTTGGCGGCTTAATTGGGGGCCACTGCGCGGGGTGGGGAGGTGCAGCACAGCCGCCGACAGGGAAGGTGCCGAGGGGCCCGCCGCGCCAGAGGGGAGGAATCGTGGGGGCCGCCGCGCCGGGAGGAGAGGTACAGCGGCCGCCGGCCGTGCCGGCAAGGGAGAAGCCGCAGGGGCCACTGCGTCGGAGAGGAGAAGCCACTGGGGCGGGCCGCATGGCAGGGGATCGGAGCAACGGGAGGAGAAGGATGGCGAGTACGACGGCTGGGTAAAACTAGCTACCGCGGGGACTAGGATACCGAGCCGAGCGAGATAGAGAGGCCGTTGGATCCAGTTTTCACCTTATTTTTACTATTTTTACATATTCAATTCATTTTACACAGACTGTTGAGTTGCTCACGGGCAGCACTGTGTGCCCGCACAATACCACTACTATCTTTAACGAGATGGATTTGCGACTTATAATAGATGATGGCTAGCGCTGCATGCGCGGGATAGTTCAGTATAGAGCAACGTCTAAAGGTAGCACACGCACACATGCAGATTCAATCATGAGATGGCTACACACGGCTTGGAGCCAACTCTGGCGACAAGCCTTCTATGATACCCCTTATGTTTTTATTTACATGTCGTATTAAATTTGTCCCAAGTCAAACTTGGCTGACTGTGACCGAATTTATAAAGAACGATAATAATATTTACAATACCAAATTTATTTTATTGAATCCATCGTGAAATATACGTTGATAATGCATATGTTGGATAGTATATTTGTTACTATATTTTTCTATAGATTTGATCAAAATTAGTTAACTTTGATTTAGGTTAAACACATGTAAATAAAAATGGAGGGAGCAGTGCTTGTCTCGGTGTGGCATATCGTAAACTGCAACATGAGTGTTGACGATGATAATGTCATATTTTGACTTGACGGTTTTGTCTCTCTTTAGTGGTGTACAGTGTGTCAACGTGTCAACCGGCTATCCATGGTTTGGGATTGTAGATTGGTATTGGACAAAGATGTTTAGTAATGACAAGACATTATTGTGTGACATATATTGTTATTTAAGTTGTTCGATGTTAATCACCGTGTTCGGCTGGTTGCTACTGGGCTGCTTCCGTCTGTTGCAGGCTGCTGTTGCCGTTCGGCTTGCTGCTTGCTGCTGCTGCCGCCAAGAGCAGCCCCCTCCACACCAGCCGAACACGGTGAAAGTATTGGCTTAGCGTATCTTCAGTGGATCCGCATTCTCCAATCCAACTACCATACAGGAAGAGTTTGGGTTAAAATTATGGTCCACCATTTCCAATAATAATTAGTAAGATGAGGTAATAACTTCACTACAGCCGTCTGTAATCTTATCAGTACATATGCACCCTTTGCATGATTATCTTACACGTTAAGTTCTCGAGACACACCACATGGTATTTTTGCATCGGCAGTACATGAAAGCAATTTTAAAATTTAAAAAAATTGTAGAACTTGAACCGGCCATGAATTTCAAATTCTATTTACACAAAATATTTATCTCGAAAAGACCTTCTAAACAAGAGCTACTTGCATATGTTTCAACAATATTTTTTTGAAGAAACATACATTTCTTATGTAGATTAAAAAAATACCAAAATAAATCGGTAAAAATGATCAATTGACTTGCTAAAGGTCTGTATCACTGATTATGCAATAAACACTCACCTACCCCGGCATAATTGTTTGCGTCATCCTCTAATCACATCATCTAAATATCAACATCAATCTCCACTTATCTAAACTCAGACGAGTCAAGCAATATTTTGTCAAGCGATAAACAACTTTTGCAAAATTCATAAGCAAATTAGAATACCTAAAAACCAATCTCTCACATGGAAAAAAATAACTTTAAAATATAGTGATGTGGGATCTTGTTTTAAAGCTCTTATTGAAACGAGCGCAACTGTGTCACTGGATTTTGATTTGGATGCTCGGTTTTGAAACTACGATTTTTTTTTATTGTGTGCTGAGATCCTTCATCAATTTTCTTTACTCTCTATCTCTCACATGCATACAAACACCTTAACGTGTTCTCTAAAAAAAATGGATAGATTATATTACGGAGCCGTATCCAACTAATAATCCATCCCAACTCTCCTCAAATAAAGAGAGAGTTGAATGTCTCCAAATATGGTAGTTGGCTTGGTATGCATGAGATTATTGGGGAGCTGCAGAAACAACTCTTCCAATAACCATTGAAAAATTTAATTAGCGGGGAATGCAGGAGATGCTCTTATTGTAGCAGTTTAGTTGTTTGTTTCCGTTGATTATTCTATTTTCAGTATAATCAACAGATCCCTTACCCTGTTCCTTAAGAAAAGTAGCGGCCGTAATCGAAGCCAAACATACTCATCACTCAGCAATAAATTGCGCAGTTAAACTAACCTTCTCGATCAGGGCCTCAGCTTTATCGGCATCTTCCTCGATCTCATCCGCGACCGCCTTGATATTCGCTGCTGCCTTCTTGAGCGTTTCATTGCCGGGGAACGCGTCGGCATCCTCGTCGGCGATCTTCTCCGTCTCCTCGGCCACCTTGTCGATCACCTCGATCGCCACCTCCGCCGTCTTCTCTAGCTTATCTATGTCTTCTCTAGCTTATCTATCACCAGCAGATTAAAATTGCAACAATAAAAATCAACTCATGCTGTCGAGATGATTCCAAAAGGCACTGAATATGTATGAGTATGATCTCGGGTATATACCTTCCATTGCTCTGAACTGTCTGTAAAGGGGAACTGCGAACACGATTGCACCAACCAACCACTGGGCCCTGAGAAGCAGAGGGGTTTCGGAAGTGAGAAGACTGTTGATCATGAAGCAGACCCAGAACACCTGAACTAACCGATCTTCCCTCACCATGGAGGAATGCCGGGAATGGGGAGGTTTCCGCCTGACGGAGCTGGGACGGGAGTACATCCAGGATCAGCCGCAGAAATTCTGAAACGAGAAACAGGCGAAACTGATACAGATACACAGCGCCTTTGTAGCCTTTTTTGGAAGAAAAAAAAAAGAAACTGTAGCTGAATGGAACCAGCACATGCCGACTGAGGCCCGCACGCTAGCTAGAAACTGATCCAATTAATGATCAAGACGATAAGTCTGAAGAGACAAAGATGTGCTTACCGTGTAGCTGATCCTTTGATCGGCGGGAAACGGGCGCTGTTCATGCCTGAAGAGCTCATCATCGTTAAGCCAGCAAGGCCTCCCCGTCGTCGAGGAGCCGATGTGGCGATCGCCGGTTTGTAAGGAGCAGAGGAACTGAGCGCGGCCATGGGAGGGTCTAAAAGATTACGTACAGGTTTCCTCTGCGTCGCCGGAGCTACTGCTCTCTTCTGAATGCCAGGCAAGCTTATTGCTCGTGGGGCAGTGTGGTATGCTTCTGCTGCTTTCTTCTAAAACTTTGGCATGAAATCCTGGCTCTGCGCCAGCTTTATGTAGCCGCCTGTAATTGGAGGGCGCGTGACTCTCGTGGTCGCGGCAACGGGGTAGGCCGGCCTGACGAACACTAACTAGCTAGGGGCCCCTCGCGCTGTCCGTGGTCCTCTCGTGCGGTATCAGATCGTACGCAGTCATCACGCACGCACGTGCCGGTAGGACTCGCGCTGCGCCCGGCTGCCGCTGTGCGCTGCGTGACCTGCTTCGGCGGCGATGGCGATGGCGACGGCGATGGCGATGGCGATGCTCTTACTCGCAGCAGACCCATGTGTGGTGCGGATCGTGGGACGGCGGCGCGGATCATCAGGGCCGCGACGTTGCTTGCTCTTGCTCTTGCTCATGGCGCGAGCTCTGGCTTCCGTTTGAACGCGCGTCAGTTGGACTGGGGACGGGGGACGGAAAGATCCGAGCAGCCTGCTGCTGCACCTTGGCGTCTCCATGGGTTCTTCGGCCGTATGGAACATGATACATCAATGGAAAAGAAGGAACGGCATTTCTTTCTTCCCAATAGCCCTTTTCCTTCTTGCCCTTGCTTTGAAGGCTAATAGTGAATCTATCCTAATTTTTTTCGACTCTATGATCTACCACCTTCTCTTTTGTTTCGAAGCAAAGACCGAGTTCGCACCCTTTCCTTTAAGAGGACATAACGGTGTCAATTGTTGTAGAAAAGACTAGTTTGCTCGTGCAGATTTGCCTCTATTTTTATGAGTTAGTTGTGTTTTTAGCCCTATTTTGACATGTCATGTTTGGGCAGCAATTTGGTGCACATCAAAACTCTATCAACAAAAAACATAGAGAAAAATATGAGCAAACTTGCACCCTTCACATCATAGGATTGAAGACGGTAAATAATTACATCCTCACATCAGATAATTGGCATCGAGCCTGTTTTCCCCGCTAGGGGCTGGACCCTGCGTGTATTTTTTTTCCGACACGAGGCTTACCCATTTCCATTAAGACAAGATGGGTGCTCCATTTTCTTTTCATGTATTTATTACACGCGGGTCCAGCCACACGTTTTATTTCTCTCTCGTCGTCTCCCGTCAAAGAATTAAAGCCTCAATCCACCGCGCGGAGATGATGGATCTTGGCTCCAGCTACGCGAAAATTGAAAGCTCATATCGCCTCTCACACCGGCGCGGTTGGCAGCCGCCTCGTTGCCACTCGCTGTAGCCATTGGCGCGCCCCACTAGGGCTCACACAGGACAGGAGGGAGAAAACGTGTTGGGCGTGGATAAGGTTAGGGGTAGTTCTATCTTTAACAATTGCTCTGAACATCTTTTTTTAATTTCTAATTTTGTTTAATGTGACTTCAACCAACTGAGTTAACAAGAAGCAAACGATAGCTCAGTTTCTTCAAAAATGAGGGCGTAAAATTGCAGAGTTAAAAGAGTTAAAAGAAAAAGGGAGAGGAGGGAGCCGAGGGGGGTTCACGACAGGCCAAGAACACCAAATTTCATTCCTTTCCAGAAGATTAAAATTGTGGCACTGTAGTGGCGAACGAATTTGCCATCCCGTGGTTCGTGGAAAGTCGGTGACCGTGCAAGCACATGGCTACAAACAGTGGAACGAGAACACGAGACAAACAGGGGATGAACGAACAGCTGCCTGACGACGTCTTCCACTCCTGTCCTCTCTTTGAGCTCTGCCTCTCTCTAAGGTTACTTCTTGGCGACCTTGTCCAGTATAGGATCGACTATTTCATCGATCTCTTTCTTTATCTCATCGACCTGGACAATTAATAATGCAATAAGTGAAGAAATAATTAACCTCATGTGTATTTGCAAAAGTGTGGTTTTATTCCCCTTCTTCTTCACCAGTTGCAACCTAGCCACTGGTAACATGCAAATCGCTATCACGATTTTTCGAAAAAAAAAGGAATATCACAATACTAGGAACACTGCATTATATATACAGTTCAACATGTATCTCCATCTACTGAAATCAGCAAAGGAAAGCGCGTAGCTACTACTACCTCCTTTCCAAATTGTAGTTCTTTTGACTTTTCTAACTTAAGTTTGACCACTAAAATTTGTGCAAATATTGTCAAATTTAAATCATTCTTGAAGATCTTGTATTAATAAAACAACTCACAACAAAAAAAAGTGATATTTCATATAAATTTTTGAATAAGACTAGTGGTTAAATTTGGAGTAAAAAGAATCAAACGAACTTCAATTTGAAACTAAGGGAGTAGTATCTTTCAAGACTCCAATAGCTTTAAATAATAGCAACATCAGCCACAACCGTAATCGACGGTGGTGAGGGCCTGCTTACTCGACTGTGACACTTAGCGTGGCAAGGAACACCTTTAGAATGAAAAAAATGTAAAAAAAAAAACATAGCGAGTCAACAAAGAATAGAAGCTTGCGTACTCATCCTATAGCAGTGGATACATTATTTCGTAGTCAAATCTCTAAGACACGAAAAGGCGTCCGCTCCCCCGGCGATTCCCTGGCACGATATCATGCCACGTCGCAAGCTTCCTAGAAACCGTTGGATCGTAGCTCGGTGTATCCTACGGCTAGATCCTGATCCAGGTTTACTAAGGCTTCGGAACTCTTCCAGACTAATCCAGCATTCGCTCAAACAGCCAAACATCCGAGATCCAAATATCACTATCCATTTCCACATGAATGCACCGGCGGCAACGAAGAAGAACATCAATCGATCCAGTGAAGCAGCACACCAACGAAGAGGAAGAAGAGAAATGAAATCAACAGGTATGATAAAGACCTCCATCTTCCTCATCTATGTAACTCGAAAGATCCATTTTCTGCGCTACCTTTCTTAGCTCGCGCCCAGCACCGCGGGCCGCCGTGAGGGCTCGGCAGCGGCGGCGGTGGGCGACCTCAGCGCCGCGCCTGCTGCCGCCGCCTCCATGGCCTGAGACGCAGCCTCGGCCGCGCAACGGACCCGTACGACTGCAGTCGAGGCGGCCTTTGACCTGTACCTCGCCGATGCGAGGGCATGGCATGGCGGTAGCCACGGCGGTGGGCGACCTGAGCGCCACGTCTGCTGCTGCCGCCTCTATGGGCCGATTCGTAGCCTCGACCACGCGAGTGAAGGAGGCCTGCAACGTCAGGTGCTAGGCGGCCGTCCACCTCCACTTTCAAGCAAACTGGTGCCCCCCCCCTCTCTCTTTGCATAAGAGCCACGCACCCTCTGCTCCTCAGATGAGGCAAGGGGCATCGCACATCCCCCCCCCCCCCCAATGCACAGCCTGAATCGCACCTCTACCTCCATTGTCCGCTAATCAAAGGCAGACACAGAGGAGGCTTGGACTACAGATTATATGGACTCTAGCTAGCATGTCCAAATAGAGCACATTATAGCCCAAAATCGAAAGAGAAAATGAGAAAGATAGCAGTAGAACATACTGTTCATGTACTTATAATCTTCAATTACTAACTATTAATATCTTTTTGATTGCGTGCAGGTGAGAGTATTAGGCAAAAATAATAATTATTACTACCTACTACATACAATAATACATATACATATATACGTGCAAATATATACATATATATACGTCAATACGTGTAGAACATACACAGAATTGTAGCGCATTCACTTATCGCATCAACGTTGGAGCAAAGATTCCTTGCAAATTCCATATCAACAATAGCAATCCTTCTGAGTGATGACAGCTGCTGTGGATATTTAGTTTGTATCAATCATTAAAAAAAATTCAGCTGCAAAGATGAGTTCTTTTTTGTATACACAACCTTAACTCAATTCGGAAAATGTAAGTTACAGTTCGGCTGCATAATTGGTTCAATCTTCTACCACAATCAATTCACCAGAGATCACTAAAAATATAAAGATCGAGGAAGGCGGCCCTCAAGCGCGCCAATGGCGCGCCATCTTTCTAGTAGCAACGCAAGTCGAGATGATTTCGAAAGGCGACGAATATATGAGATCTCGGGTGCACTACTGTCTGTAAGCAGGAATTGCAACGACGATGGCACCAACCAGCCACTGGGCCCTGAGAAGCAGACGACAGCAGGTTTCGAACGCGAGAAGGCAATTGATCAAACAGATTCAGAAACACCCGAGCACCGATCGATCGAACAATGCAAGCAGCGATGCAGTAAGTATGTGACCGGTGTTCCCTCACCATGGAGGAACGGGGAGATTGAATCCTGACAGATCAAAGCCAGCAGCGCTCCCAGGATCAACCGCAGAGACTCTGCAACAGGAACGGGGCGAAATAAACTTGGTACACAAACCGTTGTAGCCGCATGGATCTTGACATCTTGTGCTGTACATGCCAGCAGACGACAGGTTTGAGGAGGGAGAGAAAGATCGATGCACTTACCGTGCGCTAGCTCTTCGCACCACCGGGAAGAAGAAGAAGAAGAAGAAGAAGAGCGCGTTGCTCGTGCCTGAAGAGCTCGTCGCTGAGCCGCCGGGAAGAAGACATCTCCGGTGGAGAGCCGATGCGGCGGTCGCCGGCGGGCTGCTCCCGCGGCGGCGAGGAGGAACCGCGGGGGCGTGGAGCGGCAAGCTTACGCAAGGAACGCACGAACCGAGCGCGGCCATGGGGAACTGGGATTGAATAATCATACTAGACTAGTGCTTGGCATGAACCAAAATAAAACCAGTGCTCTGCGCCAGCGCCAGCGCCAGCTAGCATCTGTAAAAGGAGCTCAAGGTCACCACTGTTTGGCTGGCTGCGGCTAGTAGCTGATGTTGATTTATTGTGAGAGAAAAATACTGTTAGTTGGCTGATGCTAATAGTTATTATTAATTTAGTGTGAGAGAAAAACATTCGCTGGTTTCAGCAGAACAGAGTGTTCGCTGGTTTCAGCAGAACAGAGTAGACGCTCAGCGGTGGCTCGCGTACTCTCGTGACAACTGACAAGAAGACGACGGGGGCCGGGGTAGACTCGTACTCCCTTTCGTGCCGTATCATTGTAGCGTGCGTCACGAGGCCGGGAAGAGCGGAGCGAGGAAATGGCGCCACCTGATGCTCGCGCGCCCGCCGCCCGGCGACCCCTGGTTTGGAATTTTGGGGGAAGAACGGCCTCCTACGACGGCGGCCGCGGCCGGCCGGCCCGCCGTGGGCTGACGGCGACGGACCTGAACGAGTCTCCTGCACCCCTTGGTAAAGGGTACACCCCGTGTCCGTTCCTGTGTGGGGTGGGGTCCACTCTTTGGACCACGACCCGAGCGATTCCATTGGCCTCTGGCCCTCTGCGTAGTACTCTACGTTGGTTGCGTTCGATCGACTGTTCCGTTCATGATCGCGCCTTTCGCTTGTACACGAGCTGGGGGGCGGTCACGGCTAGCGGCTCTGAATCGATCGGCTTCCTCCAGTAGACCAGATCTCTGCCTCTGAGATACGCTTGGGCGGGGAAAAAAAAGACTTGTTGCTCGTGTGTAATTGCAAGAAACATCTGATCTTCCGTGTCATGCATTGTCTGTGTTTAGTTCCAAAAAACTTCCCCCGAAAATCCAAACTTTCCATCACATCTCTATCACATCAAAACATTAAATATAGCAAATGACCCATGCATGGAGTACTAAATGTAGGTAAATAAAAAAACTAATTGCATAGTTTTGATGTACGTTGCGAGACGAATCTTTTGAGGCTAGTTAGGTCGTGGTAGAATAATATTTGCCACAAAAAACGAAACGTGCTACAGTGCGCTATAGGGTTTCTGACGCTACAGTGTTTTTTCCGGTGGAACTAAACACAGCCTGTGGGTGTGTTTAGTTCCACCAAAAACCCCCACAAAAACATCCCTTTCCATCACATCCCCATCACATCGAAACATTAAATGTAGCAAATAACCCATGCATGGAGTACTAAATGTAGGTAAATAAAAAAACTAATTGCATAGTTTTGATGTACGTTGCGAGACGAATCTTTTGAGTCTAGTTAGGTCATAGTAGGACAATATCTACCACAAACAAACGAAACGTGCTACAGTGCGCTACAATGTTTTTCACCCCGCGCTACAGTGTATTTCGTGGGATCTAAACACAGCATGTGTTGTTTTCTGCAGGATGTTCACCACGCACGCAGGTCAGCCAACTATCCGTGGTGAAATAGAGGAGGCATGCACTGTCATGCCTGGTGAGGAGCAGGACACCGCCCAGACTAGCAGCACCCAGATGAGGAGTGAATGTCACATGCAGTGGTACAGTGCTACAAGTACAAACTAGTTGAGGCCCGTTTAGTTCCCAAAAAAATTTTCTACAGTATCGGTCGCATCCAATTTTTTACACATGTATGGAGCATTAAATACAGTTAAAAAATAACTAATTATACAGTCTAATTAATTAGCACGAGATAAATCTTTTAAGCCCAATTAGTTCATAATTGAATAATATTTGTCAAGTAACAATGAAATGTGCTACAGTACCAAAACCCAAACTTTTTCGCGAACTAAACACAGCCGAATATCCGACGTGTTGCTAATATATGAAGTTGAGTGTGCTGAAAATATGGAGTGATGCAGTTGTAGCCTTTTAGCATTGGAGATATATGACATGGTTGTATATAAGAAATGGATAAATATTGAAGTCGATGTACATATAAGATGTTCTAGTTGCTAAAACTGATAAAAGGAGAAACCATAATAGTTATGATAAGGATGTTTTAATTTTATTCTGGGAGAAAATAAAAATATCTGCATCATTTTGTGAAGCAAGAGATTGGACTTTGTATTAACTCTTTTGAATAAGTGAAGTTTTGCAAACAATTTTAAAAAAAATTAAGTGTTGTGTGAAATGTTGATAATTGGAAAGAATCTATATATCGATTAATGGTTTTAGTACCTATGTTTCATTGGACGAATGTAGATATTTTGAATTGGTTATGGATTCTGCACCATCGTGATCTGTATTATTGTAATATAATAGGATGTTAGGAATGTATGTGATAAAAATGAATGAGGGATATGTTAGCGCTTACATTATTTTTTTGACATTTTGTTGCAATAATAAAACCAAGTAAAAAGGTATGAACTCTTAGTGGGTTGTGGAAGGTCAAGATATGTGCTCTTATTCAGATCCAATGATGGAAATAAAATGATGATGTGGCTTCATGACATACGAAAAAAATAATTATTAATGAATTTTAGTGGATTGCATTTATATAAGACATTGATTTATTGGGTGCCCTGCCTGCCACTGCCGTCTCCTTCAGCCTCCAGCATTCACTCGTAGTTTGGGCCGTCGCTCGCTTAGCGTGCGAGTTGTGGACGTCTTTTTTATTTTTATATTTTTTAAAATCATTTTTTACAGAAATATATTTTCGGTTTCATAATTTACAGTTTTGTACCCCTACCGCCCGGCTGCGGGGCGGCAGGGTACCTGCCGCCAACTGGCGGGGCGGTAGGGACCTGAATGTAAATAAAATTTATTTTTAATCACATTTTGGCCCCTAGGGGAGCCTGCCGCCAACTGGCGGGGCGGTAGGCCAGGCAAAAATTCATTTTTTTAGTTTCCAAAACAGTAAACTTCTAAATTCAATTAAAAATTATAGAAAAATCAAAAAAATGCAAACTAAATTTTGATAGGTTTTTTAAATCAAGATCTACAGATAAAAAATACTCAAGCATGTGAAATGTCAATTTTGCCCCTCTAAAATTTTAGGTTGTGTTTAATCTAGTTTATTTTGTATCTGTTGTTCTGTTTGTCTAAAAATCTTGAAAATTTTGTGGTAGCCTAGTTTTTGCATGTGTATTTCACTGGAAAATTTTCAGGTGCATAGCCTAGGTGCATGTTTGTGGATCTATTATTCTACTGCTAAATGATGGAAATCCAACAATAATAGATCCATAAATATGCACTTAGGTTATGCACCTGAAAATTTTCCAGTGGAATACACATGAAAAGAGTAGGCTATCACAAAATTTTCAGGATTTTTAGACAAACAGAACAATAGATACAAAATAAACTAGATTAAACACAACCTAAAATTTTAGCAGGGGCAAAATTGACATTTCACATGATGAGTATTTTTTTTCTCAGTAGATCTTGATTTAATAAATCTAACAAAATTTAGTTTGTATTTTTTTGATTTTTCTATAATTTTTAATTGAATTTAGAAGTTCACTGTTCTGGAAACTAAAAAGAAAATAATTTTTTGCCTGGTAGTTGTGGACTTATTCTGCAAGTTTGGCCCAACAACAAAAGGCTTGGTAGTGTGGAGGGCCTAACCGACCGTACATCATTTGTGAATTGTGAGGTTCAGGGCATCATGCTTGGAGGGAAAAGTGAACAGCATTTTTACCAATTTACCATTTCACTTTAATGACAGCGCATGCAATAATTACTTGTCGCGAAAGTTCATAAGTGGCGACCAAACTGGCTTTCTTGTGGTTCGTAGATAAAGTCAGCGACTGTACAATGACTAATTGTAGAAAACATCGGATGAGGTAAGCGGCCGGGCGGGGCGATGACATGTGGGGGCGTGACATTTTTCCCCTCCCTAGCTCTGTTGGGAACATATCTGGTAGTCCAGATTAAAGTTTGTATGATTTATATGAAAAGAATTTATTTACACTTGATATGTTTCCCTGCTTACCGCCAAACTAGTGTATATATACTTGCTTCTTTTTTGAAACGAAAGAAGCATAAGTAAACAAGAAGGAAAAGTGTGTGTGCTTCTTTATTTTCATGCCGACTTATTTATTTCTCTCCGCCTCTTCCTCCTTGACGACCTTGTCAATTAAAGGATCGACTATTGAGTCTACCTCTTTCTTTATCTCATCAACCTGCGCAATGCAAGCGAGGTAAGTTAACATCACCATTTGTCCGGTAATCTCAGGTAGATGCATCGAATGAGTAAAGTTTACCGTTTACTTATTCCACTTGTCCATCACAATCCGCAACTAGCTAGCGCTTAATTAAAATGCAAGCCACTAGCTATCACAAACCCACGCAGCTATATATAGTACACATCAGCAAGTATCTCCAGCTACGAGACATATGTACCAAATACATCAAAGAACAGCAGGTAGTACTAACTTGCAAGATTGTACGGTGAGCATCACGGCAATATAATGGCAACATCAGCACCTGCTGTAATAGGAAGGACGTGCGCTAATAATGGCCTATTTAATTAGTTGACGACCACACTTTACTACACCTCACATTGGTAAAGGTGGTAAGTAACACCTTCTGGGGAAGCAAATTTTATTTCTTCATTTTTTCCGAAAAGGGGAAATTTATTGATTTCAAGTAACATTACATCAAGGTGATATAACAATACTTGAAAGAAATTTCCGACCTATGCCTAAAGAGCATACAATCTTATAAAAAAGAGAGAGCAAACACTCTATGACTATCGGTAGACTAGATCACCATCCATGTGCTTGGGTGAAAAACTCCTTGACCATTTACGCCAATTGTTGAGCTGCCTTAAGTTGTTTTAAAAAAAAAACTACAAAAAGTTTGGCGAGACAAAGAATTGGTGATAGGCAGAACACATGCCTTACACGCTATTCAATTCAGCATAGAAACACTTTAATTTGCTTTTATGCAAACTAACTAAAATGAGCTTATCGTACCCACCCATTCCACTTGCCTCGCGAAGTATCATAGCCAAGAGCCTCATTTCCCGTATTTTAATAAATTGTCATAAGAGTAAGTATTATAGGAGGCTGTAAGTTAGCTGAATCCTAAGTGGAAAAGAGAGAAAAAAAATAGGCGTTCTGCTATCCGCCGGCTCAAGCGGACCGTTTGGCCTCTGCTCGGGGGCTCGGACAGACCCAGCCGCCTGCTTGCCGCCTGCTGCGGGCGCTGGCGCACAGCTGCGCATGCAGCCAGCAAGCCGGCTGGGTTATTACCCATGCCCTAAGAACCCGGTGCTTAACACGTGCACGTCACGTCGCTAGGCAGACTAGCACCTAGGAGTACTTATCATAGATTTAATTGTTGGTGTTGCATTCATGCTGGTACATTAATTTATTTGTTTGAGTGCTAGTTGTGAATTCAAATTTGAATTTGAATTCACCTAGTTGTGTGTTAGTTTGAATTAGAAATAGAAAATGAAAAGAAATAGAGGAAGAAATAGAAAGGGAACCAACCCAAAACCCACACTGACCCGGCCCAAGAACCCCACCGGCCCAGTCCTTCCCTCTCCCACCTCCCTCACTCGCGCGGGCCCAGTCCGCTCTCCCCGCTCGGCCCGCACCCGGCAGCCCGAGCCGGCCCAGCAACCGTGCTCGCCCAGCGCAGGCCGCCCGCGCGTCACCCGTCCCCTCCCGCGACGCTGACAGCCTGGGCCCCACTTGTCGGCGCCACTCTCCCGCAGACCGCGCGCCCCGTCGCTCTCGCTGCCAACCAGGCCCCACCCGTTATCCCCCACCTTCTTCCCCGGCGAGCTAACAGAGCCGAGATTTCCGCCGTGACGCTCGCCCACGTGCCCAATGGCACGGACGCCCAGGACCCCGGCCCCTTCCTTAAATCGCACCTCCGTGACCCCCTGCGCCCCATCACCCAGCCCATCGCCGCCCAAACCCTAACTCCGCCGCGCAGACCCCCCCTGCGCCGCCGTGCACCGGCCACGCCACCGCACCCCAGGTCCTACCGACCGCCGCATTAGCTTCGCCTCGGCCCCAGGAAACTTCCTAAGCCGGCCACGCTCTAGTTCCTGGACTACATCGGCCGAATTTGAGCCGGACGCCGTCTCGGGTAAGGTTGTCCGCCGCCGCGATTTCACGTCGCCGACGCGTCTCCGGCCCGCCTGATCCTCTTGGCCTCATCGCAGGGACCTCGCACGCCGATCCACAGGACCAGGAAGGCCGAAGTCGCACACCTGCGACCCGTCCGCGACCACCACGCCACCGCCGCCGCCGGAGTTCGTCGCCGACCGCCTGCGCTACAGCCCCGGCCGCCTCGACCCCTCGGTGAGCTGCGCCCCGACCCCCTCTTGCTTCTGCGCTAGTTCCCGTAGCCAAGGCGCACCGTAGGAGCCGGAATACGCCAGCACCGGCGAGCCCTGCGCCGCCGAGCCGCCATCTCCGACGAGCGTCACGCTCGGAGCCCCGAACCACCTCCCCATCGCCACCGGTGCTTTACGCATGCCGTGTAGATGCCTCCCGACCCAGACCCCGTTCGAATCCTCCCGGGAAGACCGAGTTCGATCTTCTTCGGCGCAGCGCCGCCGCGGGAGCATGTCTCCGGCGAGCCGCGCCGCCGTCCGCGCCCGCATCGCTCCTGAGCCGCCCGATTCAATTCTAACGGGCAAGATTAGATCCACACCCGAGCCGCTTTGAGCCACTAGATCTAGATCCAGCGGTCCTCATCGCTAGATACCGGTTCGCCCTCGTAGTTTTGCTAAAGAGCCCTTAAGTTTTACGGAAATCAACCCGCGGTCCAGCTTTATTCAAAACTATTTGCAGATCTGCCCAGAACTTTGCATGTACCCCCCTGAGTTTCTTTAAAATAGAACCCGCCGTCCTGATGAGGCCTTTTTGCACGTCAGACCCTAGAACTTTCCAGTTTTTGCACATAAACCCCTGGTTTTTGCACAGAACCCTCTGGAACTCCAGTTTTCTTACAAATAGGTCCCTGGATCTTGTTTTTAGCCTAGATTATGCGTATTAGCTCCGTTTTAGGCGTTCTTTATGTCCACGCGATCGTTGTAACGCGTAGAATAGTTTTAGACTAGTTTAGTGTGCTGTTTGTATGTATTGATGTACTGTTTCTTAGTTTATGCTATTATTTGCATGTATGTTTATGTGGTGTATTGTTTTTGGCCATGTGTTCGTGAGTAGACGTTGATTCATCTGAGGAGCCCCAGTACCATTACCCGGAGCAGCCGTCTTCCGACCAGTTTGAGCAGCAGCAGGAGCAGTACGAGGAAGGCAAGTATAACATGAACAACCTATCACTTTTAAATACATTTTCATACTGCATTTTAATACTGTATGCCTATAAGGATTTCCTAGCCACTTTATATCCTTTATATATACCTTTGGGTTGCATTTTGGTTAGTTGTGCTAGGTGCCGCGCTATAACACACTTGGTCCTTTTTAATTAATTTGATTAATGGTTTATGCAACTTAATTCTGGGAGTGTCCCTCTGTGCTTCGTGCTTGGGTGGCTCACGTCTCGTTAAAATATGTTTTGTTAGAAACATGGTTTAGGGGGCCAGCACGGTGCTTAGTGGCTACCGAACATGAGCAAAGAACAGCAGTTAGGCCCCGTTTGGCAGGGCTCCGCGGACGGCTCCAAAACCGGCTTCGTCCAGAGCCCTGCCAAACGGTGCTTCACCCGCGGCTCCGGCTCTGGAACGCTTCTGGAGCCCCGCGTTTCCCGCTCGTTTCCCGCTCACTGGAGCGCTTCAGGGGAGGTGGAGCCACGTTTTCGTGGCTCCGCCCGGCTCCGCCTCACTTTTTTCCAACGATACCCCCGGTAATCGCGGCGGCCGAGATAGAGAGAGGAGGCGGACGGAGGTGCCGACAGCGGCCTGGACGGGGCGGGGTGGGCGGAGGCCGCGGGAGCACAGCGCGCGGCCGGGGTGGGGCGGAGGCGGCCGGGGTCGGAGCGCGCGGCCTGGGCGGGGCGGACGACGGCCACCGGAGGGGCGCAACCCGTGGGGAGGAGGGCGGCCGGCGGGGAGCAGGGAGCTTGCGGCGCCGGTGGAGGGAGCTCACGGCACTGGAGGGAGTGCGCGCCGGCGGGGAGGGGGGAGGCCGGCGGCGCCAGGGAAGAGGGAGGCCGGCGGGGAGGAGGAAACGGGCTAGGCGCAGGCGTAGGGAATGAATGGATAAGGAGGAGAGGAGGGGGAAAAAGAAAAGAGGCGAGAAAAAAGAAAATGAGAGGAGAAAATGAGAAGGGAAAAAGAAAAAATAGATAAAAAAATATATTGAAGAGTAATTTAGACATTTCACAACGTCAATTCAACATGTAAAGCCGTTTTGCCAAACGTTTTTCAAAACGGCTTCAGCTCCATCAAAAAAGCCGCTCCACCAAAAAAGCCAGAGCCGGAGCCGTTTTCAGAGGAGTCGGAGCCCTGGCAAACAGACCCAAGTAACACAACTTGCAAGACTGTAACATGAGCTTTAAGTCGTACGTCTAGCGACATCACCTGCTGCCGTAGTCGAAGCCTATAGCGTAGTACTCACGTAGCAATAGAGGTTGCGTAATTAAACTAACCTTGTGGATCAGGGCCTCGGCTTTCTCGGCGTCTTCCTCGATCGCATCCGTGACCGTCTTAATCCTCGAGGCCGCCTCCTTGAGGTTTTCGTTGCCGGGGAACGCGCCCGCGACCTCGCCGGCGACCTTCTCCGTCGCCTCCGCCACCGTGTCGACCACCTCGATCGCCACCTCTGCCGTCTTCTCTATCTTATCTGTCGCCGCCAAAAGTTGCGATCGAAATGAACTGCATGGTAACTAAGATGATTTCACGAACGGTGAATGTACGGCCTCGATTTTACCTTCCAATGTTCTGAACCTTCTGTAAATCGGTATCGCAACTATGACAGCACCAACCACCCACTTGGCCCTGAGAAGCGGGAAAGAAATGGATCAAACAAAAGTTTGGAAAGATCAGAAAGATGAACGAGCAACGCATGTGTCTGTTCTTCACTCACCATGATGGCATGCTGGGTATTGGGAGATTTCCTCCTGACGGATTTGCTGGGCCTGGTCCCACTGCTGCAATTCTGAACCAAAATAGGTGAAGCTTTATACACAGAGCCTTTGTGCAGTAGCTGCATGAAACTTGATGTGCATGCCAAGATACAAGCTACTACTAAAACGTAAAGGTTGGAAAAGAGGAGATTTAACTAAGACAAGAGATCGATGAACTTACCGCGTAGTCGTTCCTTTGAATGGGAAGGCACTGTTCATGCCTGAAGAATTCATCGTCAAGGCGATAAGGCCTCGGCGGCGATGGCACGAGGAGGAGGAGATCGCTGGATTCCCGAGGCGGCGAGGAGAAACCTTAGAGGTGTGAGGTGCCAAGCCTCCGGAAGTAACAGAGGAACTCATCAGCGCGGCCATTGGATTTAAAGGAACAAACAACCTTAAGGTTTCTTCTACGTCGAAGCTACTCTCTTGTGATTATCTAACAAGGTTGTTGCTTGGGGCAATCTGCTTGTGTTGCTGTCTTCTGCGTAGTCCTTGCCGCGAAATCTATGATTCTGTGTGTGAGGCCAGTAGCAGTATATAAAAGGAGGACGTGGCCATTGCTTTGTACAGAGTGCGAAGATATAGCAACCTTGACTGGTAGCTTGCTTGTAATTGTAAAGATGAGGTTGACTTTGAGAAGAGGTTGAACTTGAACAAAACTTTTACAGTATTTCTGACTCAAAATCAGCCGGGTCCTTCCCTTTCCATCTAAAATACAGTAGTTGTGTTTCCTTTCAAAACCATCAGAAATGAAAACCTAGATTTTTCAGAGAAATATTTAAGCTGAAAGCATGGTTAAAAAATCATCCACAATGAAAAGAAAGAATTTCCAGAGGAAAGTTTAAGCTGAAATATAACAATTATGAACAATATATGATGAAGCAATTTAAGATTCAAGAGTGACCAAAACACGAAGTAGAATAGGCAGTAGAGCAAAATTTCTGGCAATTAAAAACCTCCTCTCAATTCTTAACCGAAATGGATGCCTGCTTCTGCATTTGTTAATGTAGCTTTTATAAAAAACTGTGATCTAAAAACAAGATTGAAATTCCATGGATATGTGATTGAAGCATGCTAAGTTAATGGCAATAAAGGGTATAACGGGAATGAAAAGTACATGCTTCTGTCATAAAAGTTTGAATCCCCCAAGGTAGATTAAAATGTTTGAGGAACGAATCATCATGTCAGTTGAGCACATACTGACATCGCTCGAATGAAAAGCTCTGTCAAATTGTCAACAGATATTTCAACCACTCTGATCTGCCCGATTCTCAGTGTTTCTGCCGTCCCGCTGCGCGTCTCTCTTGCGTGTGGGTAAGCGCGAGTGCAGGGAGCAGACAGATCTGTTCTGCTGTGTGGTTCTTCTTGCATGTGTGTGGTGTGGATGAGTAGGACCAGCCGTCCCCATGGCTCCATCACCGACCACACCATGCCCGGCGGCGGCGAGCAGTGCCCTGTGCGTCGATTGCTTGTGTACGCCTGAACGTAATTGTATGTGCCACTGCCATTATCGCATCATAGTTGTTTGGTTTGCTACAGTGTTAAAACAAAAACAGAGTTCCATCAGATGCAGGTAGATGGTTGCCAAAAACTCAGAAAGCACGCTCCTGTGCAGCGGCCTGGAAACTAAGATAGGAAATTGTAGCAAGATGAAGAATACAGTACGCACAAGCTTGAAACAAAAGATAGGAGCATGTTGGATGATGAAGTATACAGTATACCTACTAATCAGTAAAAGTCAGCAATAGACCTAGCCAACTCGAACCCCCCATCGAAGTGTAAGCACAGAGTAACAAATAAACATGTTGATTTAGCACAAATGACACCTCATCACCATTATTGGTCGAGTACAAACCTTCATCTCAAGCTACTAACAAAAATCCTTCAACGACCACAATCTACCTGCTACTCAGTGCTGGACAAGCCTATTCAGTTTAAGGATAGTGCTGCTGGCTACAGCTAACCATGGTAACCACAGGGAAGGATGCTATTGAAGTAACAATGATGTCATCTGAGCAACCTTCTTTTGTGAGTTGGAAATCAGAATTTTCTGGCAGACACTGTAGCATCGAAATAATCTACTTTCTGCTTCTGAAAAAAACTTTCTGATCCAGGTTCAGATCTTCACCATCATAATCCTGCACCACTCTTTTCTTCTATGCAACTTTCTGACTTCATGTTTCCCTTAGTATTTGTGAAATGGGTTTGAGCCAGCACCATCATTAGCATTAAACAGCCCAGAGCCCAGGTACAGTTTCAACCAAATTGAATCATGTTCCTGCTGATTCCAAGACTGATGTCCTGCCAGCCTAACAAAGTAACAATATTGCAGCACACAACAGTGAATCAGCTAGAGATCATCGATTGAAAGAGCAAGTAACTTTTCTTGGTAAAGGTCCATGTTGTTTTTCTAGGTGAAAAAGAAAGAATCTGATCAAACTGAACCATGTCTTATGAAAAAAATTGACATCTCATGGTATTGGCATTGTCAAGGAAACCAACTCAAAACGGCCATCCTCGACATTCTTCTCAGGGTTGACCAAAATCTGGAAGCAGAACGGACTATTGCTGCCTTGGTTCAATAGACATTTGATCATAATAAGCCAGACTTGATGGAAATTAGGCTTTTGTTCAGTTTTTCTCCTTTTTGCTATCTCTTTGCTGCCACCGCCATCTATTATACCAGGAGCGCTTAAGTTACCTGACTCAGAGGTTTCTAACAGCATGTGGCTCTTGTAGCATTCAGATACATCATCTGCAATGATATTGGCAAATAAGATCTCCGCTGCTTTGTTCCTTACAAGCAAAGGAACTTGTCCAGATTGGTCATAGACATATATCTGCATATGACCATAACATAGTTTTAGAAAGCTGTTCAACTACACAAGAAAATTTCAGGCTGAAGGATGTCTTACCATAAATGGTTTGTATATCTGACCAGGAACATGGAGATACTTTGGGTTATTCGGACAATCTATGGTAGATAAGTTTTCCCCATGAAGGTTTCTGCATAGATATTCATTACATTACACAAGAGCAATATAATTCTTGCTGTATAAGAAGATGGCAGCATGATAATAAGGTGCCTACTTGTGATATAGAGGTGAACCGCATAGCTTGCAGCCAGCAGTAATGAAATCTCTGACAATTTCATTGCGCTCTTTCAAAGAATGTTTGTCGATAACTGACAAGTGCCCCAAGTGGGAGGTCGGCGAAGTCGCTGGAACCATCTTGGAGATGCATGCATAAACATTCAGATAACATAATTTTCTCTGAGAGAATAGTTTGGATATAGACAACAAGTCTGGTGATTCCTTCTCTTTTGCTTCTTTCCAGTTCTTCGATATCACCTGCAACTGCAGCATAACACAAGAGTAAACTATGAGTAAGTAGCTTTGATGCTGTATGGTACTGACTACTGAGTAGACATATTGACCATAATAGTCAACTCTGTTCATACTCAATTGGGAACTTATCTACTAAGAATCAGTGATGCCCTGAAGTTGTGGTTGAATTTTTAATTAGTAATCATTGTAATTACAAGGTGAGATGATGTAAAACATGAAAACCAATGGAAAACACTAGTATTTCCAAATCTATAAACAAGTTAATGTCGATGATGGAAACTCAACAGTTGAGCGCCTAGGTGAAAATGGAAGAGTAGGTTCCAAGAAGATTTAGGTGTGCAATTTGACACTATCACACAGTTAAAATTGAGGATCGTTTCAGCATATCTTACCTGTTGACGACTTTCGCCAAGAGCACATTTAGTGTGGAGCGTCCATTCTGCCACTCTTCTTAGCTTTGATTTTGTAGCGTCCCCCACTTCACAACTGGTTATTAGTTCACCTATCCCTGCATAAGAGTAATTTGCTAAGTTACAAACCAGAATGCTGGACAGCTGGAGATATTTTTCATTAAGTATATTTATCTGCTGAGGAACTCTTAAAAAGGAATAACAGCGAACGCTTGATATCAAGTCGCCCCATAGTTTGGATGAATTAACATTGTGCTAACTTCCAGCGCAGAGCCAAACCATCTGCAACTCTATATACCTTCAGGGTTCGTCAAGTCTTTAGAGTTGAACAGTACTTGTACCGCAGATATCTGAGAAGCTCTTCCCTCCAGGCCATTTCTAAACTCCACTATCTTAATATCTGAAACAAGATAATCAGAGGCTACCAATAAGAAGCGGAGGCTCACAGAAGTATTGGCACGCACAAAGAGTAGACGAATTCACAAAGCGCATATTGAAATCTGAAATAAAAAGGGGATCAATCTCAGGGTGTTCCTAGTTGCATCCTATTGACGCACTGAAGCTTTTTCAAAAGAAATGAAAATGTTCTACATGTAAATGTGGCAATGTGCATAACAGATGATCATGATCCTTACTCTGCATCAGTAAGATGTCGCCGGCGATTATGCCCGAACTCTGCTTGGACGACCACAGAGAGACACAGAAGCTGGACCGCGAGTCGTCGCCGACTTCAACGATGGTCTTCTGGTACGTCCTCCCGGTCGCAGCGTTTAGTTCCTAGGAACGGAGAGAAATGAGAGCGCCCCTCAGTATGCGTTCGTATGTATACACACCACACCACACCACACCACACCAGTACAGGCGAACTGCAACACCCATCACTCGAATGCTGCTGCTGCACCCTCCCCAAACACACCGTAGCAGAGGCGGATGTGGGGTTGCGGATTACCTGGTGGGGAAGGACGCGGCGTACGGCCGCGAGAAGCTGCACGAATCCGCCGACATGGCCGGCGGCCGCCGAGAGGTCGATCAGCGGCCCGTACCAGCTGACAGCTGCCGCCATGGTGCCGCCGCCGCCCCGGGGACTAGGGCGCGGGACTGAGATGTACCGGAGACGGGGTGATGCAACCCATCCGCGGGCTACGCCTGTGCGCGGGCGATCGGAGAGGAGAAGGCGAGCGCGGGGCTGCGGCTGCGAGCCTGCGCCTTGGCGTGGTGAGGTGCCGCTCCACGCTGCCGCCGCCACCGGGCACCGCCTGGATGGGGGTTTTTTTTTTTTTGAGTTACCGCCTGGATGGGTTAGCGTAAGGCCAAGACGGGAGTGGTGGGCTCGAGGGTGGATCCGGCTACTGTTCCGGCCGGCAGACGCAGGATTGTGGGCCCAGCCGCAGGACGGGAAAGGAAAACTGGGCCGCCCAACGAGGCTTTCCTGTTGACTTGAGGCAACTGGACCACGGAGGAAGTTGGCGAGCCCACTCGGCGCCTGCAATGATGCAACGGTGGAGTGGAGCACCGAACGCGGAACACGAACGCCATCCCGCAGCCGCTGCTTTTGGGTTTCGATTGGATGGCCACAACCACAACTTGGCCAGGCCAGTGTGCTTTGAAGCCGTCAAGGGGCGAAAGTCCTCCGACGAGGCGACGAACCCCAAGTCCCCATCCCATCCCATCGCAGCGTGCCTCACGCCACGCCAGCGCCACCCCCTTCCGGTTCAAAAGAAGATTAGACGGGGAGTGAAAGCAAGGTTTATCCACGAGAAAAGCTTTTGCTCCATGCCAATTGCCAACAGTGACAGGCCAATGGCCGCCGCCGGGCCAGTTTTTCCACGCGCCCAGTCAAACTGTCCAGGTCGGCCACCAAACCAACCAGCCCCAGCGCGGCCGCCCGGCCGGGCACAGCGGGCAGGCCAAGCCAAAGCCTCCCCCAGTCCACGCACCGGAACCGCCGTGCCGTGGTGCCCCCGTCCGGCCGCCCGCGCACTAGCGTAAAGAAACCGCGCCCCGCACGCATTCCCGCGAACCTTCCGAGCACTTTCCCCTCCGCCTCCCCCACCAGCCACAGCCAGCCCGGCGGATCCGTGCGTCTCCATCTCCGCCTCCGCCAGCAGCAGATGCCGCGGCCGATCTGACGCGGCCGATCCCCGGCGATGAGGCCTCGCCGAGGCCGGGTCCTCTTCCCGGACTCGGACTCGGGCCCGGGCGACGGGGACTGCTACGAGGGGTACGGCTGCGCGCCGCCACCGACGGTTCCCAGCACCCCCTCCACCGGCCCGGCCTCTTCCCCGGCGCCGGCGTCCTCTCCGACCCCAGCGTGCCCCCCGCTCGCCTCCCCGCCGTCGCCTTCTCCCGCGCACAGCGGCCGGAGGAACCAGGGAGGAGGGATGCAGGGGTACGGGCCCCCGCCGCCCGGCTTCGGTGGCGGCGGCGGCGGCGACCACCGGTGGCACTACGTCAGGTACGTGCTCATCGCCGCGGGGGTCATCGCCTTTGTCTCGCTCATCCTGCTCGGGGTCTCGGTCGCCGTGCGGCGCCGCCAGGTGCGGCGGCGGCGGCGGCAGGCGCTCCTCGCGCATGCCACCGCCCCGCCGCCGCCGGGGAACGGCGGCGGCGGGGGCGGGGTGGTGCACCACGTCTGGTACATCCGGACCGTGGGGCTGGACGAGGCGGCGATCAACTCCATCGCCGTGACGCCGTACCGCGCCGGGGCGGGGCTCCTGGGCGCGGCCGACTGCTCCGTCTGCCTCGGCGAGTTCCACGACGGCGAGCTCGTGCGCCTGCTGCCCAAGTGCGGCCACGCGTTCCACGTCCCCTGCATCGACACCTGGCTCCGCGCGCACGTCAACTGCCCGCTCTGCCGCTCCGACGTGCTCGACCCCGCCGTCACGGCGGGAGAGGAGACCGGCTCCAACCCCCCAGCTGATCCGGATGCGAACGCCAACGTCCAAGCCGAGCAACGAGCGGCTGCTGCGAGCGACGCAATACCGGATCACGAAGAGGAGAGCAGCGGCCAAGGGGCAGCAGCTTCACCCGCGCAGGAGGACCAGCAAGAACAGCCCAGCTCGCCGGAGCCGCCGCCGCCGCCTCAGCAGCAGCTGTTCCGTCCTCCGCCGCCTCGCAACGTGCGGCGCGCGGCGTCCATGGACGCGGCCATAGCGTCAGCCGCGGCAGAGGCAGACCCCGCGGCACTGGAGCGTTTGCCGGCGGCAGCTCCTGAAGAGGAGCAGATCGGCGCCAGGCGGAAGCGGTGCTGCGCGAAGGCATCGGGTTCCGGCCATCGGAGCAACCTGAGCACCGACAGGCCGGCTGCCGGCGGCGTCCCCAGGTCCTTCTTCTCTCTGCATTCGCGTGCTCGGAGCTCGGTGCTGCCGCTGTGAGCCACGGCGCGGACATCCCCGAGCTAAATTTTTGCTCGCTGCTAATAATGTTGCTCCTGTCGTTGATCCGTGGCGCGATCTGTATTATACTTGTAAAACTTACGATCTCGAAACCGAGGTTACGAGTGAAAGCCCAACACGGTGAATGGAAGTTTGCAATCGAGAGATTGTCCCTAGCCATAATACTGCACAGCTCTGTTCTTCTCGGCAGACTGCAGTATGGATTCAGGAATCGTCTTTGGGTCGTTGGTGATGATCCGATTCTTGTCTTGTTCTCCTTCCAGCGAAATTAAATATAAAGAGGTTAAACCCTAAACAAGTATAAATGTTTGCGACGATCTTTGAGGTTATCCTTTCCCGATCAGTATTGGATCTGAGCGACGATCTTTGATCTGTCCTGAATCACATGAAGACATGCATCTCCACATCTGGCGTGTCTGATCGACTTGAGCGTTCTCCATAGGCACTTGCATTTTGATCTCTCCTGAAAGTACAGGCTGTGCTCAA
The DNA here is from genome assembly GCF_016808335.1 of Panicum virgatum. Classification (NCBI taxonomy): domain Eukaryota; kingdom Viridiplantae; phylum Streptophyta; class Magnoliopsida; order Poales; family Poaceae; genus Panicum; species Panicum virgatum. The sequence goes on along the minus strand of NC_053142.1, from coordinate 34,452,660 downwards.
CGGATGCTGCCGAAACGTCGCATTCAGAGATGGGTTTGTAGCCCGGAGCACCTACGCCAGCCACCAGTTCTGTACTGTACTGCTGCAGCTGGCAGCCTGGCAACAACGTCAGGTTTGGCTTTTTAAGGTCTGGGCTTTGTTTAGTTGCAAAATTTAAAATTTTAAAACTATCACATTAAATGAGAATTTTACATGCATAAAATATTAAATTTAGATGAAATAAAAAAACTAATTGCAGAGTTTGCTTATAAATTAAGAGACGATTCTAATGAGCCTAATTAGGCCATAATTAGACATTAAAGCTACAGTAATTGTGAAAGTGCATCCAGGCCCCTAATTGATTTTGGTGATTCTTGACAATCACAATTTAGAATATGATGCTTTTAAAAAGATGTGTGCAGGAATAAATGAAAGAATCAAGATGAAGATGAAAGAAAAGTCCCCAAATTCAAATTTATCGTATGGTGAATTCTATCGGAGATTTAATTCTAATCTTCTGTTTGAAATTGAGTATAGGACCACCATACTATCTAGGGAGACACATTTAATTGATCTAGGTTGTCAAAGTGCTTCATATGAGATAACATTCACGCTTGAGAGACACTTTTTCACACACAAAACACTTGTGCACAAAACTCTCTTCACTGGGTCGGATGATCCGGCCTGCCCAGCCAGTTCGTCTCTGGACAAGGCCGGATGATCCGGCCGTGGTAGTTGGTGTGCGCCTAAATCTCTCTGTCCAAGTCCGGATGATCCGGACCTGAAACTTTGTGAGCGCCTATTTGTCTCTGGACAAAGTCGGATGATCCGAATCTAGGAGTATTCGAGTGTGTTTTAGCCTATTCTGTTATTCACCCGTATGATCCAATGTAATCCCGGATGATCCGGAAACTCCAGAAAACACACATAACGGTCACTTGTGTGGGTGGGAGTATATATACCCCTTCACCTCTCTCATTTACTGCTCTCTGCTCCTCACGACCAACTAAGCCTCTCGAGCATTCATTTCACCACTCTCCTCCATCCAAGAGTTTGTTTCTTGCAAGGATTCACCTAGAGATTGAGAGAGAGTGAGATTTGAGGGTTGAGTTGAGAGCACTTTGTGAGCTTGCACTTGTTCATCTCAAGAAGCACTTGAAGCAACCTTTGATTCGTCGATTCGCGTTTGTTACTCTTGGAGCTTTGCTCCTAGACGGTTAGAGGTGCCGGTGAGCTCCCATTTCTTTGTTGTTGAGTGTGACGGCTCAGGTTTTTAAATAGCCAATTTAGGGTAATTAGAACCAAATCATGCGTCATTAAATAGGAAACCTTGAATTAATGCATGTGTATGCATGAATGTCTATATGTATGTGTGTCTATGTGTGTGTTTGAACCCAAGGGAGAACACTTGAATAACTTTTGAACCGAGTCACGTGTGCATATGAAATTGATTAGGCATCTCATTAACATCATGATAAACCAAAGTTTAGCTGAGGTCAATGGGAGAAAATGAAGTTTTACACATGGAATGACGAGTTCTTCAAATTACAGCTTTTAAACGTTTAAATCATCTTTCAAATCGTAACGAACAGGTATTAAAAATGAATTTTAAACTGTTGCTCAAATGAATTTTTGCCCAAAACCAATGTTATAGGTTTTCGAATGACGAACAACTTTCGTGTTTAAAGTTTTTCGAGTTGCCACACAAAAATGGGAGAAAAATTTGAATTTCGAAGCATTTAGTACCTTTTCACATGTACTCAAGTTTCAAATTTGATATTTCAAACGAAGCCTCAAATGAACTTTTGCCTAAAATGAAAGTTGTAGATCTCGAAATTTTGAGCAAGTTTGGTATTCAAAACTTTTTCATTTGAGGCCATGTAGAAGGAGAAAAACTGAATTTACAAACGACATTTTGGAATTTCGAGTTATTTACGATACCGCCATCACCTTCATCTACTCCTCTGCTCGCGCCGCCGCAGCTTCTCGGCGTCCGCGTCCACGCGTCGCCGGTGTAGCTCGTCACCGCTCAAGTCGTCCCGATCCACTCACGAGCGAAACCCAACTTGGCCTCTCCATTCTCGCTTCTCAGAGCCGGAGCCCGAGCTCCCTCCCCTATTTAGGAGTGCTGCCGTGGCCGCCGTCAGCCGCCTGCTCACGCGAAGCCCCCTCCTCCGCTTTTCCTCGCCCCCAACCGTATTCCCAGCGAGCTTTGTCGGTCCTCACTGGTCTTCCCAAGCCGTTCACCGCCGCCGCGGCACCCCATGGCCGCCGTCGTCCTGCTCCCGCGGAGCTTCCACCTCCGGCCTCCCTTCGCCCAAACTGAGCCCGGGAATCGCTCCACGGCCTCCCCCCTGAAGCTCACCGACCTGACCTCCACCGCCCTACGCCGCCGGAACGCCGCCGCGGCAGTCCAGTTCGCCGGCGGCCGCCCCTCTCCACCGCGAGGCCACCACAGTCCACATCCGCGAGTCCCAAGCCCCTCCAAATGTAGCTCTTGTGCCCCTCTCGCTTTTCCCCAGTGGGGCCCCCATCGCCGGAGCCTCTCCTCGCCGGGAAAAAGCTGCGCCCTCCCTCCTCTGTTCCTCACCCGACCAGGGACCTTCCCTGAGAAGGAGCCAAAAGTCCAGGGGGCCAAGCGCAAAAACGCCATGAACTCAAAACAGCAAACTTTGAAAATTCCTAGAAATTCGTAGAAAAATCAAAAAATACAAATCCAAATGTTTTGGAATCCTCGAAATAATATCTACAACTTTTGTTCCATCCACTTTTGTATTTGACCAATAGTTTTATGTCTATATTAAATATTAGTTTAATACACATTTGTATGTATCTCAAGTTCTACACATTTTGACAAATCTAGCTATAGGTTTCATTAGATCTTGGTTTATGCTTGTGTTAAATAGAATTAAATCCACGGGGTTCTATAATAGTTTTCTTGAGCTGAAATTTTTACGACAGCCTTAACTTTGTTTCTAGATCCTATGGAAAAATATTGGGAATTTTTAGTAATGTATAACTAGTCCTTTTGATTTATTCATGAATAAACTTTGTAAATCGAAAGCCCTAGTTTCCTTCATTATAAAAATCTAATATTTTTACTAGAGCTTAGTTTTCAGTACATGAATATGTCTTTAAAATTTTAGCCATTGAAACTTAGTAGTTTACTCTATAGATTTTTAGTTAGATTTATGCCTATAAAAAGAATCTTAATTCTCATGCTTGCTGTGTAGCTCTTTTAATCTTGAAAATTTTACCACAAGCTCATCTTAAGGAATCCAATCTTCAGTTAAAAGATCGTTACCGGCACTTACATTCCCTAGCCTGGAGAGTTATTTTTGAGTAGAAATGCTTTTTCAGTTCTAATATAAAAGAAAAGCAATACACCCAGCTCTTTTATGAGTTAGTATAGATACAATTGCTACTCTATAAATGACTGCCCAGGAAATATTAATTGACAAGTTTTCCCATACCAACTCACTTTATGTTGGACTACAACTTTATCGTGGAGGAAAAATAATAAAACCTAAATCACTAAACAACTCGGAACTGTGCATTCATACATATGCATTGCTGCATTTTATTTAGGTACGATAGATGTACCACGTGAAGGATGTGATGTTGAAGACGAGCCAGAAGACGGTGAATGGTGGACACGTCTAGAAGATGGACGGATGGATCCCGATGTGCACGACTGAAGGAAGATGCTCGCTGAGCAGTTTTTCTCTAACTAACACTGATCTAGTGTTATTCTTAGACAAGCCCCGGAGCATGTCCTATCTATTTTAAATTTATGCAACTTATTATTGTTTCTATCTACTTGCACATTTAAGTTTACAGGAGTTGCTTGGAACCTTAGCTGCATAATCCTAGGTACCTATGCTTGAACACTAGTATGTGTAGGTCGCTAGATGGCTAGGCTAATGGTTCGGTAGAAGTCGAGTGATTTCCTGTCACTCGCGAGAATTATAGGAGTTGAATGTTTACTACATACTGCAACTATAAGGCTCACGGACGGGGCTGTGGTACTTGTGATACCCCATCTGTTTAGTGAAAATGGATAAGGCCGCAGTGTGTGGTAGTGGTGGTTAAGCTTTTGAACGTACTAACCACATGCCGAGAAATATGGTAATTGGTAAGCTTAAATACTGGATTGCACCGAGGCCGGAACATACCTCCCCACCGTCTTTGAACGTTGTTCTCATGCGGCCACATGCGGGTGCAAGGAGGCTCACGACCCGGTGCCGTACCGTGGCGTGGATTCTTGTAGTCGAGGGCGGTGGGCCTGTTCCGTGCAGCGGGAATTGAAGGGAAAAGTCGCGTGGGCGAAGCGAGATGTCGATCCCCATGCGCGTGTGTTAGGTCTGCCTGGCCAGGTTAACAAATTCGATTCGAATCGTCCGCTTCTCACGGTTTGGAACTGTTTAACCCTTTTGCCACATAGAGTAAGAAGTGAAAGATGATGAGGATGATGAATATGGTTGGTTGGATGATGAAAGATAATTGTTTCCCACCATGTATGCTATTGGATAGATGCTCACCTTGAATGGTTAATTGAACTAGAATTTGGAAGCTAAAACCTGAAATTAAGGATATACTCTTTACTGCTTTTCGGCAAACCAAACCCCTCCAGCCAAAAGCCTTGCTTGTCTAGATAAAGGGCTAAGTATACTCTTAGTCGGGTAAGCCTTGCTGAGTATTAGTATACTCAGCCTTACTTGTGGCTTTGTTTTTCAGGTGGTTCATCGGAGGTTACGGATGACGTCATGTACGGGCTTCATCATGACGTCTGGTTTCGACGCTAGACTATCGTTCGTTTTTCGTCAAACTTGAACTTTGTTGTACTTTTATAAATTCAAACTCGGTTTGTAATAATATTTCAGTTTCATACTCTGTATTGTAAAATTTGCGGGATGTTGCATTCTCTGGACTGCTTTGTCGATCCTGTTTCAAGTGGTTTAATCGGGATTTTACCCGATAGCACTGCCGGATTACTCCGTCTTAAGTGCGTGTTAACCCTGATTATCGTTTTAATGATGGTTAGCGCACTTAAGTCGGATTAATTTAGGCGGGACTGTCACATTGAGCCTCCAGAAGTTTGTACTACCCCCTCTCTTCGTGAGAGCAATAGTAAGTGACTCAATCCTCCTTCGTGATTGATTGAGGGAGACTTGGGGCTAGTGACAGTCCGGCTCTTTGTGAGCATCTCAATAGAGACGTGCTCTTTTGTGAAGTGACTTCGGTAACAAATCTCGTGTCTCCTTTTTACTTTTTGTGCTTCGTATTGTTCTTAAGCTTGTTTTGATCCGATATACTTGTTAGTAGCTTATTTCTTGTGTAGAACATGTTCACAGGCTTAATTTATTCATTTGTCGACTTTGTATTCAAAGGGAATCGTCAAAAGCTAATTAGATTTCAAACCTCGTACATGATTCTTTCCATCTATCGGAAGATCCGACCCTATGCCGGATCATCCAGGCCTGGGAAGGTCGGAAGATCCGACATAAGGCCGGACCATCCGACCCTGACGACTTTCTGTCAAGTTTTTTAGAAAATTTTTTAAATAGGCCTATTCAAACCCCCCGCGCGCTCTAGACCTAGTGTCGATACTTTCAAATTGCTACAGTAAATATGTGAATGACGGATTACTTAGGGTCATTAGATTCGTCTCTTACAGACGAGTTCTGTAATTAGCTTTATGATTAGTCTATGTTTAATACTTCAAATATGAAAATATTCTTTTTCAAAAAATTTTACAGCCTTCATCTAAACGAGGCCCTGGGTTGGTTGCTTTCACATCGAATATTTGGATGTTAATTTGAATATTTAGATACCAACTTAATGTAAAACTAATTGCATAAGTTGCAATTAGGACTCTAGATGAATTTATTAAGTATAATTAATATACAATTAACGGATGGTTACTATAGCACTCAGTGATCAAATTATATTCTAATTAGACTTAATAGATTCGTCTCGTGATTAGATCCCGACTTATGAAATTAGTTTTGTAATAAATTTATATTTAATACTCCTAATTGGTTTGTAAACAAGTTTTGGTCATAAGTCCTGTCACATCGCATATTTAAACACCAATTAGGAGCACTAAATATAGATTTATTATAAATTTGATTTCATAAATCATGACTTAATCACGAGACAAATCTATTAAGCCTAATTAGTCCATAATTTGATCAGTAATGGCTACAATAACCATCTGCTGCATTAATTATATTTAATAGATTCGTTTAGAGCCTTAGGTCGTGTTTGGTTAGAGGTGAGAAAATTTTACAAAAACTTTTTGCAACTTTGATCACTAATTAGATGTATTAAATAAAATCTAATTATAAAAGTATCTCCACAACTATGGTTACTGTACCTAATGAGACCTTTGACCGCATGATTTGAGGATGATTAGAGCATGGTTACTATAGCATTACTGTATATAATCAGCATTACTGTATATAATCATGTATTAATTAGGCTCATTAGATTTTCGCATAGTTGCATCCATCTATAAAAAGGTTTTGTAAATAAATTTTATTTAGTACTCCATGCACACAAAATTCTCTTTTTGTGAAATTAACCAAACATAGCTCCAATTGCAACTTATGCAATTTTTTTATATTAAGTTAACATTCAAACATTCGAAGTGATATCTGAATATTTGATGTGACAGTTACTTAAAAAATCAAACATCGGTATCCGGCACATCGTAAGATCGGAAGCCTGACCAAATCAACTGCCGAGCCGAACAAAATGGGAGGTGCAGCAGCCGGCAGCCTGCAGCCGAAGTTCCTGACTCACATCGGGATCAGGCATCTTTAGATGGCGCAGCAGAAGTTCCTACTATATGTGAGCACATAGCAGCAGCTACCGCGTGCCACCGCTGTGCGTTAGCTGTTAAGGATCTGCAAGATCCGCAGGCCATGGCACTTGGCATGTTCTTCTCGGCGGATCAGTTTTGATCGGCTGCCTAATCCCCCTCTCATCTCAGGTTTAAGTCAGGAGCCTGAATGCCTGATTCCTTGTTGGGTGCGACGTCCACCTCCAGAGCGTTCTGGCCCCTTGGTTTCCCTGCAGTCCGGCCGCTTGGACTTTCACCGGGCCGCGGCACAGAGCTTGGTGAGCACGGTGCCGCCCAAGGACGACCGGACCACATAGTCACAGAGATTCGGGATTGAAGGATGGAGTCGAGAAACAGGACACGGTTCTTGTGATATGTTTTTATAAGATGGGGACAAAAATGATTCTACTTTTCCGAGACAGAAACAGTGTTTTCGAATCGAGGAACGGTACCCTCGAGTCCGATTTCTGTGACTATGGGCCGGACATCCAAACGCGAGGACTGGACGTGTTTGTCATAGATAGCAATGATTCACTCCACTGGTGAAGACAAAACACCCAGGACCGTCTCCACGAATTTAGACCCACGTGCCAAATGCAAAATAGAGCCCTAAATATATATAATAAAACTAAGAAAAACTTAATCCACGAGAGAATATTTTTATTTCTTGTAGACATAGTCCTCAAGGGAATAAATATCTATTTCACAAAATCAAGGAAAATTCAGTCAAATAATGATTTAATTCGAACAACAAATGTACAACTCATGAAGGCACGAGACAAGAATCAACCATCAATTCATGAGCAGATGAGCTCACGTTGCTTACCTCACGATCTTCCCTGCAGATTGCAGATCGGAGTCCTTCTCGTTGCTCCGTCGCTGGTGCTGGTGGCCTATGAGAGTTGAGATGCAGACCCACCGTCATCCAGATGCGTCGCTGCCAGCCGTCAAGACAGGGGGCAGGGACGGGACGTCTTTTGGTCGCGTGCGGCGCTGCACGAGATCCTGTCGCAGAAGGTGGAGGAGAGCGCCAGCTCGGGCTGGGCATTCGGGAGGAACCGACCGATCGGTTCGGTTCCTCGGTTCCCACTGAACTTCGGTTCTTGAATAATAGGTACCGATCGGTTCTTTTTATAGATAGGAACCGAGCAATTTCGGTTTCGGTAAGTTCGGTTCGATTCCGGTACTAACCGAAGGAACCGAAGGCACTGGAGCACTGGGCACTTGGGCAAGGGCTGGCACTGGGGCAGGGGGGCAAGGACGGTCGGAGCTGGACGGAGTACTGGGGCAAGGGTGGCCGGAGTTGGGCGGGGCACTGGGGCAGGGGCGGCCGAAGTTGGGCGGCCGGAGCTGGGCGGAGCAACGGGGCAAGGGTGGTCGGAGTTGGGCGGGGCACTGGGGCAGGGGCGGCCGAAGTTGGGCGGCCGGAGCTGGGCGGAGCAACGGGGCAAGGGCGGCCGGAGCTGGGCGGGGACTGGGGCGGCAAGGGCTACCAAGCCGCGCTGTCGTTGCTCGCCGCCGTGCATGCGAAGGCCGCCCGGGTGACCATCCCGTTGACGCCGCCCCGTTGCCCATCCGCCGCTCGGCGCTCGCCTCGGCGGCCGCACCGCGGCACCCGCACCTCCGACAGCGGCGGCGCATGCCAGGGAGGGGAGAAGGGCGTCGTGGAGGACCGACGGCGGGCACCGGCACGGGTCGGGCGGTCAGCAGCAGCGGGCCTTCGCGGGATCTGTCGATGGCGGGTGCGGGCCGGAGGCGGGGGCTAGAGGACGCATGCAGGGCGGCCGGCGGCGACGCTGCTGGGCGCCAGGGCAGGGGCGGCGGTGCCGCGCAGCCGCTGGGGGAGGGGGTCGCGGGTGAAGTGCTGGGTGCTATTGGGCTTCGTTTAGTTAGGGTTTGGTTGGTAGTTGGCTTGGGCCTTAGCTGGGCTTAATGTTTTAATGGGTTGATTTGCTAACCTGCTCGGTTCTCCGGGTAACCGAACCTAGGAACCGAATTAACCGAGTAATTTCGGTTCCTGAGAAGTAGGAACCGAATTTAGAACCGAAATTCTCGGTTCCGGTTCTTTCGGTTTCGATTCTCGATTACTTCGATTCGGTACTCGGTTCTCGGGAAAATTTGCCCAGTCCGAGCGCCAGCACTGCCGGAGGAGGAGATGAAGAGCCGCCGCTGTTCGTCTTCCTCGTGGAGACGAGCTTGTCGGCGAGGGGTGGGAGGTAAGGGGAGGTCGGGGTTGGAGGTGGGGGCAGCGGCCGCCGGCGAGATCGCCAGCAGCTGGGGCTGTAGAGGGAGGCGAGGATAAGGTCGGGGCGTTGTGGCAGCGGCGGGGGCAAAGAGACAATCGGGGCGTTGTGGCGGTAGCGGGGGCAAGAAGGTCGGAGCGGGAGGCGGCGGTGGCTTATGTGCGGGCGGCACGGCGGCGAGAGCCGTCGACCCGCACGGAGGACGAGGGGGATATCTTCACTGAGCAAAGGGAAATATTTTCTCACCTAAAGTGGCTGGATTTGGGAGCGGAATACTGGATCTACAGTCGACCGGAAGTGGGGCATCTCACAGTCGACTGACCCATCCACGTGGTGGGCCCAACGCTCACATGTTTATCTTCTACCGCGGCAGCAACTCTCCCATTCCCTTTCCCCTTCCTCTCTCTTCCTTTTTCCTTGTCTGGATCTAGCAGTAAAGGCAAAGCTACCAACAATTCTCCGCCGCGCAGCCGCCTCCCGTTCCCAATCCAACCCCCCCACGCCACCGAAAACCCTCCTACATCCGCCGCCGTCGCCATGGGCAGCACCGCCGCCGTCCATGAAGCTGGCGCAGGAGGACTTAAAGCGTGTGGCGGCGCACATGGGCGCCGCCGCCGCCGCCTCGCCACCGCCCGTGAAGCTGACGCAGGAGGACTTGAAGCGCGCGGCGGCGCACCGCGCGGTGGAGTTCGTGGAGCCCGGCATGGCGCTGGGACTCGGCACGGGTTCCACGGCGGCGCACGCGCTGGACCGCCTAGGCGACCTCATCCGTGCGGGCGCGCTCCCGGGCGTGGCGGGCGTGCCCACGGCGAGGGCGCTCGCCGGCAAGGTGCTCCCCCAGGCGCTTGCCTCCGGCGGCAGCCTGGGGGCATTTTTTTAGCTTTTATCTTTTTCTTTTTTTTAATTTTTGGATGCAACAATTTTTTACAAAAATTTTCCCAAACTTTTTTTGTTTTAGATTTGGACGGAAAACTTTTTCTTGAAATTTTTTCTAATTTTTTCTCAAACTTTTCTGTTTCATATGTTTCTCATCAATTTTTTTCAAAAATTTTCTTGAAGGTTCCTCTCTCCCCTAATTTTTCCTTGAAATTTTTTTTCTGCTCTCCAATTTTGTTTCTTGAAAAAATTTTCTGCTCTTCAATTTTCTTTTTTGAAAAATTTGCTGCTGCTCCAAAATTTTTCTTTACAAAATTTCTCAAATTTTTGTGTCTAATTTTTTCCCTCTCCAAAATTTCTCTTACAAAAAATTTCCAAAATCAGAAAATAACAAAAAAAATATTAAAAAAGAAAAAAAAACGGTATGGAGATCGACCGTAGGGAGCCCCTACCTACGGTCAACCGTAAATTAGCGAGACCCATTTGGGAGGGATATGGCTAGGGTTCAGTACATCAGGCCTGTTGCTCGGGAGGCCAGCGTGGCGGCCGGAGGCTGCCTTTTTCTCCCCACTTGTTCCGGCACAATAAACGGGTTACCTCGTGTAAATAAAGTTTGGATAAAGTTAGTTTAAAATATTTTTAAAATTTAAAAAAGGTTATTCTCCAGCAGCAAGAGGTACAGAAGCACACGGTTACACAGTCATGACCCCCACAGCGTTCCTAGTCTCAGCACGACATGATCGATGACAAGGCCAGTGCGGCCGCTACCGCCACAACCACAGGTCCACAGCCGGTGCGACAGCGGCGGCCGCGCCGGACGCCTTCTGGCCCGGCTGCACCTGCGGCGTGTCCTCCGGGCACGACAGGCCCTTGTCGCCCTCGTGGCAGGTGTTGGCGAAGAGTCCCGGCGGGTACTTTCCGTAGAGGTTGATGTAGCTGAACATGGTGGCGGCGCAGTTGGTGGTGACGTCGTTGATGTAGGTGGAGTAGGGGCACGCGAAGTCCTTGAGCGCGCCGCAGCACAGGCTCGGCTGGTACAGCGGGCCCTTGCACCGGCTCGTGATGATCGTGTAGTTGGCGTCCTCAAAGCTCACGGGGCAATCTGCAGCGGGGAATCAACCGTTCGCGGCTGAAGCTCGGAGATCAAACGGCCGGCCGGCACGGATCAAGAAGAGAAGATGGCAGCGCAGTCTCACCTTTCTTGGCCTGCAGCAGGCTCCGGCCGGCGGTGTCGTGCCCGCGCTCCAGCAACGCGTCATCTGCGTCCACGGCGAAACGGCGGTTGCTTTAGTATAGATCAAACCGCGAACCCAGAACCAGACGGGCGATGCCGTAACGGAATGCGACCGACTTGAGATGAGCCCGGCAGCGGCGAAGCCGAGGACGGCGGCGAGCACGGCCGCGCGCAGCGTGATGCCCCTGCGAGGACCCATCGCTGGCCACGCCTCCTCCCCGGAAGGTGTGGCGACGGGCTCGGAGGACGCGACGGGGGGTTAACCGACGCGGCCGTGCGGGAGGCGGAGGGAGGAAGATGCGGAGGCGCGCGGCAAGAGTTTGGCGCCGGCGCGCGCGGGGCACGTCCAAATGGACGCGGAGCGTTTCAAAAATAGCAGGTGTCTTGGACGGTCAGAAATGTTCGTGAAGGAGCTTCTGTACTCCAATGATGTCAGGTGCTGCATGCCTGCATCTACAGAGAAGGTAGCACGGCAAAAGTTGTGTCTTTCTTACAGCCCATGGAGATCAGAGTGCATCAACACAAGGAGGCTACTGGTAGCAACTGAGAAGCCGTTTGGTCATGTGTATCCAGACAACAACATTCGTTATCTTTCACGGCTGATAACAACTAGAGCAGTGGAGGGCAGGGACGGAGCTAGAGAAGAATTGAGAGGGTGCGGCACTTCATAATATATTTATAATATTCAATAAAATATGGTGAAAATTTGAAGATGATAAGAGATTATAAATTTTTTTGGTTGCAACCGCACCCAGAACTTGCAACCTGGCTCCACCCCTGGTTGAGGGGAAGAGTGGGGGGATTCGTGATATATAGTTGTATAATATTCTTAGAAAAGTAAAAGAAAATCAGAGGTATCCCTGGCCATGAACGGAACTGGCTTGGCGAGGCGATGTAGCAACAAGTCTCGGTTTCTCCGTTGAAACCAAACCAAGTAATAACCACTGCAAGTTCTGGCGCCGGAATGGGCTTGTGCCTCCTCCGTTCGTCGCCTCGTTTGGGCCCTTGAATTGGGCCCCCTGGTACTCTTGGGCATGGCGTGGTGGTGGACCAGCGGCTATTTTGGCGCATGTGTGTTTGTGTTTGCCTGCAATCTGGATCACGCTGGTCCGCAACGAACGTGCTGACCTGCCAAGGGCCATCCCTGACCGACGTTAGCGACCGTCCGAGTCTACCGTCAGCCCGGTGCGCCGGTCCGGTTGCTGGCCTCGAACAGTTGAGCTCCCGCCACAAGGCAGCTCGGCCTCGGCGTTCCAGCCTGCGCACCGTACCGGGGGGGGGGGGGGGGGGGGGGGGGGGGCACTGTTTCGAGACCAGCTAGTGCCACTGCCGCCCAGACAAGGACCATGCACGACGAACGCGTGACCGAGGAACTGCCTGCCCTGCGCCGGCCGCTTGCTGCCCGGAACGATGCGTCCACGGCACTCAGCACCTCGCCGGCGGGCAGCAGAACAAAATAGGTGGCTTCGTCGCCGTGCTGGGCTCGTTTCACACGTGGAGTCCGTCGCTACCTGTCTTCCTCTTCAAATAAACAAATCCCTGCGCCGCCGAACCCGCCCCGGCGCCGCTGCCAAGAGACCCAACTGTCCTGGTCGTGGCGACGTCTCGTCGGCGGCTCAGCGCAGGCGCAGCCCGTCGCCACTACGCGACGCGGCGCCTTTGAAAATGGCGCGACGGCCACCCCTTATCCTCCCTCATTTCTTCGCCGTTTCTTTACGCCGGTCGCCGCTCAGTACACGAACCTTCCCCGTTGTCTATAGTGCTTTATACCCTGTGCCCCGAATTCTCTTTCTTTCTTTTTATCCCCCGCATGGATCAAGTCGGAATGACACGAACCGGGACAAAAAGAAAAGGGACGGCGATAGCAGCATGATTTGCAGTCCCATTACCGACCAAAGGTCCTGCTAAAGAATGGTTAGCAGCGCAAATGATCTGGCTTAAAGCTGACGCCCGACGCATGGTGCCTCTCCCACTCACGCCGATTCTCCTACCGGAAAAAGAGAGGCTATCGCTTCGAAATCCGAACGGAAAGGAGGGTATCGGCAGACCGACTCCAGCGGGCTTCCCATCCAGTCCCCGCCGCGGTAAATGGGACGTTGGGCGCACTGTTCACGTGCCCAGCGGATTGCCCATTGCGTCTCGAAAAAACGGGAAAAACGGGGTACCTCCCTCCCGTCCCGCAGATCCGCGCGAGCCCCCCGGCCTCCCATCCCAACTGTCGCTCCCGTCCTCCCCTTCTCCCTCTCTAGTGCATCTCGGGCGGACGGAGCACCGCCACCACCACCACTGGCGCGAATGGAGATCCGGCGCGGACGGACCACCCCCACCGCTTCTCGGGCGGACAGAGAAGCAGCTGCAAGAGCCGGCGGCGCACGAGGTCTTCTTCACCCCCAGCGCTGGATCTTCCACTGCTCCGGCACCATCTGCAGCAGGTGCTCCTCGACTCGCCCCTCTCGATCTCATCTCCCGCTGGTATGGCTCCACCTCTATTGCCGATGCATCGCGGTACATCTCGTGTGCCATTCGTGCTATCCTTGTGCTTGTATGCTTGTTGTTGGTGGTGGTGAAATAGTAGTACAAACTGCAAGACTGCTCGTATTGTTCCGGCACCATTTTCTATTCCCTGTCATTATTTAGTTAGTTTCATGACAAGTTATGGAGTAGTTTCGTATGCTTATTGATTTTGGGTCTGGATTAATCTTGTTGGCGTAGCATGTTTCACGACAAGTTAGGGAGTTGTTAGTGTGCATTCGTGTTGTCTTTGTGAATCCCTCTTGATGCCTGTTTATGTTAATGATATCACAGCGATATGGAGAACGTGTGGAATGAACTTGATGATGGTAGCCAACATGGCTTTGGTGTGGCTAGTTGCACCCCATATACTGATTTGCTTGGTTGCCAAATGACAGAGGGGCAGGACGAGGCAACTCCTCATTGTGATGTACAGGTAATTTGTCTCGGTTGCCTTTCTAGACTGGTTTCGGTGGCCGTCTTACGCCCATTTTTTTTCAGGTTTCAAACAACGACACCACTGAGTCACCAAGCACTGGCAAACGACCCAAAAAAGCAAAGCAGGGACAGGTTTCAAAAAGCACAGCCATTCGGTCCTCGAGCTATACTCCTAAGGAAGATGAGGTTATATGTTCAGCTTACCTGAATGTGTCAAAAGATCCCGTTGTCTCTGTGAATCAGCCCAGCAAAACTTATTGGGAGAGAATTTGTGACTACTACAACGAGAATCGTGGCATGTATGGCCAAAGGACCATTTCCTCCCTCCAACACAGATGGGGTGAAATATCCAGAGATACTGGCAAGTTCACTGCGTTTTATGCAGAGATTGAAAGGAAGAACCAAAGCGGCAAAAATGAGGATGATAAGGTACTTTCTTTGTACCTTCACTGGCTTTTATTGTGTATGTTTACAAATGTTATTGTATATGTCCTAATGAACTTGTTAAATGTTAATGTAGATAAAAGATGCGCTGCAGTTGTATAATGGTGTTCTTGGTCACTCTTTCAAGTTCATTCATTGCTGGTTCATATTGAGGCACGAGCAGAAATGGCATGAGTTTGTTGCAGAGAAGAAGCAACATAATAAAACAAGGCCGGAGCCCTCTGCTGAACCGGTGAGCCCAATGGCGCCGGCAACAGATACTCCTCAGATCAATGCCCAGAATTTAGTTAGACCAATGGGCAGGGATAGTGCAAAGAGGTTAAGGAGTGCAAACTCATCTGCTAGCTCGACTGGATGTCTTGAGGTGCTGCAAAAGATCCATAGTGACAGGGCTAAGTATGAAAAAAGGCAAGAGGAACATATCAAGGATGAGTCGAAGGAAATGGTAGAGAGATACGAGAGGAAGCTGAGACTACAAGAGGAGTCCATTAATTTTCAGAAGGACTCCATGAATTTTCAGAAGGAGTTGTTGACAAAGCAGGTCTCTATTCAAGAGAAAATGTTGGCACTTCAAGAAAAAGAACGTGTGGATAAAGTCATGATGGCTGACTTGGATAAATTTCCATCATGGGTGCGTGACTATTATGTCATCGAGCAAAAAGAGATTGCTGCCAGAAGACTACAAGCTGGTCAGCCATCTGGTGAAAAGTGAGCTTCAGAGTGTTTGAGCTGGTCAGCCCTGTACTTGGGCTGTATTATTGTGTGCTGCACAATCTTAGTGTGTGCTCCACAATCTTGCAATATTTGAACAAGCTTTGTTGTATTATTACTGTGTGATGAACCTTAAATTGTGTTTTGGTAATTAATGACAACTATAAGTGGACTAACTGCTTCATTGAGATTTATGAGAGTAGGATGATCCATAGATGAATAGTTGAAACATGGCACATGAGAGAAAAGATGCACACATAACTAGAATTCCTGCACTTCACGACTCAAGTGGACAACAGCAATACACCAAAGAGTTACTCTCTGAATATGAAACCAAAAATTGCTCCCAGAATCAGACGACATAAACATTTGACTTGGACAACAAACAACATATTCAACCATGAGTAAGCATTACATCTTAACATTCACTAAAATAAGCATTACAGCTTAACATAATGCGGCCATTGTGAGACCCAAAAGAAGCTTTCTCATAGTTCTTGCCTACATGCTAAAGCTTTCTCATAGTTCTTGCCTACATGCTAAACCTTTCTCATAGTTCTTGCCTACATACTAATTACTGCTGGACTCTTCGATGGCCGTCATGAATCCATAGGTGCTCGATCAAGTCTTCCTTCAACTGTGCATTGGCAGCCCGAGACCTGATGCGTCTGTGGTTCTCAATCAAAGCAGATATCTCAGGAACATTTCGGGTGTTTGAGAGCCTAGGTTCGGTAGAACCTTCGTACTCTTGTATTGCCAACCCTGGTCCACGCTCATACTTGATGCCCATATTATGCAAGATTACAACACACAATATAATATATCTCATGTCCTCCGGACACCATACCCTAGCAGGCCCTTTGACTATATGGTACTTTCCTTGTAGTTTTCCAAACATCATTTCAACATCTTTCCTATAAGCTGCTTGAGCTAGTGTGAAATGCTGCTGCTGCATGTTGACTGGAGAAGGAACACCACTTATAAGGGTGGCCCAAGGAGGATAAATTCCATCAGCGAGGTAGTATCCCATATGATAATCTTTGCCATTCACCTTGAAATCAACTTGAGGACCGTAACCACTAGAAATGGAGTCAAACACATGAGATCGATTAAGCACATTTATATCATTGCAAGATCCGGGCATCCCAAAAAAGGCGTGCCAAATCCAAAGATCATAACTTGCCACTGCCTCCAAGATAATGGTAGGTTTTTTGAAGTGGCCCCTGTACTGACCATGCCATGTTGTGGGGCATTTTTCCCATTCCCAATGCATGCAATCGATGCTCCCTAGCATTCCCGGGAACCCCCTTTCTTCAGCAATACTAAGTAACCGAGAAATATCATTGGCTGTGGGTTCCCTAAGGTACTCATCTGCATAAAGTGAAACAATAGTGCGCGTGAAGTGATTGACAGTTTCAATGACCGTGCTCTCACCCATACGAATGTACTCGTCAAGTGAATCAGCCGCACCACCATACGCTAGCACCCTCACCGCAGCCGTCACTTTCTGTATTGGGTGGAACCCTGGCTGTTTCGTGGCATCATAGCCAAGCTTGAAGTATTCATTTGCTGCCTCTACATCGCGACAGATGTCTGTAAACATGTCTCTACCCATTCTAAACCTGCAACCATATAGAAGCAATGAGCACAACCATATGGTGTACACAAGGAACAGCTGGACATGAAGCATCAAATAATGCACCTGCGCCGGAAGTAATACTCTGGATACACGGGGTTGTCGACAAAGTAATCATTCATCAATCGTAGATACGCACTGTGACGATCTCTTGGTATGACCCTACGACCAAACACCGAACCACAGTGCGGCTCTTTTTCCTCCTCAACCAGGTACGTCGTGACTGTCATAGCAATCAACTCATCCTCAGCATATCGGTGGTCACGCATACTCTTCACACGCTTCAATCGTCGGCGCCACATTGGTCACAAACCCTAGTCGAAGGTACTGTACATGAAAGTTGCAGCAGATAAATGGTGAAAAGATGATGTTTTTTGAGGAGGAGCGATTTTTGGGGAGCATCGATGCATACCTCCGTGGTGGAGTTGGAGCAGAGAAGGAACGATTTTGGGGGTGGGGGGGAGAGCGCCGCCGGGAAGGAGCTGTCGGACCGATTTGGGGACGACGACCCGAGGGCGCCGGCGGGATCTTGATTCCGGCTAGGGGCTGTGCGCGCCGGCGCGACGCCGTCGTCCACCGGAACCCCTCGTCGCCTTCAAGGTTCACGCGGGACCAACGGCCGGCGGCGGCCGCGGTTCTTCTTTCCCAAAGGGCGGGCCCCACGCTCCGCGTCCCGGGCGAATGCCGATCCGCAGCCGCGAACCGTTGGAGTCGGTCTAAAGAACGGCAGGTAGGGGGAACCAGGAGAAGTGAGAACCCTCTCCACTCCAAGGTTCTCTGAACTGATCACTCTCCTTGTCAATTTTCAAGCCCACGAAATCTACAGGGCAAGCAAACCGCGCCTTGCAGAAGTAAACTAAAGCTAGAAAAGTTAGCGAAATTCACAGACCGCTATCACGCTATCGCCAAATATTCCTAGACATAAACAAATACAATATACAAATGATTAGGAAAAAAACGCACAAACTTGTCGAATTTTACAGTCAAGCACACTCCGTGCCGCGGTGGCGGTGGTGGTGGCGCGGCGCCGTCGGTCACGGCCGGCCCGCGGGGGGCGGCGTGGCCGAGCACTTCCTGCTGGACTCGCCGTCGTCCCTTCCCCTCCTCGTGGACCCGTCCCACCCCTTCCGCACCGACCCGTCGCCACCGCCTCGCGCCCACGAGACCGTCCGGGCCAGGAACGACTGCCACCGCCGCCCGCCGTGGCTGCTCCCGCCGCCGCCGTTGCCGTTGCCATTGCCGAAGCTTCCTCCTCCTCCCAGGCGGCGTCCGCCTCGGGAGCTGCCCTCGGAGCTCATGTCGGAGAGGTTGATCAGGCTGGTGGCGTGCCTCAGGCGGCGGGACCGGAGCACCTGCTCCCGGACGTGCTCCGGAAGCCGCAGCGTGAACCGCTCGTGGTCGCCCTCCTCGGCGGCGGCTGCCGCCGCCGCGAAGAGCGAGTGCCCCGTCGAGTGCGACCGCGGCATCCTCGCCGCGCGCCGCGCGCTGCGCAGCATCTCGAGCTCGACGGCCTCCTCCTTCCGGTCGTCCTCGTCGCTGTCCTCCTCCTCCGCCGAGCCCTCGCCCAGCACCGGAATCGTCACGGCCTCCGGCGGCGGCGAGGGCTGGCGCTGCGCCGCAGCCACCTGCTCCCGCGGCGACGGGGGCGACACCGCCGGCGCCGGCGCCGGCTTCTCGAGGTTGGCGCGGCAGAGCGGGCAGGTGACCCGCGACTGCAGCCAGGGGTCGATGCACTCCGGGTGGAAGGCGTGGGAGCAGTGCGGCAGCAGGCGGAGGTCGTCGTCGTCCTCGAACGCCGTCAGGCACACGGCGCACTCGAGCACGCCCTTGCCGATCTTGTGCGCGACCACCTCCCTGTAGGACACGATGGGGAACGTGGCCACCACCGCGGGGTCCAGCCCGCGCTTCCCCCTCCTGGACGCGCCCCCGGCACCGGCCCCCGCCGCCGCGGCCTCCCCGTGCGCGCCGGGGTCCGCGAGGCGGCACTGGTTGACGTACGCGCAGAGGAAGAGCAGGAAGAAGAAGACGCTGATGGCCACCGTGATGAACGTCGACATGGTGCGCCCGAACGGCGTCTGCTGCGCCGGCGGCGCCGGCGGCGAGGGCGAGGGCGGAGGCTGCGCGTCGCCGACGGCCATGCCGGCGCCGAGGAGGCAGAGGACGAGGAGCAGCTCCCGCGTCCCCATCATCGCCCCAAGAGCGGAGCACGGAATTTGGGGGGGGGGGGGGGGTGGGGGGGAACGGCTCCACTAGCGTCTAGCGCGCCGCCGCCGAGGCCTGCTCGCTGCGGTGGGACTCTGCTCTGACGACACGAGGAACCGGTCGGCGTGCTCGCCTCGCCTAAAATCCCAGGCCGGGACTCGCCCACGCCCCTCTTTCTCCTCGGCGATGGGGTGCTCGCCTGCTCGGCGCCTCTTTGCTCTTCCCAGACGTGCCTTTTTCCTCCTTTTCCTATACCTGGACGGCTCCTTTTGACAATCGTAGGGTGTCACTGTGCTTACATTTTTTTTAAAAGAAAACGGTGTCATTGCGCTAGCGTGATGTGGTGCGGCTGCAGGCAGTGACCGCATTTCCAGTTCCCCTCTTTTGGAATTTTGAAAAAAATATTTTTATATTTGAAATATTAAATATAGATTAATAAAAAACTAATTACAAAACTCGTAAGCTCAATTAATATGTAATTAGCAAATGTTTATTGTATCTTTACTGTAGCAATTTAGTGTCTAATCATGATCTAATTAGGTTCATTAGATTGGGGATTTACAATTCATTTGTGTAATGCAATTTTTTTTAACTTAGTTCACCATGCAGACGTTTTATAAATTTTTTAGAATTTTGAAGTTTGGATAAACAAGGCCTCGGTAATGGATGTTGTGGCGCGTGCCCAGTGTTTGACCTTGGAAATATCCTACAGGTTTTTGGAGGTTTACCACTACCCCAGGAGGAGGTGTGTGTGGTGAAGGTGCCCAGTGACGCAGCTGAAGAAAGAAAGAAACTCCGACTGTCCGACAGCGTGGATTCGCTGCACAGTCTCTGTGAAACCGGGCAAAGATTCAGGGGGTGTTTAGAAATATGGACTTCAAAAAAGTCCTAGGGACTTTTTAGTATTTAGAAGTATTAAATAAATATTAATTATAAAACTAACTGCAGAACCCTGGGGCTAAACTGCGAGACGAATCTAATGAGGTATCTTAATCTATGATTACCGAATGGTACTGTAGCATCACTGTAGCCAATCATCGATTAATTAGGCTCATTAGATTCGTCTCGCGAAAAAACACTCAGCTGTCAAAAAACATTTATAAACAGATTTTATTTAATGCTATAAAATAGTAAGATTCCTTTTGATGTGATAGGGACTTTTGAAAAAAAGTCCCGGAGCCAAACAAGCAGGCGCAAGGGGCTCACGTGAAATGCTGTGTTTAGATTCCCGAAAAAGTGGTAAAAAGGGGCACATCAGCATCATTTTTCATTTATTTGTGGTAAATATTGTCATACTATAGGCTAACTGGCTCAAAAGATTTGTCTCGCAATGTACATCAAAATTATGCAATTAGTTTTTTTATTTACCTATATTTAGTACTCCATGCATGAGACAAAAGATTTAATGGAATAGATGAATAGTGAAGTTTGGAGAGAAAGACAAGGTGACAGGAAATTTGCCGCCGTGGCGGCGCCGGGAGGCACCTCTCCCGCCGCGTCCCCATCGTTTCATCGGTTCGTTCCTCTAGGATTCTGCTTTGACGACACGAGAAACCGGCGTTCCAGTGGTGCTGTTGCGGACTGCGGACGCCCGAATCCCACGTCAGAGTTCCGCGGTCGCCTCGCCCGCCAGGCCGCCACACTCCGTGGATGCAGATCTAGCCTGTTTGGCTGCCTTTAAGGGCGTCGGAGTCTGCCTCAGCAGATGAAAAATGAAGGGTAGAGCCAGGCTCCCTAGGAACGCAGGCAGCTGGCTCGCATGGTGCAGTGATTTGCACTGCTAATGACCTAATCAGTATGTAATTAATATGCATTAACTGATATTAAGTATAGTAAAGAAATTAAGCTATTAGAAAATAAATTAAGGGCTATTGGAGTATAATCTTGCAAAATAAGTATCATGGTGATGATTATTTAACAATTTTTATCATACGCCTCCCTGTGAGGTTCTTTGATGCGAGCCAGGCTCGCCAAGGAAGAGAGAACCAATCACGCCCATCGCTGCGCTTGCTCTCACCAAAGTACCAAACTCGCTACCCCTTCTCCGCTTCTTTTTTTCGAACTTACTTTAGTGTGACTTCTTTTTCAAAAAAAAAAGAGAGAAATCACCGTCACACTGCGTCACCCCGATGAAGGGGAGGCCCGTTTTATATCTGCACCGAACGAAGACCCGGCTGCTTAGGCGTGTGCCAGTGTTCAACACCCGGAGTATTCTGAAGCTTCGGGTGTTATCGGAGCAGGTGTGCACGGCGATGATTGCCGAAGCAAGAAAGGCCTCAGAAAAAAACAGTTGAAAACCCCCACTGCAGATTGCGACGGTCCCGTTACGCACAATCATGTTACAACCCGCACCCGTCAGTCGATCGCCATCCTCGTGGCGAGAACGTGGAGCGTGAGACAAGCAGTAGGCGATCGGCAGACCAGGCGGCGGTGGCTTCCGCCAGCGTGCAGTCGCTGTACCTGTCGTCTATGGAAGCCAAACAAGAGCTGGGTATACAGGTAGTTGGGCTAGGCTAGGAAGATCACAAGAAGATGTCCAAGACCGTACAGGTTCAATGCGCCTCATCATGCCACGGATCTGGCAATATATGATCAGATACGTATCTTTGCCAAAATAGAGAAAAAATAACCTGTGAAGAGCTTGGCGGTATACAACTCTTTTATTATTCCTTCACAGCACAGCAAAGACAAATCGAAGAAAATCAATAATCACTGCACTCTGCTACGGTTGCCCTGCTCGTCAGTATGCAACTCTTCTGCAGCATCAGTTCCCTAAAGCTCTCTGCTGTGTCGGTGAGGCCGGCGTTCAGAAGCGCGTCGAGCAGCCTGTTGCAGGCTGAGATGTCGAACTCTGGGGCCTTGGACCGCTGCCACTGGTCGACTATCTCCCCCGCGTCCTTCACCCGCTCGCACAGCAGGTAGGAGGAGATCGCGCAGATGTAGTTCCGGCTCGTCATCCGCTGAGAAGTCATAAGCATAGACTTCCATATGTCCTTTATCCTCTCCAGGTTGCCGAGGCCGGCATGTAGAAGGACGAGGAAATCGTAGGTTATCCACTCCCTCTGGCTGATCTTTGCCTCGGCTTCCACCAATGAATTTCCTTAGGCAACAAGCTGACTGGCATCAACGTAAATGGCGGCGAGCTTCCGGTACAGCGTCCATCATTCTTTGGAGTTCGGATCCTTGGACATCTCATCGAGAATTCCTTTGAAGCCTTCAAGGTCCATGGAAGCAGCGGCTGCACTGACCCGGAGATTGTAAGTGAAGAGATCCGGAGAGACATTTTGCCTTTTTAGTTCTTCGGCAATGACCTGAACTTTATCAAGCTCCCCAACAGAAATGTACAAGGTCATCATTTCATTATAAACCAGGACATCCATGGACAGGTTTGCATCCTTCATCCTCCCAAACAGCCTTTCAGCTTTGTCTGTCATCTTTGATCGAGCATAGGAATGAAGAAGTGCTGTGTAGGCTTCTAGCGATTTGGCTTCGCTTCAGATGGAAGCTTCTCAAAGAAATCTTCAGCCGCATTGGCACCAAAAACTCTGGTAATCAAGTCAATGCGCATTCCATAGTCACTCTCAGACAAATCAGACTCATGATGCGTCTTCATCCAGTCTGCTACCTGTAAAATGTGCAGTTAATAATTGATGAAGCAATTTGCAAGTTTTTTTCTAGAAGGGGAAAATGTAGCAACCATTGACAAAATATATCGTAGTGCCAGGGTATCAGCATAAACAACCAAATAAAACAAGGTGGGATGAATAAAAGGTACAGCATGGTTATTCTGGAGGGCTCTTTCAAGGGTTAGCAAAAGTAATCATATAAGACTGTGACCCAAAACCATTTGGCAGAAGTATGATAAGATAAGACAACGATAAGATTAGATGGCTCATTATGCTGCACAACAAAACATGATAGCTAGCATTAAAATGGCACAATAACAAGTACAGAGAACAGTTCAATTGGCGGAATATTGATTCCTAATTATAAGATCCTATCTGTAGCCTCTTCCATCATACCAAAATACTAAGACTATATTAGCACCTTCATAGCCACCCTAATCAGTTCCAACGAGGAAGGAAGCCTAAAGCACATAAATACAATTCAAATCCAACATACTCGGAATAAAAGCTTAATACTGCTCAATATTGCACATACGCTTAATCCACAATAAAACCTACTCTTAACTATTAGAGAACTCGACCTGTTTATAGAGTCAGATTCATCTGCCAAAGCACTAGAAGTCAGCAAACAGGCTACCGAACCATCTTAACTATTCAGCCGGATAAACCTACATCGCGTGCACGTCACAACCATTTCCAAAACCAGAAAGGAACAGACAGATCACATCACCACAGTGCAGTGCTGTGCACAGCAGAACGCACTAAATCCTGGCGGGCAGGCAGAGCAAGCAATCGGAATTCGGAAGGGATCGTTCAGCTGGCTACCGAACCTCGAGGGCGTGCTTGTAGCGGCGGGCGCGGCAGAGGTCGCGCGCGACGCGGCGGAGCTCCGCGGCGGGGGCGGCGCGGCCCTCGCTGGACCACTTCTCGAGCGCCGCCGTCGCGCTCCGCTTCGCCAGGCCCAGCCGGAAGATGCGGCCGCGCAGGTCGTCGCCGTCCTCCTCGGCGCCAGCCGCGGCCGCGGGGGCAGGGGTCGGCGCGGCCTCGGACGAGAAGAAGGGCCCGTGCGCCGCGAGGGCGGAGCGGCGGAGGGGGAGGCCCGAGCCGGGTCGCCTGGCGCTGGCGGCGGCGGCTCCGGCTCCGGCTCGGGGAAGCACCGCCGCCATCTCGTGCGGTCCGAAGTGCGGCGGCGTGTGATTTCGTCCCGATCGTGCGAAATGTGCAGCGTTCTCTATCTTTGCTGGGCCAGCCGTTGAAGGGCTGAGACGTGGAAGTCGCGCCTTGGACAGTCTGGGCTGCAACGTTGGGCTGGACTGCAACCACGCACACGAGGAGGGCATCCCTAGCTCTAGCGGGCCTTTTCTCAGAAAACAAAAGGCTCTAGCGGGCCTCACCAGCAAGCCGCGCTGCCTCACACGCGGCTCGTAGGTCCCGTCTTTTAGATTAAAAGAACTAGGTGAGATTTAGAGATCATTGCTAGAGCTAAGTGTAAAAAACTGGCCCTAAAAAAACAGAGAGAGAGCCCTTACTCAACAAGTAGAGGATCTAATCTAACAGCTATTGCTGAAGATGTTCTGGGGTTCCCTCTATTATGCAATCATTCGTTCTAGCAGGCGGAGTTTGCCGGCGTCTTTTTAGAGTGGCATTGTTTATTCCATACTTTTTATATCGGTTAAAAGAAAAACGCGCAAGCACCAGTAGGCGCACAGATCGCACTCACATCACACCACCTATGCCAGGCACACATGCGTATCGCATCCAGCAAGCCAGTTTTCGACACTGATGGACGCACTCATTCTTGTTCTCTTGTGTGAATACGTGGGCATCCTGCCAACATACCAATGATTTCGGTCCATCCTAGACGATCAATGAAACAGGATGGTGGTTTTTGGTATGGAGTCAAGCAGGGGAAAGTCCCTGGAGATGACGGGGTTGAACTCAAAATTAATCTTAACAAACTCTCTGAATCTGAATTTCCTAATACACGTCAATTCGGAGGATTTCCCCATGATACTGGATTTCAACCGCCCCCCTTTCTTTTGACATTAAAATTAACACATTCCCCAACCAACTCAATTGGATTTGTTCAACGTACTGTAATAGGGCCAAGGGATTATATTCCAATGCAAAGGCAGCTCAGTAAATTCTGTATACTATAGTATGTCAGCGGACTATTTCTAATCTGCTGGAGCAAATTTTCCAAGTAACGTTGGCATAACTTTGAACAGGCCCGAGCAAACTACAGAAACGTAACATTTTAATAATTTATCATCTAAAGTGATACACTATATTACAGCCATGTCATGAACGATATTCAGTTTGGAGTAAATAAAAGATACACATGATCATTCTTTCACCATGGTACAGAATAGCCGTGCCTCAAAATAGCGAGGCCACAGTTGAATGTTTATTCTACAGTATACGAGTACCATGAGCGTTCAGATGCTAATAACCTGAAGTCCTATCACAAGCACACTTCTTTTTCGTCAACATCGGTGGATGCATGCTCGGATGTCTCCTTCTCGATCTTCTCAAGGAAACTGAGCATGACTTCAAGGCACTTGTCATCTGCGCGTCAAAAGATAGTCATATATCGTGGTTAGTTTGGCGGTCAGGCGCAGTTGATATTTAGGCAATAACATTCCTAATAGAAGACTCGGTTAGTAAAGGACTGAAGACTGGCTTAGTAAAGGGTGCTGAACGCTGGATTAGACTGACGAGAAGAAATTTATTAAGTCGAAGGCAGAGGAGATTACCAAGCCTTGGAACTGTGTGGCCCTTTGGGTGACGAATTACGAACGGATCCACGCATGATTCTATGAGCTTCTCACCATGAGCTTTGAGGAAGTCGTTGTCACCTGCAGTGCAGAGCATGCAAACGTGTTCAGTTTTCAGTGATTGGGTACTTAGAGCATCTCCAAGAGTTCCTAATATTTTCTCTCCAAAACTTGTTGTTTATCAACCCCAAATAGGTATAGGGAGGCAAAAAAGAGTTTATCTCCAATAATTCCCTATTTTTATTCCTAAAAATGAGAAGTTGTGGCTCCACAAGGATAATTCCATGGCTTTTATGACTGGCGGACAGTAGCTTCTTGCAAGTCAGATTGTCGATGATTTAGGGCACGAGAGAGCTTGAAATTTGGGGGAAAAGAAAGAGGAGGACGAGAGGGTTCCGTTTTACCTCTTACTTGCGTTTGTGATGCACCATAGCAGTTAGAATCGGTGCCGAAAGAAGTGGCGGCGGACGCAACTCCCTAGCTCCACTCGCCGTGGTCAGATTCGCTTGATGCCTAGCTCCAACGCTTGATCCCTAGCGTAGTCACAGCCGGCCACGCAGCAAGCCGCCCAATGACCAACGCTGCAAGAAGCAGGTCGCCCATGCCTAGTGCCGCAGCTGGCAGCCCATGGCCAACGGGGCGACGAAAAATGGGCCGCGGGAGGGTAGATCGGGAGTCATGGAATTGTGGGTATCTTTACTCACAAAGATGGGCAATAGGCCAATTGTTAGGAGATGGAGAGTTAGGATAGAAAACTATTGGAGAAGTTTTTTTTCTTTTTTCTCTCCAAAAAAACAAGAATGGAGGAGTGAGATTGGGAACTCTTGGAGATGCTCTTAGCTGACCACCGGTTCACCTCTAAATCTACCAAATTAAATAATAATAATAATAATAATAATAATAACAAGAATAATAATAATAATAATAATAATAATAATAATAATAATAATAAAGAACTGAAAATAATAGAGAATTGAACCATGTGCAACTAAAGCTTAGTTGACCGAAAGCGAAATGACCACATAAATAAAACAAACGATTGTAGCACGGCAGCACTTGTTAAATGCATGATGGAACGTTTTAGGGGCCAGGCAACCGTTACTTTTCGGGCTAGAAAAACAAATTCGATAATGTTGATTCGTATTAAGAGATGCAAAGAGGGCATATGCGTTAATTTTTTATTCGCGGCATATCGCTACACGACTAAGTCTAGAAGTGAAGACGCCCGTCCATACATGAAGCCAAAGCAATAGCAGAGTGTAATGCCGTCTCCACCCTATTCATCTGACATGCCGGCAAGAAAAGATACGAAAACGGAAGCACGCAACGACGTCCCTACCGATGCAACTCTTTGGACGCAACCAACCAACCAACCAACCAACAAACAGGCATAACAATCGAATGATGCGGGCAAGACATTCAGGTACCGATGAAGTGAAGCGAGGGGCAAGTGATCTTGCTGGCGTACGCCTTCTCGACCAGGGTCGGAGACCGGAACTTGGCGCCGCAGATGATTATCAGGTACTTGATCTTGGGAACTCTTGTCAGGGCCAGCCCCTGCCATGAAAGCACAGAGGAGGCAATAAGGTCAGCGAAAGATGCAAGCGCTAAGAACTAGAAGCAGAACTTGACCTGCTCTGTTCTAAGGGTAGTACTCCGCATCAACTATGAACCGTGAGCTTACTCGTTCTTGCAGCCCGGGAAGCGCCGCGGATAGAATGGCACCCTGGTATCAACATCGTGATTCGCAATCGTTAATCAAACACAAACAACTGGTTAATCAGCATAGTTTTTTTTTTTGTAAGGAGAAGGTTATCTCAAACTGAGCTGCGTACCTGGGAGAAACCCATCAGCCCGTCGAAGGGGCCATCTTTGATCATCAGCTCCTCGATGTAGGCCAGGCACTCGTCGAAATTCCTGTACTCCGTGAAACCCTGTTTCGGAGGAAGCAGATCGGTGAGTACAGGGAAAGCCGACTAAGCTCAGATCCACGCCGTAAAAAGGGGCCAAAAAAAGCTAAGGAAATCACAACTTTAATTTTATAACGAAATAGGCGGGAAGGATCGGATCGGGAGGAGGAGGAGGAGGAGCAATTGACTGGGCGGGCGGGCGCGCGCGCGGCGGCGGACCTTGTCGAACTGGAACCACTCGTAGTACGGCGGGTCGAAGATGCCCTCGACGTCGGACTTGCCCTCGGCGGGGAACGGCGCGTCGGCGAAGACGAGGTCGAGGCGCGCGGTGACGTCGGCGGGCCACTTCCCCAGCACCTGCTTGCGCATGATCTCGGCGCTGGTGCGGAAGCCGTGCAGGCACAGGAACCGCGGGCGCCGCCGCCCCTCCGCCGGCCGCTCCTCGCCGCCGAGGCTGCCCATCGCGCGCGGATCGACCCGGGCAGCCGAGCCGAGGACGGGGCGCGCCTGGTCGCCGGCTCGTCGGTCGCTGGCGGCGCGTCGAGGGGTGGAGGCGGCCGCGGCTGGGGGCTCTGGCTGGCTGGGCGGCCGCGGCGTGGGGGCGGCGGGGTATAAATTGTTCGGATTGAGATCCGCTGCAGTGGTGGGGCCCGACGGGAGGGAGGGAGGGAGGGAGCCGTGGTTCTGGGAGTGCGGGTGGGGCGCGGGCCGCGTGCGCCCGTGTCGTGGACTCGTGGCGCCTGCGGGAACCGCGTGGTGGTGGTGCGCGGTGGGCTCTCGAGGTTTTTTGCGTAGGAGTCGACGTCCGGCTATTGGTGATCCGTACCGCACGTGGGGTTGGGGGCAGGTGGATCGGACGGCTGGCTGGGTGTTTCGCTGCGGGTGGGTCGGTGGCTTGGCGCGGTGCGGATACCTGTAAGCATCGGAACAGTGGCTCTGCTGCCGCGGCGCTGTTCGGATGGCAGACGGGCGGTCAGCCAGCGAGCTGCGGGTGATTATTCGTTCTGGATTGAGGCACGTTTAGTTTCCACCCCATAAACTCCGTAAACAAAAAAAATATCACATCCAATGTTTCGACACATATATGGAGTACTAAATGAAATCTATTTATAATTTTTTTTTTGCATAGATAGGCTGTAAATCGTGAGACGAATCTAATGAGCCTACTTAATCCATGATTTGCAACAGTGATGCTACAGTACCATCTGCTAATTATTGATTAATCATAGATTAATTAGCATCATTAGATTCCTCTCGCGATTTACAACCCATATGTGCAAAAAGTTTTATAAATATACTTCATTTAGTACTTTAAATTAATAAGATTCCATCAAAAAATTTTTTGCGTTCAAACTAAACTGACTGAGTGAGCTAGGGAGGATCGGACGGCTCATAAAACGCTGTTTGGTTCACTAGAACACCTAGTACTAAAAAAATTTATATGCATGAAGTACAAAACGAAATTTATTTGTAAATTTTTTTTTACAGATAGGTACAACTTTGCACGACGAATCTAATGACGATAATTAATTCGGTATTGACTACAGTAATGCTACAGTACCATCCTCTAATCGTGCGGCCAAAGATCTCATTAGATTCGTCTCGCGGAGTAGCGCAGAGTTGTAGAGTTAGTTTTGTAAACTGCCTTTATTTAATACTAGTAATTAATGATTAAAATTTCCTAGTACAACTAGTACTAGAACCAAACAGACCTAAAATTCGAAGGCCTACAACCTTCATGACGAAGGAAATGAGCGGTCAAACAGAGTAGTCGATCGACCGATGCTGGTTTGGCGCAAGCAGTTGACGGACGCGCAGTCAGTTTGTTCCCGGCCCCACCACCTGACGGACCGGACCCACACCTACCAGACCGCAGAACTGGTGCGGCCAGGGGGCTGCCTGCGCAGGGGCGGTCGTCCAGCCTGCGCTCGTTGTCACGGCCGCGCAACTGTGCTGCACGAGCCACGACACGTACGGCGGCCCGGACTGGCTGGGGGAAGGCGAGCCGGGCTTGAGCCGCGGGCCCGTCGTGAGGAACAAACAAACAGGTCGTCACGCACGAAGCCGCCCGTCGTACTGGCTGAGTCGTGCTACATGTAGTATATGAAGTCGTCGTGACTCGTGACCCGCCAGGTCGTACGTGCAGTGTACTTGGAAGCCTTCTAGAAGCTCCAATGCACGCGTTGCCCTTTTCATTTTCGAGCGACTAATGTTGCAAATGTATTCAGTGTTCTGTGTTCGGCCGCCACGTTGAGGATGCTTTGTTTTTTGGACACGGCGAGAGGGCTTGGGTCTTTTAACGGGCCAAAAAACAAATCTAGCGTACAATACTGAATACATTTGCAAACACGTGTTTTGGTAGTGCTTTACGTTGTTGGGCCAGCCCACTCTACAGTGTCCGCTAGACATTTAACGCAGCGGGATGTATCATAGCAAACAGAGTTTATTTTAATTTTTATATTATTTTTTTCGATTTATCAGAAATATATGTCGTGATATTTTTTTTCTCAAAAATGTCACCCAGCCGCCGGTTCATCCGGCGGAAGGTTGTTACCGCCGTATGAACCGGCGGTAGGCTCCTACCGCCGTGGGCCGTGGTGGGCCGGATCTTACCGCCGGTTGAAACGGCGGTAGTTCCACCTACCGCCGTTTCAACCGGCGGTACGGTCCGGCGTATTAAATCCGCGCTCGCCCGCTCCCCTAGCGCCGCCACTCGCCCGCTCCTCCCACGGCGCCGCCCGCTCGCTGCCCCGCACCGCCGGCCGCCCGCTCGCCCGCCCGCTCCGTCGGCCGCGCGGCTCGTCAGGGGCGGCCCCCGCATGCACGCCCGGCCCCCGCGCGCCGGGCTTTGGCCGGCGGCGCGGCTCGCCGGCGCTCCCCCGGCCGCCGCACCGAGGCGGCACTCGCAACTCGGATCGCAGGTAAATTTTAAAACTTAATTTTAGTAATAATAGATGGTAGATTAGAAATATTAGTGATTTAAATATAGTTTTAGATGTACAAATAGTTTTACTAAATATTAGTGATTTGTAAAATAAGTTATTTTGATAGAAAATCGTAGAACATGTAAGTGAAAATATTAGTTTACATACAAATATAATTGAAAATATTAATGAGTTCAAACAGACATATTAGTCTCATAAAAATATTATTAATTGATATTATATTATATAAAAGCAGAAATTGTTGTCAGTAATAGAAATTGTAGAGAAACAATTAAGATAGATGTAAAAATAGCCGAAATATTTTTTAGCGTTGATTAAATTCTAATGACGAGTAATTAATGTCGTAAATATTGGCAGGCATGTCAGATGATTTGTATTTTCAAGTGTTTTATGGGTCAGGAGAAGTTAGATATAGTCCTGAAGGGTAGATTTGTCAGAGTTTAGCTCGATCACAAAAAAAATACCCCGAACTAGAGAGAGGACTTGGATTTCAATATCCAATTGGCTATTTAAAGCTTTCGGCCTTAGTCGAGATGAATATGAGATCTCTATCATGGCAGTGGTCAGTCGAAGGGAACCAATATTTTGGGAGCTATTGCCGCTTGAAGGGACGTAAAACTGGAAGAACTATGTCAATATAAGTAGTAGCTGATGCTTACCGCTTGTGTTGTTTGTTCAAGCATTCGGGAAGATTAGTTTTAGAACTGAAGCGGGTGGAGATCATGAAGAGCAGGGAGATATAGTATCAGAAGAAACCGAAACGATGCATGAACCTCATGAAGAAGGTGGTGAACTCGAGATTTTAGAAGATGATAGACATGCTGCACACGAACCTCGTCAAGCAACTGGTCAGGCTGATGAAGGGGAAAACATTCCAGAGATAGTTGAAGAGTTTCAGAGGGAGGGTGAACAACAGCACAATACAATGAATGATGACTCCTCGGATGATGATGATGATGACGATGATTATCATGTCCCACACCACTGGTCCGGGTATGATTTTTCAAAATTAAGTGTAAATGAAGGTGAAGCGGTCCCTTGGGAGTACAGGCAAAATGAGGTATGCATCGGTTCGGTCTATGCCAACAGTGACAATATGAAGGAATCTATAAAACGTTGGTCGACTCTCTCTTTGCAAAGACAGTTCAAAGTTGTTAAGAGTAGTCCGAGAACCTATGACGTGAGTTGTGTGAGAAGCGAATGTCCTTTCAGGGTGTACGCTTCTATAGGCAAGTGGCAGGATTTTTGGGAGGTCAAAAAAATTGTGGAGCACACATGCCAGCTTGAGCAATTAGAACCACAACACCGCAACCTCAGTGCAGGTTTCATAGCTAACTACATGTACCCTTTGATCGTGGACAATCCTAGTTATGAACCTAAGTCAATCATTTGTGCTGTTGAGGAGGAGTTTAAATATAAAATTAGCTACAACAAAGCTTACAGAGCGAAACAAAAAGCGCTGCAGATGAGGTGGGGGACGTATGAAGCTTCATATCACAATATGCTGACATTGCTGCACACTATATGTCTTAGAAATCCTGGTAGCTACTATGACTTGAAAACGTATCCATCTGCCTAGAAGCTTGAAAAGCAGGTACTCCAACGGTCGTTCTTGGCCTTGGGCGCTTGCATTGAGGCGTTTCTGCACTGCCGGCCAGTCATTTGTATAGATGGGATTGGTTTTTGCAGTGGGTGAAGCAGATGATTGTCAAAGATGTAGAGAACGTGTGTTTGATTCATGATCGGCACAAGGGTATATTACAAGCAATTGATGACATACAGAATGGTTCTACTGAGCGTAGTAGGACTGCACTTTGGCCGGACCTAAAGAGTAGGTGGTGCATGAGACATATGGAGGCAAACTTTTATAGCCAGTTCAAGAACAAAACCCTTATGAAGCTATTCAAGCGGTTATGCAGCCAGAATCAGGAAAGGAAATTCAACTTCCTATGGAAAAAATTGGATGAGCTAACAAAAAAGCAAACGGCAGAGCTAGCGAAGAGATCTGTCAATACAGAGGAGGACGACCAGGTCTCACTTGAAGACGTGGACTTGGACGGTCCGAATGTCAGGCGCAAAAGGAGAAGGGCAATTAAGACATTCTCGGAGTGGATTGAGCACGAACCAAAAGAGAAATGGGCTTTACTGTTTGATGAAGGAGGTGGTAGGTACGGTTTAATGACTACGAACCTAGCCGAGGTATACAATTGTGTGCTGCGTGGTGTAAGATCATTGCCACTTGTTGGGATCGTGGAGTTCTTCTTGTATCGCACGTGCGAGTACTTTAGGGACCGTTACGGTGTGGCACAGAAAGATATGGTCAGTAATCGCAAAGTTTACGGATACAAGGTTACGGAGTATATGGAGGAAGCTTTCAAAAAGGCCCGTTTACATCGGGTGACTCCAGTTGGCTCTATGGAACGTCGGTACGAGGTGATGTGTAGGGACAAAGGCCGAATGGGGGGCCGGCGTGAGAAGCATGTGCAGGAGTGTGTTCTCCGTCCTGATGCTTGTATTGCTCATGTCATAAGCCAAAACTGCTGCACCTGCCGTGCACACATGTCATTGCTGCCTGTTTTGAAGCTGGTGGACTACAGCCTCGTATGTATGTCTCAAATTACTTCATGAAGGAAACTATTTGGATGACTTGGAGGCACGAGATTTATGGGTTCCGCATCCTGGGAGACTTCGTAACTGATCCTGGACACAATGCAATATACATTCCGGATCTAGATCCAGAAATGTTTCAAGGGGTGGGCCGACGCAAGAAGAAACGCATTAGAAATAACATGGATCGATCGGAGGCTCGTCGAGACGTTCGCCTCTGCTCGAAGTGCCATGAGACGGGTCATACGTACAAGGATTGTACGGCATTGAGTTATGGTAGCCGCACAGATGGAGCGGGCCCATCGGAAGCTGCTCCAATTCCGGCAACGCAGGCAACGGGTCGTCGTGGCCGCCGTCCGAACAACGATGGCCTTATGTGATCGACGACGAATGTCATCTGTGTCATTCGCTATTGAATCATGTTCGATGTTAAATTATGTAATATTAAGAACTAATATGTCTTAAACTGGTTTTGTCTTGGCGTACGAATATTTGTTGTAATGTGTGGTGCAAACGTATGTTCAACTTTGTTGCTGTAATTGGAAATTAAAGTTATATGATATGTAATTTGTTGTGCATCATTTTTTAGTTTATTACGTTATGTTTTATTTAGTATTTTATTAAGTATTTGTTGTATTACTTAATTTTATTATGCTTAATATTGTTATTTATGTTCTGAAATTTTTTCTAATAAATCTTATTATACAGGTATGGCGCACGAGGAAGGAGCCACCCCTGAGTTGCTCGATGCTCTCGTCGACAAGCACCACCGGTCGTACATGTCTGCGGTCCGTGGCATAAGCTTAGGGACGTTTCGGGCTCGTGTGCCCATGTCGACGATGCCGATACACTGTCACTGGGTTCCTAGGTACGGGTTACATTTGTCACATATTTTAATTATTTCCGTAACCGTTTGTTGTAACTTGATGTTTCATTTTCGCGATGCAGGTTACACGCTTCAGGTCTTCTCCCGATTGCGCGACTTGTGGAGGGAGATATGGCCGACCCTGCACGTCGACCTAGGGACAGGGCTCCACGGTTTCAGTTCGACATGTCCCTCCTCGCGGCACTTCTCGACCGTTGGCATCCAGAGATGCACACGTTTCACCTCCCGGTCGGTGAGATGACCACTACTCTTCAGGACGTGGCGATGCTTCTAGGCTTGCCATGTGCTGGACGAGCCGTGGGCGCAGAGGACGTGGGACTCTCGTGGCGCGACGACCTTTTGGCTCGGTTCACCGGCGTTCAGCGCAACGAGCTAGCGTTGCCGTACCGTCCCTTGCCTGCGAAGTAGGATGTGTGAGCGGTGTTGAGCGTGCGAGGGTACAAGTCAGGAACGAGAGGTCGTGTCCGTGTTTAAAGTGGTAGCAGTGAGCGTTGTGGAGCGTGCGAATACTGAAGGTAGGTGTAGTGAGAGGTCCTGTTGTTTTTTAAAGTGGAATGAGTGCGCGCTGTGGAGCGTGCGAGTGCAGAACCGTGGACGACTGTGGAGCTGTGAGAGGTAATATCTATGTTCAAAGTGCTTGCACGATGCAGGCAGCCCTGCGTGTATAAAAGACCACCTTGTGGTTGACGAGAGCACAAACTTGCAATTCATGTTCCACATTTTTTTAATTAGCCCAAACAAACAGCTATGAGCTCCTCATTCTCCCGGGCAGCTTTCCGTCGGGAAATGGAGGCTAAATTAGGACCCTCTCCTAACGATCCCAATAGATGTATTACAGATTGCAAGGTATGGCCGAAAGGTGTAGAGCCACCCGATTGCTATTGCCAAATGCGTTGTGTTCCGAACATATCTCGTGATTACGAGACTTTTGGCCAGAGGTATTAGTGTTGCAAGAATATCGAGGAAGTCCAAAAAAGAGGTGCAACATCACATGTATAGATTAATTTATAAATATGCTTTTGTTATTTTTAATAATTTTGAATCGTTTCTTGTTTGCAAAAGTACGCTGGTGATGACACGCATACGCATTGGTGTCATTTCCATGAGTGGATTGACACGTGGATCACTCGTCGTGATCAGCAATATATGGAGTGGTTGAAGAAGGTGAATGAAGATTTACGCAAATGCGAGCGTGCAAAAGCAGATATGGCGGGACGTGATAAGGGTACTGCCCGTGAATGATTGATGTTGTACTGCTCCGTCTGCATAAATAATGTAACATTTGTTCGAATTACCTAAGACATGTTAGGTTTAGTCTTGGACCTCGTTACCGTACCTTGCAACAGGTCCTGACATGCCATGTCATGTGTTGTGTGCGTTGAATTGTGTGGACTATTATTTTATTTGTGTTCAATGTATGAACGGTGATTGTTTTGTTTGTTTTTATTGTGTGTACTGGCCGATATATGCCCATGGAGTTGTCATCACGTCGGTCTGAAAAGTTTATTTGTAGAGCAATGCTTATGAAAAATCTTGTTGTAGCTCATGTTTTATGAAATGGGTACTTGTAGTAGAAAGTACACAATGCATATTAATTAGACATTTAAATTACTAAAATAATTGCACTGGCATGTACATGGAACACGCTAACGTCGTGTTCCATTTAGACCTAACATGCCTTAGGGAATATGAAATTCGAACATTACATGATAGTCATCTACTGAGTGCACCGAGGATACTTCTCCTTCCTAATAGCCTCGGGCCCCGCCTCCTTCGCACGGCGGGCCCTCTCTCGCTTCCCTCCTCTCCCTATCAGCTTCACGCTCCTCCGCCTGCCGACGTTCCACATCTGCGAACCTCTTCTGGATCTCTTCTTTATCTTTCTTGCGGTTCTCCTCCATTTTTTCTTCTTGCAGCATTCGCTGCCACCTTTGCGCAGCCCACCTTGCTTCGCGCTCAACGTGTTCCTTAGCTTCGGTCGATTGCTCCGTGTCCAGCCACTGTATGAAATCACAAAGAGGTGGTGGACTCTATTTCCAAGCCGAGTTAAAATTAACTTACTAAACTCCGAAACCCCAAACTAGATAGTGCGAAGTGATACCTTCGCTTTGTCCTTGCCGTAGCGTTTTGGTGGATCGTACTCGTAGTTCTCACACATAAAGAACCTCCTGCTGAAGTCATGGCCCAAAACATTGGACTCCATCAGCTTGCACAACGAACCGCAGAAACACATTGTAACCTGCACTCCTTGAGGCACAGGTTCTCTAATCTTGTTCCATGGAATATAGGTAAAACCAGAGAAAGACATGGTGGTAGTGCGGGGATGGCTAGTGACTTCGTATGAGATGGGGTGATGTACTATTTATAGATGGAGCTATTTGGTTTATATGCAAGGTTCACGCATGTCTATCACCGTTTCAAACGGCGGTAGGTCCTCCCACATTTTTAATTATAATGGGGTGCACAAGAATCTGATGCATGGTGACAGGACATCGAAATCGTAATTAAAACTCATGAATATATCATAAAAATTTATTTTCACATTGTATTAGAGTTAAATCTAATTTGTATTAATTTTTTCAAAAATATTTTCCTAACCTCCGCTGTCTCTATTATTTTCTGAAATATTTCTAAACGTAAAGAAAATAATTACAGTACAGACAGCATATCAAATAATTAAACAGTTAATTATAATACCGAGAGCATATAAAATAATTAAAAAAAGTGCGAATACCTACCGCCATTTCAAACAGCGGTAGGTCACTGGGCGTCTACAGTCGGCTATAGCCGCGCTGTAGCCTGGCGGTAGCACCTACCGCCGGTTCATTCGGCAGTTGGTTGTTACCGCCGGATGAACCGGCGGTACGTTGCATGGGCCGTGAGCCAAGGATCTTACCTCCGGTTCATCCGGCGGTAACAACCTTCCGCCGGATGAGCCTGCGGCTGGGTGACATTTTTTTAAAAAAGATCGTGACATATATTTTTGATAAATCGAAAAAAATAATATAAAAATAAAAAAATTCTGGCAAACACGTGTTTTGGCCCAAGAAGAACTGAAGAAGCTTTCGTGCCCTCCACGGCCGGCAGACCTGGTTGGATAAAAAAAAAACCTTTCGCCATGGCGCTTCTTCTACCGCCAATATATTATTGGAGAAATAATGTGTACACTCTCCAGCTGTGATGAAATTTATCATAGACCTCCATCTCGTGACCAACCGTGCGATCTCATATTCCATATGAACGATAAAAAATGTATTTAATTTTTTTTACCGTATACCATCTGCCATCATGCATGGGCTCAAACCGATGGCGACATAAAGTTTTTCACCGGCCTGAGGTGACATAAAGGCTCATCGAGTTGTGTGAGGCTGCATAAAGGTGACATAAAGGCCCTGTTTGTTTCCGCGTCCAGGAGACGCGCTTGCTGGGGACGCGCGGCACGGAGAAGCGAGCCAGAAGTCGCTTTCCGCTTTTCACCGGCCGCAGTACAAATTTCGCGTTTTGCTACCGCTGCGTTTGACAGAAGCGAGAAAAACGCCGGGCGTTTGGCGGGATTTTTTCGTCGGCTCGCTTCTCTCCGTCGAGAATCCGATTATAAGCGGTCCCAAACAGGCCAAAAGGCTCATCGAGTTGTGTGAGCCTGCATAAAGCTGACCCACCTGTACTGTATTGCCAATCCATTTTCAATCCGTGAGCCACTTATTTCAAAATTTATCAAAAAAAACTACCGTTGCACATGGTCATCTTCTATTTTTTTTCTTTAATTTGAATGAGAACACGTTTGTTTGAATATACATCAAGGTACCATTTTCGATATACACAAGAATCCATAAACACACGTTACTCAAATCGGAGTACCACGGGGTACCCAACTGTACCAATGCTATTTAGTGTTGAGTACTACAGTGTACTCAACACCACCAAAGCTCATTCACGTTGTACACCTAGGTTCGAACATATTTTTGAGTGTGATTCCAAAGATTGGAGGACACAATTCTGTATGTCACGATGTATATTAACAATAATAAGAACACATACAAATTCTTCCTGTACATGCACAGTTTGCGCCAAGATCACTCTAATTTACATTTTGCTACTTGACAATATTTCTCTCCCTGCCATCCGTCTCTCCTAAAAAATGGATGTACAATGCGAAATTCTGTCTGGCACCTAATAAATCTGTAGAAAACATTTTTGAGATGCCTCAGTGCTACTGACCTTGTGGTCGTTCGGAGTTTTGGACAGCGAGCTGAATATCCCGTACACGAACACCGTGTTCAGGGCCGCCACGGGGACCACCAGGAACTGCCTCCTCGCCGGCGACGTCGAGTGGTCGCTGATGGCGCCGACCTCGAGGGCCTCTGCGGCGGCCAAGAACGCGGCGCCGAGGCCGGCCACCCCGGCGCTCTTCAGCCTCGCCAGCGCGGGCCTCCCCACGCCGTGGCACATGGTCACGGTCAGCACTAGCACACGCGCCACGGCGCCGCGGAGCGCGCCGTAGGTGGCCGCCCAGAACACGCGCGTGCTGCCACAGTGATGGTGAAGCAGTGCAGCCCTGGAGGTGTCACGCGGCGCCGCCAACGCCGGTGGGCTCGAGTCTCCTGCGAGATGTCCGCCAGAACACGCTCCTCCACCCGTCGTCGGCGATGCGGTGGAAGAAAAGCAGGCGCTCACCATGCCAGGTCGGCTATCCACCTCGCTCCGTGATGACGATGCAGCGTGTCGCCGGGTCCGGCTGCTCGTGCGCGGAGATGAAGTAACCTCGGGTGCCCCAAATCGTGTGGCGGTCGTGGAACAGGCTGCCCGCGGCCTCCGGGAGCGGCTTGGGGCACTCGGACCCCGGCCGATACAGAAAAAACTCGCTGCGCCCGTCCGCTCGAAGACGAACGCGACCATATCGTCAGCGTCATCCGCGAACTTGGCGTTGAAGTTGACGGACACGTCGTCCGTGTGGCACAGCCCATCGAGCTCCGAAGCATCGGGAGCATCGTCCGAGAGGGCCGGCACGGCGAGGGGGAGACTTCAAAGACGAAACCGAAGACGCCGCAAGGGACGCGCGCAGCCCAGCGCCGGCCGTTCCCATGCAGCTGCACTACCACCATCACCACCATCTTGGCACTCTGCGGTGTTCCTCCCCTCGGTGCCCGCCGCCATGCGCATCCCTGCGCGGCTGTGGTCGCACCCCGCTGCTGCGCACATGCGGCTACCCCAGATCTGAGCTCGGCAACGCCGGATCTGGACTTGCCATCGCCGAATCCAACTCGGGTGGCCTGGTACTGGATCTGGCCGTAGCATCGCCTCTGCTCGGGCCAGAGCACCGTGAATGCCGGCTTGCAAGAGAGGGCCAGACGGGAGAGGAGAGGGTACGAGCTTTTCAAATGACGTTGAAACTCTGTGAAGAGAGAAGAGTACTATTTTTATTATGTATAGTATATAGTTCTGTATATGTACTGTGATCCCTATCGTATAAATGCGTTGATAAAATACTAATGTACCACGATTCCATATCTCGAAACACGTCCAGATGAGATCCACTTTAGTTTCATGGAGTATATTATCATACTCCCTCCGTGCTAGAATGTAAGTCAAGCTAGAGTTTTTAGGACATATTATGGTTATATAGAAAAAACTCTTCCACTCCTAATTATTAAATATTGAGAATTTGCTAATTAAAATAGTAT
Source organism: Panicum virgatum (assembly GCF_016808335.1). NCBI lineage: Eukaryota > Viridiplantae > Streptophyta > Magnoliopsida > Poales > Poaceae > Panicum > Panicum virgatum. The sequence continues at coordinate 34,413,107 of NC_053142.1, read as the reverse complement.
GCCTTTTCCCATGCACACCCTCCATATATACCTCATCTACATATTGCATGCACATCTTTCTAGTGGGAAAGACCCGAAAACGATGCACAGTTAAGATGGTTGGGTTCACTCTCAATCTAGAATGACTTATATTTGAGGACAAATTTTGAATCCCAAAATATAAGCAAAAATGACTTACATTTGAGAACGGAGAGAGCAGTTCTTATTAGAGGATTTTGTTACGACTACCATGCATAATGTCGCCATGGGATCTGGTGCAGTCGTGCCAGATCGACGGGGCGCTGGCCCCTGTCAGGCACGCAAGATCCGCTCGATCCCGAAAGCGGAAAAAAAAAGGCACGGAGGATCTCGGCTCGGCACAGCTCTCTGCAGACTGGACGACACGACCGCCGAACGAGCTGCTCGCTGCCCGTACCCCACCCGACACACCATCCCGCCAGCGAATCCTCCGCTCCGCGCCGCCGCTGCCGCCGCGCATTCCGGTCCCGACCAAGGATAGGTTCGCGCGTGCGGCGCGCCGATGCCACCTGGCGATCGCTGATCCGACCCACCGCGATCGCGCGAGGTGGATGGCATCGCCGAAAGCTGGTACTAGTAGCTCGCTCGGCAGCCACCTGCGGCGAACTGCCGCGGGAGAAAGATCGCGGAAGCACCTTCGTCACCAGAGCAGCGCGTCTGTTCGATCTGCCGTGTGGGGGGCACCACGCCCGGACGGCCGGTAGTACACGCGGCTGCTACGACGTGCGCGCCGATCCGGTTGTTCGGTTCAGTACTTCAGTTGGGTTCAGTCCAAAGACTCCAACGCGACCGTGGAACGAACCAGCAACTACCCCAAGGTGCCGGTGGTGGCCCGGCCGGGTGCGCGGCGGCGGAGCGACGCGCTTGCGCGCGACATCATATACTCGTATCATCAGCTTCTCTCTGTCTCCTTTTTCGTGCATGGTTGCAGATTTTCAACACGCGATTGGAAATTCGAAACCCTCCTCGCCATTAGATTAGTTCGTCGGGTCGACGGCGAGTTCGGTCGCTGTCAAATTTTTTTGACGTTCGAATTGAGTTGAGCCTTTCTTCCTTACTTTCTTTCTTTCTTTTTGAGGATAGAGTTGAGTTGAAGATGGAATAAATTGGGCGGGTGTATTTGTCTTGTGGGTGGCTGGGTGTATAGAGTTTAGTTAAGAGGGTGTAAATATGATAAAAATTTAGCGTACTGTCGTGTTTAAGTGTTTAATGCCTTAATTAAAAGAAGAAATCACTGTTTTTCCATTTTTAGGGGGTGCATAAGAACAGGGGAACTAAGGGTGACTGTCCTAAAAACGCCATGTGTTAGGGCTCAGCCTTCATCGTTAAACCTAAGAATAATTAACCTCGGCGTTATTGATGGATTGGCAATCGTTGCTGCTAGCGTTTGCCGATCGTGTTATATTTCCCCCCCCCCAAGGGAACGGCAAGAGATTTGCCGTAATAATTTTTTGACGAGGGGAACGAACTGATCGTGTGGTATTTATTTCGAGGATAAAGTCTGTTTTTCAACCCTGAACTATCACGATAGTCCGATTTTGACCCTTGAACTACGAAACCGGATATCCTACACCTCCAACTAACGAAACCGTTTGAAAAACAACCCCGGCTCAACCAAAGGCGGTTTTGCTACAGTAAAATGTCCGAATTTCTGGAATTTCACACCTCTCTCAATTAAATAATAAAGAAAGCATAGTTAATATTGTCTAAAAATGATGATATTTTTTTGGGAGGTAGATCAAAAGACAAGGAATTTATTTTGGCTAGATGTGATACATTAAACATAATGAAATTTGAATTATAAAATTTTAAAAATGGGTAGAATTCAAAATTTCTTGAATTTTTGGGTTAGCTAAGCCTTTGATAAAAATGAAATAAAAATATGATAATTCATAATTTTTTATTTAGTTTAATAAGTTATTTTTTATTGGCCCAAGTTTTTATGAAAGTTTTTGAATTCCTTCGCAATGCTCAAATTTGAATCAAATTTGATTCCTCAAATTTTAATTTATGAATTTTCTATAGAACTTGGGCCAATAAAAAGTACCAAACTAAACTAAATAAAAAATTATGAATTATCATATTTTTAATGCATTTTTATCATAGGTTTAGCTGACCTAAAAATTCAAGGAATTTTGAATTCTATCTATTTTTAAAATTTTATAATTCAAATTCCTTTATGTCTATTGTAGCACATCTAGCCAAAATAGATTCCTTGTCTTTTGATCTACCTCCCAAAAAAATATCATGAGTTTTAGACAATATTAACTATGCTTTCTTTATTATTTAATTGAGAGAGGTGTGAAATTCTAGAAATTCGGAAATTTTACTGTAGCAAAACCGCCTTGGGCTGAGCTAGGGTTGTTTTTTCAAACGGTTTCGTTAGTTGGAGGTGTAGGATGTCCGGTTTCGTAGTTCAAGGGTCAAAATCGGACTATCGTGATAGTTCAGGGTTGAAAAATAGAATTTTCCCTTATTTCGACGTGACAGCTGACTGGCTGCTTCCCTAATCTGCATAGCGATAGCAGCCTAGCGATAGGCTAGATGCAGTAGCTAGGATCGAATTCACAAATTTAGGTCCCGTTTAGTTACCAAAATTTTTCCTACAGTATCCGTCACATCGAATCTTTCGACATATGCATGAAGCATTAAATGTAGTTGAAAAATAATTAATTACACGGTTTAACTGATTAGCACGAGATGAATTTTTTAAACCTAATTAATCTATGATTGGATATTATTTGTCAAATAACAACGAAACGTGCTACAGTAATTTTTCGCGAACTTTTCACAAACTAAACATGGCCTACTTGTCTATGTACATTGGGTCTGGCATTTTCATCGATCCATTGATCGGTCCGTGCTGCCATGGTGTCTTGGCTACATCATGTCGCTGGTTTCCGTGAGGTGTGTGTTCCTATCCTTTTGCGGAGGGGTGGGATTTCTCGTCATCCCTGGTGATGACGTCTCTGTCCTGGTTGCCGATCCTTTTGGCGATAGCGGACACTTGTTCCGGTCGCCGGTCCTTGGGCCGGCGGCGGCGGATCTCTCAGCTCCTCCTTTTCTTCTTGTCTTGATGGTCGATGGGTGTTCATCGACTGCGACTCGTGCTGGACGGAGCTCTGGGGGACGAATCTTGTGGCAAATCCATGCGTTGGAGTCAAGCAAGGAGATGGGAGGTAGCTCTTGCTCGGCGACGGCGGCCAGCGCCGGCGTCTGGGTTGTTCGGCTTGGCAGGGGCCTCTCTGGAAGTTTGGGGGCCATTGATGTAATTTTCTTTGTTTCCAGGGGGTCCCTTGTAAGTTTCCGGGGATGTGCAACTTATTTAATATACTTCCCCTTCGCAAAAAAAAAATGTAGCTAGCTAGCTAGCAGCTGATGACCTCGGCCAGGAGCTTGTACCGCCGCACCCTCACCCGGTTGACCCGAGTCTTCCCCGCCCGCATCACCTCCTTGCTGCCGCTGGCATCGGTAACAATAATTTCCTCCGGCTGCGGCGGAGGCGGAGGCATCCTCTGCTCGGTCTTGTGTTTCTTCTTCACCGGGCGGCCGGGCTCCGCGGGCGGCCTCCTCGACGAGCACCCCTCGTGGCGCTGCTGCCGCTCCTCATCGGGCGCCGGCGCCGTCTTCCGCTTCTCCTTGGGACTACTACTGCTATTAGCCACCGCCGCGGCGGCGTGGCCGCCCGGCCGCCCGCCGTGGTCGGGCAGCGGCGGCTCCCGCAGGCACCAGTTGCACCGCCGGTACGCGGCCGCCCTCGGGTACAGGTCGCTGCAGTACCGGTGCTGCAGCCGGGTGCGGCAGCGCCGGCAGCGGAACAGCTCGCCGGGGAGGCCCTGGTCGCCGCACATGCAGCACACGGCGGCGGCGCTCGGAGACGGCGGCGGCGGCGGCAGCGACGCCATGGCGGCAGCAGAGAGTCCGGATCGAGCTAGGGGCCCGGCGCGGGGCGGGAGAACGAGAAGAGGCGAGGCCGGCGAGGGTCTATTTATGCCGACAGGAGGGGAGAGATGGAAGGAGGCTTTTGGTAGCAGGGATTTGTAGTAGTGTATGAACGCGGTTGTCGTGGAGAAGGCAGAAGACCCGCCCTGTCTTTGCTGCACGCATAGCGATCAGCCAGGGCCCAGGGGACCCACGGCCTCTCGTCCTGCCGCGTCCTGCACCCGCCGAGCGAGCGATCCCGACGGCACGACGACGCTCGCCCCGTCCGGCACGGCCGGTCCGGGTCCGACGACGACGCGATCCGGCCAGCCTCTCGATATATCGTCACCGCCACAGTAACGGCGATTGATGCGAGAGAAGAAAAAAAACGTGCTCCCTGGTTTCTCTTCACGCTTTTTTATATGCGCGGGGGCAGGACGTGTTGTGTTTCGCGCGGACGGACACGAGCCGCGCGCGTCGCCGTCGACGACGTACACCCGGCGGCGATGGGCGGCGGACTATATCTCGTCGCGCGCCGCCGGGCAAAGCGGAGCGTCGATCCCGGTCCCGGCCGGGCTGGGAGTGGAATCATCGTTCGGGTGATGAATCGCGGCGTGACGTCGGATGGCGCGAGGCGTGGCGAGGGGGCACACTACACGACCCGGACGACGGACTTCTTGTGCTCTCGCGTCGCGTCGCCAGGTCTTGGCGTCTTGCTTGCGCACTAAGACAAGCGGTAGCGGCTGCTAGCTGCTTAGACTTTGTTGCATTGCTAGCGATCGGTGCACGGCTTGTTGATGGGCTATCAGTGGCCAGTCTCGACGCCATCTTATCCGGTTTCATTGGCCATATCCTGGTGTGAAGCGGTGTGAACCCGGGGGACCGGCTCGCTTGCTTCGTCGTCGACCCCGTCCGCACGTCGGGGCGGCCCTCGGAATAGCTTGACTCAGTTCATCGTGTACCCGAGCAGCTGCTAGGTTACTAGCCCCTGCCCCTCATGATGTCAATTGTCATGCATGGGTGCCTTAAGAATCCAGGACAGGAAGAGGCAATCAAAGTCTACGGACCCGGTCGGAGGCGCAAGCACCTTTTTTAAGAGGAGAGATCGATGCTGCCGCGTTGATCATTTCGCGTAGTACACTGCCGCTGCGTACGAGGGCGACGAGTTAACAAATGACCAGGAAAGTTTCTGAGCAGATGCGGTCGGCGTCTCCGGCAAGCGCGGCGCCGCCGCCGCGAAAGATGCGTATACTACGTTTATACATGCGGCGACGACGAAGCTGCCGGGTATTTGCCTGCTTGGCTGCTGGTTAGATCGTCGCGCCTTCGTTTAATTTCCGGCTGGGCCGAAGGGGTGGGGGTTATTCACGCAAATATTAAGAGGCACACGTATGACTGACAGTCAAATCATCACAGAAGATTGAATAACTATCTTTTATTTCGGAATAATTTTTTGTGTTCCCAAATAAATTTTTTGTATTGCTGGAACAATTAAAAATTTATTCTGAAACAAATTTTATTGGGTTACACATGTGGGCCGGTTTGTTGAGTCAATTTAGGCCAAAACATAAAATTTGGAGTGGGACAGGCTTAGTGTGACAAATCTGCTGGCAGCATCCATTATTCATCACGCGTGTGGCTGCGAGGTGACGGAAGGTGCTCATCCCCGCTGCCGGTCGTCTTCCCAATCTCATATGGCTTCTGTCGCCAGATCCATCGCCCGGTGCTTGCCCTGTGCCCCCGCCCGTCGCTCAGCTCCCGCGCCCCGGTCCGGTCCCTAACCCACCCGTTATCAAGTCACCACCCCTGCGCCCACATCCCCGCCACCAACCGCTGCCGCGGCCACGTAATCTGCCATTACCGTCGGTCTTCCGTCTTCGCTACTGCCCCCAACTCCCTTTCTAAGTCCGGTGAACATAACATCCCCCGGCAACTCCTTTCCCCTAACCCCGACGGCCAATCATCATCACAAGCTCGGAGGCGAAAGAAGAACATTGTGCATTTGCGATGCCTTGCCCTCCATCGGTCGCGTGATAGATATACTTCCGGACGGAACGCGCCAAACCATCCAAACTGGCAATAACCGAGTATCAAGTACTACTTGGTAAGGATGAAAACGGTCGGAAATAATCGGAAATAGACTCCACCACTTTCACTTTTACATTTTTTCATCGGAAACAAAAGCGGTACGGTATTTTCGGAAACAAAAACGATGCCGGTATTCCGATAATTTCGAAAACGGAAATATACAATCGAGAACACATTGATAATGGTCGAAACCCATCAAAACGGTATTTAAAAAATGATAAACATATCAAACAATAGAGCATAACATTAACTATATGACTTGACACATCTCATATGCAAGTAGTGAAGATTCGATTAAGATATTAATTCAAATATCGAACCAATTCGTGATAACTAACACATAGTAGCTTGCACGATAGTAGCATGCACGATAGGATGGTGGAGCCGTGGAGACTGGAGAGGGCGGTGCCAGCAGGCGACGGGTCACGACCTCACGGGGGCTGCCGCTGAGGGCTAGGGCACGAGAGTCAGGGAGTGGGGAGTTGGAGATTTTGAGGCTAGGGTTAACCTGTAAGGCGGGGCCAATCGGGAAGCCCGCGAGCTATTGGGCCGGGAAAGTATGTGTTGGGCTGGGCTTCAAATATGATAATACCAGCGGTAAATTACCGGATAAATACGGTAATTTTCGAAAACGGTTGGTAGAGAATGAAATCGTTTTCACTTTCAATTTCGGATAAAAGTATCATTTTCGTTTTTGTATTTTCGGTAGCCATTTTTATTTTCGTTTACACCAAAATCTCGGTAAAATCTCGAAAACGGTTCCCGGTAATAAAAAATTTTTGTTTTTGTTTTCAACCCTACTACTTGGCTATATTTGCTTGCCGTGTCAACAGTTGATCTGATTATCTGAGCAATTCCACCCCCGAATCACACATTCGTCCACATTCGTCCCCGTAGTTTTTTTCAGACAAATTTGGCACCCGGTAGGCACCAGGCGTCGGCGAGGATCAGCCAAATGTAGCGGCGCCGACCACTGTGAGGTGTGTAGGTTTAAAAATGGTTGGGAACGGACGGGAAAACTATCTAACTTTTAGACTCAGGAACGGGAGCGGGAACCCCGGTCGGGAAAACAAAATCGGTTATACAGTATGCCGAAAACGAATCATTTCGATCGGGAACATGTTGGTAACGATCGGAAATCGATACTTCAAAACCAGAAAAACAAATCATGCACCACATCAAATATTCGACACAACAAAACTCATACAGCCTTGATATACATCAGCAGACCAGGACACGAAGGATCTAAATCACTACATCTCTTCACGGTCTGCAGCTCCTGTCACAGATTCTTCTTCACTACAACTGCACTAGCACTACATCTTCTTCACGGATTCCTAGCTGCAGCAGTGTAGCCTGCAATGCAGGCCTTCCTGGGGGCAAGCCGGCGACGGCGACCGGCCTCAAGCGGCTATGGTCTGGCTCCCTGGGCACGGGCTCCGAGCGACTGCCGCCCCGTCTGCCGCACTGGGAGAGTGGTAAGGAGACGGGAGGGATAGCTGGGGAAGGCAGGCAGACCGGCAGAGGCCAAGCCAGGCGAGATGAGCGGCGAGCCTGCCCGCCGGCGGCCGTGGTGCTGGGGCCGACGGAAAGAGAGGGTGGGAGGCAGAGAGCGAGAGAACAGGGGCGGCCGGCTTGGACTGGTGCGGGAGTGCCCTGGTAACGAGCCGTGGCCCGATCCTAATCCAAGCTCGGTCCTTTTTCTTTGGGTAGGTGCCGATCATCCAATTTGAACCCTTCTATTTATAATTCTAATTCAGTTTGGGCCCTTCTTTTTAAAATCCTACTCTTGATCCTAACTCAGCCCTTGGGCCGCGATCCTAACTTAGCTCTTGGGCCCTTCTATTTAGCCTCTACTCAAACCTCCTGATAAAAATGCTACGTCTTTTCTGTCGCCGATCCAAATAACCGTGATCTGCTACAGATCAATCTGACGCAGTGAATCAAAATTGCCTTCTGCAAGAGACCGGACTCCCATCATTTGAGGTACCAGCTACTATCAGTTGTTAAATGGAATCAATTACCCAAGGGCCAAGTCAACTAAATAAATGATAATTTCAGTTAAACGGAACAAACGCAAGCAACTGTTTTCACTACCATTGCCACTCCCTTAGCAAAGCCAAACAGAACCTCAAGTAGATGTAACTAAGCTCAAGCAAGTGCAAGTTTACAAAAGCATTGCTAGGGCATGCTAAACTGCCATAATAATTTTCAAAATCCTCAACGAGTACATATCTTGGGAAAGTAGTAAAACAACAATTCTCTCTTTTCCCATTAAGAGACGGCATGATCTAATCGCCCTTGCGACGGAAGGAGCACCCCTCGGTGAGCCTGGCCTTCCCACCAGTAGGTTGGTAGAGAACAGTTTGGCAGCCTGGGCACACAACCACAGTCTGGGAGTGGCTGAACACAGTGGTTCTGCAATCACAAAAACTTTGTGAGATATAGTCTGGGAGTGGCTGAACACAGCATGCTGATATAGCAAAAACTATACAATCATGTTGTGGAATTAGATAGCCTGCTAACTTAGCAACATGCAGCTGAAAGTAGGATCTCGATGTGAACATGCAGCTGTACAACTACAGATCAATTTCAACTTCTCTCATGAACCAACAGCTAGGGCACTAACCTGTCAATCATCATCTTCTTCTTCATCTGATTCAAACATACGTTGTCCAGTCAATGGTTGACCTGCAATGAATAAGAAACATATTAAACCACTATTATAAACATAACCAGCTTTGCAAAATGTATCTCAAATACGACATTTACCTTCATCTGCATCATTCAAGCCAAACAACCAGTCTTTCGCACATACTAATGCTTCAAGAGTTTCTGGAGAGAGAGAAGTCCAATTTTTTCCAAGTATCCTTCCAGCACAACTAAAGGCAGATTCTGAGGACACTGTACTTACAGAAATTGCCAAGAAGTCTCTAGCCATCAGAGCCAAGATAGGATAAGCATCTGCGTTTTTTTCCACCATGCCAGAACATTAAAGTTCTCTCCTGCTCTCACAACTACTCTAGGATCATCCAAATAAATGTCCAATTCAGTTCTTTCTGAGCGAGTCCTCGAGTTTTGTGATGAAAACTGTGCAAATGCAAGTTCCACACGCCGTTTGCCACGAAGTCCAGAAGAAGAACTCGAATTGCCCTGACTTAGTACTTCCTCTTCATGTGAAGTAAAGACAGGACCGCCACTGTTCCTCACAATCCTCTCATACTCTAGATAGTATTGATTCAAATATCGCATGAGTTCTCTCATCTTCTCTTCCACTTGTGCACTCTCAACGGTCATGAAATAGAACTTGACAAAGTCAGCTTTCATCGATGGATCTAGTGTAGTAGCTATAAGAAGTATGATACTAGGTGCAGTCCAATACTTCTCAAACTTGAGATACATAACTTCCGCCAACTCATTGAGCAGTGAATTGGCATTCCACGCCTCATCAAGCAGTTCATCTCGGATTGCCATCATCATCTTCAAAAACATGTGAGCTGTTGGGTGCCTATCCGCAGAAAATGCTTTTGTAGCATCACTGAACCGCTCTAGAAATTCATGAAGCCATGCAGCGTCCTGCCAGTCTAGTTCACTAGGACAATCCTGAAACTGCTCTGCTGCAAATCTGTTGAGGGCTGCTTTGTACTTCAAAGCTTCATGCAACATATCATATGTCGAATTCCAACGGTGGGGAACATCTAGAACTAGCCCTGACTTGCCTCTGAGACCTAAGGTCTGAACGACTGAGTTGAATGTTTGCAGCTGTGAAGGTGTAGAGGTGGCAACCTTGATAATGTCACTTATCCTTTTAATTGCATTTGGAATGACTTGCAGTCCTGCTTGAACCATTATATTGAGAACATGAGCAACACATCTGAGATGTAGATGTTCGCCTTCAAAGAACATCTGCGGACCTAGAGCAGCACGCAAGTCTCTGATTGTTCTATTGTTCACACTTGCATTGTCTAGAGTCACTGAGAACACGCGATCAACCAAACTCCCACTGTGGGAGTTGCGAGTTGAATTTTTTATTTTTTTAATATGATTTTTTACTGAAATTAAGGAATAATACTTTGGATATGAGAAATTTCAAAACTAGTATATTGTCGTCTATTTTACTAAAATTAAGGAATAATACTTTGGATATGAGAAATTTCAAAACTAGTATATTGTCGTCTATCCGGCAGACGAAATTCAAATTTCGTCGCCCGAGAAGACGAAATATATAGATTTCGTCCGTTCAGCGGACGAAATTAATATTCGTCCACCTATTAAACAAAAATGCATGGAAATAGTCGAAAATACATGTAATTTATGATTTTCGTAGGCGAAACTAAATTTCGTCTACCCGGCGGACGAAAATTGAGATTTCGTCCACTGGGTAGACGAAATTTCGTCTACCCATCAGACGAAATTTAGTTAGATTTTTTTTTTTGATTTTCACTTTTTTTATGGCTCTCAGAACTCGATCGGCAGCCTCGTCAGGTAAAAAAAATCCGTGCGTCATTTTTTTACCTTGCCTCCACATATTTCTTTGCTGATGCATGAGGGAACAAATCCATACTATTCTGATTTGAAGTGTGATGATTGCAAATTGAAAGCGTGTGCTACGTGCATTCCTGCTCCCTTGAACAAAATAAAAAAACTCGGCAGCAGAGTAGTATCGATTTGTTCCATCAGGCATCAGCAAAGAAACATGTGGAGGCAAGGTAAAATAATGATCCACGAACTTTTTTACCTGGCGAGGCTGCCTTCGAATTCTGAGAGCCATAAAAAAAAGTGAAAATAAAAAAATCTAACTAAATTTTGTCTGATGGGCAGACGAAAATAAATTTCGTCTACCAGTGGACAAAATCTCTATTTTTGTCCGCCGGGTATTCGTCTACGAAAAACGTAAATTACATGCATTTTCGTCTAATTCCATGCATTTTGGTGGACGAATATTAATTTCTATATATTTCGTCTTCCCGGGCGACGAAATTTGAATTTCGTCTGCCGGACAGTAGACAATATACTAGTTTTGAAATTTCTCGGATCCAACATATTATTCCGTAATTTCAGTAAAAATTCGTATTAAAAAAATAAAAAAATGGTTGCGAGTTGGTCTCGTGGAGAGGTAGGCAGTGCTCTGGTGGGCTGGGCCGAGGAACGTTTGTGGGCCGAAAAAGAAGTTTTGATCCTTTAGTACGGAAAATACTGCGGGAATTTCCCAGAAACAATATAGGAACCGAAAATACAGTTGGTATAACTCCTGAACCGATTCCGCCCCTGGTTTCGCCGAATTTTCCTTTTTTTCTCCTTTTTCTTGTAAAAACGATATTCGAGCAGGATAATCGGTATACGGTGCCGGTCGGAATGGGATTTTTCCGTCCTATTTTCAACTCCAGAGGTGTGAGAGCTTGCCATCCTCTCATAGGATGTCATCGATCGGCCTAGGCTTGAAGAACCTCGTTGTCTCTTGCTCAAGAACTAGGGCTGAAAAAAAAGCTCGCGTCTCAAAGCTCGGCTCGGCTCGGAGCGGCTCGCGAGCTTGGAACGAGCCGAGCCGAGCCTCTTTTCTCGGCTTGCTAAAACGCCGAGTCGAGCCGAGCCGGCTCGCCCTAGCTCGCGAGCCGGCTCCCGAGCTGAGGCCAAACCAAGCAACCAGCCCAAATTGCCAGCCGCCAGCCCATCAAAGCTACATTCTGTTATGAACTTTATGCCTTTTTTCTTGCTGTTACATTCATGAACTTAATTAGTGGGGCTAAGAGAACCTTGTCGTTATGACTTATCAGTGCTTGCTGTTTAGACTTAAAGAAAATTGTTGTTTGCCTTATTCTAGCTTTTGTCGTTTGCATTTTTCCTACAAAAATTGCTCTGTAATGCAATGGGCTGCTTTGGCTCGCGAGCCGGCTCGAGCCAGCTCGCGAGCCGAGCCTCTTCTATGGGCTCGTGAAATCGCCGAGCCGAGCCAGGCTCGGCTCGCTGCACGACCGAGCCGAGCCGGCTCGGCTCGTTTCCAGCCTATCAAGAACATCGACAATCTATACCCGCTTCAACATTCATTCTTTGTTAAAGATATATATTTTAAGCCAACATCCACTTAAGCCAACATTTCGGATACACTGCTTGAATATTCTAGGTGGAAATGTGACACACTGTATCCAAAATATTGAACATGGACATTCATTGTTAAAGTAGTATATTTTTTTGAAGTAATAAAATATGCAAAATGTAGTATGAAAAGCCATACCATCAAGTCCTGTCTATCTACCAATAAGAGACGCCTCTCTATGAAGGGTACCAACTAATTGATCACTGATATAAACTTAATTCTAACAGTATCACCCTGTCCATTCTCCCCCAGTGCGACCTTGGTCCGTTTGGTTGCCTGGTGTGGGTAGCCTAGTAGTAGTAGGCGTAGCAGTAGAATAATACTAGATGTATGTATGTACTACTGCAGAATTTGTACATCTGGGAGGCCTCCCCTCATGCTTTCTGGTTCTCTGCTTTCCTGTGAAAGTATGCAGAGTCCAGGGACGGGAGTACGGTACTGGAGCTGCAGATACTCGTGTTCATCGATTTGGCGGCAGAGTAGGAGCATCAACACCACGCTAGCTGTAACTTTGGCTACGGGTACCAGCTGATCGATCCGCTACCACATCATATATATATATATATATATATATATATATATATATATATATATATATATATATATATATATATATATATATATATATATATATATATATGACAAGCCAGGAAGCTCGTCGTCCCAACACCACGCTAGCTAGTAACATTGCAGTGACGTGCGTCAGTGCGTGTAGCCGTACAAATGTAAAAAAAGGAGGGGGAGGGGGGGGGGGGGGGGGGCTTCACATACTACAGAAAGTTCAGTATTCCTACCCTGTCAGTTTCTACCAACCATATTACTCCACGTAAAAGAGGGGAGTTTGCAGCCGGGCTGCACGGAATTTTTTTCCGTTAACATAGGCATGGCCACAGCAAAGAAACATGCGCCTCGTCGTGGTCACGTTCGGTACACACAGCGTGCCAGGCAGGATGGCTCAGGAGTGATCCAACAAGCTCATGCCATCATTGTTGTCCTCCTCCAGCGACTCGGCTCCGTCCGCCGTGGGGCTCAGCCTCGACGGGCGGGCTCATCATCAGCCCCTCGGCCATGCCCTCCACTTCCAGCAGCCGCAGCATCCGGAGGATGTCGTCCTCGTCCACAATGCGCCTCTCCCGCCCGCTGCTCCGATCCGAAGCCGATACCGATGCACCGCCGGCCTCCGACCCGGACGTACTCGCCGTCGTAGCCGCCTGCGGCAGATAGGAATGGTCAGCGCATTCACCCGGACGACCAGCCATCGAGGCAGCCACCGCCGCCGCGCGGATGTCGTCGGGGGAGCACCGGGCGGGACGCGGCCGCGCCGGGGAAGTTGAGCGCGGCCTCGGCGCCTAGCAGTGCCCAGTGGCGGAGCTACGTGGGCTCATCGGGGTCCCGCGACCCCGACGAAATCTGTGAAACTCCACATAAACTACTGTAGATCTCTGCATTCGACCCCGGCGTCTTAATGGAGCCGACCCCGGTGGCACAATCGTCTGGCTTCGCCCCTGGCAGTGCCAATGGGGCGGCGGCGTACGCGGCGCCAGCCATCGGCGTCGGGTACGTGCCCAGCCAGATCCTTGTGGACCTGTGGGGCTCACGGCCGGATCTCATACACCCACTTGCCCCCGCGGTACACCGGGTGGCGCGTGTCCGCACGCGCCTCAGTGGCAATGGCGCACCCGCCGCGTCCTGCTCCTACTCCATCTCACCGGACATACGAGCACAAGCCTTTCCTACGAGAAACGTGCTGGAAATCCTATGATCACGACCATGGCAATCCTAGGAGCACGAGGGGTTTAAAAAAGAAGGAAGTAGGTGGAGGAAAAAAAAACTTGGGACGACGCACTATTACAAAACGGGTTTTGGGGTTGGAAAAAACTAATTTTTAAGAGCAATTCTCAGGGCTAAAAATGTTTTTTTCAGAGGAGGATAACGCGTCCGGTACCTGCCCCTTGAAAACACATTTCCAAGGGCGGCCGAGGGGGTGATCTGCCCCTGGAAATGGGCCCGCCAAAAATTCACTGATTTAAATTTAAATTTTCAATTTTGTTTTCTACTATTTTTAAAATTTTGAATTCCCGCCAAATTTGATCTATCAAACTAGTTCACGATCGAGCTATGAAATATGTTTGATAAATATAATGCATACAAGATTAAATAATATGAAAATAAAATATCATTATAGAGTACCATTAGAGTACATTATTAAAGTGCTCATTGAATATATGTTTTTTTCCATATTCCCTACCAACACTACTAGAACATTCCGCGGGCTTTGCACACCCTATCATCTACCATTAACTCAATACAGACATGACTAATCAATTAGATAGAACTATGCATCTCGTATTATTCTTATCATGTAGGGTATGTAACAACACTTATATGATCATGAGACACTGCATCAATCATGAGCCATTGCCTTGCAAGGGGGCGTTGTGCGAGCTGTGAGCGGAGGGCCTGTTTGGTGCAGGTGCGGAGCGTGGCGCTTATAGTCGTGGGGGAGGGCTTGGAGGCGGATGAGGGGGTGTAGCGCGGCGACAGACCTCAGTCGCGTGGGCGAAACACACACGGCGGCGGACCTCGAGCACGTGGGCGCAAAGAGGGAGCAGTGGTGCAACGTTTATGGAGATCGATGTCGGAGTGGTCGTGTTGTGACGATGCAACGTAGAGGTGTGCCGTCGTTGAGGTCAAGAGGGCGGCGGCGGGCGCGGGGAGGCTGCGCCCCGGCAACTGAGGTAAGGGGTGGGGAGGCCATGGCAATGGTCATGATGGCGAGGGGCGGGGAAGGCTGGCGCGGCGGCAAGGAGCGGGGAAGGCCATGGCGGCGATCGGGACAACGGCGGTGTAGGGAAGGCCACGACGTCGGTGGCCGGGACGACGACGACACGGGGAAGGTCATGGTGGTGGCGCTCGGGATTGTGACGGCACAAGAAGGAGGGACAGCGGCGGCGCTCGACTTGGGGAGGAGGGCTGGCCACCGACCATGGAGGGCTGAGGGCGCAGGAAGGAGAGAGCGACACGTGCGAGAGCTAGAGAGGAGAGGGTGGTGGCGCATTTCCAACTCACCCTCTCGCGCTAGTTTTCTTCCTAGCAATCGATCCAACCAGTGCGGACCCCTCCTTCCTTTTTTTTCCAGCGCGGAGCTCCTTCCTTTTTTTTCCTGCGCGGAGCACGAAAATTCAATTCCACCGGCACGCATTAGCAAGCTTCCATTATATTTTCTCTTGAGAAGTTTTTGTTTGGTAAATGTTTCATAAATTATGCTAAAATATATATCAAAAAGTTGGATAGTGAACTTATGCTTAAAAGTTGTGCGATATGTTTTCTAGATAATATTAGTATCATGGAAGTTATGCTAAAAGAATCTGAAAAATTTTCTAAGAAAAGTTATACATGTAAGTTGTATGTCGTGAAAAATTATGCTAAAAAATATATTTTGAAAATTTGATTGAAAGAAGTTATGCGTAAAAATTATGTATCACGAAAGTTGTGTTGAAAAATATTCCCTCAGAAGTTGTTTGCAGAAAGTTATATCCAAAACTTGTACGCATAAGCTATATTTTTTTCAAAATTAGAATGTTGTGGGTGAGAAAAGTTTCCCAAAAAGACAAACCCACCTGCTGTCCGAGATCGTGCGCGCGCAGCCTTCCTGGGTGCGCGCGCCGATTAGAAAGGCCCGGGTGGTGGCGGGCTGCAAGAAAAGGGAGGGAGAAAGATTAGAGTTTGAAAATGTGGTGGAAGTATATATATGAGGTTGTGGGATGGACCTGCCAGATCGTGTCGTCCCATTAACCGTGTCGTGTTTGTGTTGGCACTGCGTGCTGCTGTTTTGGTCCACGTATGACATTACGACCATGTGAGGGACCGAAGCCGGCGACCAGAGGGGGGGGTGAATGGGAGCCGATCAAAATTTCTTCGAAATTCGAATCGTCGGCCTATGTCCCAAAATCACCCAACCCCTCAAGTGTTCTGACCAAAGTTTGGAGTAGCTATTGAAAAGCTAAACCAACACGAAAAGGCCTCGAACGTGTGAGCGAAACCACGAAGCAAATCGGAAGCGAATCAAGAGAAACCGCAGAACTGATCTGCCAGGACCGGTCTGACCGGTGCACTGGACCGGTCTGACCGGTCGCGGCTGTTCAAAAACTAGCAGACCGGTCTGACCGGTCTTGCCTACCGGTCTGACCGGTGGCACCCAGAAAACCCCTGAAAACTTGGATTCAAACGATGAATCTCAACCAAACGACCACGAAAATCGATGAAACTTGGGGGAAAGCTTCGCCCCTATCCCGTGAACATATCCCGAAGAGATCTCGTCCTAAAGATCAACAAATCTTGAGAATTCGAGGAGAGATCAAGAAGGATTGGGGTTACTCTAAAGATCTCGTCCTAAAGATCTCGTCCTAAAGATCAACAAATCCTAAAGATCTCGTCCTAAAGTCTCACCCTTGTTCGATCACTTCTCCCAAAATTCTCCTCCTTGTTGGCACATGCACACATCAAGCCTAAAAAGACCTAAAGCTCCCCCTGAAGCTGAGACTCCCCCTGAACAGATGCTATGCAATGAATGCAATGCAGGAGGTGTAAGTGAAAGCATTCAGGGATACAAGGATATGAGCAACATCTAGTCACAAGCACGTGTGCATCCATAAACAGGACCTGCATCTAGCTCAACAGGGTATATCAAATCAGTCTAGAGCTAGGCAAGTTCCGTTTAGGAGAAATAAAAGCATCACCCATGATCTAGCACCAACAAGTAGGAAATAGAAAGCAGTGCTAATCAAACTCATACAGGTGAGCCAAACCAGCCAAAAAGAAGTTGTCAACATCCATTTTTCAATTAAATTTATAGCAATCAATTCTTAACGCCCGGGGTTGAAAGCTTGTCATGCTTTACTTAGCAACGAGGCCAAGCCTATGTCAAAGACAATCAGAAGCTTAAAGCACTCATTTCAGTCATGCACAGCCTTGCCCGGGTTCTCACAAGTGCAAAGTGAGCCGTCCCGAAAACTCGATCAGTGCGACAAGCAATCTCACCTGGATCTTTTCAATCCATTTCAAGAAAAGTTCAAGCAATTTTATCAGATTTAGATCATTTCAAGTATGAATTGCTGAACGAAAAACTACACTAGCATGAATAAGATAGCAAAGCATATCAACACACCCTAACATGCTAGTAGCCAAGACAGGGTGATCATGTTTTCAGATTTTCAAATCAAAATAGCTTAACTCAGATGATGTCATATACACAGTGGAGCAAGCTATACATGATCAAGTTTATCAACTCACACTAGCAGGCTCTAGAAGATCATAGCAATGTATACAAGAATGCTAGTGCAAGTGAGACAATGCAAAATGCAAATATGTACAATGCAACTACCAAACCTAGAAAACAAAGAGAAGCAAATAAAACCTACAAAGCTAACCAAGGAAAAGTCAGCAATCAAAAGGGGTAACAAACCCCAAGCTCCCCTCGCAAGCGAGCAAAGGTGTCCTGCTCAAGCGGTTTGGTGAGAATATCTGCGGTTTGCCTCTCTGAAGGGACATGGACCAAGTCTATGTGGCCTCTCTCATGGTTATCTCGCAGGAAATGGAACCGGTGGTCATCCCAAGGTGTAGTATTGCCAGATTCTGGAAACTTAGAAACTTGCTTGCAAGAAAAGAAGAAAATCAAGCAAACGTATACTTTATTTTCTTCTTTTCTTGCATTGAATTGCTTATCTTTCTTCGGGTTCCACGGGTGCCTTGGCTTGCGTAGATCAATGTTAAATGGATTTCTAAGCTCATGGGTGTATGAGCTGCATGAGAAGAAGGAAATAAGGCTTAGTTTTTAGCCTAGGAAGTGCTGGTTTTCGATTCTGGCTGAAGAGCACTTGAGATCAAAGAGTAACGTTTGGAAAGTCAAGATAAGAAGTAAAAAAGCGGGATCGCTCCTGATATCAATGTGTTTTGTTCTGGAGTGTAGGACAGGGTTCTTTGCAATACTAATGGCTGACATATTGTCTACAAAGATGGGAACCCTACCAAAACTCAATCCATAATCCTGCAAAGTTTGCTTCATCCAAAGGATCTGAAAGCAGCAGCTAGCAGTGGCAACGTACTCAGCTTCTGTGGAAGGAAGCGCTACGCCAGCCTGCTTGCGAGAGGACCAAGACACCAAAGATGTACCGAGAAATTGACAAGTGCCGGATGTCGACTAGCGATCCAACCGACACCCACCGAAATCGGCATCAGAAAAGCCCACCAAAACCAGAGAAGAATCCGCAGAATACCAAAGACCAAATTCAGGGGTGAATTTCAGATACCTGAAGATGCGTTTCACCATCTGCCTGTGGGAGGTGCGCGGAGAAGCCTGGTATCGCGCACAAAGGCCGACGCCGAACTGAATGTCTGGCCGCGTCGCCGTCAGGTACAGGAGAGAGCCAATCATGCTCCTGTACTCCTTCTAGTCCACCGCCTCGCCGTCCAAGTCCTCATCAAGCGCCGTCGAAGTGCTGATCGGAGTCGGCTGAGGAGACAAGTCGCTCATGTCGAACTTCCGCAGCAAGTCCCTGGTGTACTTGGCTTGATGGACGAACGTGCCCTGAGGAGTTTGCTTGATCTGCAGCCCGAGGAAGAACTGCAGCTCATCCATCATGCTCATCTCGAACTCCCTTTCCATCTGCTCAGAAAACTTGGAGACAAGAGCGTGAGAAGAGCCACCAAAGATAATATCATCCACGTATATCTGAACTAATAGAAAGTCATTGCCAGACCGCATGAGGAACAACGTTTTATCCACACATCCCATTTTAAAGCCCTGAGCCAGCAAAAAGGTTTTCAATCTATCATACCAAGCTCTAGGTGACTGTTTCAAACCGTAAAGAGCTTTCTGAAGTTTATAAACATGGTTTGGAAACTTGGAATTTTCAAAACCAGGGGGTTGCTTCACATAAACCTCTTCTTCGATAAAACCATTCAAGAAGGCAGATTTAACATCCATTTGGAAAACCTTAAAACCCTTGGAAGCAGCAAACGCAAGAAAAATTCGAATAGCTTCCAAACGAGCAACAGGGGCAAAAGTTTTCTCAAAATCAATACCCTCTTTTTGACAAAACCCCTGGGCAACAAGACTGTTGACGCTTCTTAAAGCGCCAATTTACGTACTGCAAGCACACGGATCGTGGTAGCTTTTCCCTTAGAGTACTCCCCCAAGGTTTATCAATCCGTGGATCGGAAGCGAACCGACCAGGGTTTACCATCTAATCTATCGAACCTATCCTAAACATGAAGCGAAGATTGCATATAAACTGAACACTTGATAGATATGAATGAAGCATAAGTGTTCATCACACCCACAACCGTAGATGAGATAACACAACTAAGGAACTAGGGCCTATCGTCTCTAGGTACAGTTCTAGTCAAAAAAGTGATCAAAACATAGATTGCATCTCAACTAAAGGTACACGAAATCATCTCTCAGAAAGACGGCTCGCAAGCGGCCTACTTTCCCATGGTCGCCGGTGCGAGGTGCGTGTTAACGCCTAAGGTTTCCCAAAGCTTTACCCCAAACGCCCACCAAGTGCTCTTCCTCTTGGTGGCCGCGCCACGACTCCCATGATACTCGCCATCGATCCTATTCCACATCATGTCGTCGCTAGGATTTTTCCCTCCGCCATGCTGTCACCATAACGGGGTAATCAACCAACTAGCTAAAACACGCTACCTCAACGCATCCGCAAGATATAGACTAATCACCACGAATAGATCTAATCTTACTATGAACATATGGATGCATCACATATGAGAAAGAAAGCATGCATTGAAGTAGACCAAAGTTGAGACAACTAGAATAAAGAGTAGATTGATTTCACCATCATGTGTGTACATACCCCGACGAATGTTGGGGGTGACACCCGAACTCCACCATGGCACAATCTCGCAGGGAGGCCATGGCGGCTAGGGGTGGCCTAAGCCATCCCCTAGGTACCCTCGAAGACTCGCGGTGGCCGTCATCCTCCTCCGGTCTTGGCCCTAGGTTTTCGTCTAGTTCTGGGTGGATTCTCTCCCCGAGTTGAATAAGGTGCGAGCTATTTATAAGCCGAGGAAGCCACCGGTTGAAGGGGAGGCCAAACCGACTCGAAAACGGGCTGGGCCGGCCGGCCCCATAGGCCTAGGCCGGCCGGCCTACCCCTTTTTGGGCTCGCCTCGGTCTCATCTTTCACGTGTAGACTCCTCGCATCTTCTAGAGTTTCTGTCCTTCACGATTGCACCCCTTTGGACGTTGTTATCTTGGAGATATCTTCGAGGGAAGGATAGGATAGGGAATCCTTCCTTAAATCTTCATTTGCTTTGCTTAATCCCGAAGTATCTTGATCTCATCTTCGTGGGCTCGGTCCTTTGGGCTCTCTTGGAGGATGGATGTGCGTGAATGAGTTTCGAATCAACATGGGCTTTGGTCCTCCTTTTGGGCTTTGGCCTTCGTCTTTCTCCGTGTCAGCGCTCGATCACGGGCCTCGTCATTTCATGCTCCAAAATAGGCCAAAAACCTACAAAAACGAAGATCCTCCAAAATATATGTGCAAGTGTGAAAATGACCAATAATTAGGCCAGGGTTAGGACGGTTAGTGATTTTGATATTAAATTCATGCCATTATCAAGAATAAACAGGGGATAAAATGGGTACTTAAGGAGCGCCAACAAAGACGAGCCTTGTTTCGAACAACCAAACCATCCTCACCCTGCTTGTTTTTGAAAACCCACTTCGTTTCGATGGGATTACAAGCAGGTGGAGGCTCGACTAAGACCCAAACTTGGTTTCTTTCAAAATTTTCAAGTTCCTCATGCATGGCATTGACTCAATTAGAATAAAAAAGAGCGTGTCCAATATCTTTGGGCTCAAAAGAGGCAACAAACGCTGAATGCGCAAAGCCAGCGATACTTGTTACCTTGGACCTGGTGACTCGCTCATTGAGATCACCTAGCATCTGTTGAGGTGGATGACGACGCTGAATGTGTCGCGGTGGTTCCCGTGTCGAAGTCGCCTCCTCCTCAACCAAAGCTGGTGTCTCCTCAGGTGCAGCTGGTGAAGCCTGAGTCACCTCCTCGATCAGCCCCCGGGAAGTAGACGTAGTCGGGTCGGGGCCGTCGTCATCGTTCGAGCTCGTGGCAGAGATAGCTGGGTCCACAGCATGCGTGGTAGCCTCAGCGTCGCCCTCTGCAGCTTCTTCCTCCTCATCTTCAAAGATGGAGGTGACGAGCTCATCATCTCCTGCAACTTCAAAGACAGAAGAATTGCACGGTGCAGTCTCGTCGAAAGTGACTTCACAAGTCTCTCTGACGATGTTAGTGCCAATAATCAGCACACGGTACACTCTAGAGTGAGAAGTATAACCGAGAAAAATACCGTCAGACGAGCGAGACTCAAACTTATCAAGATTTCCATCTTTCAGCACAAAGCACCGGCAACCAAAAACTCTGAGATGGTCAACACGGGGCTGGGGTCCAAACCGCAACTCATAAGAAGTCCTGTGCATGAAGGCACGCAAGAAAATGTGGTTGGACATGTAACAAGCGGTGTTAACCGCCTCGGCCCAGTATTTACGAGGAGTCCTATGCTCATCGAGCATCGTCCTCGCCATCTCAACCAGCGTCCGATTCTTCCGCTCTACAACTCCATTCTGCTGTGGAGTGTAGGGAGAAGAATACTGGTGTTCAAGCCCTTGATCACTGCAAAAGGCGTCAAAACGAGCATTTTTGAATTCTGTGCCATTGTCACTACGGATCGCTCTCATGGCATGGGATAACTCGCTTTTCAACCTCAAGATCAAGTCTCGAACAAACTCGAAAGCCTCATCCTTGGTTCTCATGAAAAAGACCCAAGAATAGCGAGAAAAGTCGTCCACGATCACAAGAACGTACCACTTCCCACCAACAGACATCACCCGAGAAGGACCGACAGTGTCCACGTGTAGCAATTCTCCAGGGTGAGAGGTTATCACCTGATTAACAGGCGGATGTGAAGTGGCAATCATCTTCCCGTGGCGACACGGATGGCAAACAAGGTCCTTTTCAAACTTCAATTTGGGCAATCCTCGGATCAGACCAAGTGAGCTCAGTCTCGACAATAAGTCAAAGCTCAAATGTCCAAGTCTCCTATGCCACTTCCATAGATCAGAAGAAGGACCAGCCATCAAGCAATGAGAAGGGCCAAAAGGAGTTCCAGAGAAGTCAACCAAGAAAACCCTATCGCGAGGTGTAAGCCGGTAAACCAAATCTCCCCTGGAATCCAAAACACGCGAGCAACCCTCCTTGAAGCGAACCTCAAACCCATCATCAAGAAGTTGCGAAACAGAGAGCAAATTAAAGCCAAGATTCGAAACCAAAGAACCTTCTCTCTGGGTAAAGCGATCAGAAACTCGAACAACGCCAAGTCCACGTACCTTTCCTCTTCCATTATCCCCGAACACAATGTACTCCTTTGAGCGCATCGGGGTGAGGCTGGAGAACCATTTGTCATTTCTGGTCATGTGGCGCGAACAACCGGAGTCCATGATCCACCTATTCTCCAAGCCTCCGACCTCTGAATCGCTCTCGGATCCAGGAGAAGAGCCGGAGTGCGTCGGTGTAGCATGTCCACCCGAAGACGCACGAGCACCATCGGCTTCGCCCGCCATTGTGCAGAAGCTCTTGCGCCGACCGGCCACCAAGCAAAGGCCGATGAAGCCGGTGGCTTCCTTGTCCCGCTTCTTCTTCTTCTTGTCGTCGTCGTCGGAGGTCGGTGAAGAAGAGCGGTCGGTGTCGGAGCTCTTGTCGAGGTCGCTGAGCTGCGCCAGGAAGGCCTTCTCCCGCTTCTTGGCCTTGTACTGGAAGCGCTTCTTGAGCGACTCCTTGTCGAAGCGTCCTCCCCGGTCACGACTGCGGTGCTTGTGGCGCCGACGCTCCTTGTTGGAGCCTCCCTCGTCGCGGTCGCAGTGGCGGTAGTAGTCGAAGGAGTTGTTCTGGCCATCGCCGGACTTCTTGGGGCAATCGGCGATGAAGTGGTTCAGATCGCTACAGTTGTAGCACCCGGGGTTCTTCTTCCTCTGCCTGTTGTGGTAGACGCGCTGGAACTTGCTGATGAGGAGGCACAAGTCGTCGTCGCCCAGTGTCTCCAGTTGCTCATCTGAAACAGAAGGCAAAGAGGCAAGAGAAAAGCCAAGAGCAGAGTTAGCGTTAGAGCTCGATCCACCACCTGGGCCAGTCACAAGAGCGATGCTCTTGGAAGGTGGGGCACCATTGAGCTTGGCTCGTGTCTGGTTATCCACCTCCGTGGCCTTGAGCTTGCTGAAAAGCTCATTCACGGTCAGAGTCTCATAGCCTGCAGACTCAATGATCGTGTTCACCTTGAGATCCCACACAGAGCGATCAAGTGCGTAGAGCAACTTGAGAGCCTTCTCGTGCTCTGTGTACTCAAGGGCACCAGCAGATCTGTTCACATTGACTTTGTTCATAATCGACTGAAAACGACTGAACATCAAGTCAATTCTCTCACCCGGCTCCTGTGTGAAGTTCTCGTACTCACGCCGGTGAGTCTCGAACAGTCTGGCCTTCACCTGAGGTGTACCCTCGTGGTAGTTCTCAGGGCACGTCCAAATTTTGTGGGCTTCCTGAAAACCCTGGACGCGTGAGAACTCCGCACGAGTAACGTCAGCGAACAAGGCATTGACGGCCTTGGTGTTAGCCTCGTGCTGGGTCACCTGGAGAGGTGTGGTCCGAACAGCAAGCACCTCGTAAAGCTGGTTCGTGGTAATCTCCCAGACATCGGCTCCCATGCTCTGCAGGAAGGCTCTCATGCGAACCTTCCAGTAGGCATAGTCCTCGCCGGAAAACACAGAGATCTTACCAAGACTCGCCATGGTCGCTGAGTGGTTTTCGAACCGGTTAAGGTACTGAAAACCTCAACCGAGCTCTGATACCAATTGAGGGACCGAAGCCGGCGACCAGAGGGGGGGGGTGAATGGGAGCCGATCAAAATTTCTTCGAAATTTGAATCGTCGGCCTATGTCCCAAAATCACCCAACCCCTCAAGCGTTCTGACCAAAGTTTGGAGTAGCTATTGAAAAGCTAAACTAACAAGAAAAGGCCTCGAACGTGCGAGCGAAACCAGGAAGCAAACCGGAAGCGAATCAAGAGAAACCGCAGAACTGATCTGCCAGGACCGGTCTGACCGGTGCACTGGACCGGTCTGACCCGTCGCGGCTGTTCAAAAACTAGCAGACCGGTCTGACCGGTCTTGCCTACCGGTCTGACCGGTGGCACCCAGAAAACCCCCGAAAACTTGGATTCAAATGATGAATCTCAACCAAACGACCACAAAAATCAATGAAACTTGGAGGAAAGCTTCGCCCCTACCCCGTGAACATATCCCTAAGAGATCTCGTCCTAAAGATCAACAAATCTAGAGAATTCGAGGAGAGATCAAGAAGGATTGGGGTTTTCTCAAAAACTCTAGAACTCCAAATCTGAAGAGCTAGCGATTCCAGAAGGTTTGGCACGAGGCTAGAAGCAGAGGAACCACTACAAAGAGCTCATGGAACCGTCGCAATCGTGTGCACCAAAAACAAACCCAAAATCCATCACAAACGGGCACAAAAACGACGAGATTGGATCGATTCAAAAGCCTAGAGGGCACAAGAAGGATGGGGCCTCCTTTCCCAATCAAATCCAATACAAAGTCTCACAAAACCATAATCAAATTCTACTCTAAAGAGAAGAACAGAGGGAGGGAGACACAGGGGCGGCGGCCTGGAGAACAGAATAGTTCACGAACTGATTACAAAAGCCGCTCTTAACCTAACACAAGTGAAGGGGTATTTATACCCGCGGGACCGGTCAGACCGGTACGCTGGACCGGTCAGACCGGTTGGTTAGACTGGTCAGACCGGTGCCAGGGACCGGTCAGACCGGTGCCAGGGACCGGTCAGACCGGTTGGCCTGCAGCACCCCCTGTACACGATCTCATCCGACGGCTGAGGTTCTTTCTTCGAAACAAAGTCTTCTCCGCGATGCCACCATCTTGATGAAGATCAGGTCCGCGGTTTTGGAGTGTCCGCGAAACCCGGGTAGGTGGCCGGTTTTGAGAAAACCGCCAAAACCTCGTGCGCGGGAAGATTTCCACCTCCACGCCGTGGCCCTAGACGCCGTTCCCACCTCTGCCTTCTGACGGCCCTAGACGCCGCCCGACGCCCGTCACCTCCTCGCCCACAGCGAGGCCCTAGACGCCGTCGACGCCCGTCGCCTCCGTCAGTCCCGAGACCGACGCCCGTGCCTCCACGACTTGGCGTCTTCAACTGCCGTCCGCCTCCTTGGTTTTGTGGCACAAACCAAGAAACCCGCCTTCCATCGCCGCTTGCACCCTCGATCCAGGAGTGGACGCCACAGCTGCCGCCTGGTCCGAGCTCCGGTCCCGGCTGCCCTTCACCGCCGTCCACCGCACGGTCCATCGGCCACAGCACCTCCACGGCAGCTCCCCGTCGACACTCGACGCCCGTGTACCTGCAATCCAAAGACCAAGCGCACGATCACACCGCACGGTTGACAATTCAGTCATCACAGGCAGGATAGAGTACTCTCGTTCCTCAATCTCCCCCTTGATGAGTGCATTGTCAACACACCACCTGAAAGCAGAGAAGTGATAAAAAGAGAAGCCAGAAAGTGAAGAACTCAACCAAGTGACACAAAGCTCAGAAAAGCAGAAACAGTCACTTACTCAAGCAGTGATCGATCCCCTAAGACAAGGGCAACGGCTCGACGCAATCGATCAAAAGCCAAAACATGACTCCTCAAAGACAGAGGTAACACTCGACGCAGTCATGCAAGAAGCAGAGGGAAAACGAGGAAACCAGGAGCCAAAACCAAAGCAGAAACTCCCCAAGAAAAGTTTTTCCCTCTCACAAGTGCAACTCTCCCAAAATGATGCACTTTCAAAGCCCTGTGCACAACAGTCTCAAAGCCCTGTGCACAACAGGTTTTTCAAAAATCAAACAAGTCTCACCCATGTTCGATCACTTCTCCCAAAATTCTCCCCCTTGTTGGCACATGCACACATCAAGCCTAAAAAGACCTAAAGCTCCCCCTGAAGCTGAGACTCCCCCTGAACAGATGCTATGCAATGAATGCAATGCAGGAGGTGTAAGTGAAAGCATTCAGGGATACAAGGATATGAGCAACATCTAGTCACAAGCATGTGTGCATCCATAAACAGGACCTGCATCTAGCTCAACAGGGTATATCAAATCAGTCTAGAGTTAGGCAAGTTCTGTTTAGGAGAAATAAAAGCATCACCCATGATCTAGCACCAACAAGTAGGAAATGGAAAGCAGTGCTAATCAAACTCATACAGGTGAGCCAAACCAGCCAAAAAGAAGTTGTCAACATCCTTTTTTCAATTAAATTTATAGCAATCAATTCTTAACGCCAGGGGTTGAAAGCTTGTCATGCTTTACTTAGCAACGAGGCCAAGCCTATGTCAAAGACAATCAGAAGCTTAAAGCACTCATTTCAGTCATGCACAGCCTTGCCCGGGTTCTCACAAGTGCAAAGTGAGCCGTCCCGAAAGCTCGATCAGTGCGACAAGCAATCTCACCTGGATCTTTTCAATCCATTTCAAGAAAAGTTCAAGCAATTTTATCAGATTTAGATCATTTCAAGTATGAATTGCTGAACGAAAAGCTACACTAGCATGAATAAGATAGCAAAGCATATCAACACACCCTAACATGCTAGTAGCCAAGACAGGGTGATCATGTTTTCAGATTTTCAAATCAAAATAGCTTAACTCAGATGATGTCATATACACAGTGGAGCAAGCTATACATGATCAAGTTTATCAACTCACACTAGCAGGCTCTAGAAGATCATAGCAATGTATACAAGAATGCTAGTGCAAGTGAGACAATGCAAAATGCAAATATGTACAATGCATATGTACAATGCAACTACCAAACCTAGAAAACAAAGAGAAGCAAATAAAACCTACAAAGCTAACCAAGGAAAAGTCAGCAATCAAAAGGGGTAACAAACCCCAAGCTCCCCTCGCAAGCGAGCAAAGGTGTCCTGCTCAAGCGGTTTGGTGAGAATATCTGCGGTTTGCCTCTCTGAAGGGACATGGACCAAGTCTATGTGGCCTCTCTCATGGTTATCTCGCAGGAAATGGAACCTGATATCAATGTGTTTGGTTCTGAAGTGTAGGACAGGGTTCTTTGCAATACTAATGGCTGACATGTTGTCTACAAAGATGGGAACCCTACCAAAACTCAATCCATAATCCTGCAAAGTTTGCTTCATCCAAAGGATCTGGGAGCAGCAGCTAGCAGTGGCAACATACTCAGCTTCTGTGGAAGAAAGCGCTACGCTAGCCTGCTTGCGAGAGGACCAAGACACCAAAGATGTACTGAGAAATTGACGCCCTCGATCCAGAAGTGGACGCCACAGCTGCCGCCCGGTCCGAGCTCCGGTCCCAGCTGCCCTTCACCGCCGTCCACCGCACGGTCCATCGGCCACAGCACCTCCACGGCAGCTCCCCGTCGACACTCGACGCCCGTGTACCTGCAATCCAGAGACCAAGCGCACGATCACACCGCACGGTTGACAATTCACTTATCACAGGCAGGATAGAGTACTCTCGTTCCTCACCATGTTGTGCCAGCATGAACACTAAGGCCACCGTGTTAGGGAGTGTCCCCGTCATATTTTGTAGTGTCATGCCCATACGACTTATCAGACGCGGGCCATTTGGACATCAATAGATGAGGTGGGGCTGTGTTGGTGCATGGAGTTCGGGGTGCGGGTCATAGGGTGCGAGCCGTGGACCGGGGGCGGAAGCAGGCACGATGTGGTTTCATTTTAAAGGAGTTCAACCAATCAGGAAGCAAATTATGCAGCAGTTATGCAAAAAAAAAGTGATGAAAGCTGTTTCTGATTCAAAACTTTTGTCACCCAATCTCTCTTTTTTAGTAGTAGAGATTATTTCATTACAAATCATACTTGTAATATCATAATTTTTCATCTCTATGCATTATGCTAGAAATTTCTTAACATCCATGGCAACGCACGGGCATAACACTAATCACATACTAAATCCAAACTAAATTGCTGCCAATGTGTCTGGATCAATTTCAACATACCTATTGAAAAGAGCAAGGCAATCTTCTAGAATATTCTCTACCATGTAAGGAGATATTTAGAAGATTCTCCACCATGCAAGGAGATATTTGCCATAAATCATTCTAGAATTAGTAAAAAGTAAAATTAAAAAATGTTAGAATATTTTAGAATTCTCTAGAAAGAGGACACTTTGTCTTATAGATTGGTCCCTTGGCCTATAAATAGAGACATGTCTCTTACATAACATTCATCCATGAGCATGGTAGATGAGAGGAGGTAGTGCTGGATAGAAAATAGCAATAGAGAAGGCTAGGTTATGATTATTTTAGCCGAGGAACAATTGTAAATCTTAGTTACGCTACCAAAGAGATTACGTAAAATCCTAGTTAGCATGAGCTCATTGCTAGTTAGCCTTGCAGACGACCTACACAAAGATATTCATGATAAGCATACTACATACTAAAATTCTATTAGCATGCGGGTACATACATTGTTATTGTGTGAGAGTTCCAAACTTCATACTTCTCCGCCCTTGAATATAATCATTTTTAGTTTAATCCAAAATCTAAACTCATAGAAAAGAATAATGACAATTAAGATACTAATTTCTTTGGAAATCTATTATGAAACACATTTTCATAGTGTATTCCTTTGATGTGGTAGATGCCTCTTAGCTTCCATATAAACTACAAATGTATACTGACGAGCAGAGACTATAATCAATGGTTAATGTAATTTATGTAACTTGAAATATCCGTAGTTCTGTTTTCTAGTTAACGAAAACCCATTAGCCAAAATTTTGAGTGGTCGGGTGCATTTGTTGACTGTTGAGACTAGACGTCATCCCTAGTCCACGACCGTGCAATTGACAGAGAATGAGAAGCAGTAGAAGCTCCTTATGGCCTATTTGGCCAAAAAAGCGAAACTTAAACATACCCGATCCTAGAAAACCTAACCATCACGTGGCCAACATGTGTGGCTCGATGTAACAGCCTAGGAAATTATAGAGGTGGACGATCCGTCCCTATATGGCGGACTGTCCTCAATTCATCAACATGACCGAGTCAAGTATTTGCCATGTCAACACCCACGGACGGTCCGTGCCCCACTCGCGAACGGTCCACTAATGCATCCCCGATGCGTGTCAAACACGTAGAACTTGGACGCCATGTACCCCCCACAGGCCACATGCAACGGCCCGAGCTCCTTCTCCCCAAAGCACCTCTCTCTCACTCACTCAAACTTCTCTCTCTCTCTCTCTCTCTCTCTCTCTCTCTCCCCCACACCATTGAAGCCCCTCCACCTTGCCGGAGCTTTGCCGGAGGACTTTCGGAGTACGACGTCAACGAGCTGCACCACCTCTACTTCATCTTGTTCCTTGGAGTGAAGCTTCTCCAAGCTTCTTCCCCGACTTCATCCCCTTCCTCAAGTGTGAAGCAAGAAGAACGAGCTCGAGCTCCACCAAGTCACCTACACCATCTTACAGCCCTTGCCAGTGTTGTGACCTCATCCCCTCCCCGATCCCTTCTCATTGCCCTAGGTTTGGAAGCCATGAAGCCATCTAGAGCCTATTCACCATTGAAGACCTAGAGCTTTATAGTCTTAATGCATGTGTGTTTTAGCTACCAAAATAGACTCCCCACACTCCCAGGAACCTTTAGGAAGAAACCCCATCCCAAACTATGGTCGGAATCACCGCCGGCGAACTTGCCGGTGAGCCTCGGCCGTGGTACGGACGGTCCATCCATCATGGCCGAATAGTCTGCTAGTCACCCGACCTGACCAATAGAGCTTCTGGAAATTTTTGGACCTCCAAGAAATTTTTATTTCAGAGGTCTCCCCCCTAGTGGTGGATGGTCCGCAGGTCATTTTTCAACACTAAAATGAACCACATACAAAACATGTTTCTCTGCCAAAACAGTCCGCAGTTGGCCGACAAACAGTCCGCCATTTAGAGCAAAACAGTCTGCTTCTTCTAAGTCAGATGGTCTGCGTTTACTTGTTTACCCTTGCACTTACCCATAAACAATTCACATATTTACCATATGTCTAGCTTCTTGTATCATAGTTTTACAATGTTAAAGCATGCTTTTTCATATCATTGCAGCCTATCATGACATATTTATTTATCAAGCATCATTGCACTTGTGCAGAGACTGTAACGCTGGAGCAAAAGGAGGGTGAGCTAGAGACCGTGGGATATGATACCCCCATTGAGAATAAAGGGAAGCACCTATGCATCTTTTACCCCTTGTTTTGGATCAAAGATGTATATATGTCTTTTTTGCACATGAGTTACTATATGTATCCATGATTGCTTAGAACCTAATTGATGCATTACCATCCTTGCTTAGAACCTTATTTCATAGCTTAGTATGTTTGTTAGGTGTTACGAATTATATGCTTAGCTATGCTTAGCATCGGTAGAAGACGAGAGGTGGCAAGGTCACTACCACTCCTGAGCTAGTTAATTCCATATGATTAGTCAAGGATGGATAAAAGTTGAACAAATAAGAATGATGAACCGGACTCGAGCAAGCATGGTAGGACCATGTTGGGAGTGGAATCCAAATGGATAGGCTTGCTTGGATTGGTTAAGGACCGGTCGTTATTGTTATGATACTTAAACATTTTTCCATACAAACCATATACTAAATAATGGGAATGGTAAGCTAAGTAGCATAAGTCGCACCTTGCCTTGAGCAAATTCAATGTAGGTTGTGATGAAAAGTGTGATCGGCGGTTCCGATGCACTTGTCCCCCCACCCCCACCCCCAGACTGTTCGCTCATAGTTGGATATGGGTATGTCAACGGTTGAGGCATGAATTATATTTATCCTTGGCCCATAGTTGGATATGGGTATGTCAACGGTTGAGGCATGAATTATATTTATCCTTGGCCACGGATATGGTCGTTGGTCTTGTTCTTGTGTGGAAAAAGTTGTACACCCATGTAGGCTTTTGATCTATTACAATAGTCGCGCTCTCAGTCATTGACCAAGCTCTTGTACTTAGACTTCAACGTACATTATCGTAAGAAGGGTTCATGGAAGATTGAGGCCATGATTTATGATCACTTTACTTGTACAATTGTATTGATGTATGATATAGAGATCATAGAGGCTATGTCCATTGCTTATTATAACTTGATCAAAGTTAGATTTTTTTTATGCAAAAATTAAATACCATGATCTTTCCTTGCTACTAACCAAATGCATTTTTCTTGAGGTTAGGCAAGTACATATCCATATTGGATAAGTCCTGCAAGTACATTATGTACTCATGGTGCTATCGTTAAGTTGATGCAAGTGATCCGCAACTGGAGACTGTATTTGGGTAATTCTACCTCGTGGACGGAGGTGCAGGTGGGGAGTCGATGGCTGGTGGCAATGAAAAGGGCACTATCAGCATGCATATAGTGTTAACCTTTGTATTTTGTATTATGTATGGAATAAGTGTTAACCTTTGTATTTTGTATTATGCCTGGTGGCTGCAAAACTCTAAAACTTATGTTATTTACTTTGAACCTCTATGTAATCACTCTGTTCGCTGTTTGATTCCTCCAGCCAGCCAACAATATTTTTCTCTCACACAGCTCCAGCACCAGCCTCCAGCCAACAGTATTTTTCTCTCACACCACTCCAGCACCAGCACAGCGAACAGAGTGAATGTAAACCCTATGAATGGACGCGCTTGTGTGATGATGTTTAATTTATTGTGCTTGTGGAGTGTGTTTCAATCCTGGGCATTGGTTTGACTACCAGGATTGGTTCTCTTTAATTGGGTTAATCAATAGACGATGACTTGATCAAATGCAATCAATTTCAGCTGGTTCCTCACACTCGACTTCACCCATTTCTCAAAAACCAACCTGAATCATCGATCGAACCGGCGGGATGCAACGCAGCCATAAATCAAAATTCAAATTCAAAACGATGTAACTCACCCAGATGAGCCGAATGCCCTGCACGACACGGTGTGACACAATTATGACCTTTCTAGTTGTACATGGGCTATACAAATAGATTGTGCACAACACTACTTGCCTAAAACCATCCTAAACTCAAATCCAAACATAAAAAATGCATACCACGACGTCAAAACGCGAACGATACGTATCCAAAAGCACGAAACTGATTGCCATGCACAATCGAGAGGTGGCAAAAAAATGGACGCACAAACAATAGTTTAATTTATTACAAAGTCAAAATTTCTTGAAAGAATACCGACACGACTCGCTGGTGTACTACAAGCCACGAGTTCCATCCAGTTCCTGCGACGCGCATACACAACTACAGGCACCATACCATCCGTTCAACAACATATCTCGCCCACTTTTTAGGACAACCTATAAGGCTATACCTCCTTCTCACCTGACGCTACTACGCTCACCGGACGAAAACCTTGTTTCCCGTCGGAGGGGACGGAACCGAGAGAGGCTCTCTAGCTCATATCTAGCTCACCAGCTGCTGGTTGCCGCCATAGAACGGGTACGCACCATATGCAGGGGCATACATGTTTGGGTGCGGCACCGGGGAGGCGTAGCCGTATCCTCCATAGAATGGTGTGCCATAGTACATGTTCCTCCTGTTGCCGGAGTCACCCCTAGACTGGAGACAGAGAAGGAAATGGGTGTAAGGGGAAGAAGTTAAAAATGACTGCACAAAAACTTGGTCACTACCTTTCACAACTGTTGGGCAAGCATAAACATGTCAAATATGCAATGCTAAATAGAAAAAGTCAGCTCATGCTAAATTGTAGTATCTCCAGTCAAACTGGTATTTAGTTTGATAAAGGCGAAAGAAGGAGCAATTATGCTGCAGATAAATCAAGTTAACGATCAACAAGACGTTAATCATTCAAGAGATGCTAAGTCAAGGGTACAGCAACATCTCGCGAACTATTTCTTATAGTCAGCTTATTCTTTTACAGGACAGATGAAAAGTACACGGTGAGGGCAACTGCAAGGGCTAATGAACTACTCGTGTGAAGCTCAACACCAGTTTCAGGCTTTGGAGTGGTGTTTCAGATAGCTAGATCGTGTGACCAAGCTAACCAAGAAAATACCATCAAAATGATAATAGGCTGTGGAGGAAGTGGAATATATCAAGCTCCACATGAATACATGATTGGGCTGGTAGTCAGTTATACACTATACAGTAGCTTCATGCAAGAGTATATTATATTATGAACACGGCCTTATAGTGAAATGGTTAGTTTGTGGCATATCCAAAGTTAGGATTAATACTAAGTTTTCCTGAATTGCTGTTAAGTTAGCAAGTCTTTAAATGTTGCAATGCTGCATTTTAACAAACTGATTGCATCAATGGAAACTGATACTACAACAAATTAACAAGTAATTCCACAAAGGAAGGAATAACCCACACCAAAGAAAAAAATGGAAATAGAGGAAGTCTGTCAAACATGACAAACCTGCTTATGTGATGGGCTACGGCCCCATGAAAGGCGAACTGCCTGCTTTCCAATGACTGATCCATTCAATCCTTGTAATGCTTCTTCAGCATCAGTTCTAGAAATATAGTCGCATATCTTAAATATCACTTCAACCAAGTTATGGAGAAAATAAGCAAAACATGTTAATGCTTCAGGTACATACCTGCTAACAAATTGAACAAAGCCACACTGCTTTCCTAGAGGAATTTTTACTGAGGCAAGATCGCCATATTTAGCAAAGGCTTTCCTAAGTTCATCCTCAATAACATTTGGGTCAAGCCCACCAACATATACCTAAAGCAGGTAGACAACCATAGATTAAAAATTATAATACTTCAAGCTGACAAACACCACAGGAAAAAGAGTATCACACACCGTTCTGTTAGAAGAATCGCCATCAGAATGACCAGGAGTCGAGGAGCCAGAATCACCTGAGTAAAGCAGACATCAAATTGAATGAACAAATGATCAAAACCAGAGTGGTTACAGAAAAGAAAGAAAAACACCATAAGGTCGTCTACAAAGAAAATGCATGATATATATAAGATCCTCTGGGCACATTAACTTGATTTCATTTAATCTATCTGTAGCATAATATATAGCAAGTTAGGAACCTAGTTATTCAAGGAGGTTACATGTGTAGTCCTCGAGACAAAAACATATAGACCTATAGATAAATAGCAGAGTGGTAAATGAGAAAAACACAGTTCTATGGTCGAGGAACAGAAAATATGGAATATCTTGCTTTATGGCACAAAACCACATCATTTACGGTCTTGATGTGTCAAGATGCATGAACTTTATGAAATCCATCAGAGCTAGCAAGATCAGCACAGAAGTAGAAACTGCACCAGCAGGACAAGGAGGTGTGATGATCAATGAGGCTTGTGGAGGGGACCTGCCATAGTGCCGCTAGCAAGGGTCTAAGGGAGCCTGCTGGTCAGGGGTTCAAGTGCTCGCTCCAGCAATTTTGTGGTGACTTGTTTCAATCAAGGCCAGGGCAGTTAATCAGATGGTACGATTTTTTATAGCTCACTCTTTTCAAACACTATGGCCATAAAAGAAGGGCTTAGGTGCCACAAGCCAATATACTGGAAGTCTGGAACTTTTCTGTAACTAAAAACATAAAACATGTGTTTCAATAATTTACTCTAAAACCATGTTATCTAGTCGTCCGACTAATCGCGATTAGTCGGGCTTATCGGTCCGGGGACCTCGATAAGGGACTCCGAGTAGGTCTGGGCGACTAATTTCTAGTCGTCCGACTAGTCGTCGATTAATCGCGATTAGTCGGACCGATTAGGTTGAAAAACGATCAGACTTGGAGTTATTTTGTGGGCTGTTTGATTTATGGGCCTGGGCCGGTAGTGGGCTAGTGAGGTGGCCCATTAGGTTTTCGGTATAAAGGAGAGACAGAGCAGCTCCCAGCCGTCCGCCCGCTCCAGACCGACGCCGTTCGCTCGCCGAATCGGCGCCCCGCCCAAAATCGCGCCCCCCTTGGACCGCCGCCGCCTTCTGCACGTCCGCCCTCTGCCGGCGCAGCTGCGGCCTGCAGCTCCCAGCCGTCCGCCCGCTCCAGACCGACGCCATTCGCTCGCCGAATCGGCGCCCCGCCCAAAATCGCGCCCCCCTTGGACCGCCGCCGCCTTCTGCACGTCCGCCCTCCGCCGGCGCAGCTGCGGCCTGCTGCTGCTGCTGCGGAAGGACACGGCGGCCGGCGGCCCTGTTCCTGACTTCCTTCCGCCTCCGCCTCCACCAGCCTTGGGCGCCGGCGTTCCGCAAGACTACCACCAGCAGCAGCACCTGAAGATGAGCTCCTCTTCCTCCGACGGTAAGTGTCATGCTTCTTCTCTGTGCTCTCCCCTCCCCTGCTTTACTATCTGCTCGTGCTTCTTCTTTGTGCTCTCCCCTCCCCTGCTTTACTGATTGCTCATGCTCGAGCTCCGTTTCCCCTCTTGCTTGCTATTCTTCTAGCTTGTTTCTCTCCTCTGCTTAGTGTTATGTGTATGTGCAGAAGTGGATCGACGCCACAGAGCTGTGGAAGTGTTGCTGCCTGAGAATGAAGCAGGTGCCACAGGGACATGGTCATCAGTTGCTGAAACTGCTTGTTCAGCCGCTCCAGATGGCCAATCCCTTGCAGCAAAGGCCATAGCTGCACTACCACCAGATCTTGCGGAGATGGCTCAAGATCCTAAGAGAAAGGCAAGATCTAGTGACCCTGGATGGAAGTATGGGTTCTGGCCAGATGTTCTGAAGAAGGAGATGGTGCAATGCATATTTTGTAAGAAGGTTGTCCCTGCAGGAATCAAAAGGTTTAAGCAGCACCTTGCTGGGGGTTTTGGTGATGCAGTGAAATGTCCAAAAGCTCCAGAGTTGGTTAGGAAAGAGATGCATGCTTACTTGAAGAAGAACTCAAGGACTGTGCTTCTGAATTTGGATGAAGGTGAACAAGGTGAAGCTCAGGAGGGGCAAGAGGGTGGTGAAGCCCAAGAGCAAGCTGGTGAAGTTAAACAACAACCTGCAAGAGTTCCCAGTTCTGGGACAAAAATAAAGCAAGCAAAGATTAAAATTGCTCAAACTGCAATCAGTTCCTTCCTAGTTTCCGGTCCAGTAAAGCCACAGACACAGAAGTACTCCAAGTCCGTAAGTTCCATGCTTTGCGATACACCAGAAGTAGTAGCAAAAAGACATAAATCCAAGACCTCTCGGCCAACTCTTGAGCATTGCACAAAGAAAGATGGAGGCAAAACAAATTGTTGATGACCATGTTGCTGATTTCTTTTATGAGAATGGTATACCATTCAATGCCATCAACTCAAGAAGCTAGGAGATTATGCTTGAGTCCATTGGCCAATATGGTCATGGGTATCGCTCACCAACATACCATGACATTAGGGGTCCGTTGCTTGAAAGGGCTGTTGAAAGGACAGCAATACTAAGGAAGAAACATGAGGAGGCTTGGAAAGAATATGGTTGCACAATCATGTCGGATGGGTGGACAGATACAAGCCATCGCCATCTCATCAACTTTCTTGCCAATAGTCCAGCAGGGACCTTCTTCCTAGGCTCAGTGAATGCTTCAAGTGAGGTAGCAGATGCAAATATGTTAGCAGATTTGTTGGAGAACCAAATTGACAAAGTTGGGAAAGAATATGTAGTGCAGCTAGTCACTGACAATGGAGCCAATTTCAAGGCAGCGGGAAGGATTTTAATGGAGAGGATCCCACATTTGTTTTGGACACCTTGTGCTACACATTGCTTGAATTTGATGTTGCAGGACATTGGAGAGATAAAGGATTTCAACACAGCAATCAATTGGGCAAAGAAACTGTCCAGATTTATCTACAAGCATGGAAGGCTTCTTGATCTTATGAGGGATAAGATAGGTGGAGATCTTGTAAGGCCAGATGTGACTCGCTTTGCTACTTCATATCTCACATTGGCAAGTATGCATCAGCACAAGAATGGTCTGAAAACTTTATTTGTTAGTGATGAATGGCAAGCTAACACCTTGTCTAAAACTGCTAAAGGACAGCAATGTCAAAAAAATGCCCTTTCATTGCCATTTTGGAACAAAGTGGAAAATTGCCTAAGAGCTTCTCAGCCACTCCTTGTTGCTCTAAGAATAGCTGATGGAGATGAGACACCAGCAGCTCCTGAGATCATGGCAGCAATGGATATTGCAAAGAGCTCCATCAAGGAATCTCTGAAAGACAAACCTAGTTTACTTAATGAAGTAATGGGGTGCTATGAGAAGAGGTGGGAAAATCAAATGGAGCAAAAGTTGTATGGTGCAGCCCTATTCTTGAATCCAGGCAAGTTCTTTGCTATAAGGGAAAATGACAGGAGACAAGCTGCAAGGCTAAGGTCCATGTTCAATGATGTTTTCTGGAAGATGGTCTTGGATGATAATGAATGCTAGCCCAGTTGGTTAGTCACTCCGGCGGCACCCCTCAGGTCCTGAGTTCAACTCCCCGTGGGAGCGAATTTCAGGCTGAGGGTAAAAAAATCCCCTCGCTGGCCCCGTGTGCTAAAGCACTGGTTGTGAGACGACCCAGGTCGGCCTGAGGACCCTTACATGGCCCAGGCAGGTAGTTCCCAGGGGTTACGTCTCCTGGTGTCAGGGCGGGGCCAGGGTTCGGGGATTTTCTCGGTCGGGGAAGCCGAGGCTTCTTCTAAAGCTAATACCGGTGGGGCGGTCTTTCCCCACCCGGCCGAGTTTTTTTTTGATAATGAACAGACCAAGATTAGTAAGCAAGCTGATGATTACGAAAGGTCTGAAGGTGATTGCTTCTCAAAGCCATTAGCAATAAGAGATAGAGATAAAAAGAATCCTAGTAAGTAATTCTATAATTGTTTGTATTGCAGTTTCTGTTCTTTTACTTCTCCACTTTCTTTGGTATTGGTAATACTGTTCTTTTACTTCTCCACTGAGCATTGTATTTATATTGCAGTTCTTTGGTGGGGATCATATGGTGGCTTAGCATATGAGCTCCAAAGTTTAGCAAAAAGAATCATAAGTCTTTGCTGTTCGGCATCTGGATGTGAGCTCAGCATCTGGATGTGAGCGTAATTGGAGCGCATTTGCTCATGTAAGTAACTTAGTAGTAAATACTGCTAATAATTAGAGTTTTGTAGCAATATTCCTCACAAACTATTCTGATTTTGTTTTATTTATTTGTGCAGGTCCATACCAAAAAGAGAAACCGATTAGAGCACAAAAGACTGAACAAGTTGGTGTATGTTAGCTACAACCGGAAGATGGCAAATAGATTTCAAAAAATTAGAGAACTCGGTTCCAAAGGAAAGAGATCGAACCCCCTGCTACTTGAAGAGTTTCAATGGGAGAATGAATGGGTTGATGAAAATAGTGAACCAGTTCACACAGGAGCAGCAGCTGATGATGCTGGCAATACTTTGACTTGGGCTCAAGTGGATGTAGCTAGTGAGGCAACTGAAGCTCTACGGGGTCGTGGCTTGCCTAGGGCTGCTGCTGCTCGTGCTGCTGCTACTGTCAGCCATACTTATGCTAGGAAGAGGAAGCGTCCAAGGAAGAAACGAGCTACAGATATTGCTGAAGAAGATGACAGTGATCATGAGATGATAGATGCGGCAAATGACCAGCTTGATGGATCTGATTCAGAAGCAATAATGGATCAAGATCAGGAGGATGCAGATTCTGGAGGATGTGCAATAGCTGCGGCCGGAGGCTTCCAATTGAATTCTGATTTGCTTAATTAGATGCATGGCTGATGGCTGTCTTATTTTGTTGTTGACTTGTTGAACTCTTGAATGGTGTTGTGTTGAGCTGACAGCTGAGCACTTCAGCTTTTGTTGTGTGAAGTGTGAACCAATTTATCAACTATGTAATATGTAGTTATATCCTGAACCTATTTAGTCAGCGGCGGAACCAGAAATTTTGAATAAGGGGGGCCGAGCAGATACTTTATACTATACGTGAGAAACATATCAAGATATATATACGTGTTCCTAATATTTTAGATAGAAAAAATGCTTTACATATGTTCTGTTTGCACTTTACAACTTCGCAGACGTATTGCGAATTTGTATTCTCTTTCTTTCATAAAATAATATCAAATGTCTTCGTTTTTTTAGTTTGACCATGTTTTCTGAAAAAAATTATAACATACTCCCTCCGTCCCACAAAGAGTGTAGTTTTAGGAAATTTCAGACACATTACTTATCTAAACAAATGACTTTGTTACCCCTAATTATTTCTACCAATTATGATTGAAAACCGCATTATTTATTTGGTTTTCTAGAAATGTAGGGTATTCACTACCGGAAAACGGTATTTTGCCGTGTGCTAGAATCTTCGCCGTGTGCATTATTTCGGGCACACGACGAAGACCTCTTTTACCGTGTCGCCAGAAGAACACACGGCAAAGCAAAAACACACAGGAAACCTTACTCTTCGCCGTGTGCCAAGGGCCAGCACACGGCAAACCTTGCTCTTCGCCGTGTGCCAGAACCAAGGACACACGGCGAAGTCTGAAAGTTCACCGTGTGTCCACGGTGCAGACACACGGCGAACAGACGCCGACGCCGTCAGCTAGCCCGGACGGCGTCTTCTCGCTTTTTTTCGCCGTGCGCCTATATATACACACGGCGAAAAGGTTCGCCGTGTGCGCGACTTTTGACACACGGCAAACAAGGGCTTCGCCGTCCCTGTAGCTGCCGTCGGCGCTTTGCCATCGGCGAACAGAAATGTCATGCTACTTTAATTATTAGCACATATTTAGTTAACCAAATAGAGTCCCAATACTTAATAATTAGGGTAATTAGGGGTAGGAGAGTCTTTTATATAGCCATAATTTATTCTAAAAACTCCAGAATGCCTTATATTTGGTGACGGAGGGAGTAATATTGGAGTCTTCGGGTTGGATTTGACTAGTATTTAGCTAGCTGCCTAGGTAGATGTGTATACGTGCACTGTTCAATATGTGTTGTTGGGTTTGTTAAGGACGATGGCCGAAAAACTTAAGTACAAAGCATCGTTGCATTGATTGACCTTTGTGTTGGGCTTTAGAATATAGGTAGGGGTTAAAAATTTTCACTGATTTTAGGGGGGCCGTGGCCCCTGCTCGCCCCCCTGGTTCCGCCGTTGTATTTAGTTATCAAGTCATGTGCTTTTTAAAAAATATATATTTATTCTTTGCTCTTCTGTTGTACTA
Source organism: Panicum virgatum (assembly GCF_016808335.1). Taxonomy (NCBI): domain Eukaryota; kingdom Viridiplantae; phylum Streptophyta; class Magnoliopsida; order Poales; family Poaceae; genus Panicum; species Panicum virgatum. The sequence goes on along the minus strand of NC_053142.1, from coordinate 34,372,709 downwards.
CACTACTACTATTATGTTCTTACTATATGGCTTATTCTTTGCTACTTACTTCAGTTCTTTTCTTTGTAATTTCAGATTCAACAGCAAATCAGCGAGGATATGGACTATGGGACAGGAATGCAGAGTTCTGGACAGTTCACAAATCATCTCTCACAAGTAAGTGAAAAATCGACCATCATTGTTGCCTTTGTGCTTGCTTTTTATTAAGTAATATGTAGTACATATATCATATCGGTCCTGGGACACATCGGACGACTAGGCAGACGACTAGGACCGACTAGGCTCGACTAATCGGCCTGGTCGACGACTAATCGCGACTAGTCGTCTTATCGGTCTCATGGCGACTAGGTCCGACTAGACGATTTGAAAACATTGCTCTAAAATACTTTAGGATCCTAGGAGGTGATAGGGAAAAAAGAAGCGATTTTCAGAATGTTTGAAGCAGTGGTTATTAAGATGTGGTCATTAATAAGAGTCATCAATAAACACGGATTAGGCCATAGGTCTAGAAATAATGAAAGACAGATAGGCACCTCCTCCGGTCAGGTGCAGGCTGTTCAGTCACTTACGCAATCAGTTTGGCCCAATGCTTGCAGACAATAACAAAATACATGTCTGCTAGTGTTCAACTTGCATATGCAGTCTGGCATGAAGGGACTAAGCATGCTAGCAAACAAAAAATAGAGGACGTAGGTAGTTGTCTATGCTGAGAAGAACCGCTTAAAAATGTTTTGAACAATTTTAATCCCAAAACGTTTATATGTAATATATCCATGCCACATTTACCAAAACAATTTCTATAAAATACAATTTGAAGGATAACACAAGACCTTCACTGGATTGATAACCAGGCCAAGCCTGATAACATCCCATTCCATAAAATAACTGAGTATTAGTTGGACCATTCATTGAACAAAGTACACAAGTCTATGGTTGAATGAAAGAGGCTGTTCAATTTCAGATTGCTGTAATGAAAGATGAACATACCTGAAGATCTTCTGGGAGTAGCAGGTCCAATGCGAATTGGCCTAGTAGAACAATATACACCATTCATTTCAGACATTGCGTGAGATTTGTCATTATCATCTCCAAACCTAACAAATCCATAGCCCCTAGAGCGGCTTGTGTTTGCATCAATAATAACTTTAGCTCCTTTCACCGATCGGTACTTGCTAGCAAAAAGCTCCATCAGCATTTCATCGGTAACATCAGCAGCTAGATCACCAACAAATATCGAGTGATCAGAAGCTACTTCAGATCGCTTTTCACCCATACTATATGATGCCCAGTTTAACTTAAATGCTCTATCGGTGTTAGGCATCACATGACCAGTAAAATTCTGAAGAGCTTTTTCTGCAGATGAGTGAGAAAAGAACTCCACAAATCCATACCCCTCCGATTGTCCAGTTTGCCTATTCCGGATAACTTTTATTGTCACTACCTACAAAAAAGTGAAGTGGCAGAAGGCAATAAGATTACTGATCAGAGAGTTGGTAAGCATGAACACACAAACACAAAAAGAAAGAAGAAATTGTAAATGATGCCCAAACGGCAGGTATCTTATTTGCAGTTGATAAAAAATGAAAGTGGCCATTTTAGATTTGTTTCAAGAAAGGTTCCTGGCAGCTATTACTAGCTAGTACAAAAACAAGAATGGATACAAGCTGCTTTGTCCAATTAAATCTGTTCCTAAACAGGCATTGTATCAGTATCCATCAGAACGACCATAAGATCAAGCATCTTTTCCCTTGCTGTCAACATCAGTGAGCATATCCGAAAAAGGATAATTGTCCAAGGCTGCAATTATTGATTCCTTTTGCACCTCCAAAAGTTAATTATACTAATACAGTATCTACCAAGGTGAAGCAACTAGCTTGGCCCATTCCAAATGTATATCAATCATCAAGCATCAGGACCATTTCCTCCAAGTTAATTATATGTATAAATCCTACCAGAGGTCGGCACGTTTGTCACCACCCACGCACCAATTCTAAATGAATACGACGACCCCTTCTTCTTCTATAATCTATAAGGAAAAAAATAACACGGAGAAAATAACGTTTTGAAGCGGCTACACGGCTCACAGGAGATATAAATGACCAAACAAAAAGGAGCATCCCATCCGTACTGAATTGAATGACCTCAAAGTTGGCGCCTTAAGCATCTTTGCACGTCTAATTCCAAAAATATCGCACCTTTTATTCGCATCAAGCAACAATCAAGCGGAATTTTAAGCTTCTACGTCAATCCGAGGCAAAAACACACGAATCAACGCGCGGAAATGGTATAAATCTAGCTGTATTCCAGAGATCTAGCACGGAGGAGTCCGGATCGGGAGAGACGCAAACCTCGCCGCTGGGCCCGAAGCAGCTGTGTAGGTAGTTCTCGTCCATCCAGTACTGGAGGTCGCCAACCCAAATCGTCTTATTCTCCTCGCACCCGTTCCCGCCGGATCCGGCCGCGGGCGGGGTCGGCGTGCGGCGCCCTGCCGCAGCTTGTGGCGGCGGGGGCGGCCCAGCGGCGAAGTGCTTGGCGAACTGCGGCGGCGGCGGCGGCGCGGCCACCATGGGCGGCGGCGGCGGGTACGGTATGACGACCCACCGCGGCTGCGGCATGTGGTGGTGCGGAGGCGCGTGCTGTGGCGGCGCATGGGGGTGCGCGTGAGGGTGGTGAGGCGGCACGGCCGCCTGGGAGTCGGTGGTGGTCGCCGCCATCTGCATCGCCACCGCAGCCGCCGAGGAGGTGGGTCGTGTGGGATTGGAGGGGCTCGCGAGGGTGGAGGGCGGAAAAGAGAGGGAGCTCGTGGTTGGGGTGAGGCTGAATATATACCGGGTTAGAAATGGATCTGCGCCGTCAGATCTTGGAGTTCGTTATGCCGTCGGCCGTCTGATTGCGAGGGTGAGTGGCTGACGTGTGGGGCGGCATGTGGGTCTGTGTGGTTCCGGCAGTGATGTGCGTGAGGAAACCACATCACCTTGCCTTTCTGTGCGTGTTCTTTGTTCTGCCTATTTATTACGTCTAAAACTGCAAACACAAAAGTATTAAGCTTCATTTAACCAGTAACATAATTAGGAATTGCTCCATGTTTGTGAGTAGAGTACAATATTAGTATAACTAGATCAAAATATAAATACGGTGGAAGATGTACAAAAGTTGCGCGTGTACTTATGTGCGAGATGTTCCAAAAACCGTTATCATCAAAATAACACACGGTGGAAGATATGCAAAGGTTGCGCGTGTGCTTCTGTGTGAGCTTAGTTCCAAAAATCGTTATCATCAAAACATAACACGGTGGAAGATATACAAAAGTTATGTGTGAGTTTAGTTGTTCCAAAAACCACTATCATCTTCACGTGGGAAACTTTTATGCACGTTTTGAGACCACCATGTGCAATTTAATGTTGAGAAAAATAGAAACCCAACATTGGGGGATAAAATTATCAACCTTCTACTGAACTCTAATCCGGACTGTTATTTTTTTAAATTGAGTATTCAAACTCCATGGTTAAGGTCATAAGTATTGTATAATACACTCAATCAGTGGGATGGTGATATTGATCGCATAAGCTTCTATTTTTATTGCTGTTATGAAATTCAATCTACATATCATGTTTCTCATGCATGATGAATCCATTTTATTATACAATTTTCTACTTGAATCGGTCTATACCATTTCTACCAAACACTCTTTACCTGGGTTTGCATTTTTTGAATTGAAGTATATACACTTATCTAGCTTTTGTGTTCTGCTGTTCGTGTGTTTGAATAGTAATTGGCCTTGAATTTTCTTTTGTACTTTCCTGCGCTTCTAATAGCATTTTTTCTATAAACTTTTAATGGGCATAAGTTAGCATAAACACTACAAGATCCTACATGCCACGGAGGTTGAATTGCTCTATTTTTAGAAGAAGAAGCACATAAGCACCTGATTTGGAAGCACATGACATTATAAGTTATATGTTCATCTCACATTATACCTCTTGCTATACGCTTTTAAACAACATGAGTACATTTTTTTCATAAAGAAAATTTGTTATTCTTGTATGTGCATCTGTGAATGCATGTAGCTAAAGAAGAGTATATCTACAAATGGCTTTATTTAGGCAACACGACCAAGAAGGTCCACTAATCAACCGATGCGCTATATGCCTATATTTAGTGGTACAATATTGACCGAACCGATTTGATGACTTATTATCCGCAGGTCGTTGTTAAACATAACATGACATTATATATACCAAGGCTAAATATTGTGTAAAAATGCCACATCGGGAATTTCATTGGTTTACAAACTTTTATTCTTTCAAATAGTGACCTTCAAGAAACGATACATGCATGGAAAAGCTGATGGACCCCTAGCTCATGAGAACTATTAGTGTGTAACCAAACTACCTTTGTTATTAAGCGCTTGGAAAGTTAGCCTAGAAGTTGTCTTTCCCCTCCCGGACGTGATCTCCCATTATTCTAGATCAACAGCCGGAGAGAAGAAAAAAAAAAGGGGGGGGGGGGGGGGGGGGCGTGGGCGATCGTGACAGCCGGGCGGGCCGCGCTTTTGCATCGAGCTAGCGAGCTGACGACAGTGCCCGCCCATGCAAGCGCCCGTGCACCCACCCCACGGCCGACGGGTGGAACAAGCTTGTAGCTAGCAAACGTGCGCTTTGCTTCCCCCGCCCGCGCCGTGTTGCTTGGCTTTTATGCGAAACTTCGCTGGTCCACGGCCACTTCGTTCACCCGTTCCTCCCAGCGTTTTGGACCAACCGATGGGTGCCTGGCCAACCGCGCCGACCCGGCCGACGGCCGGCTCCCGCTCCTGCTCCCGTCGTCCACCAACCGGGAGCACGGAATTGTGAAGGAGCACGTCGCGGTCGTCGCCGGCTGCAAGCGCAAGCGCGACCACCTCGGGATGACGGGGCCCAGGCAGGCAGGCAGGCCCCGGTTCCGTGGCCGATCACGGCTCGTGGACACATGCCGCGCCGCTGGAGAGAGCGGCGGCGACGAGACGGGCTGACGGGGCGCGCGAGCCGGGTCGACAGCGGTTGACCCGGGCGGCCCCAGCTGCAGCTGCCTGGCAGGAGCTGGAGGAGAGGGCGTCCACGCACCACGTCTCGATCGGGGCACCGGGCGGTGTCGGGTCGGGGCGGCGACCTGCGGGATCCGGGGTTGGTCGCCGTCAGATCTAGGGATCGTTTCGGTCCGAGGTTCGCGCGCGGCCTGTGAGTGAACGTGCTAGCCTGTGCAGATCCTGCGTGTAGGCACGATGGCTTGGACTCCCGGTCAGAGCCAGACAGCCAGTGACAGGATCCCGGACGGGAGCGATGCTGGCTGCCTCGTCGGCTCTCGAGTCGGTGCGCGCGCGCAGCAGGTGGTATATTTCTCAGGTTCAGGGCGACAGCCTGCAATAGTCCGTGTGCTCAAGGAGGCGACGCAGTTTGTCCCTGGCCTCCCTGTCCCTGGATCGCCGTGTCCTGTTTAGAATTTTTTTTACCGGTCCGACGAAACCGCCACCTTCGGTTCTGGTAAACCGGACCGGTTCGACCGGTTACCGGAAAAAACCAGTCAAATTCAAATTTTAAATAAAAAACGGCAGTTCACACGGTTTCCACCGGTTAGCCGATCGGTTTGACCAGTTTACCGGTCCGGTTTGACCGATTACCAGTCGGTTTAAGTGGTAACCGGCCAAATTCAATTTTTTTCTTTTTTTGGTTTAAATTCAAATGCCCACAAAGTATACTAAATGAATGATTGTATAACATGTTTTAGCCTAAATAAACCCTCCAATGCAATGTATAACATGTTTTACATTGTATTTGTATACTTTTGTATGCACGTTTTTTTTGTTTAACTTCAAATGCTCGCAAAGTATACTAAATGAACGAATATTTGAAAAAAATTGACACCATTAGATTCGTCGCAACTTGAAGTATTTTTAGGAATTTTTAGAAATATTTTCATTTTTTGAATTCAAATTTAAAATTTGAATTTGGACCGGTTTGAAACCAGCCGGAACCGAAACGGTCCGGACCGGTTACCGCGGTAACCGGACCGGTTTGACCGGTTACGGCGTGCGTGCATGCATTCCCGCATGCATCCTCCGATCCATCCCCAGCTCGCCTCGCTCACTTCGCACCCACGAACGCCGCGATCCTGCCGAGCAGCCGCTTCGCCTCCTCCATCTCGGGATCCAGCAGGTGGAACACGTGGCCGACCCCCTCCGACTCGAACAGCTCCACCGCCGGCGGCTGCTCGCCGCGCTGCTTCTTCGCCCGCGCCACGGCCTCCGCGTACGCCACTCCGCGCCACCGCAGGTGGTCCCCCTCCGCCACGCACACCAACACCCTCTCGCACGCCAGGCCCTCTAGACCCGGCGCAGCGGGCGCCGTCGGGTTCATCCTGGGGTCGTCCACGCCATCGGCCGCGCCGGGGCACACCAACTCCCACAGGTGCTTCTTCCTGCCGCGCCGCGCCTCCTCCGCGCGCTTCCTCTGGCTTCTATACTCTCTCTCCCCGCCGACGGGCTCCTTGCCCCAGAAGGCCAGAACCACGGGTGGATCAGGATCAGCACGGCGCCCCTGAGGCCGGCGCCCTGCCGGATGTCCGGGTGCATGGCGAGGTGGTGGAAGATGTTGCCGCCGGCGCTGTCGCCGGCCAGGAACACGCGGGCGGGGTCGCCGTGCGCCGCGAGCCACGGGTCCGCCGCGGCGAGCACCCACTCCAGAGCCGCGAGGGAGTCCTCGTACGCGGCGGGGAGCGGGTGCTCCGGCGCGAGGCGGTAGTCCACGGACACCACGACCGGCGCGACGGCGGGGCAGGCCGCGGCGAGGTCGTTGAGGTCTTGAGGAAGCGGTGGTACACGCAGGAGGCCGCCGACCCCATCACGAACCCGCCGCCGTGGAAGTAGACGACCACGGGGAGCCTGGCCTTCATCGTGTCAGTGTCGCCGCCGCCGCCCGCGCCGCTGGTGCCGGGCGGGAGGTACAGCCGCACGAAGGAGGTGGAGAGGGGCACGTCCCTGGACCATGGTTTTAAATCGCCGGCTGAGACATTTAGCGGCAAGGCTACCGTTACGGCGTTTAGCGGGCTATAGCCGGCATTTAGCGGGCTATAGCCGGTTTTAGCGGGCTAAATGCCATAGCGGTGATCCTTCCTAGAAGCTATAGCCGTCTGTAGCGGAAGCTATAGCCGGCTATTTAAAACCTTGCCCTGGACTCGACGCCCGTGGCGGCGTCGAGGCCCGGCGGGACGAGGCGGCCGCTCCTGTAGACCAGGAGGAGCGGGGAGAAGTCGTGGACGACCTCGTCGTCGTCGCCGTCGCTTCCCACGGCAACCGTGGCGCCCGTCATTCGTGTGCAAGGGTGACTACTCGTCGGAGAGGGTCCGCGCGCTGTGGCTTCTGGTCTCAAGCTAGCTTCGGTCAGTGTGGCCGCTACTTGTTGACGCCACTGAGAAGAGATGATGGGTGCTGGCGTCAACGGCGGAACCAGGGGGGGCGAGCAGGGGCCACGGCCCCCCCCTAAAATCAGTGAAAATTTTTAACCCCTACCTATATTCTAAAGCCCAACACAAAGGTCAATCAATGCAACGATGCTTTGTACTTAAGTTTTTCGGCCATCGTCCTTAACAAACCCAACAACACATATTGAACAGTGCACGTATACACATCTACCTAGGCAGCTAGCTAAATACTAGTCAAATCCAACCCGAAGACTCCAATATTACTCCCTCCGTCACCAAATATAAGGCATTCTGGAGTTTTTAGAATAAATTATGGCTATATAAAAGACTCTCCTACCCCTAATTACCCTAATTATTAAGTATTGGGACTCTATTTGGTTAACTAAATATGTGCTAATAATTAAAGTAGCATGACATTTCTGTTCGCCGATGGCAAAGCGCCGACGGCAGCTACAGGGACGGCGAAGCCCTTGTTTGCCGTGTGTCAAAAGTCGCGCACACGGCGAACCTTTTCGCCGTGTGTATATATAGGCGCACGGCGAAAAAAAGCGAGAAGACGCCGTCCGGGCTAGCTGACGGCGTCGGCGTCTGTTCGCCGTGTGTCTGCACCGTGGACACACGGTGAACTTTCAGACTTCGCCGTGTGTCCTTGGTTCTGGCACACGGCGAAGAGCAAGGTTTGCCGTGTGCTGGCCCTTGGCACACGGCGAAGAGTAAGGTTTCCTGTGTGTTTTTGCTTTGCCGTGTGTTCTTCTGGCGACACACGGTAAAAGAGGTCTTCGTCGTGTGCCCGAAATAATGCACACGGCGAAGATTCTAGCACACGGCAAAATACCGTTTTCCGGTAGTGAATACCCTACATTTCTAGAAAACCAAATAAATAATGCGGTTTTCAATCATAATTGGTAGAAATAATTAGGGGTAACAAAGTCATTTGTTTAGATAAGTAATGTGTCTGAAATTTCCTAAAACTACACTCTTTGTGGGACGGAGGGAGTATGTTATAATTTTTTTCAGAAAACATGGTCAAACTAAAAAAACGAAGACATTTGATATTATTTTATGTAAGAAAGAGAATACAAATTCGCAATACGTCTGCGAAGTTGTAAAGTGCAAACAGAACATATGTAAATCATTTTTTCTATCTAAAATATTAGGAATACGTATATATATCTTGATATGTTTCTCACGTATAGTATAAAGTATCTGCTCGGCCCCCCTTATTCAAAATTTCTGGTTCCGCCGCTGGCTGGCGTGCTGCATGGCGGCGCATGTGCCCGGGTGAGGGGGTCGGAGGGTGTCGTGGGGCTGGTGAGCCATGAATGTCGGAAAGAAAATTCAGTGGGCACGGGCGGGTGCGGTTATACATCAACCATCACCTGAATTCCTGAAAGGATTAATTAAAATGGAATTTAGATGGATCGCCAGCCCAATAATGAAGCATACACACTGGCATGCATGCATGCAGAAGTAAAACAATGCTGATATGATATCACCTACATGCATATGCATGCAAACTCAAAATAAAATAAAAGCTATAGTAACTATTAAATTAAGCATCCAATTAAATTTGAATTACCATTATCTTTCTTATGACAGGAGAGGGGCGCGTCCCTGGATTCGACGCCAATGGCGGGCGGAGTCGAGGCCCGGCGGGACGGGCGGCACGATGAGGGGCCGCTCGAGGCGGTCGCTCCTGTAGATCGATCAGGAGGAGCGGGGAGAAGTCGTGGACGACCTCGTCGTCGCCGTCGCTTCCCACGCCATGCCGGCATTCGTGTGCAAGGGTGACTACTCGTCGGAGAGTGTCCGCTGTTGCTTCCTGGTCGATCTCAAGCTAGCTTCGGTCAGTGCACTACGTAAGAAACGACCTATAGTGACGTGCACAAAAGTGATCTGCTGTTGTTGCCTGTCACTCCACAAGTAGAGATGACGGGCTTTATCTCCGCGCGTCACCCTCGGACCAGTTTGGGCCTCGCGAGGCCTCGGCAGAAACGTGGCCCGTCACCTTTGAGACAAGATAGGTGACGGATCTTAACAACGACCATCACCTATACTGGATGTGACGGTCCATATTCTTTGACCGTCACCTAGATTCCATTCAATGGTGACAGGCCATGACTGAAGCTGCGAAGGTGACGGTCCACATTCTTTGACCGTCACCTAGATTACATCCAATGGTGACGGACAATGACTGAAGCCACGAAGGTGACGGCGTTTACTTAGCCCGACACCGCGTCTTGTGATGCGCTTAACCTATACTACTTGAAAGGTGACGCATTACGCGTATAGTTCGTCACTTATGTGTATGCGTCATCTTACCGGTGGCCACGAACTTAGACATTTTTTGTTGGACACGCACGTCGCCGCAGTTCTAACAAAACGATGAAAATTGAGAGGTAACAATGCTGAGAATAGCGCGAGTAGAAAACCTTGGAAATTGCGAGATTGTTGCGAGATAACAATGCAAGCAGCCAGAATTTCATTATATATATATATATATATATATATATATATATATATATATATATATATATATATATATATATATATAAGGAGCTACATAGAAACTACGATATACATAGTTTATGGCAGTCCCCTCATAGCTTCCGCCACCATGAAGATGGCGTAGACGTATCCGGCGACGCTCGGCACGATTGGCGCATTCACCGGAGGTCTCCCAAGGCGGTGGCGGGTCTCGTTCAACGAGTTGAACGAGTCCCTCAGGACGCCGATTGCCCAGTTGTCGCCTGGGCCGAAGGGGTTGGGGTTGAAGACGTCCTCCATCGGCGCAGCGGCCGGAGCCGGAGCAGGGGCTGGCGCCGGAGGTGACGGAGGACGAAGGTGAGGGCGACGAGGGGAGGAGGGGGAGGAAGACGGCGACGAGGACGACGAGTCCGCTGCTTGAACATAGCGGCGGCGGCGGCGGGATCGGCGGGAGGGAGAGCCACCCGACATCTTGGTGTACGGCGGCAGCTGCGCGTGCGAAAACAGTTGTGTGATCTGAGGCGCGCGAGAGCAACGTCCGTGGTGAGTGGAGAAGAAGAAGAGTCCGGGTGGCAGTATTTATAGGGCCAGCGGAATGCGAAAGGTCCGGCGGAATTCAAACGGGCGCGCGGCTGCGGAGAGGGCAACGGGCGGCGGTTGCGATTCCCGAAAGAAATAGATAGGTGACGTGCGGTATGTGGATCCCGTCACCTGTAAACATTTGCAGGTGACGGGCCACACTGGAAACAATCTCCAGGCGCTGCATTGTAAAGCTAATAGAAAGGTGACGGGCCACATTCCTTGCCCGTCACCTGGGTCAAGTTCTGAAGCGTCCCCTCATAAGAGAGAACTTAAATGTGCTACAAACATCAGTCCCAGGAGGCTGATGACACATTTATTACATCAGATGGTTCATTACCGTACAACTCTACGCGGTAGTGAGCAGAGGAACGCCACTATCGCGAGGATTACAATCCACACACACGCAACGATATTAAAAACAAAGAGAAAATCATCAGAGTCTGGCATCATGCGGTATCTCCTGCGAGTGACCCTAATCCACAGGCGAGGCTGGGTGCAGGACGGTACCCCTATTCAACATCGTCGGGTACAAAGTCTGGATCTTCCTCTGTAAAAATAAATAATGGGGTGAGTACAAACGTACTCAGCAAGTCCAACCACACCCACGGAGGGGGGTATAAATAGAGTATAATGCACAGGGTAAATCAAGGATAAGGCTAGGGTTTGATTTGCGGAAAGCAATATTTTATGCAGGGGTTCATTTGAAAGAAAACATTTCTAAAACCAGTTTTCTTATACCGAGTAACACAAAGGGTTGATCCACACGGGATCCAAGTTTTAGACTGCTACCGGACTCCTCATCCGCCGTAGCACACGGCACAACTGCCGGACACATTTCCAAAACAACTCACGCCAACCCATCCCAAAGTAAACACTAGTTGTGAGACCACACCGTAACTCGCCCAGTACCGTGGGCACGGACTATTCGAATAGGTTTCAACTCTGCAGAGGTGTGCAACTTTACCCACAAGTGGGGTACCACAACACGATCACCTTAGTGTCGGTGCAGATCCCAGCAAAGCCATTACCCACCTTAGCTAGACCTGACTAGCCATCATGGGATGCACCAAGGGGTCATCGACCTTTCACCTAGGTTTAACCGGGCATAAGACACTCGGGGCTTATCCCTTTTCCTTAGTCACCCGTTGCTCTCAGCTCTCCTGATGGGTATCAGACTAACTAGTGGGATTTATGCTAATCCGTTGCCCATACAACGGTCGAGTGGTTTGCACGATAGTGGAGTTAGGTGAGATGTAACACCAACTCGGTCCTTAGGGGTGACAAGATGGATATCTCCCTTCCTTGCCCTGCCATACTGGCACGAGCACACCAAACGGCAAATCACACTGAAATGCCATCCATCCCGTCTAGACTCATCTTTCGAAAATCCACTTTTATCCCTTCCCACACACACCTTTTCTTTATAAAACAAGTTGTATAAAGTAGCAGGTCCTAAGCGTTCTAGTATCGATTAACGTCCAAGCAAAATCAGACATTAATCTAGGTGGTCAAGGAATGGTTGTCACCAATCAAGGGGTGGCTATCCAACCGTGTTTTCATGCAAGCAAAACATATGCAATTTTGTAAAACAGGCCAATGGGTTGTGACTATAAAAACTAGGATAAAAGCTTGCATCAAAGGATGGGATTGAACTTGCCGTCTTCGAAGCCTTCGGAGAGGTTCTGGTCGAAGCACTGTCCTTCGGGCTCGGGGTCGTGGATCTGGTCCTCGTTCACGGGCTCACAGTACTTCTCGTCAATGGGCTCTCCTTTGTTCACACCGTGGTCTACGACACGTACAAACAAACACACAATCAAGAAAAAGAAATAAAAGTTTTATCGTTGAGCTCGAATCGGAAATAATTAAGATATGGAGTTTGGAGTAATATTTTTGGGTGGTTTCGTAATGGCATGGCCGAAACTAGGTTAAGAAAGGCGTGGAAGAGGTTCGGGCCGATCAGAGTTCGTTTGGTGCATGAAATGATAGGTTACAGGATGGTTTAAGGGTTAAACAGGGGTCCATGGACCTATTTGTAATTATAATTGAGAAGGTAGGGGCTTGGTTTGTAATTTAGAAACTATTTGGATTATTCGGGGAGGGTCAAGGTTATATTTAGAATTATGTTTATATGTGGAAAAGGTTTATTTGAAAAAAGAGTAAAGGGCAGGGTTCTTTTTGAATAAAAGCAATAGGTGGAAGGGTTCTTTATGGAATAGCGTAAAGTGGGAGGGGTTTTTGGCAAAGTTGCCATCCCCTTCCTTCCCCCGTGCTGGGAAACAGGGGAGGGAGGGTGGCGCTCGTCGGCGGCGGCCAATCCGGCGGTCTGGGCCTTAATCGTGGTCGGGCGGAGGGGGAAAATGGAGCGGGGAGGCGCGGGGTCTGATACCCGGCCGCGGCTTGGCTTGGGGTGAACCGGGGCGGCCTATCCGCGAGGGCGAGCGGCGGCGAGCGGCGATGGTCGAGGTGGCGTCGCTGCTGAGCCCGGCGGCGGCCAGGAGGAGAGAGAGAGAGAGGCACCAGGGGGCTCGGGAGCTCGACTTCCCCTGCTCACCTTTGTTTGTAGGGGAGTAGGGAGGCCAGTCCACGGGATGCAGTCGTGACGGCAGTGTGGGTTCGCGGCGGCAGTGTTGGAGCTTGGGAGGAGGCGCGGCTCGTGGTGGTGGCGGTTGCGGAGCTCGAAGGCGGGGCTTGGGGTCTATTTATAGCGCCTCGAGCGCGGCGGTGGCGAGTAGGTGCCGGCGGGCGGCGCGGCGGGCCTTAATGGCGCTCGGCCGCGCTCGCACGTCGTGGAGCGGCACATGGGCAGCGAGGTGGTGCAGGGATGATGGGACATAAGCGGAAGCGGTGAGCATAGGGCGGCGTTGTGCGGCGTGCGCACGTGGGGGGTCGGGGTAGCGGCGAACGGGACCGGGCGGCCGGCGGGTGGCGCGGCCACGCGTGCACGCGCGCCGAGGCGGCGAGCAGCATAGGGAGAGGTGGCGCTGGCGCGGCCGGTGGGCGGTGCGGGCATGGCAGCGGCGGGCGGCACGGCGGCGCTCCGGCACGCGGTCCGCGTGCGTGGACTGGCTCAGCGGGGCGCGCAGCGGCGCCACGGCGGGCGGTGCGGCCGTTTCGGCCTAGCGCGGCGAGCGTTGTGTGCGCGTGCGCTCGTGCATGTGGGCGCGAGCGTGCGCTGCAGGTGCCATGGCCCGGGCACGAGTGGCAAGGGAGGGAGGCGCGCGCGGGAGGACTGGCAGGGAGCGGCTCGGGGCAGGCAGGCGTGACGGGGAATGAAGGGAGGAAGGAGAGAGAGGAGGGAGGGAGAAAAGAAAAGAGAAATGGAAGAAAAGAAAAGGAAAAAAGAAAAGAAAATGGAAAAAATAGAAAAGGGAAAAGAAAAAGGAGGGAGAGAGAAAGAGAGGAGGAGGACGGGATTCGCGCCGGCGGCGACCGCGGCGACCGCGGCCGTGGTCGGCCACGCGCGGCGTCGGTCGCGCGCGCGGGCAAGGGGAGGCGTGCGTGGCCGGGTGTGCGGGCCAGGGGGGCATGCGCGGCCGGGTGCGCGGGCCAGGGGGGCATACGCGGCCGGGTGCGCGGGCCAGGGGGGCATGTGCGGCCGGGTGCGCAGGCCAGGGGGACAGTGGCGCGTGCGGCCGGCGCTAATCGCGGTCGGCGGTCGCGCGATGAGACGGTGGTGAGGAAAAATAGAGAGAGCGAGGTACGGTCGGCGAAAAGAAAAGGTGACATCGACGAATGGAATCGAGAGTTGGAAATTGGGTGCTCGGGCCAGAGGAAAGATTTTCGGGAGTTAGGATTCAGGGTTTAGGTGGTTTTGAGCTCAACGACGAAAAAGAGTTTTGAAAAAAATTTAGCGTGTGATTTATTTGGTGAATTTTTTAGGTCGTTACAAGTTCCAACTGTACTTAAAGCCATCCCCCTTAACCGTAGATCTTTACGGCTCCCATTTCAAACCTTAGGTCGCGCCCTCCTCCTCGCCTCCTCCAGTAGGCCCTCTTCGCCGTCGCTCAGGCCCACCTCCTCGCCTCCTCCGGTTGCGCCGCCCTCTTCGCCGTCGCGCCTCCTCGTCACGGCCCCCGACCACCGCCCTCGGCCTCGCCCAGGCAAGAGCCAGAGGCCAGCCGCCGCCAGCAGTCAAGATCCAGAGCTGGGCACGCTGTCGCCCAGGCAAGAGCCAAAGGCCAGCCGCCGCCAGCCGTCAAGATCCAGAGCTGGGCACGCCATCGCGCAGACAATATCCAGAGCCCAGGCGCCGCCAGCGGGCAAGATTCAGAGCCGGTCACTCCGTCGCGCCCGTCGTCGTCTTCAGGCAAAATTGTTCTTGCTGTCATATATTTGCTTGGATTTGCTGTCTATTTTTGCTGTCCGAAACATCAGTCTACATTGCTTGGATTTGCTGTCTATTTTTGCTGTCCGAAACATCTGTCTGAATTGCTTGGATTTGTTGTCTATTTTTGCAATTAGAGGCAAATGAAGATATGGGAATAGTGAAAATCTTATTGCCATACAAAATTGAGAGATTGAGAGATTGTTACTTGCCATGAACAGGTCAGCCTCGAAGGGCATGAAACAGATGCCATGAACACTCGCTGGTGTGTGACAACTGTAATTGCCCTTCGAGGCTGAGCTCTTCATGGATTTTTGAGAGTGAATCACTCATTGCCACCTTTCCCAAATTATATTGAGAGATTGAGTACTTGCCATGAACAGGTCAGCCTCAAAAGGCATGAAGCAGATGTCATGAACACTCGCTAGTGTGTGACATCTGTTTCTGCCCATTGAGGCTGAGCTCTTCATGGATTCTGGAGAGTGAATAAGTCATTGCCACCTCTGACAAATAAAATTGAGAGATTGAGTTGTTGCCATGAACAGGTCAACCTCAAAAGGCATGAAGCATATGGCATGTACACTTGCTGGAGTACTGTGGCATGTGCTTCTGCCTTTCGAGGCTGAGGTCTTCATGGATAGTTAGTTAATCGAAACATATCTATCCCATTTCTGATGCCTTTGTATGTTATATTTTTGATAGTTGACATGCAAGAGCTGCTGATCTTTTATGTCTAAGATCATTTTTTTATGTATTATTGGATCATTTTGGTTTTATTGAATCTTTCTGCAAATGATGATGTGGTACATTTGCTGTCTATTTAATTGGATCATCATGGTTTATTTTGCTGCCTATTTTTGCAGAATCAGTGGAAGAAGCCATGTCGGAAACTGGATCCTCTGATTCAAATGCACAAGTTGACCAAGTGCTGAATGTTCAACCCGAAGTGTCTGCATAAACAGGTGCATGTAGCACCTCCCAGCGTAGGAACCCAAGAGCACAAACCAAGTGGCCTAGTGACATCATCAAAGTCGCAGGGTTCGACAGTGACGGGTTCCTAACAAATGATGATGGAATAAAATGATGGCGACTGATCTGTGGATTAATCGCACGGTAAAGGGTTGGAATCAATGTCCACTTTGAGGATTTGGAAGAGCCCATGCGGTAGGGCTTGTTCGATATCATGAAGCAATACTTGCAGTTTCCTGAGGGCACATCCGAGGCAGAGCTGAATCGTGTCAAAGGGGCAGCATGCAAGTCAATCGCCAGGCTCCACAGGAGCTTCAAGTCCAATCTGGTACGAAATTATGTCAATGATGGTAAAGAGCCCTTCGAGCTGCACAAGCACTTGGATCGCCAAGACTGGGAGATGTTCGTGGAGACTGCCACCTCGGAGCAGTTCAAAGAGAAGAGTGAGCACTTCAAGAACCTTCATGCTAGGATCACAGACAACCACTGCCTCGGTCCAGAGGGCTATGCTAGGAAAGAGAAGGGGAGGTGGAGCAAAGAGAACAAGGCAATGGAGGAGGCGGAGTCAGAGAACCCTTGGAAACAATATCCTGGGCGATCAGAGCCATATTTAAGGGCCAGGGCTGGTCCAACACCATCCACCGGGGAAATCACCTGGAGTAGCGATGGTACCAAGAGGCTGGCTGACCGGGTGATCGAGCTGAAGGATCATGAGAGCGGTGTAAGAGAATATGGCATCCTCTCCACTGCCATTGATATGCCAGAGCACACCGGTCGCGTGCGTGGAGTCTCCAGTTCAAGGGGTTGGAAGGAAGCCTTCGGCAAAGAACATGAAGGCTTGTGGAAGAAAAAGAAACAGTCTTCTATTGTGGATCCCGACCGCCTAAAACAAAAGATAAAGGATGACATCTTTGCTACACTCAGGGCAGCAGGGATTGATGTTGAAGCAGCATTATTAGCTGCGGCCCATGGTAAGAGCAACTGCGCCTCCAAGGAGGTGGAATAGCAAGATCCAGAAGCAGCAGCAGCAACCTTGCCTAACCCCCCTCCCCCGGTCAGCGCAGCAATATCCTATATTTGATGAGCCGGACTTCATTGAAAGGCTCAATAATGTTCCAACCCCCTGCAGCATTATAACTGGAAGCTACTCAACTTTGTTTATTGAGCTAGCACAGGGGATTGTGCAACTTGGGGACAAGGAATGCCACATAGTGCCAGTGCAGGATGGGTATGTCGTGGTCAAGATTGATTTTGTCCACCAGAATGCCAAGGATATTGCTCTGCCCATCCCGCTGCCAGAAGCCGACATTTATACTTTGGGGGATGCCGTTACCATGCGGATCCAATGGATGAAAAGTGGTATTATCATCCCCCAATTGGTCGGTCGACAACTAGTGGTGCCCCAAAGCGGTCACGCACCCAACACCTGATCCTGAAAATATGAACAAGGATGCCACGCGACGACCCTCCCGCCGCACCAAAGAAAAAGAGACCAGCCACCCCAAAGAAAAAGGGAAAGGGTAAGGCAGAACCCAAGCCACCAGCACAGAAAGCAACGGAATCAAAGGGTAAGGCGGCACCCAAGGAACCAGCTGCAAAAAATGTATGGACTTCTGCTCACTACAAGTTTGTGATGGGCAATCCAATGTTGTCAGAGCTGGATCTGGCCACTGCAGGGGTGAATACCAAGGGACTCCACAAGCACTACATGACCCATGCCAACGGTGATGATGCGTCAATCATGGGTCATTACAAGGCTAAGGACTTGCACAGTGGGCTTGGTTATTTCTCCGTTTCTTGGTTTGATCTGTACGACGTCTTCAACCTCGATGCCTTGGACATCTCCCTCATCTGTTGCTTGACACTATGAGTATATATAGCACAAAAGATTGTTCCTGTTATTTTTAATTACTTCGTAATGCTAAACCCTATGTCAACTTTCTGAAAACTAATGTATTTGTATGTAGGCAATTGGCCAGAGAATCAAAGAACCGTGAGCTTAGTGTTGAATTCATTGACACCCAGGATTTCTCTGCCGGAGTGATCAATAAGGATCCGCAGCACGTAGAGTCTGCCATCACAAAGGTCTTGGGCTCTTCACCATGTTGTGTGCTTGCCGCGCACCACACAGGCTCCCACTATTTCCTAGCCGTCATCTGTCCGAAGTGGAAAATAGTGTGGTACATAGACTCCTTAAGATCACTCGGCGACGATGGCATCACTCTGGGACAACGAGACTTCACCAGCACCAAGGCGGTTATTGATAGGTATATCTCTGAGTTACCACATTTGCAATCTTCTTATTTGGAGCCTGTCACCTATTTAATTTGCAGCTAACGACATCCATAACGCCTAATGCAGTACTTTCCCCACCTTTCGAGCCGAGCACTGTCTTCCAAAAACCAAGTTGACGCACGTGACCGATTTTTCGGTATATCTCTGACCTTCTGCATACTATGTTTTCATGATTTCACTAAATAATATATTTGTGCTAATAGTATATATCATCTTGAGCAGTGCATGCAGCAAGGACCTGGAAATGTATGCGGGTTCTATGTTGCATACCACATGATCCGCCTTGCTACAAGTTTCAAAACCCTTAAAGAATCAAAAGTATGCCTTTGTCAAATATATCTCTGACCGCTTGCTGCATCAACACACACACACAGACACACACACACACACAAGCACTCATCATTTGACTGTCACCACTAGTTGTGTGTGTGTGTGTCGTATAAGCACTCATCATTTGACTGTCACTTTTTGCTAGGATGTGCGGGGTCATCCGGACAAGCAATTGGACGACAAGCAGCTCTTGGGTATTAGAGAAAAGCTTGCCTCCTTCTTGCTTCTAGATGTCATAAGCGACAAAGGTGACTTCCACTGTCACAGCTGATGAACTGATAATTGTATATGTGTACTGTTAATTCTTTCATGGACCTACTCTCAATTCATGTGATTATTGTATATGTGTACTGTTAATTTATAGTGCAGAGATACAATATATAGTTTGTCATGTACAGTTGGTGGTTGTTTTTTATGTAAGCTTTGCGAGATATCAATTGAGTTCTATTCTGTGTGTTTGCTGGATCAACAAGAAGGCTGCCAAATTCTAGTTGTGCTCTAGGATGCAGCCAGGAAACAAATTTCAGCTTGCAGGGGTCAGGTTCTAAGGTGACGGGCAACAACCAAATCCGTCCCTGCTGTATACTCACCAGGTGATGGCGCAGTAAAGCACAACCCGTCACTTATCTAGAATCGTAGGTGACGGGCGTCGTGAGCTAACCGTCATATGTGTTGGACAAAGGTGACGGTCGTAGACCCCATATGAGGGGCCTGGTCACCAAGAAAGGTGACGGTGCTAAACTGAAGCCCGTCACCTTCTAAACATTGATAAGTGATGGGTTTTGTTATAGGCCTGTCACCTGTAGTAGACAAAGGTGACGGTCGAAGACCTCACACGGGGGGCCTGGTCACTAAGAAAAGTGACGGGCTTCATCTGATATCCGTCACTTGTCTGTCACATAGGTGACGGGCAAATGCCCGTCACCCTTCTGTTCTAATCAGTGACGATGTAGGAGTGACAAGCGCGATGCCCGTCATCATAGGGAGATGACGTCCATCACTATAGGCCTTTTCCTACATAGTGGTGGCCGCTACTTATAAACACCGTTGTCGGTTGAGAAGAGACACTACCGGAAAACCCACGTATGCCGAGTGCCAGGATCTTTGCCAAGTGCAGAATCTCGAGCACTCGGCAAAGCTACTATTTGCCGAGTGCCAAACAACACGCACTCGGCGAACAACTGGCACTCGGCGAAATATCTCTTTGCCGAGTGCCGGCCAGTTGACACTCGGCAAAGAGCGTCACATGCACCGCACACACCCGCAGATGACCGTTATGGTGGGGGCTGCTTTTGTTTGCCGAGTGCCTACAAGGGGACACTCGGCAAACAGATCTTTGCCAAGTGCCCCACAGTCGACACTCGGCAAACTCTATCACGTGCACCGCACACGCCAGTTCCCAAGACTATTACGCCATTGCCACGAACGTTCCCATTTTTTCACAACCGTTACCGTTATTGTTTGCCGAGTGCTAGCTAGGTGACACTCGGCAAAAGCATGCTTCGCCGAGTGCTAGCTTGGGGCACTCGGCAAAGACGTTATAATGCCGAGTGTAATAGACCAGGCACTCGGCATTTACTAAACTTTGCCGAGTGTCTGCTTTGGCACTCGGCAAACAAATACAAAAATTTTCTCCAACAACCGCCAAACTTTTTCCTCCATTCTCATACTATGTGAAAGACATCATATTTAAATTTGGCAAATTTTCCTTTATGTTTACTATATTTAGATTATTTAATTCATTACAAGAATATTTTGTGGATAATTTAAATTTGAACTGCAAAACGTTGTCAAAGGTGTGGATAATTAATGGAAAAATTATATTCATGTTATTGAGTCAAATTTGAGGGTTTGTACAAGAATTTTTTAAAAAATCAAACATCTTATTCAGGAAACATAGCAACAAATTTGTGGCCGAATAGATTTTAAATTCTATAAAACACAAATGAAGTCAGAAAATTATGAAATTTGTAGTGAAAACATGATATCATAAGTCAAGGCTGTAGAAAAAATTTGAGAAGATTTCAAAAAAGTTATCACATACGTTGGTTACAAGATGAGGAATCCCGAAGAAGTTCCAGAGACATTTGAATGAGTCAGTTAAGTTTTTGAGTCCAACGGACCATCAAATTGAATTATGACTTCAAAACTTTTTGTGTAGGCAATGGTCATGATGGATAGTACTATGTAAATTCATTATTTTTTAGCCCATTTGATATTATTAAAGTTTTTTTAGTACTATGTAAATTGAATTTGAACTTATACTGCATGAAATAATGAAATTTTTTTGGCTAAAGTATGTTAAATTTTTATATACGCAATAGACCTCTTAAATTGGTTTATGTTACATTTTGGTTATTTTTTGAAATGTTTTCATATGTTTTAATTTTTTTTGTCAAATGTAGAGAATTAGTTCATACAAATTGAAATATAGCTAAAAGTGATTCAAATAATATAATTTTTTTCATTGAAGCATGATATATTTGTCTGAAATATAAGTTTAGTAATGAAATGTTGAATTATATTCAAAGAAATATGTTTAAATAAATTTTGAATTGAAGGATTTTGAAATGAAATCCTGGCTTTGCCGAGTGCTGCCAGGTTGGCACTCGGCAAAGCGGTCGCGACTTTGCCGAGTGCCAGATCTGGGAACTCGGCAAAGCGGTCGTGTGTTTGCCGAGTGCCCTGATCTGGCACTCCGCAAAGTCTCTGCCCCCGCCCCCAGCACTCAGTCGTGTCGGCCACACACACAGCTCACACACGCACACACCCGCACCCGCGCATGCACGCCGCCGCGCCGCCGCCTCCACGCCTTGGAGCGCAGCGCCCTGCCCCGCCGCCTCCACGCCCCGGAGCACCCCGCCCCGCCCCGCCCCGGAGCGCCGCCGCCTCCACACCGCCGCCAAGCCGTAGGAGGAGGACCTCGGCCTGGCCGCCTTCCCCCTCCCCGCCATTGGAGGAGGAGGAGCCGCGCCCCGCCCCGCCCGGCCCCAGGCGCGCCGCGCCCCCGGAGTGTCGCCGCCGCCAAGCCGGAGGAGGACCTCGCCCCGGCCCCCGGCGCCCCGGTGCCCGCCCCCATTCCCGGCACGAGCCGCCCCCTAGAGCTGCCGCCTCCACGCCGCCGGAGGAGGAGGAGCTCGGCCTGGCCCCCACGCGCCCCTCCCCGCCACCGAAGCGCCGCGCCGCGCCCCCGGCGCACGACCCCGCCCCCTGAGTGCCCCGTTGCCCGTCCCCGCCGCGCGTCCCCGCCCCCGAAGCGCCGCGCCGCGCCCCCGGCGCCCAACCCCGCCCCTGGAGCACCCCGGTGCCCGTCCCCGGCGTGCATCCCCGCCCTCGGAGCAACCGCTTCCCACCCCCACCCCCGGTGCGCCGCGACCCCGCCCCGGTGCGACTGTCCCCGCCCCCAATGCTGCCTGTGATGTGTTCGGCGAAAAGCCGGAACCGCGAGTCCACTCCACGCCGGCCACGACTACACTGTCGATCCTCGGTAAGCAATGCAACCGCCCCCGTTATTGATAATGTTCGTAGATCATGGAACCGCAACCTAGTTAGGCGTCTCCCGTTTGGAAGAGATACAATTGAGATATGCAGATCTTTGCATATCCATAATTGTATCTATTTCGAATTGTCCACGTTATTTGGACAGCCCGAGGATGCGTAGATACGGATAGTTACCATGATCAACTCCCATCCGAGACAGAGTTTCGGCGACATCTCCCTATTGTTCTCTGGATACACAATCTCCCTTCCGGGACGTGTATCTGGAGAACAGCGGGGAGGTGCTGCTGAAATTTTATCTCGTATGGTAGTGGGTCATGAAAACTGACCGTATCTACGCATCCTCGGGTGGGATTAGGACCTACCTTCACCTATTAGAATGTAGGGACAACATGTAGATGCATTTGATTTTTATTGTACTCACTGCCGTCTAGTGGATGGATGACCGTCAGTGGATGTACACGGGCCGTCCAAGTCAGGCTACCATGACTGATGAATGGATTCGAAATACCAACAATTTTTTGGAAAGGGCATGGGGTCAGGCTGAAGGATCCGGTTTCTTATGGTGTCCGTGCATCAAATGTGGAAATAAGAAATGGAAAACGAAGAAGGTTATGGGCCAACATCTTTGCAAGTATGGATTTACGCTGGATTATACCCGGTGGACCTTCCATGGTGAAGCCCACTATATGAGGGATGAGGTCGTGAGGCAACGCTTCGATGATTGTGATGCTGATGGTGGGGTTGGAGACATGTTAAATGACTATCATGAAGCACATTTCGGTGAAGGACCGCAGGAGGAGGAGCCAGAGGCATCCGCAAAGGCGTATTACGAGATGTTGGAGGCGGCACAGAAACCACTTCACGGGCACACAAAGGTTTCTCAGCTGGACGGTATCGGGCGGCTAATGGCCTTGAAGTCTCAGTTTAGCCTGAGTCGAGACGCCTTCGACAGTCTGTTGACCGTTTTTGGAAGCATGCTTCCGGAAGATCACATTCTGCCAAAGTCAATGTATCAGGCACAGAAAATTCTCGATGCACTTAAGATGCCATATGAGCAGATACATTCTTGTCCAAATGGGTGTGAGAGGACCTTGATGTCGCCTAGAGGGTGGGTGAATAGGCGCACCTACAACTTTTCACTCAAACGCAACGGATAAAATTGACTATCTACCAAACCCGGAACTTCCGAGTTCACTCAAAACAGAGTGAACACAATAAAAGTAGTGCTAAAAAATGAATGTAAATTCAAACTCCAATTGTAGAGTCTGCTCAGAGAAGTTCCTTGAGAAGGTTCACGCAGATCCTGCACATACGAAACAACAAAATCTCCAAGACACAAGTGTCTATTGGAGAGCTCCTCAAATCCACAAAACAAATGTGAATGCAATGAACACAAGGATTTGTTTTACCGAAGTTCAGATTCACCCCGTGCACCCACGTGTGAATCCTAGTCTCCGTTGAGGAAGCTTATATTGACCCCAAGGTCAAGCTATTTCCTCCTTCCACTATATGACCATGCGCCCTCGTGGCACAAGATCGGTGCTGCAACAAACTTGCCGCTGCTCACCACAATCCTTGGGAGCTAACCGGCGACGCCTAGCCATCTATGAGGCTTCACCTCCAAGAGTAACAAATGCGACTCACATAAATCACGGCTAATCTCAAGTGCTCAAGGTTTGCTGTACTCTCTCAACCCAACTCAAGGATATACACTAATCACACAATCGCACAAAGAGAGGTTGGGGAGAACTCAACTATGGCTACCAAGCTTCTTGGGACGACCAGCAATGAACAGAATAAAGCCTGGAACAGCAGCCCACCAAGGAGGGGGCTCAAGGGTATAAATAGCCGGTCCCAACAAAACTAGCCCTTATGTGACAGTTAGAACCCGGAACTTCCGGATTCTACAACACGGAACCTCTGGGTTTTCAAACCAACTAGCCGTTAGTGCCACGTGTGCCAAATCCGGAACTTCCAGATTCCAAATCCGGAACTTCCGGATTTGCCCTGGCAGCAATGTTAAAATGTGTACGTAAGGCTTTTGTGTCTCTCTCAACTCACATGGGTTACTTGAGCACTGAGACTAAACCAAAGATCATTGTGATGCATCCCTCTTGATAGTACGGCATACCTAAACTCAAAATCAAAGATAAATTACATTTCAACTTCTTGAACTTCTCTTTTTCATCATATGCCGTGTGTTGATCAATCACAATCTGAGGTGTGCATCCAACTTGGCTTCTTTACTTTGAGCACATCTTCCTTGAGCTAGTGACCTTGAATCTTTATCTTTGAATGAAATCCACTTCTAGTTCAAGTCACCGTCTTCACAATAAGATTTTAGAAAGATTGATACTTGCCAACATGAACACCACACATGACCAAGATTCTTCAAGTTGAACCCAAAGAATATTTTGTCACCCTAGCATTGGTTCCTCGGTACAACCACAATTGCCCTTCTCCAAGCTTAGTACCTAGAAACCCATTCCCGAATTCCAACTCTTCATCCTTGCATCACATATAGCTTCATGTAGGCTTGTATCACATTTAACTTACAATGAAATCCATTTTGATCCTCAAGCTATTTTTCTTCTTCTAATGAATAATGCTTCTCAATGTAAAATTCTACTTGTCTCTTAGAATTCTTGGACTTGATCATTATCGGTTTCCTTGCTCATGCCAAGCCTTTGCTTATATAGCCTCTAGAAACTCGCCTTTCGATCCCATCCATTTATTCTCAAGAGCCCTCTTGAACTCACATTGATTTTTACATTATAATAAAAACCATTTCTTTCATACTTGCTTGATCATCAAATATCACCTGCAATTCTTATGATAATTTTTCCAATATATGAGACTATGCATAAGCATACAACCTTGTCTCATTCTCAATACCTTGACTTGTCATTTTGAGTACCACATACTTCAACAAGCTTCATTTAGATATAAGAGTGAATTCTTCATCAATAACACATATCCCAATTCACACAATACTCATTGCTTGTTATCATTCTCATACTAGATCATGTCGTTGCATTCATCTTGTCATATGAGTTTTGTCTTGAACATTGATACATTTCATCACAGACATAACAAATATGATAATCAATTTTTGCTCATATACTCAACAAGATGGTTAGTCCTTTAATCGTGGTGTCAATCAATCCACCAAAACACACTAGGGGCCTAGATGCACTTTCAATCTCTCCCTTTTTGGTGATTGATGACAACACCGATTAAAACTTACAAAAAGATATAATCAATTGAAGTTTTGAGTTTTCAGATTTATTAGGAGCTCCCCTTTACAATGTGCATTGAATGGAATTCGAATAATTTGGCCTCAAATGCCCTTTTGCACATGTTCACAAGAAAACAAAGAGCTTCCCCTAAATCTCATCAACCGTGGAGTGCAAAATACATGTGTGAACATATAATACGTGATGTATATGACAGAAATCTCACACAATAGCAAGATGAAATAAAATGATCAGTTCTGTCCACACAAATCCGGAACTTCCAGGTTCCAAATCCGGAACCTCCGGATTTGCCAGGCAGAACTGGCCTAAAGCAACAAATCATCATTTCATCATATTTTATCACACTAACAAGCATCACATCTTAATTTAAAGCATCTAAACATGGTTCACCACAAAATGTCACACATTACAAAATGTTCTCAAGTCCACATGGGCTAAAAAGAATTTATTACATGGCATGTGGCATACCACACCCAAATCCGGAACTTCTGGATTTGGAAACCCGGAACCTCCGGGTTTGCCAGACCAGAACCACTGAAATCTGAATAGAAGCTTTAATCTTCAAAAATTTCTCCCCCTTTGTCATACATCACCAAGAAGGGTCTATGGGGAGTACTTCTGGAGCTTCTACTGCTGATCATCATCCTCATCATCTTGTCTTCCGCCTTGCCCGTTAGTCCCTTGGCCGGCATCACCAACAGGTTGATCAATCAACCAAGATCCAAAGGCATCAAACCCATAAGATGGTGCAACATATGGAGGAGGTGGTGGTGGAAACTGAGCCTGAGGCATGAAAGGAGCGGTCGAGGGGTCAACAAAAGTAGGGTTAACAAAGGATGTGGTGCTACTACCATAGAGCTGTCCCCAATAATCTTCTTGCTAATATCTAGCATTCATTTGCTCCATAGTTTCCGGCTCACTTTGCTGCCCTTCTGAGCCAATGGGTGTGGGAGGATCATTGGGCAACATGGCTTCTTGCAATTTCTTTAGCCTCAAAGTGTCGTTCTTCCTCCTTTCCCTCTCCTTGTGCACCACATCATTTGTGGACTTGCACATCCCAAAAATCATATTGAACATCTTTCTAATTGGATAGGAAGGCTTTTCCCGATTTTGAGATCTAGAGCCACCACACCTAGAATAGGAGCGAGTAGAGACATGTGGTGCACTAGGAGCATGTGTAGGAGCATGTGGGGTTATATCACCATCACCTGGAGCTGCAGCTTGCTCTCTAGATGCAATAATTTCAGCAAGAGTGGGTCCGGGGTGTGAGCCCATCTTGACATCAACAGGAGGATGTTTGTAATCACACTCAAATCTTTTGTTGGTCTTTTGATCAATCATGAACATGAGATAAGCTCCAAAACCACAACACTTTTGAGGTGATTCAGATATGGACTTGATTTCCTCCCATATGTAATCAAACACACTGAACTCTGGCTCACTAGGAGTTAAAGCATATAGCAAATTCTTTCCGTATGATGATATGTTGTGAGCATCACCCTCTCTAGGAGCAAGTGTCTTCCTAAAGAACTTGTTAAGATATGCATAAAATGGAATTAGTCCTTTAGGCCCCCCAAACTCTGACTCCATGCTAGGTAAGTACATGCATTTCATTTCTTCTTTGGGGAGAGGAGAGCTAAGGTGAAGTCTAACTCTTTCTGCATCAGCTCTCCCAAATCCAAACATGGCTGCAAACTCAACATAATTAATTTTATACCATTTTCCCTCTGTCATCCAATGGACCCATCTCATATCATCATGTGTTTCAAAATAGCAAGTGGCATAAAATTGAGCAATCACTTCAATATTCCAATCATATTGAAATGCCATAATTTTGTATATGTGCTTAGCCTTGCATGCACTAATGATCTCATTAAAGATTGGATCTCCCATGCTTTCAAGTTTTGGCCAATTCATAAATTGAGAGCGTGCCACTTTATATTTCTTGCTAAGAATTGCACTCACATAGAAGTCTTGATGGAACTTGGTTTGAAATCTATCATCAACACTTCTTCCTTTCTTAGCACGCAAAGAATTCTTCAATCTTTCTTTTATTACTTTGTCTGTCATTCCCCTCTTCATGTAATCAGTCATGATATAGTCATGGAGAACACTTGGCTTTCTCAACATGACTCCAGTCACAAAGAGTGGCTGACCGGACTGCTGTACATGTTCTTCTTCCTCATCATCATCATCGAGTCGAGCACCACCACTGCTGCTGCTGCCCCTCATTTGCATACCACTCCTCTTTGTCCCATGGGGAGGTGATTCCTGATAGTTTGGATCACTTTCCTCCCCATCATCACTAGAGGTGTTGTTTTCCTCCTGAATCTCTGGCTCATCTGCAATGTGCAAGGTGCCTCTGGAAAGTTGCCTCATGGATCTCCTTGTCCCAATAGGAACATTAGGATTTTTGCTCCTCCTCCTCAAAACAAACCTTTCCGCAGCTGAATTATCTGTGAAAACAAAGGAGGAACCTTGGATTTAGGACAGGAATGATTTTGAGTGAAAGAAACCGACAATTTGGAAGATCAGAGCTGGATTCCAGTTTTCTGGGTAAATTCGGAACTTTCGGATTTGAAACCCGGAACTTCCGGGTTTGCCCAGAAAACCCTACATTCGAGTATCATCTAAATCGACCAAGGAAACATGATTCTTTTGCTAGGGATAACAACTATGGTCTAAATGTAGGTGTTCTACCAAAGGAATCGAACAGATCAATCCTAGGTAAAGAGACCGGGCAAAAAGATTGATTTTGTACCGTTGCTCATGGTGGGAAGGGTTTGAAATTAATTCGGGAGGATGGATCCGGAACCTCTGGATTGTAATCAGTAAGAGCCGCCCTTCAATCCTTGAAATCCTTGATCAAATGGCCGAATCGCCCCAAAATCGCCTCTCCCGAACAGTGTTTGTGTCGGGCAGTGAGTGGGAGAGAGAATGAGAGGTGAAAGGGTAAGTCACGGGCTGAATAGTGATATACCAGTTGAAATCCGGAACTTCCGGGTTTAGAAAACGAGAACTTCCGAGTTTCACATTACCCCTCGGTCAAGACTTGATATTGGAGAATTTGTCCGAGACAAATGTGAGTTCCAACTTATATCCATAAAAATTTTGGAACAAATATATTCATGGAAATTTCTCAAAACTTTGGTGGTGAATATTTTTACCCACTAAATCCAGAACTTCCGGGTGACAAACTCGGAATTTTCGGGGTTACTGCTGTACTGGGTAAACTCCAGAGAATCTGGGAGAAAAACCAGAGTATCCGGGCCACCCCAGAGAATCCGGGCTGAAACCTAGAGAATCCGGACTATTCTCAGAATTGGGCAAAATATCTCAAAAGTGTTGATAGAGTTTGATTTCTAGATGAGAGGGCCTTGACAAGAGAAAGATTTTGATATTTTGGTTCTTTTGTCTTAGATATCCATATGAAATAGGAACATAGGCTTGAATTTGATGAGAGATGGCATTTCCAAAGAATATAGCCCTTGAGATGAGATTGGAATAGATCCTATGGACTTGAGAGAGTCTTGTTGCTTTGTGGTTAGCCAACAATCAAACAAGTGTAACTATAACCACAAGGCAACTTGACATGGTCACAAAGACCAAGAACCAAAAGTTTCCAAACAGCAAACAACCTAGCATACTAGTTGGGTTTTCGAAAAATCGATCCTATAACACTCATGTATCTAGTAACTCATGTCAAGCACCGTCCTTAGCATATTTGTCTCATACCTCACAACAATTTAGTTCTCTTGACACTAAGTCAATCTCAAAAGAAGGTATCAACCAAATATCTAAAGTTACACTAAATGACTTTGAATTACTTGATACAAAACATGCACACACTAGCATGTAGAGGGTCTAGATGCAAATCATAAATACTTGACCCTAATAAAACATACCTTGGCCCTTTAGGTTCCATGTCCTTCACAAGAGAAGGATCTCACATACATGGCTTGCACATAATCATTATAAACATAACTTGAACTCTTTTCTTTCGATTAATCATGAAAAGCTCAGAAGTCCAAGTAAATCACATTAGTAGTACAAGCCCTAGCTTTGTGCTTGATGATTCTTTAAATGTGGAAGACAATAAATCGTCAAGCAGTAAAGCCTCATAACATGGACTAAGTTTCTCAAGAGTGAATAATGCACACATGTATATGGAGGCAAGTATATGTGCATCTTTTGATCGATTAAGACCAAATGAGGAACTTAAGCCATATTATGGAGAGCAGTCACACAAAGTGATAATCAATCCAATTTTGAGTTTAGATACGCCTTTTTCAAGTTGGATTGGTGACCTTGAAGTCAAGTGGCATACTCGTAGTGAAGCATATTACCCTTGTGATCATGTATATGTTTTCTACACACATGAAGCCTTGAAAGCGAGGTTAGTAGCAAGAAACAAAATATGAAATAAGCTCCCCCTAAATAAGTGCATCAAGGATAGGATTCTTGAGATATGCACTTGTGATCAATAAAGACACTTGAGGAGACTCATTTCATATCTTGGTCGAATTTAATCAAAGATTGTATCTAAAACATTGAGTAAGTCAACAATGAGCTCACAGTCCTAAGAGTCAGGTCAAGACCACTGTCCTTCTCCAGATATTTCTTGACTGTGATTTCTTTAGAAATTCGGAACTTCCGGGTTGCAAAATCCGGAACTTCCGGATTTACCAGACTTTCTTGACTTAGTGTAATCCATGAATTCTTAACCTTTCTTGATTCTTCAACACTTGTAGATGCTCCTGTAATGTTACTAAAGCACTAGCTCCACCACAGAGCTTGTTAAGAGCATCACAATTGATATTTGCATAGATAACTCAAATTTACAAAGGATGCTAAACAATTCTTCTACTTGAAACCACACTAAGCAATTTCAGATATTAGAACTTGATTAGCTAAGAAGAAGATACTTGTTATCGGAGATGCATTGGATTGATGGATCGGTTTGAGTTGAACTTGGCGATTTTCTAGATGATCTTTTGGACAATGATGTTGAAGTGAAGCTTTTCTTAAGTTTGCCAAGTCCATAATGCATCTCTAAGTACCTGCTAATTGTTTCATGTACATTTTGGTACCCAAGCCAAGTTGGGTCCACGAAAGTTAGTCAACAAAGATTTGGGAACCCAAATGGCTCTTGGGCGAGTAGTTGATGAACTCATCATCCTACCGGCACCAACACCATTTGAAGGTCTCCTATAGCATAAAGGTACATTGTTGATCAAGTTTGGCTTAGGAGAGTTACCGTTTGGACAATCCTTACCAAGATGTCCTTTTTCTCGATATGTATAGCAAACTTTGTGCTTGATGTTGCTTGATGGATTGTTCTTATTGTCCTTAACTGCTTTCTTCTCCAAGTATTTTTCTTGTGCTTTCTTGAAGCCTTTGTTTAGCCTGAAATGCCATTGTGATTTCAAAACCGGAACTTCCGGGTTGTACACTCCAGAACTTCCGGGTTTGCTTAACTTGTCTGGGCAAGTTGCAATTCTATGTCCCATTTTGCAGCAGCCAAAACATCTTCTTTTGGCAAGGCTTCTTTGTCTCTTGGAGAGAGTTTGCTGGCCTTTTTGCTTGAATGAGCACATTGAAGCATAATGTCCCATGTTGGAGCACTTGAAGCATTTGACATGAGCTAAATTCTTTTTCTTTGTTTGAGACTTGCTCTCCTTTGACTTGTGTATAAGATTGCGTGAGTTTTGCACGGTGGACCCCTTCTCAAACTTCTTCACCATGGTCTCATGGTTATCTTTAGAAGGTTGTACAACACTCTTGCCTTTCAATTTTGACAAGTCTTGTGAGAGCCTCTCAACCTCTTACTTGAGCACTTCATTTTCTAGGGCGAGGTCATCATTGCAATCTTCCCCGATCACTTGCTCATACCAAGATTGTTTCTCTTTGTTCTCATTTTGTGAGCAAGTGTTGTCAATTTACTTGTATGATTTCACTATTATAACTATGACCTCATGAGCAACTTCTAGATTGACAAATGAATCCACAAGTTGGTCATTGGAGCACTTGAGTTTCTGATGCAGATTTTGAAGGTCCATATGCTTGCTGGTAATCTCATCCAATTCAGTCTTGAGAGCATGATTTCTCTCTTCTACTAGAGCAAGACATTTGATTTCATCATCCTTTTTGTTGAGAACCTTCTTTTATTTCTTTATTTCTTGATCTTGCTTCATCACCTTTTTCATCAGCCCAAGGATTGTTTCTCTGCTCTTCTTTCTTACTTTTCTAAGTTCAAGCATTAGCTCCTCGTCATCATCATCACTATCACAATCACTACCACTATCAATATCTGAATCTGAATTGTCTTCAGCTGTGGCCATAAAGCACTGATGATGACCATAATGTGATTGAGCAGAACAATTAGAGACTAATTCATCATTTGATTGATATATTTCAGCATTATTCTCCAATCCGGAACTTCCAGGTTATTGCGGACATGGAAAAAATGGCTCCTGTGTTGCTCTGTATGTTGGAGAAGATCTTTCCACCAACCTTCTTCAATCCAATGCTCTCTGTATGTTGGAGAAGATCTTTCCACCAACCTTCTTCAATCCAATGCAGCATTTGCTTCTGCACCTGCCTTATGAGGCAAGAATGGGAGGGCATGTGCAGTTCCGTTGGTGCTATCCAGTTGAAAGATGTCAGAAGGTTCTTCGAACGAAATGTAAGAATAAATGCAAAATTGAGGCTTCGATTGCAGAGGCATATATTTTGGAGGAGATGTCAAACTTCACAACTAAATACTATGGAGAGAAGCTTCCTAGCGTGCACAATCCACCACCTCGTTATAATGCTGGCGATAATGAATCGAGCCTCAGCATTTTTCAAGGACAACTTGGAAGTGCAAGTGATGCGAGGTACAAGACCCTGAACCATGAAGAGTGGCGCCGTATCATGCTTTATTTGTTAACCAACCTTTCTGAGGTGGAGCCGTACATAGGGTAAGTTCTCACATAACGTGTTCACGATGTTCCACGATTCAGCATCTCATTTAACATGTTCTTGCGTTTGCACTAATTAGCATCCAACCCCCTTGATCATATTTCACACAGGCAATTTCTTCGCCAATTCTGGCGTCGCTCAAGGCCTCCGACCCAGAACGAAATGGAGGCTCTTCTTAAAAATGGCGCTGGAAATTCTCAGCCCGATTTCATGTATTGGTTGCAACAAAAGGTAAACTCCAATTTACAGGATATCGCTAGAGCTATAGGTTCAAGTCATTTAACTATCGCTTTCAAACAATATGACGAACTTTGTCCCTTTCGCTTTCAGGGGCAAACAAATTCGTCCATGAGTGCCGAGTTGAGACAAGTTGCCGATGGATTTAGCTATCGGGTTAAGTCATTTAACATTTATGTTGTGAATGGATATCGCTTCCACACAACATGATATGAGCAAAGTCAGCCCAATCGAAAAACCACTAATACTGGAGTCTTTACGCCTGGCCAAGAAGGGGTCGAGTATTATGGAAGAGTTGAAGAAATATATGAACTCAAGTTTCATGGTTCCGTACCGCCGACTCCCGTTATTTTCAAATGCCATTGGTTTGATCCTACATTAACGAGTTGGACCCCAAATGTTGGTCTAGTCGAAATTCATCAGGATTCAAAGTTACCAGGCGACGATGTCTACATTGTGGCTCAACAGGCCACACAAGTTTATTATCTCTCATATCCGTGCCAAACCGACAAACGTCTTCAGGGTTGGGATGTTGTGTATAAGGTATCGCCACACGGCAAACTTTCTGTCCCAAACAATGAAGACTACAACAATGGCCTGAGACTTCAGTGGCCAGCGTGCATGTAATCCAGGTTATTTCTGCTCCATTTGTCGTTCGTTGCTTTTAGTTATCTTTTATTCGCATTGTAACATTTGGGTGAAATATTATAGGCCCGGATGGACGAAGAGATGAAGAGGCGGGAGGAGATCGAGGCCAGGCTGGAGGGGGAGCGGACGCTAAGGCAGGAGCAAGAGCGCAGGTGGCAGGAAGAGCGGATGCAGGAGCGGCAAAGGATGGAACAGGCGCTTCTTGCTGACCGACAGGCCGCGCAACAATAGATGCAGACCATGTTCTCATACCTCCAAGGCCTTGGCGCGACAATCAACTATCAACCGCCGCCAACGATGCCCTGGCCTCCACCACCGCTGCCACCGCTAGGCCTTCCTTCTATCTTTCCTCCACCTGACGCTGCAGGGACTCCTGTGAGTATGAATCTATTTTGAGATACTTTATGTCAATATATCATGTGCTATATCTGAAAGAACATCTAGACTCACTTAGTGCTTGGTTGATTAATGACATATGCTTTAATAAGAATGATTATACAGCTGATATATAGATGAGCTAAGTCAAGAATATGAAAGTTGAAAAGCGGCTATTCATTTAATATTTTATCTTTTAAAATTGAGTTTAGAAATGTCATACTATCGAGGGACATGAACTCTTACAATTTGTCAAGATATAATTCTATGTCAATTTCTTTTTTGCAGAATCAATCGATTGGGGTCAAATGAGCCTCCGGACGAGCATTTACCGGCACCGGCGGCGTCACAGTGGCCACCGAGTTGATTCGGAGTTGTTTATGGTATTTGTTCTACAGACTTGTGGTTTTTGGACTAGACTTGTTTAATTTGTTGGACTTGTGCTTGTTGAACGTTACACTTATGGCATTGATGTTGGACTTGTGCTATTTGTGATATTCGTGCGATGTAGCGTGAGATATTTATGTTATTATGTGATATTTGTGATTGATGTGCCTCATATATACTATATTAAATGTCTAGAATGTATATATGTTTTATTTGTGATGATGAATGTGGTTATTACATAATAAATAGAAAAAAACAGCAAGCTTTGCCGAGTGTTTTTACCCCGACACTCGGCAAAGCAACTATTTTTCTATTTACTGGAAAAAGACTTCGCCGAGTGCAATTACCTAGGCACTTGGCGAAGTTTGCCAGACATGCGGCTCTCGGCGAAGTTTCAAACTTCACCGAGTGCCAACCAGGTAGCACTCGGCGAAGTTTGAATCTTTGCCGAGTGCCACACGTCTAGCACTCGGCAAAGTTTCAGTCCCTTGTCCCGTTCGCCCGTTTCGTTCGACATTTCGCCCGTCCGTCCGTCCCGTTTCAACTTTTTTCGCCGAGTGTGGAATAGCACACGGCAAAGATTTGCCGAGTGTTCAAGAAAAAACACTCGGCAAAGCCGGCTTCGCCGGAAGAAAAAATGACGTATGCACTTTACCATGTATTTTCCTGTATTTGCCGAGTGTCTGTGTCACTCGGCGAAGCAGCCGAGTCCGGTACTGAGACATGGGTGCTGCATGGCGACACATGTGCCGGGTGAGCGGTCGTAGGTTGTCGTGGGGCTGGTGAGCCATGAATAGCGATGCATCTCTTTCAGCAAATAATTTACATGCTAATTTTTCAAAAAAAATTACACAACTCTGTTACCATCGGCCGAATACAGATAAGGCGCGTATAAAACTAATTCAAATTAAACCATCAACATCTCTGTCTGTCACCTTTTTTGTGATAAAATCATAAAATGCTGTTGCTACTGTGGCCATTCGTGAACCGAACGGCCTTCCTGCTCATCACTCCGCACCGACGAACGCCGCGATCCTGTCCAGCAGCTCCTTGGCCTTCTCCGCCGCGGGCTCCAGCAGGTAGAACACGTGCCCCACCCCCTCCGACTCGAACAGCTCCACGCGCGGGTCGGCGCCCCTCGCCCGCGCCGCCGCCTCCGCGTACAGCTTGCCGCGCCACCGCAGCACGTCCCCCTCGGCCACGCACACCATCACCTTCCCGCACGCGAGGCCCTCGAGCCCCGGCGCGCCCGGCGCGGTCGGGTTCATCCGGGGGTCGTCCTCGCCGCCCACCGCGCCGGGGCACACGAACTCCCACAGGCCCTTCTGCATCTTCGCGGGGCCCCGGGGCTCCCCGCCGACGGGCTCCCGGCCCCAGAACCACGGGTGGATCAGCACGACGCCCCTGAGGCCGGCGCCCCGGACGCCCGGGTGCATGGCGAGGTGGTGGCAGATGTTGCCGCCCGCGCTGTCGCCGGCCAGGAACACGCGGGCGGGGTCGCCGTGCGCCGCGAGCCACGGGTCCGCCGCGGCGAGCACCCACTCCAGGGCCGCGAGGGAGTCCTCGTACGCGGCGGGGAGCGGGTGCTCCGGCGCGAGGCGGTAGTCCACGGAGACCGCGACGGCAGGGCAGGCCGCGGCGAGGTCGTTGAGGCAGCGGTGGTACGCGGCGGACGCGGCCGACCCGCTCACGAAGCCGCCGCCGTGGAAGTAGACGACCACGGGGAGCCGCGTGCTGCCCTCGCTGGCCGCCGGCGGGAGGTTGAGGCGCGCGAAGGAGTGCGGGGAGAGGGCCACGTCCCTGGACGCGGCGCCCGTGGCGGCGTCGACGCCGGGCGGGACGGGCGGCATGGCGATGGGCCGCTCGAGGCGGCCGCTCCTGTACACCAGGAGGAGCGGGGTGAAGTCGTGGACGACCTCGTCGTCGTCCCCCGCAGCGGCCTCGGCGCCCGACATCATCGTGTCACCCGCCGTGCGCGAGCGTCGGCGACGTGCGGCTCTAGCTACCGGCTGGAGCGAGAGCAGGCGTCGTCGGTTCCGCCGCGGGCCCTGCTATTTGTAAGACCACCTGCGGGCGATTGGTACGAGGAGATGCGGGGCGGCACGCGTTGCTTCCCGTTGTTTCGGTGGGCCGGTGAGGTGGTGGTGGCGCGCAGGTGAGTCACGAATGCCGCCGCCTGCAATGCCAGCGCCGGGGCCGGTAGGGCACACGTTTTGTGGTGGGATGGATCAGACGGGGACGGATCCAGAGTTCCGCACACCCGACGCGCATTCTACTGAAGATTCGAGGTGTAGGCAGTGTAGCAATGGAGGCTTGCCACCGAGAGGAGAGCAGAAGCACTGGTTGCATTGCCGCGGTGCGGCCTGGTCGCCGGCGATGCCGGGGGCTCCTATCCAGCT
The DNA here is from genome assembly GCF_016808335.1 of Panicum virgatum. Taxonomy (NCBI): domain Eukaryota; kingdom Viridiplantae; phylum Streptophyta; class Magnoliopsida; order Poales; family Poaceae; genus Panicum; species Panicum virgatum. The sequence continues at coordinate 34,336,503 of NC_053142.1, read as the reverse complement.
TCCGGAAGGTGGAAAGTCTAGCAATCTAACAGCCCATTAAGGCCCAGCAGTAACTTACGGCCCAAACTGCGGCACACACGCATGACTAAGGTAAAAAGCGGGCTGTTGGTGCTGGTACCTGTTGCTGCGGTCAGTGGAGGTTCATGCGTGGCCCTCTGTGCTATTTTTTTTTGTTGTTCCATTATGTTTTTTCTACCTATTCCATTATATTTTTCTACCTAATCTTTGTAATAGTATATTCAACATTTTGGTCAAACTAATTTAACCATTTAAAAAGCTAATTCAACATTTTAGAAAAACTAATTCAACATTTTTTAAAAAAATGTTGAAACCGTATATTACAAATGTTTAAGTGATATATTGAAAATGTTGAACAAGTATTTTGAAATGTTGAAATAAATAATTAAAAACATGATATTGGATCTCATTTCGTGGCATTAATTCCAGTGAATATAATGGTTCAAATAGATTTTAATTTGGATGAATAGTTTAAGAGAAAAGATTGATTGAAGTTCGAAATTGATTTGGGTTCCCATCCTCAGTCTTCGTTGTGGTCGCGACACGTGTTCAACCTATGGGATGGCTTTTCCCCACGCGCTGCTAGCGTGTTGCAGTCGGACGTTGCTCGGATGCGATCTGTATGGTTGATAAGAATTGCACGAATCTCAAATAATGAAAGATAGGTAGTTTACAAATCTAGTGGAAAATGTATAGGATTTCCGGGCGATGCCGGGTGGCCGAAATCCTTGTCATGGGCCGGCCATTTGAGTTGTCGAGGCGACCCGTCGTTTCAGATAAGGGCCGCCTGTTGAACAACTGAGGCCCAATGGGCTAGGATGGAAAAGAACTCGGTCAAACTGACTGGCTGCAGCCTGCAGGGCCCCCATGGACAAGCACTTCCTCCATCCGTGATGGAGACGGCGGAGTAGTTAACCTCTTGGTTCTCTCCGGGCAGGCTCCAGCATGGCGCTGACAAACGGTCGCCCATCTAGAACGGAAGAAACCCAGCCTACGCCGCTCAGCCGCTGGCTGCCTTCTTCCATGGCCATCTGCTTCTGGAAACTTTGACGTGCCGGCTTAATTCCTTCGCGTCCCGATCGAGCCGCCGGCCGTGCGCGCGCGGCGGCGGCCTGCGGATGTGCATGGCAACAAGGCCGCAGACGTACGCATGCGTATCTATCGGAGATGACCATTACCAGATGCGGGGCACCATATGGAGTTCACACCTGATCGATCTGCCACTCCTCTTTGCGAGCGATCACACCTGTGTCCGGAACAAATGGGTCTTGATCGAGTTCCTGGCCGGCTGATGGACGGCCGATGCCGTCTGCGATGCGGACGTGTGTTCTGACCTTCTCGACCGGCGGCGTACGCGCGTGTCGACGAACACATTGACTTGACACGTGCACACAACAACGACCGGCCTTCTTTTCTTTCGTTGCCAACAACGTTTGCCGGTGGCTTGCATGTAGTACTACTCTCTCCGTTCCAAATTATAAGTTATTTTAAAAAATTTGGAGAGTTAAAATTTTTTAAATTTGACCAAATTTATATGACAAGATAATAACATTTATTATACCAATTAAGTATTATTAAATTTTTTGTTAGTTATATTTTCATAGTGTACTTATTTGATGTCATAAATTTTTATATTTTTCTTTATAATTTTGGTAAAACTTTGAGATGGTTTGACTCTCCAAAATTTTTAAAATGACTTATAATTTAGAACGAAGAGAGTACTTGCTTGTACTGCTAGTATCCGCTAGGTACATGACACGTATGTGTGTCATCACATATGCACATCTGGAAATATACAAAGAAAGATTCGGAGTCTCTTGCTAGCAACTACCATCTAACTGAGAGAGAGATTAAGAAAGTACAGCGTACCTATCCAATCCCCCATTTTTTTTCTTCTCATTCCGCGCGCGTGATGCAAGCCGTGACACCAGGCGCGCGCAGGCCCCGGCGAACCAGCAGCCGGTGACATCGGAAAAGGTGAGCCCTTTTGGCTTTCGCGGCCAATAATCTTGCACCCACCAATCCGGCTACGCTTCACCCTTTAGACGGTGTGGTTCAAATACGCTTAATGAAATGGATTTTAATATATAATGTATTTGAGTGGACTAAAATAGATTGTATTAAATAATGGAGTGAGTTAGAGCAGGTTCAATATAAATGCGGGTTGAAGTGGGTTAAAATGGATCCTTTGTGCAGAGCCGGACCATAGAAATAAAATCTCGCGTTCACACTATAAAATTTTATCGAAATTGACCAAAATTTGTTGGAGATGACTCAGTATGACTGGTAGCTACTCTGTACAAAGCAGTGTGGCTAGACCTGCACGTGGTCCCCATATTAAGAGTCGGAACTGGAATTAAAACCTCGTGTTCACACTATAAAATTTTATCGAAATTGATCAAAATTTATTAGAGATGATTCAGTATGACTGACAGCTACTCTGTGCAAAGCAGTGTGACTAGACCTACACGTGGGGCCCATGTCAAGAGCCGGACCCTGATTAAAACCTCGCGTTCACACTATAAAATTTTATCGAGATTGACCAAATTTTTTTGAGATGATTCAGTATAATTGGCAGCTACTCTGTGCAAAAACAGTGTGACAAGATCTACATTATAGATTTTTTTGAGAAACGGATTTTTATTGGGTTGTAACTATAATTTGGCTAATAGTTTATTACATTATGAGCTCAAATGTTTGGGTTGGATTAGTGTGTAGTGGTGGTAGTTTGGAGTGGAGTGAGGTCATATATTTTCTCTCATGAGAATGAAGTGATGTGGATATAATTTGGTTTTCAGCCCATTTGCAGGGTGAGCTGCGCTAGCACCTCCAGCAGGGTTCCCATGTCAGCATCCAATACACACGCACGAGCGTCGTCAGCATGGAGCCATCGCCAGCATGGTGTCGTGTCCCAGCTGGGAGCTCCACGTCTCGCGGCTGCTCCTCTCCTGCACGCTCCTCGGAACGCTGCCATCTCCTTGTCCTGGGGGGCCGGGGTCATCTCTTTCTATGGTCGTCTGTCTGTGTCCGGCTGTCCTGGAACTCTCCCTCTCGTTGCCTCCACCACCCACAATAGAACGCGTGCGATTGGCTGACGGATTGGCATCCGGAGCGCGGCATCGGTGCCAGGTCGGTACTCCTCCGATCTGACGTGGTCGGTTGGCAATCCGTGCCTGTCGCAGCTAGCCGCCGGTGCCACCATCTAGGAGCCGCCAAGGCGATGGAGCTTCGAAGTGTTGCTCGATGGCTCAGCCCCGGATCAGGATCGAGGGGTGGAGGTGGAGGAGATCGAGCTGCAGCTGCATGCCTGTCGGCGTTACATACAGTTAGCTAGCGAGCAGGGTGAGACTTGGGAGGGAGGAGGTGCTGTGAGGGCATTGTTCTCTGGTTGCGAGTCTTGCACGCTGAGGCAAATTGGTCACAAGTGACTGCATATATACAGCATTACCTGACATCACGCGATCTTTCAGTATCACGGTAACAACAAGAAAAGGGGAAAAACAATCTATATATGCTTGGCAGTCAGCAACAAATTAACTAGTAGCTAGAAACGCTGCTTGTCAGTTAGCACGCACCGCCCTCACACGTTGCATCTTCCCGACGAGTTTTTTCGCAGGGAGAGAACAAAAAGGATCGATAGGAATCTGTTTTTTTTTTCAAAAAAAAAATTGGGGTACGGATACGGCCGAATCAGCCTGCAGCGTACCTATACAAATAGTTGGGGGCCAGGTCGCTGCAGCAGCCGGCGGCACGCCCCTGTGACGCGACGGGACACGGTGCCCCCTGCTGTCCTTGATGATCGCTTGGGAGGCGGCGGACGCGACCATTCGCTGAAGCCCAGTTTGATCTCCTTCTTTTCCAACCCAACTGCTGCTTCCAACATCCATCACCGGATCACCCACCCGTTCCAGGCGTTCTTTATTGCTGCTGCCTGGGGCAGGCTGCTGGAGTGCGCGGCAAGGCAGCCCCGGCCCGTCAAGACGTCAAAGTCAACTCAGGCTTTAGCTTGCTTCTCCACGGTCCCATCCGAGCGTCTGACTTGCGCGCGCCCGTCAACGGTCACCAAAGCAAATTCAAAAAAAAAAATCTTACCATAAAAATTTCACACCAATTGGACCATAGAAGCTGCAAATATAAATTATTAATTCATATGTGCAGTTTCTATGGTCCAATTGGGGTGAAATTTTTATGGTAGAAATTTTTTTGTATACTTGAATTGTAATAAAAATTTCATACTCAATGGATCAATTATAAATTAGTTATAGATTTAATAGATTTGGAGCATAGATTTAACGAGCATAAAATTAAATAAATCTATAACTAGATTATACATAGTCCAATGAGTATGAAATTTTTATTACTGTTCAAGCATACAATAATTTTCTTACCATAAAATTTTCACCCCAATTGGACCATAGAAGCTACACATATGAATTATTCCAATTAATTATAGAAAAATATATATCTAAAGCTACATCAAAAATTTTATACAAAACTATACCATATTATATGCTCACTGTGTAGATCTACTCATGTAAAGTCCAACAAAATTAGTTTTTTTATTTTATGATTTTTTTGTGATTTACTATGATTTTTCAAAGATTTAGTGAAAATAAATAAAAAATAAAAAAATAAAATCGTATTATTGTAGCAAAACCGCCTAAGGGGGTTATTTGACCGGTTTTGGATAGTTTGGGGGATAAAGTAGACGGTTTTAAAGTTAGGAGTGAAGTAGAGTACCATTGATAGTTCAGGAGGTTAAGTAGACTTTTTCCATTAGTTTTTTCTTCTTCCAGAGCGGGTGACGCTCCACAGTCTTGACTTCCACGCAAGGAGAGAAAAAAGAAAGAAAGAAAAGGGTGTCGCCAGTAGGAACTAGGGCCGCGTTTAGATCGCGAAAATTTTTGGGTTACGACACTGTAGCATGTTTCGTTTTTATTTGATAATTAATGTCCAATCATGGATTAATTAACGTCGTTAGATTCATCTCGTGGTAATCAGTCAGACTGTGTAGTTAGTTATTTTTTTTAACTACATTTAATACTTCATGCATGTGTTAAAAAATTCGATGTGACGGAAAAGTTTGGAACTTTTTGGGAACTAAACGCGGCCTAGGAGATGTTGCCTGTCAGATTTGACGGCTGCAATCACATATTCTGATGGGGGAGTCAAGGGGATATTAGCAACCTGCGCTATTTTTAAGAGTTTTTGTTTTAGAAAAACAGGCCATCGCGCTGCCGTTCCTTTCTTTTTTAAGAGCGGAATCCGAGAACATTTTTGCAACGAAATTTTCAGAGGGTCCAACTGGCCTCTTGGCCAGATATCTCCGTTTGTGTCGGACGCGCAACAAGTCCCTCCATCCGAAAATAAATGTAACTACAAAATTTAAAATTTGTCTCATAAAGAATATTAATTTTGATATACCTACCACAAAAAACAAAATAATTTTTATAATATTTTTACAAAAGACAACTAATACCTCATTCACTCATCACAAAAGATTAGAAATGTTTTGATAATTTTACGTATAGTATTGATTTGCATGTTTGGTTTTAAAATTATATTTATTTTGGGACGAGGAGAATAAGCAAACAGTGGTCGTGGTCGGAGCAAAAAGGCGCAGCACGTGCGGCCGCTTGTGGCCGGAACAGGAGCTGGCCTGGCCAGCAGCACCTGGGTACGCAGGGGAAGCAGAGGCTGCTGCTGACACGGGCCAGCCACACTGCCACAGCCAGAGGCCAGAGCCAAGGGAAGCGTGGCCGTGGGAGCCTGGGAGGCCAGGACAAATGAGGGCTCCAAGGACTCGGGTGCAGAGCAGAACGCCGTTAACCCGCCGCCGTCCCGGACCTTGTTGGTAACGACGAAGCTAAAACTGTTTCTACTACTTCGTTCGAAAAAAAATAGTACTGTTTCTACGTACTGCCAGACTACCGTTGGTACAGCTGAATTGTCCAGACTCCCGGGCTGATGGCTCATCAGCTGAAAAGAGACAAAGCGGATGGGTCCAGCAGCAGACCAAATTGGCTTACTAGGTCGATGTGGAGATTCAAAATTTGGACGGATTGCGAAACGCCGTAGGCCAACTTGGACGACGACCCAAAGAGAATCGATTAAAGGCCAGGACTCAACAGTTGGCACAAAAAGGAATTTGGAAGTGACGGTGTGGTCATCGAGAATAGTTAACTCCAGAAAAAATGACAAGATTTGACAGTTACGGAAAGGAGATTTGGAGACAAAAGCAGCTGGTTCATATGCCCCACTCATATAAAAGTACTATCATCCCATACTCGCAATAAATTTTTTTTAATGAACCGTATTGCGGGCAAGCAATAAGTTTTTTTCCCTAGTAGTATGCAGTAGCCTAATTGGAGATTTTTTTTGAAGGTTCAACGGGAGGGGAGAGAATCCCCCACCCGATTCATTTCATTGTGGCCCCTAACGGCCTGCATGATAATTAAAATTTACACCATTTGCCTAGCATAAGACGAATTGTGGCATAGTCACATAACAACAATCCTAGCTCAAGGACACAACTGTGGCACAACCACTGATAAAAGAGATACAACTCACATCATCAGGCATCGCGAGTATGTAATAACTTGATGTGCGGAGGTGGGCACCTCCCCGCGCATCGGGCGCAACGCTTTCGTTGCACATCAATCGTCACTTCACCGGCAAGGATGGGAGGGGTAGAATCGCGGTGGCGACACCTCCAAGGAGGTGAACGGCGCCAAGAACATCGTCGTCGTCGAGGCCAGCTAGATTCCGGCAAGGTTTTCACTAGCGACTCCACCGACCATGTACCTCATTGCTTGAGCCCTCAGCAGCTCGCGCATTGTAGCGAGGCATACCACCATTGCCGTGCCTAGGCCGCACCCCGCTGTTTGAATCATTGGTGATTCGCACGAGCAGCAAGGCACAGCGTCATGAGTTGTAGCCATGGCTGATGCACCCGGCCGCCTCTTCGGAGGAGTATCGACGCGTCGGCTGCGCGCGGCAGCCGCACAGCTACGTCGGCCACCCCCTCCGGCCAGGCCGCACATGGGGTCGTCGCCAACTACCGTCGCCGGCACAAGCACCCGCCAGCGGCTGCGGTCGCGGCTCCACCTCCGCGTCCATCGCTGCGCCCAGCCGCAACGTCAGCCCGGCCACCGGGAGACGACGCCCGCGCGAGATCCTGGCCCCCTTGGCCAGCCAGGGTGAGAGCCTCGCCGCCAGCGCTCGCAGCCGCAGCATTAGCGAGGCGAGGAAGGTCCAGGGGCAAGGGCCGCCACGCGCCACCTCTCGTCGCTGATGGTCCACGCGCCGCAGCAGGTGGGGAAGCCGCTGCCGCTGCCGCCGCACCGCGTAGGACCGGCCCCAGGGTCGCCGGATCCGGCCCCCAGGACGCCGGATCTGCAGCCCCGGGCTGCCGCCGCCGCCTCCATGGCTGGCGCCGGATCGTTGGTGACCAGGGGGCGGGAGCGGTCGAGGAAAGTCGAGGGAAACCCCACCACCACCATCCCAGCAGCTACATAGGCTTCCGGTGCCCTGCTCCGGCGGTGGCGAGGTGGAGAGGAGGTAGGGAGGGGTGGCTGAGGCGGCGGATGGTGGGGCGCCGCCTGAGTCGCCTCCGGGAGGAGACGACGCGGGGGGAGGGGGGCTTCTCATCGGCGCCTATTTGGAGATCTTATTCAGGACAAGGGATGAGGCGAACTTCTATTTTTTTAGATAATGGATAAAATATCCGCCCTGCACCTCCTTCATTTTTATTAAGAAATGCCACGTATGACCCATTAATCTACGCAGTTGACGCTTTCACATTGTATGCATACGCACGTTAGTTCGTGATGATTAAAAAAAGGACGAAACTTTCGTCCACTCCACTTCAGAGGCAGTGAAATTTTTTTGGGAGAACCTAGAACCAGAGATTAGTCCCAGCACGCACTCTATTAAGGCCCTGTTTAGTTCTTTACATGTAAACGCAAAAAAGCCGTAAACACATTAAAGTGAAAAGGAATCTTACTAATTTGAAGTATTAAATGAAGTCTATTTACAAAACTTTTTGCATGGATGGGCTGTAAATCGCGAGACGATTCTAATGAGTCTACTTAATCCATGATTTGCAACAGTGATGCTACAGTAACAATCCGCTAATTATTAATTAATTTTGGATTAATTAGCATCATTAGATTCGTCTCGCGATTTACAACCCATCAATGCAAAAAGATTTGCAAATAGACTTTATTTAGTACTTCAAATGACCAAGATTCCTTTACAAAATTATTTTGCAAAATGAACTAAACATGCCCTAAGATGCCCTGTCAATTCACCCCGTCGCTTGCGGATAAACCCCTGACCACCATGGGTGTGTTTAGTTCCCACAAAATTTCCAAATTTTCCATCACATCCCCTATCACATCGAAACATTAAATATAGTAAATAACCCATGTATGAAGTACTAAATGTAGTTAAATAAAAAAACTAATTGCATAGTTTTGATGTACGTTGCGAGACGAATCTTTTGAGTCTAGTTAAGTCATGGTAGGACAATGTTTACCACAAACAAACGGAACATACTACAGTGAGCAACAGTGTTTTTTCTGACGCTACAGTGTTTTTTCGGTGGAACTAAACACAGCCCATGTCGTGTCACCCTTTACCTGCCGTGCCGTTAACTCTGACCTCCCTCGGTCTCCCCTCCCCCGCTGAAACCTGAACGCCGTCAGCCCGGCAGTTGCCACGGGGCCCACCTGGGCGCAGACAAACCAAAAGGCTGCTTGCAGCTGGGCAGTTAACGCAGAAAAATAAATAAACTCGAAAAAAAAAACCCAAGGCAAAACCCCCCCGAGCGAACCTTCTCTCTCCCCTCCGTGCCCTCCTCTGCTCTCGCAAGAACAGGGGCGCGAGCGCGGCCGCCGGTTTGACCCGCCCGCGAGGTTATAAGAGGCGGTCTCCACGGTAACGGGCCTCTCGCGCAAGCTGCTCACGTTTTCCCGCGCCGGCTGCCTGCTCGGTCTCGGATTCCCTCGGCCGAGAGCGAGAGGAGGAGAGGAGAGGACCGGCGGGCGGGCGCGCGTGCGGGGCGCTTCTTTGGCTCTTTCCCTGCCCGTCTCTTTCTCTCGTCTCGCGCTCTCCGTCCGCGAAGATTAGTCGCTTCGTCTCTTGATTCCGGCGGCGGAGGCGTGGTTGGCCCGTTCGTCTTTGGCGGCGGCGGCGCGGGGCCGTAGATGTGAGGGAGGCACCCCCCCGGCAGCAGAGCGTCCGTCGGCGGCGGTCGATGGAGTCGGTGAAGGCGTGGGTGGCGGCCAACTACGCGGAGCCCATGACGTCGATGCAGCAGTCGCTGCGCGTCGCCTACGTGGTCTTCTCCTTCTGCGCCGCCTTCTTCCTCGGCGGCATCAAAGGCACGCCCCCCTCCCTCCCTGTGAATTGCTGCCGCCGTCCTGGGTCTCGTCTCGCCATGTTTCGTTCGATTTCGGAGCCTCCTGCAGCGCTTGGTGGGGGTGCTTCTGCGCCTGCGCCGTGTGGTGAATAAAACTTTGCTGGCTTCTTGAATGGGTGTGCAGCGATGGTGGTCGGCCCCGTGGCGGCGGCGCTGATGATCCTGGGCAACGTCGGCGTCATACTCGTGCTCTTCCCGGCGCACGTCTGGTGGACAATCTACTCGCTCGTCAAGTAAGCCACCCGAAACGAACTCCGGTTGCTGTGTTCTTGCTCCGTCAATTCGTCCCCCCTTTTTTTTTTTTTTTTGCCACCGGTTGCAATGAGAATCCTCTTGGCAAGTACTACTCGTATTGATTTTGCCGTCCCCTTCGTTCCCAAAAAATCGTTTCTATCGGTTGCCAATTGCATCGTTCGCGAGGATAAATAAATTTGTCAGACTGTTTGACCGATCGCATTCTTTATCCAGGACTGACCGAATCAACTCGGGCCTGAAACTGGCCGTGCTCCTCGCGCTGCCGGTCCTGTTCGGCCTCTGGCTGGGGCTCGGCATCTTCGGCAGCGCGCTGGTGGCGCTCGGCTACGGCTTCTTCACGCCCTGGATCTCCACCTTCGAGGCGTTCCGGCAGGAGAGCGAGGCCAAGAAGTTCGTGCACGGCATTGTGGTAAGGCACTGCTCCTCCTCCTGTCCTCCAGAGCATCATCTCCTGCCTCCTGCACGGCGCAGGCCGGAGGCAGTTCAGGTGCTGCGGCTGCTAATCATGCCTGCCTCACAACTGACAACGCGGAGATGGTTCTGGATGGGGGCAGGACGGGACGTGGGGCACGATCAAGGGCAGCTGCACGGTGGTTAGGGACTTCGCGGACATGTGCTTCCACTCCTACCCGGTCTACCTCAAGGAGCTGCGCGAGAGCTCCCAGGATCGCGAGCCCCATTCGATAAGGTACCTGTCTGTCTGTCCTCCCACTGCTTGCCAGTTGTTTAGGATTAGCTCCGTGTTGTGTGTAATCCTTGGTGACAAGGATGGGTTTGTCATGAAAAGGACGTGCTTAGCCTTTTTTTTCCGGACTCTAAAATACCCTGTTCTGGTAATGTGTCATCTCTCCGTGTTAGACTGTTACTGAAGTATATTCTGCACAAATCCCACCATCATGATTGGTGCGCAACGCACATTGCCTGCATTTTCTTGAAATCAATGTTGCAATTGGCAGATTAAAAAATCAGGGAAAGGTGTGACTTCTGGGTGCACAATGTGAATTCATCTTTTTTTGAAAGAGATAATGTGAATTCATCTTGAATTTTGTTTGCAGGTTGCTGGATGTGCCTTCATGTATAGTTGTTGCTCTCTTGGGGTTGGTCGTGGACATACCGCTCTACACGGTGATCGCGCTGATCAAGAGCCCCTACATGCTCTTCAAAGGCTGGCAGAGGCTGCTGCACGACCTCATCAGCCGCGAAGGCCCGTTCCTTGAGACAGTGTGCGTGCCGATCGCTGGCCTGGCTATCCTTTTCTGGCCACTGGCGGTGGTTGGGAGCGTCCTGTTGGCTATTGTCTCGAGCATTTTCGTGGGCCTCTACGGCGCAGTCATTGTCTTCCAGGTTATTGAACTGCCAGTGGTGAATTATTGCTAATCTGTGGGGGAAGATTATGTGATGTAACTTACAATTTTTCTTGCCTCATTGTTGCAGGAGAAATCGTTTCAGAGGGGAGTTTCATATGTCGTAGCCATGGTTGCAGAGTTCGATGAGTACACCAATGATTGGCTTTACCTCCGCGAAGGAACAATTCTCCCAAAGTATAGCATTTCCCTTGACCATTCTGATCTGAACATCCTGATGTCCTTTGTCATGTGCTTCTTCCTCGCTACCCGATTGTTTAACCTTCTATTTTTGGAACAATTATTAGGCCTTCCTACAGAAAGAGGAAATCATCCAACTCCACAGAGTTCTCAGTCAGAACAAATGCCTCTGTCAAAGGAGCTGAACATCCTTCTGGTTCCAGTGCAGCACCAGCAATGTTGGTTCCGAATTTGGCTCCTGCAAGATCAGTAAGAGAGGCTATACAAGAAGTTAAAATGGTCCAGGTATGTTTCCTTCTTTCATGAATCATGACTTTAATTTTCATGGCATTCCCAGCTTGTCTGCAACCTGCACACAATTTACTCAGACACAACATTATTCAAGCTTTCACCTTAGAAAACTTTTCTGATACTGCCTGCAAACTTGGTAAAACTGTGTGAGGTTCTGTGTAATTTCCTATAATTCTAGTTATAGTTCACACATTCTTTTTTACTTAATGTATGCAATACGTCTTCCTGTGCATTCTAAAGAGAGGAAATTGCTGCTACTCATAAATGTTTCCCGTCTTCAGAGTAAAGCAGTGTCGAGTTCAGAGATTTCGAGGGGCCTGTTCCTTATTTCCTTCAGCAGTAATTTATGCGTGTTAATGTCACAAAAGAAAGAAGAACTTTCTGATTGCTGTGCCCATGCTACCTTTTATTAGGTTTTGCTTGCTCCGTGTAAGGTACTAATGTCATGAATGGGACTATACTGTGAACTATACTGCTCCATCACCCAAGTAGGCAATAGCAAGACAAATTTGTGTTGCTGTGGTCACGCTTTCTTTGGTAGGTGAGCCTGTTCTAATTGAGGAAATTGCATAAATGAAAGAGGCACACAAGAGTAGGTACAGGTAGACGTTTGAATTGTCGCATTTCTAAGCGAAGCAATTTATGATTCACCAACGAAAGGAACCTCACAAAAGAAGCAATTGCAAATTTGCAATGCTTCTTTGTATGGGAGTTTGCCTTGTATTGTGACCACTACAAAGAACAGATAATAAGCCTATCCCAAGTGGCAGTTAGTTTATTGATTAATAATCAGGTTATCCCGTTCTTTATGAATGCTAGTTTAGTAGTTTATGTTGGTAGATGTCCTGTCAGGTGAAGTTTAGGGATTTTCAGTGCTGATAATTCCATATTGGTCCACGACAGCTGAAATCTTGTCAATGCCGACTAGTATGCCTATCATTATTCGATGATTCCAGCATTTTACAGAGATGATACAGTTGCACAGCCTCCTCCCATGTTGCTCACTCACAAGTCACAATCATGCCTGAAGTCCTAATTCGGCTCCTTGTTTCGCAGATCTGGGAGAACACGATGAAGGCGTGCGAGCAGAGAGGCAGGGACCTTCTGAACCTGAATGTCATAACGGCCGTCGGCCTGAGCGAGTGGCTGAGGGGAAAGGAAAGCGGCCACGAGACCATAAGCCTGGGCCTGCCTTCCTACTCCCTGCTGTGCAGCGTGCTGCAGTCGATCAAGGCCGGCGCCGGGGGCCTGCTGATGGGCAGCGTCGAGGTGAACCAGTTCAACAGGCCCCAGGACCGGCTGCTGGACTGGTTCTTCCACCCCGTGCTGGTGCTCAAGGAGCAGATACAGGTGCTGAGCATGACGGAGGAGGAGGTGAGGTTCCTGGAGAAGCTGACCCTCTTCGTCGGCAACGCCGCGGGCGGTAGCGCGTGGGACAACGGCGACGAGGTGCCCCAGGATCCCGTCAGGCTGGCGCAGATTCAGGCCATCAGCAGAAGGTATACTTGATGCTGTTTCTTCAGAGAACCATGCTTGATTTGATTGATTTCTGCTCAGTTCAGTGCGACCGCTGCATCATCAGTTCATCTTCCTCGTCGTCTGTGTCATCGGTGCTTGTTCTAATGGTGGTGACGCGCATGTATTGGCAGGCTGGTCGGGATCGTGAGGAGCCTGTCCAAGTTCCCGACGTACAGGAGAAGGTACAGGCACGTCGTGAAGCTGCTCATCGCGTACTCCATCGAGCGGGATGGCTCGTGCTGGTCGTCGGCGTCGAACCACTCGGTTTCGTTATTCGAAATAACACAGCTCGACGTGTAAATTTAATTTCGGAGCGATCCCGAACTGTAATTAAAGCCATCTTAGGATCAGGTAGCTCCAGTTTTTTTTTCGTTCTTTTTTTTTCCTTCAGTAAATATCGCACGCCGTTTTGCCAGTGCCTGCCATTTGTGTGTCTCAAGCCTAGTAAGGAGGTTTCAGGTTTCTGTACAAGTGTCGACTAGTAGTCGTTACAGGAGATAGGCGCCATTTGCAGATGCTGATCAGAGGCGTTCGCGTGCCGAAACTTCAGGCACAAGTCAGCGGCTGCACCGCACACTTGGTACATTTTCTTTTGTGTGTAGCTTGTCTTTTTTTCCCGAAAGATTGTGTATAGCTTGTCAATCCAATGCACATGTGTTGTCCCTCTTAGGGCGTCTGCAATGGCTAGCTATTTGGCTAGCTAGATCTGATGTGGCAATAAAAAAGTAAAAGAGAATAGTCACTAGCGATGAGTAAATAGTTAGTATATTTCACGTAGTCCAAGAATATATGAGAAGAGTGTGTGGGTCCAATAATATAAAATAGTTTTTTCTTTTATCTCTCACCTCCACATTAGTCGATTACGTAGTTAGTAGTGGCTATTACCATTGCGGACGCCCTTATCCCTCGAACAAAAGCTGTGACCTTTCTTCACACGGTTCCCTCTTTCTTTATCAATATCTTTACAAGAAAAGGTCCATCGATAGCCTGTCGAAAGCTGGCACGGTGGGCACCTGGCACCACAGGAGCAACGAGGAACTGAGGAAGCAAGCAAGAATTCAGCCGAGCCCGACGGTGCCGAAACCAAACAAAAATCTTCAGAGTACGCCCCCGATTTCCTCCTCCGCTCGGCCAATCCGGGCGAGATTCCCGGGGTGTTCGTTTAGCCCCCTGTCGCTTGTCCTCGGCTCGTCCGGTAGCTGAACTTTCCTGTGCGCCCGTTTGGCCATCTGGAGGCTTATGCTGACACCAGCTGGAGGACTCGGATTCGCCGTTGAAACCGACTGTTCTGACCGGGCCCGTTCGCCGTTATGCCCGGCCGGCCTGCTGCCACTGATAGACGTGTGTTTCGGTTCAGTTAATTGGGCGCCTGAAACTCCAATGAAATTTCTAGTGCATTGCTTAGCTTACTAACGGTAACAGCTTGGTGATGACAGTAAGCGACGGGGTCTCGTGGCTCTCGGCCTCTCGTCGATCGTCGGCTCGTCGCCACCTCCAATGTTGAGACCAAAGGTGGCAGCGCGGGAGCAGCTGCTTCTTCCACGTACCCACCGCAGAAACGTTCCGCGCCATTGCCATCGGCGGCCGGCCGCCTCGCACGGGCTCCGTCGTCGTCTCTCCGCCCACAACCAACGGCAGGGGAGTAGGGGACACAGCAACCAAGTCGTAAGCAGAGACGCCAACTTGGGAGGAAGAAGACGGGGGCTAAACCAAGTGTATGTAGACAACACAACAGGGGGTTCTTTTCATCTTTGTGGAGGATTGGATAGAAGAGGCCAGGGGTGTAAGCCGGTTCCAAACTCGAAAGGGAGGTGACAGGAATGACACGAGAAACGTTGCTGTTTGGATCCGGTCACGCGGAGGCAGCTCGCGTCGATCCCGCCAAGTTGACGCGAGGTAGGAAACAAGCAGGAGCCGGTCGATGATAGGGAACGGGAGAAATCAGACATTCAGACGGGCTTGCATCCACGCTAACACACAAAGAAAACCGAACGAAAGCTCTTCTCGATTACCCTTTTGCTTTCAGCCTTGGGTCGTTAGTTTCTTTGTTTTCTTTTGTGGGGCTTGACTGAAGCTTTCTTGTTAGGATCACAATCGTAGTAGAAAGATCCGTCGCAGAAACACAGGGAATAAAATACAGAGCTTGACATTGGATGGCCGGATCCTTAGCTTTTCAGTCGGCCCACACTGATGAACTAGCACAGTGCGCAGGGGCATCATGGCCAGTACGTAATGGAAGACGCAGACTTGACGTCAAACAATCAACAAAAAGAAACAGAGCTCCGTTTCATGTAGTATGGCATTAACACTTCTTATCAAACTTCTGTATCTGGGGGAAAAAATCCTAAGCCCCCTTTTTTTTTTGAAGCCTCACGTCTGGGTACAACTGTAACATCTGTTCGTACATATACACACACACCCAACTCTACACGCGCATATCTCACTCATACTACACATGTACAAACTAACCTACAACTACACTCAAATCTAAATCGCGTCCATCTTGAAATCACCAGAAGGCTCTACAGACGACAAGTGCGTCGCAGTCTCTTTGTGGCTCCATGCGTGAGAGGCTGCACATTAAACAGGAAACTACTGTTCCCGGGTGAGCACCCGCGCTCGAACACGGGCGGGCTCGCTTGCCAACCGAGCTACCGCTCGTTCTCAGCTAATCCCCCGTGTTGTGCCGCTATTCGAAATTTTACTTTCCTTTATGTGGTGATGATGACATAATCAACACTAGGTTAATAACACTCGCACGAAGGGATCGTTATAACAGCTGAGAACGAGCGGTAGCTCGGTTGGAAAGTTGCCCTGTCATTCTGGATTGCTAGGTCCCTAGCTCGGAAAGTTGGAAGAACATTGTCTTACGGATTACGGTGAATGGAGGGTTTCAGTATGTTCCCATTCGCACAAGGAATAATTGGAAAGAAAAACATTTTCAGTGGCAAATGCGTTCGTTCGTGCGATGCGAGCCACATGCACACATCTTAAGCCGACGCGGCCGCTTGAGTTTGGAAAAAAAAAGGAAATGCTTCCGAGAATCTGACCGCACATCAGATCCTGCCTCTTGGGACAGCAACGCCTCCGCGGCCACAGTCCACATGCGAAGGGAGCAGAAAATTCATTCATGCCGGTGGCTGGTGTGCAGCAGCAACAGGGCGCTGCCCGAGACCCGGACGACTGGAGTGGAGAGGCAGACCTCCTCGCCGAGGACCGAGACACGCACGAGTCGTCGCGACCGCGCTCCCACTGGCCGGCGGCCCAGCGCGCGCGCGCACCCGCTCGGCCGGGCTCGCCCCCCTTCTTCCCCCACTGGGCCACCTGGCGGCCTTGACCCACCCGCCTGCCGCGTCCCGGGCGTTAAAGCCGCACGCGCCCGCGCCCGCGCCCACGGCCGGTCATCAGTGCGCCGCGCCCGCGCACTCCCGCTCCCCGGCCGCCGCTTTGCGGGGATTTTCGTTTCACCCGAGAGGGAGAGAGAGAGGCCGCCGGCGCGCGTGGGAGCGGGCTGGATTTGCGCGTCCTGTACCGCGCGCCCCATGTGACGGGTCGCTCGCCTGCTCCCCCTCTCCCTCCCTCTCCCTCATCCCGCAGAGCAGAGCAGGCAAAGCAAAGGCGCCGAGCGGGGCAGCGCGGGGTCCCCGGCCAGCCAAACCCCGCCCGCCCACCACCCAAAAAGGCGAGCGCGGCAGGCAGCGGAGACCGGAAAGGTGGGGTGCGCGCTTGTGCTCGTGCTCCCCGACCAGGCCAGGCCACAGCGCGCTAGCTAGCTAGGCGCCAGCGCGGCGGGGTGGCGGTGGCATGCTGCGCGGCGCCCGCGCCCGCGCCCGATCTGCCGCCGCGGCCGGGATCTGACGCCGGCGGGGCCGTGACGCGGAGGAACAGGATGTCGGCGACGCCGCGGGGCGTGAGGCGGCGGGCCGGGAGCGTCGCGCTCGGGGACCTGCTGCGGCGGGAGGCGTCGGCGGAGCGCGCCGCGGCGGCGGGCGGGGGCGAGCGGCCCGCCGTCGCGGCGGGGCAGGCCGGGCGCGCGAAGAAGGGCGAGGACCTCGCGCTGCTCAAGCCCGCCTGCGAGCGCCGCCCCGGCGCGCCGTCCACCTCCTTCTCCGCCTTCGCCGTAAGCGCTCCGCCCCCTCGTCCTCTCTCTCTCTCTCTCGAGTCTCGGCCGACTCCCCCCAATGCTAGTCCGCCTGCTTCGTGTTCTGAGACGGTTCGCCTCTCCTCAGCTGTTCGACGGCCACAACGGCAGCGCCGCCGCGGTGTACGCCAAGGAGCACCTCCTCGGCAACGTGCTCGGCTGCGTCCCCGCCGATCTGAGCGGGGACGAGTGGCTCGCCGCGCTCCCGAGGGCGCTCGTCGCGGGCTTCGTCAAGACCGACAAGGACTTCCAGACTAAAGGTGACCCAAGTTCCTTCCAATTCCATGCATGGAAATGCAACTAATCTGTTTGGTGCCCTCCCGAGCAACTATAGCAAAGAAAGTACTACTCCGCTGTACTACCAGTTTAGTAGAGTACCAACACATCTATCCATAATTACTCAACCTGGCGTCCTGTAAAAAAAAAGCCAAGAAAAAAAAAACTGGCGTCTCTATGGCCAGGCGGCAGTTTGGTGATTGATTCAAATTGACCGTGTGCATGGTCTGGTGGCACGCCGTACTAACCAGTACAAGAGCCGAGCGTTGCTTGTCAACTAATGTGTGATATCTTTCATTTCAGCTCATTCCTCAGGGACAACCGTGACGCTCGTCATAATTGACGGCTCCGTTGTGACTGTTGCTTCCGTGGGCGATTCGCGTTGTGTCCTTGAAGCTGAGGGATCCATCTACTATTTGTCGGCTGACCATCGTTTTGATGCCAGTGAAGAGGAGTAAGATTGCTTTGTCACTGAGCCTGCCGTCGTCCTCTGTTGGCTATACGTTTGGCTCCTCTCAATGGTTAGTTTTTGATTTGCAGGGTTGGACGTGTAACAGAATGCGGAGGCGAAGTTGGAAGGCTAAATGTCGTCGGTGGTGCCGAGGTTTGTTCTTTTGCCTTTTATGGCCACTCAAAAGTTTCCCATTTAATTTTTGCAGTTGGTAGCCAAAGAGCTGTCTTTATTGAAAAACAGCCGGCATGGTCTTTTGTTGTTGAGTTTTTGGTACAATATTCTTTTTTTTTGAAGTTTTTGAGGCTGTGCATTTTTTTGGAAAACAGCTTCGGGAAGTTTGATGTCTGTTAGTGGTTAATATATGGCGTATGTCTAGTTAATCAACATCTAGTGTTTTCACTGGGTAAGTGGGGCTTCAAGTCGTGCTAGCTGGTAGCTGGATGCAGCTTTTGTTTTTTTGACTAAAATGATGCAGCTCTTAAATTGTCAGGCAAATCTATGTTTCTGCACCTAGTATCCATTCTATTATTTTTTATTATTTTTGAATTTATGAGACTGATAACTTGATAAGTCAACCTGCGTGTGAGTACTGTCTTGGACATTTTAGTAGCCACATGTATTAGATAGCTTTCCATAGGTTTTCCTTTACAGTGGCATCTTTTGGTTTGTACATCTGATTTATTCCTTTCTGTTGATCCATGATCCCTTTTTTGGCCCATCCAGATTGGTCCCCTTAGATGTTGGCCAGGTGGTCTGTGCCTGTCAAGATCAATTGGTGATCAGGACGTAGGTGAATTTATAATTCCTGTCCCTTATGTGAAGCAGATGAAGGTACACACCATTTCTGGAAAATACCAAATTCCAAAGTTTCGCAGATATACAAAATGATCTACTGTTTGGTATTCTTATTATTTCATAACCTGTATTCTTGTTGCTATGTGATTGTCCTTGTAAATTGGTTAATGTTTGAGGTCAAACTATACTCTGTTCTGTATATTTACCCGGTTACATTCAGATGTTAGATCATTTGTCAAGTTGGATATCTTGCAGTATCTATGAAGTGACTGCCGATTTTCATCCTTACTTCATTAGTTCCAAAATTTGTCCATTGCTGTAGGCTTGTAACTATGTTTTCTTTACTACAGGATTATTATGTGGTTTTCTCTGAAGTACCTTTTAACTCGTTTTAGTTTGATCACATTCCGAAGAATTATAGTCTCATAATCCTTGCTGCAGTTGTCTAATTCTGGAGGCCGCCTTATTATTGCAAGTGACGGTGTTTGGGATGCTTTAACTGCCGAAATGGCTTTTAGTTGCGCACGAGGTCTTTCTCCTGAGGCTGCAGCTGATCAAATTGTCAAAGTACAGTCCTAATACCCTACTTGACCATCATAACATTTGTCCTGAAATCTTCTGCGGTACTATTGCTAACTAATCCATTGTTTCCAGGAAGCTGTTGCATCAAAAGGATTGAGAGATGATACAACTTGCATTGTCATTGATATAATACCACCAAAGAAACCAAAATCCACTATAGAATCTCCAAAAACACCAGGAAAAGGCCTTGGCCTTCTCAAAAGTTTCTTTTTGAGGAAAACATTGTCTGACTCATTATCTGTTGCGGATAAGGATAATTATCCTGAGCCAGATTTGGTGGAGGAAGTCTTCGAGGACGGATGTCCATTCCTTTCAAGGAGGTTTGTACCCTTACCTCATCTTGATGATGGATGCATAACAGTTGGCAAATAAATTGACTATCATTTATGGAGCACCATTTCACTACTGCTAAGGTGCTTGTAGCTAGCAAAGAAGTACGATGTTTCCTGCTACTTGCCTGATTCCATTTGAGCTGGAATTATTTACCTTTTCATGGAGCACCTTGTCATGTGCAACTGAAAAGGACCTCTCCTGGATGCAGAAATTGTTTGTGCTGGAATACAAACTTTTTTTTTTAAATGGCTGATGACATGCCTTGACAACAAAAATTTAGATCCTGACAGAGCATAACAAATGCTGTTGTCAAGTATTTAACAGGGAAGTTAATAGTGTTGTAATTTGGGACTCAAGGTGCTATATTTGTCGTTATTTGAGCATGTGCTGTTATGTTGACACTTCAAGCGTGTCGTTCCCCATACATTTCTCAATCTATGGCATATGTTTAACTGATTGCTGTAGTGTTTTCATTTGCATTTATTTTAATTTATAAATATAAATTTCTCAGAGTCATCAAGGAGCAACTGTTAATTATGGTGATTTTATGATGTGAGAAGACCATGAGATGATGAAATAAGTGAAAACAAGATTATTTTCTCAAAACATCATGTGGAGTTGGAGCCTCTGAAGCATCCCAAATTTTAGATCATGATGGCACGTCTAACACTTGGTATTTGGTGAATGCAGGCTTAATTCTGAATATCCAGTCCGGAATATGTTCAAACTCTTTGCATGCGCAATTTGCCAAATTGACTTGGGATCTGGTCAGGGGGTATCCATACACGAGGGTTTGTCAAAGCCCGGAAAGTTGCGTCCCTGGGATGGCCCTTTCCTTTGTCACAGTTGCCAGGAAAAGAAAGAGGCAATGGAGGGGAAGCGTCACTCACGAGGTATATATTTGTCCCAAGTTATATTTCATACCTTTTATCAAATCCAGCAGTATTAACAATCAAATCATTAATGTTACATTCACAGAGTCATCATCAAGAAATAGTGGGTCAAGTGAATAGTATCCAAGGCCAGGAGTCATCTTGAGGCAACCAACTAGTGGCGTGCACCAGGGCTAATGCTTTTGTTGCAATCAGCATTATCCCTGTAACAGATGTTGGGAGGCACTGTGCCTAGCCTATATATGTTGGAGAAGTTATACAGTACTGGATTGTAGAAGCAAATCTGATCGACTCTTGATATAGAGGGCTCTGGCAGTGGCAGACAGGCGTGATGCCAAGAGATTAGCAAACAATGTTGACGATGGCCAATAGTCATGTAAATTATTCATGTTATAGAGGTGTGTGACAAATAGCTGCGGTTTTGTAATTCTCGACTAGGATTAAGCATTGAGACCCTGTAATTCAACTGGGAGGCCTCAATTAAAGGTCAACAACAATGTAGCCCGCTCTCATGTAGAATGTATGGTGCCCTATAATCTTCATGATTCAACACTGTAATTACTACATCCAAGAAGATCGGTGTTGTAGACCCGATGATTTCGTTTACGTGTAAGCATTGTAAATACTGCGCTGGCATGCCAGGCTGTACTGAAATGCTTGTACTGAAATGCTGCACTTGAAGCTCGAGTGAAGAAGAATTGTTCATGGTTATCTATCTGTCCCTCTTGTTTCCCTTGATGACCTACAACTGTTTTGATAAGGATTCTGAGGCTTGTGAGCCTTGACCATATGCAGGGGTTGTCACTAGAATCTCGTTTCCCTTGATGCAGTGTCGCGTGCTTACTGGTGTACAATTGTGTGGCTGATGACAGTTGTGGCTGGCGTCTCCTTTCATGCAATCTTGAGTCTTGACGGCGTTTAAGGTGGCCAAGCGGAGCCCTCCACCATGGCAGCCAAGACCGACTAGAGGGAGCGTGACATCGCCCTGGAATCTTGGTAGAGGGATGTTTCTACAAGCCAGGTCGATGCTAATGTCTCAAAATATTTCTGTTATTTATAGTTAGTGTGAATACAAAGAAGCGTATTTGCAAGGCAGACGTACGTGTAGGCAATACAAATATATAGCTCTTTCTGAATCAGAAGAGATTTGGAGATGTGTGGAACACTGGAGTGCCATCCTTCAAGAGTGTGCTCCAGTGCAAACTTCTAATAAATTAATGCTAGATTGCATGACATGTTGACGTGAATAATATAATGCTAGTGTAGTGGATTTTAATTGCATGTGATAGTGTATTGTTGAGGTGGACAGTTTGTATGTTGAGAGAAATCTCTAGTAAAGACTAACTATATAAATTTTATAGATATCTTATCCTTTCAGTTCTCACGATTTAACATCTAGCAAGGTTGTTGAAGTCTCAAAGAGGGCATATTTGATTCTCAGGCAAGGCGACCTTTTACATGTGCGCAATGTAAAAATACGGCGACACGCCAGCAGGCTGGGCAGGGCAGTACGAATTCAGTAAAGGTGCCATCATCGGTTCTCGAGTGAAGAAGATTTGTCCTCTCTCTCTCTCTCTCTCTCTCTCTCTCTCTCTCTCTCTCTCTCTCTCTCTCTCTCTCTCTCTCTCCCTCCCTCCCTCCCTCCTTCAATTCGAGCCTCTCGATGTTCTTTTTGGAAAGCTTGCACGGCTATATCATTTAAGAGAGTAGAAGCAAACCTAGAGTCAGCGCACTAAGCAAATCTAAGTTGTTTAGTTAGTATAAGTAGTCGTTTTTGTATTGTTGCTCTTGGTCCAGACTTTTATTGTGTAATCTGGCAAAAGGTGAGCCAGTATATGAAGTCGTGACGCGAAGTGTAACTTAGAACCGTTTTCTTTTATCTTAATACAAAGAAGCACAACTCTCCTGACGTTTTCAAGGAAAAAAACATAGAGTCTTACAGAATTAAAATTACACAAAGAGCTCTGTTACAATAATTATAAAGTACCAATAATTACTTTCATTGTACTTTTGTCTTTGAATTTTTTCTAGCCGTTGATTAATGAAAGATATTTACAAAAACTAAATTAAATTAGTATTCGATCCCATTTTTTGGTATTGAGAAATTTTTCAATGATTGAAAAAAGTAGAAGTCATCCATCTGATAAAATCCTACGACGGTGAAAGTAGAAAGTACCCCGAAATACCTAGAATAAAGTACCTGGTACTTCCAAAATATGGGACCAAGTACCAAAAAATGGGACCGGATACTAATTTAATTTAATTTTTATAAATACTTTTCATAGATAAAAGCTATAAAAAATGTAAGGTAAAAGTATCTGAAAGTACCTATTGGTACTTTACAATCATTGCAAAAAAACTATGTGGTATTTGGTCCCACATTTTTGTACCACCAGTTACTTGTCTAGATACTTCTAGGTACTTTCTATCTTGATTATCATACGTTTTTGTCAGATGGACGGCTTTTATCTTTTCAATCATTGTAAAAGTTCTCTTACACAGAAAGGAGTGTACTCGAGCTCAAAACTAAAAAAACTAATCATGAAACTAAGATAACTCTAGCCCTCCATGAGGACCATCTTCCTGACGATCACGTCAGCCTTGATTTGTTGCAGCACTTCAGCCAAAGACATTTGCTTGTGTTAAAAAACTCGTCGGTTCTTTCCTTCCAAACTAGCAAGGTGGCCCGTGCTAATAGCGCGGGTAGCTAGCTTATTTCATGATAATATTTGGCATCATTTCAACTTAAAAGTAAATATATATATATATATATATATATATATATATATATATATATATATAAATGATTTTATTTTGTTATTTCATTGTTATTATTTTGTCAAAATATCCCAATTTATGATATCACATTTTTATCATCTTATTTCATTGCGCAAAACATGTACATGATAAAAGGGAATATCTATGTATAAACATAATTTAGATGCATATGCCTTATTTTGATGGAGCTTCTACAAACTCTTTTCTTGGTTGATTAGTCCCCATCTCGTTATCCATGTACCTCAATTAGGACGTATAAATTATGAAATTAAGAGCAAAACACTAAAAGCAGGGGTTATGTTATATTCTTTCAATCCTCCTTTGCTCCCTAGTGTCCCTTTTCTTAATATTGTATTTGATACTTTTTTGTTCCATTTTTTGTCTAAACATTTAGTTATTATGAATTAGATTTAGTCATTTTTTTACTTCTTTTTCTTCCTGATACCTATGAAAATAGTCTCATAAAAAATATGTATGAAAATATATTGATTTGCTTAACTTGTTTAAAAATCTCTAGGAGTTACTTTTATGTATCTGATATACAGTCTTATTTGATTACTTTTACTATTGTATGAAAATTATGATGCTAATTTTACTTAATTCTATTGTCTTCTTGGATTCACTATGGATCTTTAATTTTAGTTGTTTCATACTTTTTTATTTTGTTTACTGTTTCTATAGTTTCACAAAAAAATTTACTTCTAAAATTATTTCATTGACATGTACCAATGCCTCGTGCACCCTCCCGTAGCTAGGAAGCCTCTTTACCTTCCGCAAGCTCATTCACTGATTCTATTTAGCTTCTTGCATTTGCTCCACTGATCTTTCTCTAGACTGGCTCTAGAAATTAGGGTGCAACGGATCTCCTCAACTTCCCTCATTGCACATTGACGATTCTACGAACACTAATTCACTCTGCACTTATATACTACACACTTAAGGTAATCTTCATAGGTGTGTCATCCTGATCGAGATGCTTTTAGTTTACTCTTGTGTCATAAAAAATTGATCTGTTATGACATAGATCCACTAAGATCAATGATGGAGATATTTTATGATTTTTGACCTATTATTGTGGTAATTTATAAACCCATAAGTGCGTCTATTGGATTCATTTAACACTTAAGTATTAAGGGGGTGTTTGGATCTCAAAGTTAAACTTTAGCTCTGTTATTTGGATGCCAAATAAGAGGGCTAAATATGGGCCAATTGGTAATCTAATTGCCAAGATAATGCTTAGTTGGTTGTTAGAGCATGTTAGTCCTGATTAGAGCTAAACTCCATATTTAGCCCATTATGGTACCTAGGGATAATTTTAGTGCCCCTATTTTAGCTAGTCTAGACACTACTAAATTATTATTTTTTTCATTTCAAGGCTATACCACATGTTGCTTTTGAAATAACTTAAGTTAAACCCACTAACAACTCTATATAACATGACAAAATTGATTGGTTTTCTTTACTTCTTTTTAATCTAAACTTTTGTTTATACTTATAACTCTCTAGTGTTGATGCAGTTAATTCACCAAATAAATAAATAAAAATTGTATATATTTATTTTTTTCATATTAATTAACATGCATATTTCTAACTCCCGACCGACATCAAATGGATGTGGTATGTTGTAGCCTTTTAAATCTCAAGTATTATACATTTTTGGCTATCTGCTCCGGAGCCATTCTCCTTTGTAGGCGGTTAGAGAAGCGCACTTCTCCATGTTGATGTTGATTTCTAACTCCTTAGTAGGCAGTTAGAGAAGCGCTCTTCTTCGTGTTGATGTGTTGTGAACAACAATGCTGCTCAAATTTTATTCTTAGTTTGAGGTGGCTGGCGAGATGAGAGATGGCATGGAAACAAACATTTAAGACGCGATGATGCATGGCAACGTGATAATATACCACACTTTTGTTTGGTTTTTGATGGAGTGATTCTTTTTTTTCTCCCACCATAATTCCCAATGGCCAAAAGATGATATTTTATTATTTGGTTAAATTCATCATTTGTGGTACATCTATTGTCATAGTATGGGTGCCGATTTGATCATTTGTCTTTTTCTATCATGAAATTTTCTCTTTAATTGAATCTATATCTATATATGTTATTATACACCTCAGGGGTAACTACATGTAAAATTACTGGAAAAAATTCAATAATAACTACTGCATACAATTGTTGGCACTGTTTTACTAAGTTTAATTCAGTAATACGATAGCTTGGTTTAGTTAGTAATTATGGTCATAATACCCCCTCACAATCCAAGTCAACTGTTAACCCAATCCATAAAATGTATTGCCTGAATTCTTTAGATCCACAACCAACCTACCCATATACCACTCTCATATTGCATCTTGGCCTTTGTGCAAGCAAGATTCTCCCACCATCGTCTCTTTATATGTTATATTTTTTTTTCAATTCTCTCTCGCCACAAAGTGTAGCTTTCTAGGTCATTGGGTTGAAGGTGAGCTGTTTATTAGTTGAACGATCAATGTCTCACTATAGCTCGAGCCCACGTACATATATGAAATCGAGATCAATAGTGACAGTATGAACACATGAGGCTCACATTATTAGTTGAACGATTGTGTGTTGTCCATGTTCAGCATTGCATGCATTGCAGGAGAGGTTGAAGATGACTGTATCAAGTTGTGTTTGCATGAAGGGTGCCGTTACTTTTTCCTTTTGTTGTTTGACTTTTGTCTAAAAATATAACGCAAGATGTTTTTATAGTGACGCTCTGGTTAACTTCTAATTTCCTAATTTTTTAAATGCAAATTTAGCTATTTTCTAATCGTATTTCCAAATAGTAGCATGAATCGTTTCATCCTGTAAAAAACATGTGATGCAAAGAAAACTGCTCATCCACAAGAATCATATCTAAGCTCATAAGTTTATGTGTTGCAAAATTAATTTATTCTCATATTCTTATGACTTTAATGTTCCATGACTACCCATTGTTGTCGGTTGTCTTATCTTTCTTGTATGCCATATTGTTACTACCTATAAAAGTTTTGCAAAAAGATGATACGTATCTGTAGAACATGATGAAGAGGTGGCATGGGATAATACCTGAACTTGATAGAAAATGATAAGGTGTAGTGGTAATCTGGATTGTTAATACATGTTTGCAAAAAGAATGCGATTTGAATTCCTAGCAAGTGGAGCATCCGGCTACAAAAAAGTCAAAACAACTGGCGCAAAGATCAAGGCGTGAAAAAAGCTCATAGGTCTAGTTGATTTTGCTACGCAGAACCTGCTAGTGGGCCATCTATTTATTTATTTGGCTGGATTATTTTTCTTGTCCAAATCCTATAATATTATTTATTGAACATTTTAAGCATGCGGCAGATAAGCCAGATTCTAATGCAATACGGACTCTAGACTCAACCAAGTAATAGTTTTTAATTGGATATGGACTCTACATTAATTTGCACGTTGCATCTTAATTGAATTGGTATGGACTCTTCTCATTACTTTAGACCGTCAGATCTTCATAAAATCCGACGGTTCAAATCTTTCTCTCTTTTAGATTAACGTGAGAATTTCTAGACTCTCTCGGCGAACGTGGTGACTTCTTTTAACACTCTCTTATTAATATAATAGATAGATGTTCCAAGCGCCATAAATCATCAGCGATGCCTCGAGTCTTCGTGTCTTCTTTGGCAAAAGTGCCGGCTCTTTCAGCCACCAGTTCATGATCTCTACTCCATCTTCCGGCTTCTGCACAAGGTTTGACAATATGGACGGGACATTACTAGCTAGGATAAGACGACGAAATGGTCTTCGTGCCTCTTTGCTGATCTGCCAAGCTGCTTAAATTGGACAGTGTACATGGGAACAGGTCGTGCCACCGAGATCATGCTCACATTGTGTACAGTTTACACCAGCCATGCAGCCATATACTGTATTTCTCTTTATAAGATCAGTGGGATCAAAGCCCGAGCCACACCAGCATTGACGAAGTCACCATAGGCGCCTCGATGTCGACGCCTCGACGGGAACGTTACCTACCACTCGTCATTTAATTCTAGAATATTCGCTCCCACAAGAGTCGAGCTTGGGTGCTACTGATGCTCTTGTAATCACTAGACTAGATGCTCTTTTGCAACTTTTTTATCATCGTTATTAATGGTATATCTTCAAATACTAGCTTTAAAATGACACATACTTTTACCATTGGTGAGAGAAAGATACGTTTATTTTGCCTACTTTTACTGATATAGCATGACACGAAGGATTGTCAGCGTGAAGGCATGATGCGAATGGATGATTGTCCTGCCTCTGGTTATCTTCTTCCTCTCCTGCGGCCGACCAAGCACAGCAGCAAGCTGCTCCCATCGCCGGGCGCGTGCGTCTGTTCGCAAACTTGCAAGACCTCGTTCCACCGTTCCTGCACCTATCGTGACTTCTGTCAGTCCAGGCTTGGTCGTCAGGCCAAATCAATGCACACATACGGCTTCCAATTGAACTATTGAAGTGGCCGCCCACCCAACTCCATCCTTCCACGGCTCTCGAGTTTTACTTAATTAGAAAAATTAGTTTGTGTAGCAGCTATAATGCAGTTACGCACATGTACATTTTGGTAGAAAAGGGCACATTTTCCGTGTTGTGGACTTCATTGCATATAGAAATTCGGTTACAAGATCGTATAGGAAAAATAACAATTCAACTCCTCCAGGAATTCAACGGCGGTGAATGGTGATCACGGTGAGCGTGGTGGCCGGACGACTTTGGCCCGATCGAAGCATTGACCCAGCAAGTCTATCCTACTACATGTTGCGTCGTCTTCAAGCTGCAAGCTCTCCCACTTCATAAGAACCACGCCGAGCCCTAGCTCTATCAGCAGGCAGAGTGCAGTGCGCCGGCCGGCCGGAACACACAGCATTTAGCTCTATAGCAGCCAGCAGCAAAAGTTCGTACGCGCTCGTTCCTAGCTAGGCAGTGATGGATCAGAACAAGGCGATACGATCTCACTTGTCGCCGTGTCGTGGGCTGGAGGCGCGCCGGCGGTGGTACCGAGCGGCGGCGGCGCGGCCGACGGTGCTGGTGGTCGCGGCGAGCGTGGCGGCGGCGCTGCTCATGGCCGGCGTCCTCTTCGGCGTCCGGCTGACGCCCTCGGGCGGCAACAGTACCTGGGTCTCGGCCGGAGTACGCGACGTCCTGAAAGCCGGTACGCACAACGACGTATATATATGCTTCTCAACACGTGACCATACGGTTTAAACTAAACATGTGTGCTAGGCATCTGCAGGCATGACCTGCCCCTAAAATGTTACGTACATGAAATTTTAGAAGCATCTGCAGGCATGAACTAGCCAAGCAACGTGCGTGCAAAGGCTTCTTTTTTTTTAAAAAAAAGATTTGATCTCCTTTTTTCTGCGTGCATGTGGCATGGTAGTGTCCAACCAGAACGGCCAGGGCACCGCCGGTCCGCTGGCGACGGTGCCGGATCCCGGCGACCGGCTCCTGGGAGGACTCCTCGCGCCGGAGTTCGACGAAAGCTCCTGCCTCAGCCGCTACCGCGCCGCGCTCTACCGCCGGCCGTCGGTGCACGCCATCTCCTCCCACCTCGTCTCCGCGCTCCGCCGCTACGAGTCGCTGCACCGCCGCTGCGGCCCCGGCACCCCCGCCTACGCGCGCGCCGTCGAGCGCCTGCGCGCGGCGGCGGCGCCGAACGCCTCGGCGGCCGCCGCTCCGTCTTCTTCCTCGTCGGCGGCCGGGTGCAGCTACCTCGTGTGGAACCCGATCGAGGGCCTCGGCAACCACATTCTCACCATCACCTCCGGCTTCCTCTACGCGCTCCTCACCGACCGCGTGCTCCTCCTCCACAGCAGCGGCGGCGCCCTCGACGACCTCTTCTGCGAGCCGTTCCCGGGCTCCACGTGGATCCTCGAGGAAGACGAGAGCTTCCCCATCCTCGGCATGGGGCACCTCACCGCCGGGCACCACGCGAGCCTCCGGTCCGTGCTGCGCCGCGGCGAGGATCCCGGCGGCGCGCCGTGGCTGTACGTCCACCTTCGGCACGACTACCGCAAGGTCCACCAGGACCAGCAGTTCTTCTGCGACGACGTGCAGGCCCAGCTGCGGCGCGTGCCGTGGCTCGTGTTCCAGTCGGACAACTACTTCGTGCCGGGCCTGTTCCTGGTCCCGGGGCTGGAGCGGGAGCTCCAACGCATGTTCCCGCGCCGCGACGTCGTGTTCCACCACCTCGGCCGCTACCTCTTCCACCCGAGCAACACGGTGTGGGGCATGGCGACGCGGTACCACGACGAGTACTATGCCAAGGCGGACGAGCGCGTGGGCATCCAGGTGCGCAGGTTCCGCTGGGCGCCCATCTCGGCCGACGAGCTCTACGGCCAGATCCTCAACTGCTCACAGCGCGAGGGCATCCTGCCCGTCCCCGCCGCCGCAGCCACGGCCGCCGGGGGCTCCAACGACGGCGGCCAGCCGGCGAAACAGAAGGCCGTGCTCGTCGTGTCCCTGCACGGCGAGTACTCGGAGAAGCTCAGGGAGCTGTACCAGAAGAACGGGTCGGCGGTGAGCGTGCACCAGCCGACGCAGCTGGGTGCGCAGCGCTCCGGCGAGCAGCAGCACAACCAGAAGGCGCTCGCGGAGATGGTGCTGCTCAGCTTCTCGGACGCGGTGGTCACCACCGCCGTCTCGACGTTCGGGTACGTCGGCCAGGGGCTGGCGGGGCTGAGACCCTGGGTGCTCTTGACCCCCGTCGACGGGAAGGCGCCCGACACGCCGTGCCGGCACGCCGCCACCATGGAGCCGTGCTTCCACGCGCCGCCGAACTATGACTGTCGCGCTAGGGCCAACGGTGACGTCGGCAGGATTGTGCGGCACATCCGACACTGCGAGGACTTCCCGCAGGGCGTGCAGTTGGTGGAGTGATGAACTGTTCATGTAAACAAATCTGTGCTTGCTACAGGAGAGGGTTGTTTGTTTGTATTATCATATTATAACGGTAAACAAGATTTTCATAAAAGTGTGATATATTATACACCATGTTTATCCAATTGTAACTAGATGTACTATACATTACCAATTTATATAAAAACTAGGAAGGCCACCTGCGTATTTGCGCGGCTACAGGGGTGGTAAAGGGCCCAACATTTTGAACTAGAAAATCTAAGGATCGGGTCCTAAAAGGACCGGGCTCTAAACATATGTATTTTTGAACTAAAAATTTTAAGGGCTTTATTGGGCTGTGAAGATGCCATTAGGGCCATGGCCCATTACCACCCCTAGTGGCTAGATATTACCATCTATAATGTTACATATTTTAATAATTTAATAATTTATATTTATTATTTGTGTATTTAAGGTTACACTTTTTTAATCGTCTTTCATAAAGCAATTTTTTGTTGACGAAAATCAAGATCTATTAAAGCTATTTTGAGGATCAATAATTTGATTTTATTTTCATACTCCTTCTAGGTTTGAATTGAATACCATTTTGAGATAGTTCTAAATTTATTGTTGTATACGTTGATTAAAAATTATTTAGTTTTACTAAAGTGTAAATTTTTAATAGTACTCAAAGTTGTGTTTTGAGGATCGCGTAAATGGCAAACAAATTATTATTCATTTAGAGGTAGTATTATATTTGACATAAGAATTTATTTGAGCATTTTTTTAGGTTTATGTGATACAGTTAATATTGTAGCGTAATGTTTTTATTTATTTAATTTGGATTCTAAGTCAACGATTTGCAGCAACTTCTTGGCGTCTTCCTGGTACTCACCTGCTGATGCTGCTGCTTCTTGTTTGCTGTTATCTTGGTTGCTCAAGGGGAGACACAAAAAGGAGAGGTTTACTCTCTCATTCCCAACTTAATTCGTAGAATTGATAGAGCGTGTGAATTCTATTCACTCCCAACCATTCATTTCTTCGCTGTTGCCCCTAATCTAATAATAGTTCCTCCGCACTCCACACTCCACTCCTCCGCGTCGTCCACTCCGTATCCGCGCGCTTATGGCCTTTCTTTTTCTCATTTTCCTTTTCCTTTTTTCTTATTTTTTCTCATCTCCCTTATTGTTTACAATGGAATATGGATTTAGTGCACCTATTTTGTTCCTCTCTTAGCCTTGTGTACTCATTTTGTCAATTCAAATATGCTGCAACTGATTTGACTAAGATAGTGAGATAAACAATGGTTGACATAAGGTTGTTTCTAGTTTTTTCAGCGCCATTTATTAGTTTCAACATGACTTTTGACTGAAATGTTAGTAAATAGAACACATATTAACTTTATCTATACATGTTTCTATTGTATGCTAAAAATAATATTATAATTATTCAACTAAAATAATGATAGTATTTTTCAGTAAACTGTGAGGCTACAACTTTTCTACATTTTCTAGCGTGGTGCTGTTGTGTGCAAATATTTTTTTGAAGCTTGTCCGAATTTTTTTATCAATGTTTATGACTGTAGAAAAATGAATTAAAAATTATGATAGTAATTTTTAAGAATCTCCTAGTTTATCCAACGCTAGTTGTTCGGAGTCTCATTACTATGTTACATATTGGATTAGTTTCTTTATAATGGCATGGTGGGCTATATTTAGTCAAACACAGTGGTATTTAGGGCTAATTTTTATCGTAATGGCAGTGGTGGGTAATTTCAATTTTTCTTATTTTCTCCGATTAACGTGACAATTTTTAAGACTTGAGATCGAACGTGGAGGCTTCGTTTGTTGGCCAAATAATAAGATATCTCAGTAAACTGTGAGGCTACAACTTTTCTACTTTTTCTAGCGTGGTGTTATGGTGTGCAAATATTTTTATGAAGCTTTTCCGAAATTTTTTTATCAATATTTATGGCTGTAGAAAAAATAAATTAAAAATCATGATAGTAACTTTTAAGAATCTCCTAGTTTATCCAAAGCTAGTTGTTTGGAGTCTCGTTACTATGTTAAATGTTGAATTAATTTCTTTATAATGACGTGGTGGGCTATATTTGGTTAGACACATATGTATTTGGGGTCGATTTTTATCATAACGACAGTGGTTGGATTAATTTCTTTATAATGACATGGTGGGCTATATTTAATCAGACACAGGGGTATTTTGGGTCGATTTTTATCATAATGGCAGTGGTGGGTAATTTTAATTTCTCTTATTTTCTACGATTATTGTGAGAATTTCTAGGCCTTGAGACCGAACGTGGAGGCTCCGTTTGTTGGCTAAATAATAAGATAATAGATACCTTATCACTACTTAAAAAATAATTTTATAGGAATGCCTCTATTTTTTCTAGAGACGGGTTAAAAGGTAATCCACTCCTACAAAGAGAGTGGTGCTACTGTAGCAATTCGCCGGCCTTGAAAATGTATTTTTAGAAGCGGGTGATGACGTCAATCGTCCCTGAAAATAGCCACCATTTTATAGGCGGATGATACAATCACCAGTACCTAGAAATATATTTTTAGGGCATCAATGTTGGCATCACCGGTTTCTATAAATACATTTATAACGGGTGACGGCATGACCTGTCTCTAAAAATGGTTCCAATGAGTGGAGATGAAACCAAACTCTCTCAAGGACGATCGACAACGTTGATTCTCGGGCAAGGCAGCCGTTTACATGTGCACATTGTAAAATACGCTTACATGCCAGCAGGTTCTGCCAACTTCCTTGACCAAGCATTTGTCCGAACTGGGTAAAGGTTGCTTGGTTCTTGAGTAAGGAGCTTCTCGAGGTTTTACAATGTGGACGAAAACATTACTCATCACCTTTGCACTCCTCTTTGCTGATTATTCGCCAAGCTGCTTAACATTGGACAGTCGGAACGGGTCCTGCCTCCGAAATCATGCCCAGATTGCGTACAGTTCACAGCCCTGTATTATTGATGGTAGGTTTGGCCTTTGGCCTGTCCTGGTGGTGCATCCGGCTCCGCCACGATCGAAGCATTGACCCTGAAGCTCTGCAGCTAGTGTCGATCGCTTGCTTCAGTCCAGCGCGCGCACCACCTTGCGTCCTCGAGGTGCAAGCTTCAGCTATAGCACCATAATTAGGCACGACGATGGCAGCAAGCCGGAGCACGACGTTCCTGCTAGGCAGCTTAGCGGCGGACCGGATCGGAGGCCGAGTCGTGGCAGCATGGCGGCACGGTCGCAGCTCGCCGGCAGGAGCAGATCGTCGGCCGTGCGGCCGACCACGGTGCTGCTGACCGCGGCGATCGTGGCGGCCGCCGTCCTCTTCGGCGCCCGGTGGACGCCCTCCAGCGACGCCGGGACATGGGTCTCGGCCGGAGTCCGCGTCGTCATGAACGCCGGTATACATCCTCTCACGGTTTAGTGATAAACTAGATAGACGACGTTCGCATAAAATTGTAATCGCTTTGCTAAGGTGTGTTGATGAAAAGTTTGAATTTTTTTGGTACTGTAGCATATTTCGTTGTTACATGACAAATAATATTTAATTATGGATTAATTAGCCTTAAAAAATTTATCTCGTGCTAATCAGTTAGACTGTGTAATTAGTTATTTTTTCAACAATATTTAATGCTCCATGCATATGTCCAAATATTCGATGTGGTAGAAATTTTTTTAGGAACTAGGGCCTAAACTTGTTCTTGTTTTTCTGTGTGAACGTACGACAGTGTCTGACAAGGGCACCGTCCCATTGGCGACGGTGCCGGACCCCGGCGACAGGCTCCTGGGCGGCCTCCTCTCGTCGGACTTCGACGATCGCTCCTGCCTCAGCCGCTACCGC
The DNA here is from genome assembly GCF_016808335.1 of Panicum virgatum. Classification (NCBI taxonomy): domain Eukaryota; kingdom Viridiplantae; phylum Streptophyta; class Magnoliopsida; order Poales; family Poaceae; genus Panicum; species Panicum virgatum. Next base: position 34,302,482 of record NC_053142.1, on the reverse strand, counting down.
GCCTCGCGGTACCGCCGGGCGTCGCTGCACGTGCTCTCGCCGCACCTCGTCGCCTCCCTCCGCTGGTACGAGTCCCTCCGCCTCTGCGGCCCCGGCACCCTCGCCTACGCGCGCGCCATCGAGCGCCTTCGCGCGCCGCCCAACGCCTCCTCCTCCGGCGACGGCGCTACCGATCCCTCGTGCAGCTACCTCGTGTGGACCCCAAACGCGGGCCTCGGCAACCGCATCCTCTCCATCACCGCCGGCTTCCTCTACGCGCTCCTCACCGACCGCGTCCTCCTCCTTGACGACGGCAGCCGCGGCGACCTCGACGACCTCTTCTGCGAGCCGTTCCCAGGGTCCACGTGGATCCTGCCGCGCGGGGACCTCCCCGCCCTTGGGAAGCTCGCCGTCGACACTCTCGAGAGCCTCGGCAGCTCTCGGCAACACGCTGTGGCTGTACGCGCACCTTGTGCACAACTACAACGCCCAGGACAAGCTCTTCTTCTGCGACGACGTGCACGCCCAGCTGCGGTGCGTGCTCTAGCTCGTGTTCCAGGCGGACAACTACTTCGAGCCGGGCACTAGTGGAGTGTTGATGGCCATAATTTTATATTCTGACCGTCAACTTCCCGGAAATAAATTGAGCTTTACACTATGTTTCATTCATATTCTATTTAATTCTAATAAATTCCACAAGTTTTGGATGAGTTGTGATTTCAGGTGAACATGTACCAAAGTTGGACGAAAACGGGCAAAAACCCAGGCCGACCGGCCTCTCCTAGGCTGGTCAGCCTGTCACCTCCACACATCGTGCCACGTCTTCGATCCAGGGGCAATGTGACACGTTCAAATGCCTATGAGTCGAGGATTGGATGTCGGTTTGACCGAGTGGACCGAAAGACTTGCACAAGGATCAAAGGACTCACAACTCAGTGCAAACTCGTGTCCAAGTCACCAATCCACCTCTCAGGAAGATCACAATCGTACAAGTGTAATGTTGGTGCAACGAAGGGCCGAGAGGAGCCAGAGGGAGGCCGGCCGGCCTGGCCTTGTCTGTTTCAGAGCTACGCAACCAACACCGACTTCAGGAGATGATCACAGACGTCCATGCAAAGGCGGTGGCCACGTGGCCACACCCCTTGGCCGGCCAGCCTAGGGAGGCCGGCCAGCCCTACCTGGCAGCCTCTGGCGCCCCGGCTTCGCGTGGAAGACAAGCACACCAACTTCAACCGCTTACAACTGACGCCACGTGCTTCACCTGCTCAGAACCGACCTTGGAAGGCTATAAATAGAACCCCCATCCATCACTTGTGGACACACACACACCATTGGAGCTCATCCTCTCTTTACTTTCGAGAGTAGGCTAGTAGTTTGGGAGTTAGAGTCGAGTCGAGCTTGCTCGGGATTCCGGAGTCATCGAAAGTCTGGTATAGCTCTTGTATCTTTCTTTCGACTTTATTAATATAAGTTATCTTCTCTACTTTTTTGAGTCAGTTTTACTTTCCGCATTCTTTTACCTTCTCGAGTCTGAGTATTCAGTTCGAGTGCGGAAGTTGTATCCTTTAGTTTAGGCTGAGTTATCTTTCTAGTTTTCGGGATCCTATCTTATGGGTTTTCTCGCCCGGACTAGTGTATCTACAGTTAGTGCTCTAGGTTGAGGGGAATTTCTCTCGAAGGCCTCGAGAGAAATCCTAACACTGAGTGCAGCATGGTGTCTGAACTTAGTGTTAGCTAGAAAGTATATTCCACCCCACAGAACCGTTGTGGTAGGCGGCAGGTGGTGATAGCCCTGTCCGTTTCTCGTAGTCCACCATGTTCGGGTGCTTTCATAGCAGTAGTGCCGACTGCCATTGGACTCCCTGCTCATCCTAGTCTAAGTCCTTCTCTGAGGCCGCCGAAGTAAGCTCTATCTTTCCGAGAATTAGTCAGATAGTTAGTCTGATCTAGAGAGGCTAGCTCGATAGTTCAGAAGTGTATCAGGTGTCTTATCTCGCTCGTTGTCCTCCCAGCTGCTTGCTCTCTAAGGAGTTGAGCCTCCGCGTGTCATTCGGTCATAGACTGGCCATCTATCATATCCTTATATCTGGCTTAATCCCGTCTAGTTAGTCGGTTGATTAAGCTAGTACGATTATCATTCGATTTACGATACTCTTTACCATAGTGGTTCCTTGAGGAAAAATACGATATCCTGGAATATTCCAAGGTGAAGTGCTACAGCGGTGATTCTGTGCGCTTGCTGAATTTATATTCTATTGGGCATAAAAAATGCCAGCACGGAGCTAGGGGTATTCTCCTGTATTCCATGGAATACCCAAGGTTTTAGAAACAAATACAAATACATACATATATATTAATGTACGGTATCATGGTATAACTTGTATCTAGCCCAAAGCCTAATAGAAAAGCAGCGATAGTCAGCCCACCAAGGCACCAAAGGAAAAAAAAGGTCACATCCTGTTTCCTCTTTCGTGGCTAGCTAGCTGCCTCTCCCCCAAATCGCATCGCTCTCCTCAGGGCTATGGCTGGGCAGAAAACTCAAAACTCAAAATTCGAACCCGAAAAATCCGAGTCCGAACCTGAAAAATCCGAGCCTGAAAAACCCGAATCCCAATTCGAGTTACAACCCACAGTACCCAAATTTAGTATGGGTAATTCGGGTATTAGGCCACGATATCCGAAATACTCGAAGAATCCGAAAAATAGCCCAGCCCATGTGTATTTGTTCATTTGATCCCAGCCCACCAAGGCACAAAGTACCTTAACCCTAACCCTACCGCACCCAAGCCGAGAGCCGACCAGTGCAGCAGCGCCCCCCGGCAGTCCAACTCCCATGCCATAGCCCCAGCGCCGCACTCCACCCGCACCGCCGCCTGCACAGCGCCCCGCCGGCGCCGCCCCCAGACCCAGCGCGGCAGCGCCCACCGGCCACCGCCTAGCCGCGAGCTGAGCACTGCGCCCCCTCTTGCCGGCCGCCGCCACGCCACTGCCCGGTGCCCGCCTCCACCTGCACACTCACCTCGCGTCGCCGCCGCTCCCGAGTGCCGCAGCGCCACCCTCGCCGGCGGCTGCTGCGCATCGACCTCGGGGGAGAGCAGAGGAGCACCGGCCGGCGGCGGCTGCGCATCGACCTCGGGGAGAGCAGAGGAGCGCCGGCCGGCCGGCGGCGGCTTGCAGATTGGGAAATTTCGGGCATATCGGATAAATCCGAACCCGAACCTCAACTTTCGAGTCCCCGAAATGTCGGGTATTGTTTTTTAAATAAATTTTGGGTAGTATTTCTAAAAACCCGAATAAATTTTGGGTAGTATTTCTAAAAACCCGAATATTAGAAAATCCGAAATATCCGACCTGAATTTTTTCGGTAAGCCGAACGCCCACCCATCCAGGCGGCGACGCGGAACGGCGACCGACCAAGAACGGCGGTCGGCCTGCCCTCCCAGTCTCCCCTCGGCGCTCGGCCGTCGGCGGTCGTGCCTTGCCGCTGCTGCGGCTACGAGGGCACGCGGACGCGGCTGAGCCTACCCCTAGCGGCAAGCATCCCGACTTTGGCGACCGGCGACCGGCAGGCGACGACGACGGCGAGCCCGGCGCTCACTGCCGGCAACCCGCGCGCCACGACGGCCTCGGTTCGTCTCCGGCTTGCCGTGCTGCTTGAGGCAAGGCCGCAAGGTGAGCACACCAATGTCAGAGCATTCTTCAAAGTAAAAAGTTAAGATTTCATTTTCTGATTTTTTGTTGCATTGGATTCTTGTAACATAGATGAAGAAGAATGGTGCTAGCAATAGCATATTTGCATTGTAGAGTTACATTTTTTTATTAGTAGCTTTGAGCCTGCTTTGATGTTTTGTATTTTTTTCTTAATAATTAATAGAGACAATGGCACTATGCCACTATGCTTAGACTTTGTTTATTACTATTGCACATTTACATCGAATTTTTTTATGTACGTGGAATACTCAGCCGTGAGATTCTAGCTCCGCCACTGCTCGCCGGCAACCGACGTCGCCTAGAGCCCGAAGCGAAGGAACCGCCGGAGACTTGGTCTCATCCTGCTCCGCCTTGCCAGCGCAGGAGAGTATAAGAGGATGGAATCTGAGGTGGTGAGGACGGAGATGGTGCTGGCGCCGTCGTTGCCTTTCAAGAAGGTGCAGACGGCGGACAAGTATCCCAAGGGCCAGTTCCGGGGGCGCCAGTGGAAGCACCTACGCCACCTCCTCCAGGCTGCAGATGCCTCCTCCATGCCCCCCCGACCGCCCCAACTGTGAGCCCCGTCCGATCCACCCTTTCTTCTCAGATTGGATACCCCATCTGAGTTCTGGTAGATTTGCTCGATTATTGTGCGCTATGGCCGTGCTTAGGCTTTGCTGCCTCCTTTGTCTTTGCAAATCTCCTGTTTCGGTGTTTCCCTTCCGTTCTCCATGTTTATTTGGGTTACTTTACCTTAAATAAAATTTGGTAGATTTAGATCATGCTCTATTACTCTTCATGGCTGGTGGATGCATGTGTTTTAGTAAAGAAAAAGAGCTTCAGAACTGGAGCCGTGTACAGTTTTGGACAGCAGAAGTATCATATCATATTGAAATTTGTCTTTAGAGTAACTGCTCGACTGTTCACACACAAAGCATTAGGTTAATGTCATCATTACAATTCTATTGTATTATGTCAATACAATTAATAATGTCGAGATCTTTGATGTAAACTGATAAAATTTTTAGGTTCTTGCAAACCATTGTAGAGGGAACCTTGTAATAAATTGTTGAGAACAAATATAAATTGTCGCTTTCTCATTTTATTTTATATTATTGGAAAGCTCGTGACATGAAAAATCAGCAGAAAACTGTCCTTAGTATCAAATATTAAAAATCCAGCAAACTGGCATTGATGGTACTAGAAAAATTGACAGGTTTTTATTCTTGTCATTTGTAGTTTTTTTAGATAATATAATATCATGTACTGAAGAATATGGCCTCTGGTAATCCTGTATGAGATTTTGATGAGTGTTGCATGGTTGATGTTATCTTAAATATGCTGCATATGTGGTTTTTCTAGTTCGAGACAAACATCATATGTGACACAATTTGGTTTTATGCAGATCTGAATATTCAATCGCCCCCATCCATTTACCCATCAAAGAGATACTGTGACATAACAGGTTTTGAGGTAAGTTTAATTTAATATTAGTTCTTTTGGGAATCTTTTTGGATACATATCTGAGAAGGTCATTAAATGGTTATATTCAGCGTTTAAATGTCAAATTAGAAGATAAAAAAAAACAAAATGTCACATTGTGTTCCTAACTACTCCCTCCGTTCCAAATTATGGATCGTTTAGACAGTGTGCTACTTGTTGCAGTAAAGGAGGGATTACTACCAATACCAGCCATTCTGTATTTCTGTATATTGATGTAGTGCTAACTTGTGATCTGATATGTAATTGTATTATCCGCATGGGACCTGTTTAATACTTGTCTGTAGGACATAAAAGCTGATCTTTCTTTACATTATGTGCAATAATTAGCTGGGTTGGAAGAAAGACAAATGGGTAGCTTATAAGAAGCTAGAGCTAAGAAAAACAAAACTGTTAGTAGTATGTTTGTCAATACTGGTGCTTTTTGAGTTTTGAACAGTGGACTATTATGTTAAAGAAGCCTTGCATGTCTTTTTTTCTTTTGAAAATGTGTATGATTTTCTTCTTTGGGAGCTGTGAAGATGATGATGGGTGTTTTGAGAATGTGTCTATCATGATACTCTTTTGAGCTTGTATTTCCACCTTCATGAAACCTCTGATTAGGACTCACACAGTATGACTTTTCGTTTTACTATATTTTGTGTGTGTGGAAGCCATGAGAAAGAAAACCTGTACTTGATAGTGCTAGACTAGGAACTGTTAGGAGTTTGTAGCGCTAGATTAGAATGACTAGGCAATTATAGGTTCCTGGCAGTCATTTCATACAAGTTAGTCACCTGTATCTATAAGTTGCTAGTCTGTGTTGGAACCCTTATGATACAAGATTTTGTGCATATTTTGTATGTCTTCAAATTTAAGTGATAATTGATTGCTGGTTTGACTATCTAAATTCTGACATTTTGCAGTTAGCTGTTGAAATTATTGAACATCATTTTTTAGTGCACTTTGTTTAATGGCAAGGATTTTGTCTATTTTTTCTAGACTTTTTTACTAACTTGTTTGGCATCAACTCAGTAACTCATAGAGTGACATAATGTATAAACTTCATGGTTCTAAATAGCGGGATAAGAGATTTAGCGGCTGGACTAAAAAAAAACAGCTAATAGCAGGCTAAATGAGGCTATAGCGGGCTATTGCGGCTAAATTACACAAGAGTTTAAATAGCGGTACCATGCCTCAAATAGCTATAGCGGGCTATAGCGGGAGATTTAAAGCCTTGATGAACTTCACCTCCTATGATGTTAATAACTTGTATATTGGACTTCCTTAGATGATGTCATGTAGAAGCTTTATTGCAGTTCCTTGATATTAATAGTTTGTGCTTTGGATATCCTCAGGCCTCCACTGACATCTATGTTTTAATTTGGCTGAGTTGCGCAGTCCTGTCCTAGCCAATGAGCAGTGGACAATAATCCCTAGTGAAACAGAATTCTAGAAAGAAGAATCTGGACAAACTTATTTGCGTTGCTATTTTTTTATCAAACTTGTCATTCCCTACTACTGCATTCTCTCTTTACTCTTTGGCTGCCAAGAGGCAAGTGAACTAAATTTCTCGGTGCAGGCACCGTATATGGATCCGAGGACAAAGCTGCGCTATGCAGATCCAGAGGTGTTCAAGCGGATCAGGATGCTTCCCGATGAATACGTCCAAAGGTATCTGACCTTGAGAAATGCAGCAGTTATACTGAGATAGCAATCCCTGAACAGCAGTTAATACTGAGATAGCAATCCCTGAACACAGACAAGTCTTGTTGCACCACTCTTTACTGTGTACAGAGGAGGTTGTTTCTGAATCCTTTTAAACGGATTTTTCTTCCTTGCTCTTGTGTATCAGGGATTGCTTATGTGATTACATCCTGCTTTGTATTTCTCATACTGAAGATTGCGAACTGATGTTTAAGTATGTTCTCTGCTGTAGGCGAATTACGTGGTATCTATGCGCTATATTCAATTCATACCTAATTTGTTTGTTGTGTAAGATGTTAATGCCACAATCTGGGATATGGTTCTCAAAATCTCAATTCTATTGTATGGTTCAAGCGGGAGCTCCACCGCATGTTCCCACGCCGCGACACCGTGTTCCACCACCTCGGCTGCTACCTCTTCCACCCAAGCAACTCGGTGTGGGGCATGGTGGCGCGGCACCACGCCGCCTACTTTGCCAAGGCGGACGAGCGCGTGGGGATCCAGGTGCGCACGTTCAAGTGGGCGCCCATCTCCACCGATGAGTTCTACGGCCAGATCCTCAACGTTCAAGTGGGCGTCTCGACGTTCGGGTACGTCAGCCAGGGCCTGGCCGGGCTGAGACCGTGGGTGCTGATGCCCCCCAACCACGGGAAGGCGCCGGACACGGCGTGCCGGCTGGCCCCCACCATCGAGACGTGCTACCACAAGCCGCCCAACTACGACTGCCGGGCCAAGGCCAGAGGTGACACCGGCAGGATGGTCCAGCACATCCGGCACTGCGAGGACTTCCCGGAGGGTGTCCAGTTGCTGGAGTCATGAGCTACTGCTATTTAGTTCCATGCATCACATATTCATTTTTGTTACTCTCGTCGTATACTGTGATTAGTCAAAGATTATGAATAAACCTCTATATAGATGACAAATTGAGACTGTCTGAATTACAAAAACTGTCAAAAATACAAAGTGAGGCATAGCAATTTCATTTACATTTTCCCTCAGAAACAATAAGGATACATGCTCATAGTCAAGTAAATGCACATATAAAGGGCTGTATCCTACATGAAACCACAATGAAGGTGTAGAAATGCAAACTTTTGTGATCTAAGAGCCTCTCATATGAAATCCAGCCGCCATTATCAGGTCAGAATGATGAAATACCTGATGCACGACGCAATTTCTCATATGAAACCCAGAACACAAACTGCCACGGGCCAAGCCTCGCCCATGTGGGTAAGAAACCCTTCCACAAAGCCTTTATGCCCTCATGGCTGACGGTCTTGACCAAACAATCGTAAGAATTTCTGTACAGAGCTTTGCCCTCCTTCCTCTGGTTCATCATCCTAGTTTTGACCACATCTGCTGGACAGCTCAAGGTTGTCGCGGACAGCCCAGACGCGACAGAGGCCAATGTGTGAGCATATAGATTGTCATCGCATATCTGCTTGCGAATGATGAAATGCTTTGCTTGATCGTAGCACGTCAATTCACCAATGTTGACAAGAAATGCCCTTTGAGCGTTTGGAACAACCCCCTTCCAAAGTCCCAGAAAGCCCTCAGCTCGTATAATCTTTGTGAAGGCATCTGTGATTCCAGTGTACCGTGGTTGGATACCTTGGCTTAACAACCTGCTGTCTGCTTGCATCCTTACCTTTATGAGGTCAGCCGGGCTCGCCACCACCTGCACTGCAGAGTGGCAGGAATAAAAATACTAATGGTGAAGCTAGGAAAATTTAGCAGTTAGCAACTTTTACATAAAGCATACAAAATATGATTTTGGAAAGTCAACACCAGACCATAATTAGTTAAAACATCACATTTCAACTAATATTATGTTATCATTAAAAGAATTGAATATCTGAGGATCCTACTCCTCCAATGAGCTCCGGGAAAAAACCAAGTTAAGCTGACTGATGGTACGCTTATGTGCTGACCTATTCGATCCCATTCAACCAAAAGATAAAGCCCTTACCATCAGGACCTATTCAGGATGTCTATTTTGTTTCAAGTTTCATTGGTAAATTTATTAAAGAGGATTAATTTAGGCCTGAACAAAACTGCTAGTTGAGTCACCTTTCTATATTTTGTCCAACCATATTCTCACCATCATGGGAATCACCAGCTCCTCCAGTATCATCCCATCCATCTATATCCATCATGGGAGTCACCTTTCTATATGAATCACATTGAGGCACCTCGTTACAAGATATACTGACAACCTGCACCTTAGTACTCTCTACAAGTCTTGGTATGATCTGATAGTTCATCAAGGCCTAGGGAGCAGTGACAGGGACCTGATTGTGGTAAGTACCTTTGCCAGAGGGCCCTGTCAGCAGCTGCCAACTGTTGGGGAGGACCAGAGGTGTTGGAAGCAAATGATCATATTATGGGGGTTGAAGAATACAAGCACATGTAGATAGTGATACTCCTGGACCATATACTGTAGTTTTTGGCTTGTCGCTACTGCTACTGCTCAATGTAGTCACTGAATCATTGTGCCATACAACAGTTGAACAAAAAAGTCTAGACTGAGGGTGCGCTTCTTTATCATCCATCACACCACTTCAATATTGAGGCCGATGATTAATTAATGACAGGGATCAATTAAAAGCGCCTCTCTCAGCATTGTTTGAAATGAACAGCTTGTGAAACTAAAAAGCATGTGAGTCAACTATGGTTTGGAGCTTTGGATCAACATCTTGCTATATCTCTCATCCATTTCAAAGTTCAGGGCCTACTAACCCGAAATATGTTCTTAATCCATCACTAATCAAACTGTGATAGTAACAACGTCACGACCTATCAGCAAATCTCACTTCGAATTGCAGTTCTGTTTTTCAGAACTCGCCTGATTTCTTCTCGTCACCTTCTCTGACAACTGTATTTTCATGTTGTTATTTCTCACTGCTCACATTATGATTTATGAGTGTGAGGACATCACAAAATTTGCATCGTTTGATTGGACATGGATCTAAATAAAGTGACCTTTCCTACGTTCCTAAGAAAATTTTACCTGCGCAGCAATGCCGGAGAGTCCCCCGGCGAGCGCCTTCTCGACGACGCTGGCCTCCCGCCCCCCGCTGGCGAGGGTGGACCGGAGATGCTCGTACCCCACGATGCGGAGCGGGGTGTACATCAGGTGGCGGAGCACGGCGGGGGAGAAGCCCCGGTACACCCCGCCGTCGCGGGCGAGCTCGGCCGCGGCGCGGATCACGCCGCCCCCGCCCGCGGCGCCGGGGCTGCGGTGGAGCTGGAGGCGCGTCTTGAGGGCGTCCAAGGGGTAGGTGGAGGCCTCCGCCATGGCGGCCGAGACCGACGAGAGGGAGACCTTGGCCAGGGTCCCCCGGCGGCCGCCGCCGGCCTCGGCACTGTCGGCTGGCATCTCTCTGGGCTTCTCTGGCAATGCAGCGATTAGATTTTTTTTCTTGAATTGGAACCCACCCAAATTCTGAAACGCAAGCGAATTGGAACCTAAATCCTGACAAAACTGCTGAGTACAACCTGACAAAAGAATCTGAAATAGCACTCCTTGCCAGAATATGCACCTCCAGCCTAACCAGATTCTCGTCGTTCCTGGACGAACTCCATCTTCAGAAATGCCAGAAGTCACTCACATTCGACGACGACGTCTCAAAGTCCCTGGGCCTGTCTGCGCGCGTCTGTCGGCCTGCTAGGTGCGGCCCATTGTACATGCCCCGATGTTGCCTGCCTGTTTGGTTTGGCAGTAATTAGAGGTATTAAATAAACACAACTCCTGCATTACTTCGCGAGACTAATCTAACGTGACCTTTGATTACATAATCACATGATTAGAGAATTACTACAGCATCATTGTAGCTAATTATGGATTCATCAGGCTCATTAGATTCGTCGCGCAAAGTTGCATTTATATGTAAAAAATTTTACAAATAAATTTCTTTTATTACTCTATGCATGCAAGATTCTCTTGTAGCGCAAGTTGTGCTATGAGAAACCAAACGGGGCCTCCACTGCCACCCCCTCGCTAGTCGCTACCTCACCGCTGCCTCTTTCCGAATCGGAGGCAGCCTTCACCGGAGCAGCCACTCCGGATTGGCCTTAACCCAGCTACCCTGCCGGCGGATCCGCCTTGCCGTCTCCCACTCCCTTATCCTACGATTTGCCCCAACCGGTGACGCCGCTGTGGTCACGACCATCGCTGGCACCCTGCCACCCCCAATCTCACCCACCGGGTTCGTCGCCGGTCACTGCTGCCATAGCCCATCCTCCACCTGCTGTCGGGGGCCGTGCGATGCGGATGCCTCTATTTAGCCGGACCCGCCGCGGTGATCGCAAGCCCAGGCAACCAGATACGCGCGCCATCGCTGCCGCTTTCCGCCCAGTTCACCACCCCCGACTCAGCTCTGCCATGTCTAGCAAGGGGTTGCGCGCTTCCTGCCGCCACGACCATGACCACCTCAATGCCCGCACCGACGACCACGACTGCCTCGGCCAATCCCATATTATGTTGCATCACACAAGTAAGAGTGATGCGTGTGTGTTGTGAGTGTCTGTGTTAATAAAAAAAAAGAGAGTAAGCGATGGTGAGGCTATGGCGCTATATGATGTTGTTGGGCGTTCGGTCGGTCAGGACGTGAGCTCATGCATTGACGATACAACAACAGTAAGGACTGGTCAAGGGTGTGATAACATAACAACATATCTGGTGTTACATACCACCCTTTTATGGTTATCGTGTTACCAAATTTAATTATATCTAAATTTATGCATCAAAATTTTATTGAAAAATATGAATGGATAGAATACATAACCATATACCATCATGCAAAGTTTGAGGTTGAATACAAACTTGTGCAAGAAGAAACAAAAAAGAAAAACTTGCACATAAATAGTTACAAGTTGCGGATATCCATGAATAGTTGAACCCGCAACTATTCGAGTACAAGTTTCTCTCTTGTTTTTGTTTCTTCTTCCACAAATTTTTGTTCAACCTTCAAACTTTGCATGATGATAGATACTTACATGCTATCCATTCATATTTTTGGATAAATCTTTAATGCACAAATTTAGTTATAAATAAATTTGGTAATATGATAACACGTAAAGGGAAGTAAGATCATATTAAAATGTTCTCACATTCTGTATTCGGATTAAAATGTTTTCCCATTCTGCATTCGATAAGATCCATATTCACATTCGTATTCAGATTAAAATGTTTCCCCATTTATGTAGTATTGTAATGTTTTATCGAGGCTCATAAATTTGACATTTGTGTCTATGTGTGTGTAGCTGATGAAAAGGGGCTTGGCAATTCTATCATAGTGGGATGTTTTACTTGTGCCTTTTGAGTAGAAGCAGGAATTCATATGTTTGGCATATTACATTGATGTGGACTTGGCAGATGAGATAATTGAAGCGAATGCTTTGTCGCTAGAGTTCATCAACAAAGTAAGTCTTTGGTTTCTAAAACTGTATAATTTGATAGTGAAGCTGTGTTTGTCTACAATAACATGTATTATTTCAGCCTAAGGTTGTTAGCTCAGTCGGTCTGGGCACAACCGGCAGCACCCGTAGGTGGGGGGTTCGAACCCCCACCGGGGCGGATTTCCCCCGCCTGCGGAAAAAAACCCCTCACTGTGCTCTTGATGGCTTGGGCTGTGTAGTCAGCCTGGACCCGGCCTGGTGGGTAACGGTCCCAAGAACGTGGCGCCAGACCCAGTGGGCTGAGTGGTCAGCTTGGTCCTGGCCCGTTGGGTAACGGTCCCAGGAACGTGGCACCTGTCCCAAGATCAAGAGCCGGGGTTCGGGGCGTTTCTCGGCCGGGGTCAACTTGGCCTCTTCTTAATATAATGCCGCGGGGGCGGTCTTTCCCCCGCCCGGTCGAGTTTTTTTTTAACATGTATTATTTCATCTCAATGTAGGTTGAGCAAGAGTACCACAAACTCAGTGGACTATTAAATGTTTTGGTTCTCAAGAAGTCTAAACTTGAGCAGATTCTGAAGACTGCCCACCTCACCTTCATCGTTATCAATGAAGGTAACTTTTGATGGTATATTTTCGCAATTAAAAGAGTAGTAATTGTAGTTGAATTAAAATAGTAATAGGTTTGAGTAACATAGACAATGGCAATGTGAACTATTTCTTTTGCGTTGGTGATTCATGGATCACTGAAGGTATATTACTGTGATACTAATATTGAGCCAGAGGCACTAGTGCGAGAAAATTTTGAAATTAAAGCACACTTTGATAGTGTCTAGAAGAGTTTCACCTACTGCCTTGGCTTTGATAGTTGTCCTACCTAGCGACCTAGAAATTTGAAAAATAATATTATGTTCCCTTTTCCCCCATTTTAATTAAGCTAGATCTGGCTTGATTACTGAATATCACCTCATGCTGATGGGACCTCTTGCTGCAACTTTGGTAGCTAATGAGTATTATTATAACCATTGAGGAAAAAAAAAGAACATAATCTGTCAAGTTAGGGGCTTAGTTGTGACAATCATGCAAATTTAGATGCCTAATAACCATTCTCCATGCAGGTTTTCAGAGTTTGGTGTTTAGGAGCTGGTTTAGTAATATGAATTAGAATCAAGATATGTTATCTAAAATAATAACTAAATTAATGACTTATCGGTGTTACTTTTAAGAGGGACATTGTAATTTAGCTACTTCAGCTATTAGAGAATAATTTTAGGCCTTCAGTTTATGTCATGCACGCCGTTCTGTTGAGGTACTATTTCAGATTATATAACATATGCTATATTAAGTTTTCACCTACTTGACATTTGGATCCTGACCCCTGCTTCACTCTGCTGTTGCTAACCCTGTCACTAGCTATATCACAATTTCAGTCCTTTCTTGATTCCTCTCTTTTTTCTTTCTTTTCCTTCAGAAGCAATTGGCTTGCTTATTGTTATATATTGCATGCCATAGCTATAATAACAATAGTACAGCATGGTGTATCATTCCTATGCTTCATATGGGCTTGATATGTATTGGTGTATTCAGCATTCACCATCGGCATACATGATATTACTTGGTAGCTCAAGATTGCGAATTCGTACATTTAGTTACTGCATACATGATACTACCATTCTCCTAGTGTTTTTTTCATTTAAACATAAAGAGCATTATTTTGTGTCAATGCATGTTTATTGTATTTCTAGTAGCTTCAGGAGTCAGGAAGTTAAAAATACCTGCATGGTTGATTGTGTTGCATGTGTAGGTAGAGACATCCAACTGTTCATGTTTCACACTCGTACCCATATTTTTTTTATGGTACATGGCCCTCATGATAGCAAGAAAGTATGCAACAACAAAACATGGTCTCACAAAATATGATGTGTTAGTTGTGGCCAGAACAAAGTGCATTTTAAAAATAAATATAGGATATGTGCCTACAAATTTCTATGAGACCTAAAGCCTTACACTCTATTCAAATAAGTGTGAAGAAACATTCAACAAAAGGTTTTTATTTCCTATCAAGTATTTTTAAAATACATGATTAGCTGAGATGTTTGTATCCAACCAACCAAAATATTGGTTTACCTTTGTCGGTTGCCTGTGGCATTCTAGCAGGAGTGGTAGATTAACTTCAGCAAAAAATTAATGGAAAGAGCAATGAAACCTTTAATGTGCAATAAGGTTGTATTTGCTATAGCAAGCCACTTTTATTTTTCACCCTTCATGTGTTCTAGCATCATTTTTTTTGCAATATTGTCTACTAGTGTCTATTCATGAACTCGAGCTTTTGCTTCCTATGACTTTTAACTCTGTTTCCTGAACTTGTTTGTCCTTCTTTTCTTTCTCAGCTTGTATCCTATTGTGTGTTATATCTATTTATTTGCAGATAACTCTGATCTTGTTGCAGCACTTGTGATTTTGTGAATATGAAGACAGAAAACTCTAGAGTAAAAGCTTTGGCTTCAGAGCGTGCCAACATAGTGACCAAAATCGAATTAATCGAGCATTCAAATGAAGAGGTACACTGGTACAGAGTTTTAGAAAAGGATGATGTCCCTCTTCAAGATGAAAGAAGTTTGAAGGTGGACTACAGAAGGTTCTTACAAAAATGCCGATCAAGTTTAAAGCTGAGCTTGCTGATTTTGATGCTCCGTTTGAATTTGATGGGGTAAGCACATTTAGTGTTACTGTTCAACACTTTATGTATGACCCAGGATACAATTAGGTACCAGGCTTCCCATGCATTAAGCATGGTCATACTTCATAAGATTACATTACATAAAGTTGTAAACTACTCAAAAAATATCCATATACTTAAATTCACTAAACTATATGGATTCATTTATGAGGAGCCATTTCCTAGTTTCCATTTAGATTTCTACCCAAATATGTACCTTTGTTTCTTTATTTACAGAAAGTGCATTTGGCCCCCAATGTTGGTTTTGGTGTTAATGACATGCACAATTAAGGAGCTAATGCGTTTATCAAGTGATGAGCAGGTTCAAAAATCATTGAAATGAGAAAGAGCATGTAACGGCGTCATATTTGCTAATGAGACGGTGTTTTGAGCTCCATGGAAGATCTTTTATGAATTTCTATTTTGAATTTGAGTATAGGAAACACCGTACTATTAAGAGGGATGCGAAAAGATGGCCTGGAGATGCAAAAGTGCTTAACTGTAATGCTAATTACCCTTGAGAGACACTTTGCACAAACTTGAGCACTTAATCCTATTTTTTCTGTAGGGGTCGGATGTTCCTTCAAGGATTGTCGGAAGTTCCTACCCCCATCGGAACTTTCTTGAAAGTTCCTATAAGGGGTGCTCGGCCAGCTGATTTATTTTTATAGGAAGTTCCGACGGGGTTGTAGGAAGTTTCGATAAGTGCATAACAGCTCTGTAACGGCTAGTTTTGGGGGCTTGGGTATAAATTGTGGAATTAGAGGCCAATTATGGTTCATTTTAATTCCAAAAATGAGAGCATAAATCATGACATTTTTATAGATAAAATTAAGAGCATGATCCAACGTGCTTGTAACAAAAACAATAAACATGAACATGAAGTTCAGAAAGTACCCAGAGGCGGGGCCGGTTCCAAAGGAACCAGATGCGCCGTTACCCGACATCGCTAGTCGAGCCTGTTCGATGTAGCCGATCAAAGTCGATGCCGTGCAGGTGTTCGCTATGCAGAGGCGAACGCCTAGAAGTAGACGAAGAAGTTGTTCGCAGTGAGCAGTCGCGCTGATGCGCTCCCCCAAAAACTTGATCGCCCTCAACTCGGTGCAGAGTCTCGAAGAGGACGGAGTTTCAGAGGCCTGCTCTTCCAGTAAGTCTGTGCGCCCAGACTTACTAGAACGGAGATGATATGGATGCAACAAAAGTGTGGAGACAAGTGCGCGATCAAGTCCAAAACCATGAGAGAGTCTCACTATTTATTTTCAGCTCAGAAAACGAACGGGTGCATAGACATTAGTCACGGTGGAGGAGTAAACTCCTGAGCCTCACGGAAGAGCACAAAATCGTTTCATCAATTTTGTAACTCCCTCCATTAGTGACGTTTAATTCTCATGTAACTCACGTGAGAGTATGTAGTGCATGCATGAAAAAGACTATTATTATCAAGAGCAAAAACTTTTGTAACCCCCTCCATTAGCTCTCCATTAGCTAGCATTTAACTTGGCTCATTAGAAGACCAAACATCTTCCAACCAACGTTAATAGCATTGAGTTTCAGTCACGCCATGCATGCACACACCGCATCATGCACCACAAAGATTATTTCCAGCCATAATTATCATTCTCAAAGCGCAAAATTTAATACGGGTCTTAGAATTTATTTGATTTAATTAAATAAAATATGAGCCAAGCCCATATTAAATCCAACAATCCCCACCAAATTCTACGACACGTGTTAAATGTTTCTCAAATTCACTATTTTTTTATATACCAGACTTTTGACGAAGACTGTTAAGTTGAACATCCGCCTAGAACAAGAGTTACACTCATTCACAACTGAACAATGGATTAAACCTTGAATTGACAGTTTTGTGCGAAATGAGTTTCACCAAAGTTCTTTATCTGGTACTAGGCTGCAACAAGCATCCCCTCTAGTTGAAGCATATAAGTCATACTTCGAGTCCTTTCATGAGTCTCTAGAAATTACCCGATCTCATAGACTGTGACTAGTAGCCGAACTCATATAGGTGTGTTCCTCAAAAGATGTTTCTGCATGACAACATCTTTGCTTCCAAGAAGCCACTTGGATCACATTAAGGTATTCACCAACCTACCATGCAGAAAAAGGAAAAAGTGCATCTTCAATAGAGTGGGTTTATACAATAGTATTCTTCTTCTCAGTTAGTCAATAGTTTGTTTCGCTATCCTAATTCACAGGATCTCCGATCAAATAGAACAGGTTACCACTATGACATAACTCTCATGTGGGTCTCAGTCCCATCTCCCTCGATGCCTCGTCAATCACATTTCGTGATAGACCTTTCGTAAAAGGATCTGTCAGATTTTTAGCAGTCTG
This sequence comes from Panicum virgatum, assembly GCF_016808335.1. Lineage (NCBI taxonomy): Eukaryota > Viridiplantae > Streptophyta > Magnoliopsida > Poales > Poaceae > Panicum > Panicum virgatum. The sequence goes on along the minus strand of NC_053142.1, from coordinate 34,285,159 downwards.
AACGTAGTCCAATGCTATTACTCCAGAGTTTCTCATTTTTCTAACAGATTTCAACCGCCTTTTCACATGCCTTGATGACTTCATATTGTCTTTTGAACTGTTCACTTTGATTATCACAGTTCATTAGGATAGCCGGTATTGGTTTTTCAACCACCGGCAAATCCATCAACAACTCACGAAGCCACTCAGCCTCAACTGTGGCGGTATCCAATGCTGTGAGTTCTGCTTCCATTGTTGACATTGTTAAGATGGTCTGCTTGCAAGACTTCCAGGAAACAGCGCCACCTCCAAGTGTGAACATATATCCACTTGTGGCTTTTATCTCATCAGCATCAAATATCCAGTTCGAGTCACTATAGCCCTCAAGTACCTTAGAGTAACCGGCATAGTGAATTCCATAGCTCGCTGTGCCCTTTAGATAGCGCATCACTCTCTCGAGAGCCTTCCAATGTTCATCTCCAGGATTTGAGACAAACCTGCTGAGTTTGCTCACAGCAAACGAAATATCAGGTCTCGTGGCGCTAGCTAAATACATTAGAGAGCCAATGATTTGAGAATATCTCAATTGATCTCTTGTGATTCTTCGATTCTTTCGCAACATCACACTAGGATCGTAAGGCGTGGGAGCAGATTTGCAGTCACTATATCCAAAGCGGCTCAAAATCTTTTCCACATAGTGGGACTGCATAAGTGTGACCCCACCATTGCCATCTCTCAGTAGCTTAATGTTCAGAATCACATCAGCCACTCCCATATCTTTCATCTCAAACTTTAAGACAAAAAGCTCTTCACTTCCTCAATCACATTGAGGTTAGTCCCAAAGATCAATATGTCATCAACATACAAGCACATGATCACTCCTTGTCCCCCACCAAAATGATAGTACACATACTTATCAGCTTCATTCACAATAAAGCCTGCTGACGTAAGAGTCTTGTCAAATTTCTCATGCCATTGCTTAGGTGCTTGTTTCAGGCCATACAAAGATTTTAATAGCTCACACACTTTTTCTTCCTGACCTTCTACTACAAATCCGTCAGGCTGATCCATATAGATTTCCTCATCCAGCTCTCCATTGAGAAAAGCCGTCTTAACGTCCATCTGATGAACGAGAAGACCGTGTGAGGCAGCCAAGGACAGTAGTACACGAATAGTTGTCAGTCTAGCAAGAGGTGAATAAGTGTCAAAGAAATCTTCGCATTCTTTCTGGGTATAACCCTTAGCCACAAGTCTTGCCTTGTACTTTTCAATAGTACCATCTGGCCTAAGCTTCTTCTTAAAAACCCACTTGCATCCTACAGGTTTGCACCCATATGGACGATCGACCACCTCCCAAGTCTCATTAGACATTATGGAATCCATCACACTTTTGATTGCTTCCTTCCAATAGTCAGCATCAGGTGATCCATAAGCCTCAGCAATGGTTCTTGGAGTGTCATCTATAAGGTACACAATGAAGTCATCACAAAAAGACTTTGCAGTCCTTTGTCGCTTGCTCTTTTGAGTTACTTCATTGTCATCCTTCTCATTATTTCCCTCAAGTGGTTGGTCAAAGCGTACTATTTCATCATTATTTTCAGGGGTTTCACCAAATTCATGACTAGAATTGCTAGGTGTTTCTTTCATGGGAAAAATATTTTCAAAGAATGTAACCTCTCTGGACTCCATGATTGTACCAACGTGCATGTCCGGTACTCCAGATTTAATTATCAAGAATCTATATCCAACACTGTGAAAAGCATAACCTTGGAAAACACAGTCAACTGTTTTTGGTCCGAGCTTACGTTTCTTAGCAACTGGTACATTAACCTTAGCTAAGCAGCCCCAAGTACGCAAGTATGAGAGTGTTAATCTTTTATTTTCCCATTCCTCGAATGGTGTCTTCTCTTTGTTTTTCATAGGAACTCTATTAAGAGTATGACAAGCTGTCAACATGGCTTCACCCCACCATTCCCAAGAAAGTCCAGCTGTTTCTAACATGGCATTAACCATCTCTGTTAGAGTGCGGTTTTTCCTTTCAGCCACTCCATTTGACTCAGGAGAATATGGTAGAGTTCTCTCATGAATAATACCATGCTCCTCACAAAACAAATTGAACTCATTTGAAAAATACTCTCCACCTCGATCCGATCTAACATGTTTTATTTTCCTCTCAAGCTGATTTTCTACTTCGGCTTTATAGACCTTGAAAAAAATGAAACGCCTCATCTTTTGATTAAGCAAGTACACATAGCAATATCTAGTTGAATCATCTATCAAAATCATGAAATATTTCTTCCCTCTTTTAGTCAACACACCATTCATCTCACATAAATCAGAATGAATGAGTTCTAAAGGTGACAGGTTTCTTGCCTATGTAGCTTTGTGAGGCTTGCGTGGTTGCTTAGATTGCACACATACTTGACATTTAGAATTCTTGACCAAAGTTAATTTTGGAATTAAACTCAAACTGGCAAGCCGCAACATACAACCAAAATTCACATGACAAAGTCGTGAATGCCAAATATTAGATGCATCATCATTACACACATGATTCACAACTTTATTACAAGAGTCTGACAACGATAGGCGAAACAAACCATCACATTCATATCCTTTACCAACAAAGGAACCGAATTTAGACAGCACACGCTTGTTCGACTCAAACACCAACTTAAAACCATCCTTACAAAGAAGGGATCCACTAACAAGATTTTTATTTATTTAGGGGACATGCTGCACGTTCCTCAGTCGCACGATCTTTCCCGAAATAAACTTCAGATCGACCGTACCAACACCACGAATAGCCGCATTCAAGCCATTTCCCATCAACACAGATCCAGTCCTTGTGACCTGGTAAGAAGAAAATAGAGAAATATCAGCACATACATGTATATTAGCCTCGGTGTCAATCCACCAATTTAGTAAATGACAAACTGAAAGAACAATAGCATGATTACCATACCCTGATGTTCCCTTCTCAGCATCGCCAATAACAACATTTGCAGACTTCTTCTACCCGTGCTGCTGCTTATCTTTGCGGTCCTTGCAGTCCCGCGCCCAATGATCAGAACCACCGCACACAAAGCATTTTCCCGTGTTCTTCTTCTTCTTAAAGTTGGTAGTCTTAGCAACCCTGTGCTTGTAATCAACCTTCCCTTTGCCTTTGTTCTTGTGGGATTGGAAATTCTTTTTCTGCACCACATGGGCGCTAGAACCTCCCTCATTGCCACGAGCATGCGTGTCCTTTGCTCTCGCCTTTTCTTTAACATCAAGAGTGCCGATCAGACTGGCTATAGTAAACTCTTGTCTCTTGTGTTTCAGAGAGGTAGCAAAATTCCTCCAAGAAGGAGGCACCTTAGCAATTATTCCGCCGGCCACAAACTTTTCCGGTAGATTACACTTGAAGTTATCAAGCTCCTTTGCAAGCGCCTGTAACTCATGAGCTTGTTCGACGACAGAACGATCATCAACCATCCTGTAATCATAGAACTACTCCATGACGTACAACTCACTGCCTGCATCGGAGGCACCGAACTTTGCTTCAAGTGCGTCCCACAGTTCCTTGCCAGAGGGAATATGCATATAAGCATCCACCAGGTTCTCTCCAAGAACACTGATCACAGCCCCTCTGAACAAGTTGTCAGCAGTCTGGTATGCTCTTTCCTCCTCGAGAGTGTGAGGTCCAGTAGTAGGACTTTCAGTGATGAACCATACGCTCATCGATATGAGCCACAACTCAAGCTTGCGGACTCATCTCTTGTAATTTGTTCCATCAAAAGGATTTGGTTTGAGATGTGCAGCGAAACCAGAAACCGAAAAAGCCCTATCAAGTTTTTGGATTGTTGGAATTAGAGGCCAAATATGGTTCATTTTAATTCAAAAAATGAGAGCATAAATCATGACATTTTTATAGATAAAATTAAGAGCATGATCCAACGTGCTTGTAACAAAAACAATAAACATGAACATGAAGTTCAGAAAGTACCCAGAGGCGGGGCCAGTTCCGAAGGAACCAGATGCGCCGTTACCCGACATCGCTAGTCGAGCCTGTTCGATGTAGCCGATCAAAGTCGATGCCGTGCAGGTGTTCGCTGTGCAGAGGCGAACGCCTAGAAGTAGACGAAGTAGTTGTTCGCAGTGAGCAGTCGCGCTGATGCGCTCCCCAAAAACTTGATCGCCCTCAACTCGGTGCAGAGTCTCGAAGAGGACGGAGTTTCAGAGGCCTGCTCTTCCAGCAAGTCTGTGCGCCCAGACTTACTAGAACGGAGATGATATGGATGCAACAAAAGTGTGGAGACAAGTGCGCGATCAAGTCCAAAACCATGAGAGAGTCTTGCTATTTATTTTCAGCTCAGAAAACGAACGGGTGCATAGACATTAGTCACGGTGGAGGAGTAAACTCCTGAGCCTCACGGAAGAGCACAAAATCGTTTCATCAATTTTGTAACTCCCTCCATTAGTGACGTTTAATTCTCATGTAACTCACGTGAGAGTATGTAGTGCATGCATGAAAAAGACTATTATTATCAAGAGCAAAAACTTTTGTAACCCCCTCCATTAGCTCTCCATTAGCTAGCATTTAACTTGGCTCATTAGAAGACCAAACATCTTCCAACCAACGTTAATAGCATTGAGTTTCAGTCACGCCATGCATGCACACACCGCATCATGCACCACAAAGATTATTTCCAGCCATAATTAGCGTTCTCAAAGCGCAAAATTTAATACAGGTCTTAGAATTTATTTGATTTAATTAAATAAAATATGAGCCAAGCCCATACTAAATCTAACATAAATACCCCTTCACCCCCTCCTTCATTTGCTGCTGCCTACACTCGCAAGAAACACCTCCAAGCTTTCAAACTTCACTCCCCACTCGCATTCTTGAGCTAATCTTTGAGAGATTTGAGCTAGGGCTTGGGTGAGACAAGGATTGAGGTGTGAGACTTAAGCCATTGACTTTGTGAGGCACCCTCTCCGGTTCATGAGCACTTGACGCATCTCCAACCGTCGATTCACGTTTGTTACTCTTGAAGCTTGCTTCTAGACGGTTAGGCATCACCCGTGGAGCGTCCTCTCGTGTGTGTGCGCCTCGGGAAGTTTGTACAACAACATCTCATAGTAAGTGACCTTGGGCTTGAGAGGTGATCTCGCCCTTGGGGAGGAGCATAGGGATTCTTAAGTGTCGACTCTTGAATCCTTCCTCAACGGTTGAGACGTAGCACCTTTGGGTGTGAACTTCGGGAAACAAATCGAGTGTCTCTTGTTCTTATTGTTCTTAACTTGTTCTTGTTGACTTTGAGTTCATTTTGTCCCGATCTACTTTTGTGGAGTGTTCCTTTGTGGGAGATCACTTGCAGGTTGCTCTAGGACCTATTGGCAAACTTTTGATTCAAACACTTTTTCCAGGTTCATCTAAAAACTTGTAATTCATTCAAATTCTTACCATTGTCGGAAGTTTCTATACAATTGTAGGAAGTTCCTATCCATCGGAACTTCCTACAAAGGTGTCGGAACTTCCTTCAGACTAATCCGCTGCGAAATTTTTTTCAGATTTTTTACAGGTTCGCCTATTCACCCCCCTCTAGGCATCACCTAGATCCATTCATTTACCTATATTAATAAGTAGTTAAGATGACTCATAATCTGCAACAAATAACTCTATATTCTAGCATTAGTTGTGTGGACAATGTTATAGTTCTTTATTAGAACATAACTTCATACCCAGTTGTTCTGTATTGAAAATTGTGCTATCCTGAGTAATTTTTTTACTAGGCTTCTATTCATTAACACTTAGCTCCCAAATCTGTGTTGAATCTATTGCTTCTAGCTATGAAACAGATGAAGAGCTAGTACCGAGAGTTCACTTGTGAATTCGTCAGCATGCAAGGTGAAAAATATAGGCTACATAATAGGTGTAACAATAAGTACCGTGTATTTTATTTTATTAAAACCATTCTCCAAAATTTTCTAGTAATATCAATACAAATCATAAAATATTGGTTCAATTTTCTTACCTTTTGCATTACAGGTGGATGCTAATAGAATAATGGATACTATCATCAAGGTTGCTAGCATGCAGAAGGCCACTAGCATAGAGAAGACCGTGGAGAAGGATAAGGCGGGTACTAGCACAGAGAAAATAGTAGAGGAGTTTTGAGAAATCGGTGCCCCTAACCTTAGCACCAACTCCTTATGTGGACCCTTATCCACACCACTTTCTCTGTGGATACCTTCACACCAGCACTAATATAGGAGACCGACTCTGTATAAAAGAACTCAAATCTTTATTCACAACTCAACTTGATACAACAGAGCAGACACTTACACTCTTTATGTGACTATTCTACCATGACACCACTACACTACATGGCAACCTTGTCATCTTCTACTTGAGACCTCTATGCCATGGTATGGCAAGGGGGAAGGAGAGCATCTCTGTTTATAGGACTCCATGTATCATATGGTGTTGCCATGTGTCCACCTTCTACACTCTTCTACAATTATAGAGTTTTCTCCATCTTTATCCTGTCCACCAAAGCACATGAAAAATAGGTTCTGACCCGCTCTCACACGGGTTATAGTATGGATAATGGCACATGGGTTCGGGAATTTTCTTGGACTACGTGAGAGGTCTTCTCGTATTCAATGCCTCGGGTTCCTACCATATGCAGGCTGAGTTTTTGTTAGTCTATAATAATTTTTTTTTGTCAAAGCGTCAAAGGTGCTGAAATCAAGGAATAAATCAAGCATTGGTTAAACAATCATATCACTAGAGAAGGCAAAGAATGTACTCTCCGCTCATTCAAGTGATTATGGAATAATCTCCAACATGCGTGAGTTGAATAAAATGCACAAGTTGTATATGCATAAATACTGCTCCTAATTTCATCTATGTAATTTTTAAACCTGTTTCAAGTAGTTCTCGAGTGGTCTCCTGTGAGTTGACTAAATTGCATAAGTTATGTATGCGTAATTTATTTTTCCAATTTAATTGATGTGACATATAAGCTTCTTTGTTATCTGACTCAATGCTAAATAACTATGGTATCAGTATACATTACATGATCACAGTGTAACTGTGTTCGTGTGTTCATTACAATATGCCTTCTTGGTGTACAATATTTTCTTTGATGGTACAATAATGTACACGGTCCGGCAACAGATAAATTGCCTATCCCTATTGCATTGTACAACTCAGTTCTTCTCGTAGAACTGCAATTTCAATCCGTTAGGTGCTAGTACTCAAAATCCTATTTGGCATCTGGATGGATGCAAGAATCACTTCTTTATTTTTGACGTATCTTCTATATCCTTCCCTTGATGCAGTGTTGCGTTTACTGAATGCTGTACAGTACAGTGTGGCTGATGATAGGAGTGGTGGCTCGTGTCTCCATTCATGCAGCCTGAAGGACTTGCTGCTGCTGCTGCTTCCCTCTTCTTGCGGATTCATATGGGACCGTGTTCAGCACCTTCACCCGGAACATGGCCTGTAATTTCCCACAAGTCCATTCAGAATTCAGAAGAAACTCATTCAACTGAATAATTTAAGAAATCGGGGGAACAAACCAAAATGTGAAGAAAAAAAGATGAAGGTGGTAAGAGGGAGTCAAGTTGAGGTACCTTCTTATCGGAACCAAACTCAATGATATCAGAGGGGTGGAAACGAACCGGAAAGTTTGGTGGGACACGGTAACGTCTACCTTCATTGCTAGATAGTCAAATGAAGTTGATTTGAGTACAATATTGTTACTGAAATTCTAGAGGAAGAGCATGGAATAATACTTCTTTCAGGACTTACTCAGTAATCCATGTGCCTTGTTCACTTCCAAGATCAGTCAGATAGAAAGCCTTGTTCTTGCATGTGATGGTAGCATGCCTTTCTGATATCTGCACGTTTATTGACAAAAAACTTTATATAATGCAAATCCCGAAGAAGGTGCACTAAAAAAAATCATTGCTTCATTCTTCTTAACTAACCTGCGACATGGGCAATGCCAAGGAAGATGCAGAGCCACTGGGATCTGATCGACTTCTGCAAAAGAAAATGTATTTTTAATTCCAAAAAGGACTTAATTGATTGCCATTAGGAAAGAAAATGATTTGCTATTTAGACCTACCCAACAGAGATTGTCCTCTGTTCATCCCCGATTAAACGGACAGGCTGCAAACTATTGCTGTTTCCTTCATTTGTGGGGAAGAGGTACCATCTGCAAATAATAGTAGTTTAAGGAATGGCTTAGGCAAAGGTGCTGAAATCAAGGGACAAATCAAGCATTATGTTTTAACTATCATATAACTAGAAAAAAGCAAAGAGCGTACTCTCCGCCCATAGCTTCTTCCAATGCATCGTCATCCTCAAACCATCGATGAAGCTGGTCGTTGGCCTTCAGCATGATGCTAAATGTCAGTAGAGAATAAGGGATGTTACCAACTCAATTTGTAGTTCATTCAGAAACATACCTTGTCCGAAAGCCGGCAGCTTAGAGGTCTTCCTTCTAGCTTTGAACTGCACATCAATGAAAAGTTTCATTTCTGTAGAGTAACATATGCTAAGAAGAGACTTGGCGCAGTTTTTTTTGGATGGGGCATCTAAAACCAACAAAAACGTACTACTATTATGTATGTGCTTGAAATGAGAACAAATGACGGCAGTTAAGTACGCACCTGTTGCCACCAAGCACCCAGCTCAGCATTGCAGGCATTCCAATCTTGATGAAGAATCTTCCACCAACTCTTCCCGGATGTGGTATCCGCAGCTTGGTCAAAAACTACAGGTGAATAATTTTAGCATGCAGTCCAAGTGATTTCAGTATGCAGTTAAACTGTGATCCTCTTAGGAGGATGATAATGAGGTAACCTATCTAATTCAGAAATCCAATAAATTCATTAGTAGTATACCTGAAAATTAAGTTTAAGAAAGTGCATTATTTAGTATAAATCTGTGAAGTTTAAGACATACCGACAAAGGTCCAAGACCAACACCCAGATATGGTCTATAAGTGGTTGCCATGATTGCTGCCATTCTTGCCAATCCATGTATAACAGCAACACGCAGCCTTCTCTCCTTCTCATAACTGCAGCCCAATATGCAAACAATGGTAAGTCAATTTACTAAATAGTACAGAACAGTATATCACACATCAAAAACCATGAAAGAAAAGGATGGTTTTGAAGCTGGATTCAATTGAAGCATTGAATTACCAAGTGCAAGTTTAAATCAATGCTACATAAAACCAATTAGCATGCTAAAATATATGAAGTAATTACCGCTTCAAGGAGGAAACTATGTCCATAGGAGTTCCGGACTTGAGACTCTCCTGCCAGGCATTCTCAAGCTCCACAGCCAGCTGGTATCCATCCTATAAAGACAAGATCAAGGTGTTAGTGCGATTATCTCTGTACAGGAAACATATAGACCATTATGATAGATTGATAGTGTTTTCATATCCCTGACAAGCAAGAAATTTCATACCTCAATAGCCATGCAGCCACCTTGACCCAGATTTGGCTGCATAGCATGGACAGAATCACCAAGCAAGGTCACACGACCTTTTCCCCAATTCATAGTAGGTGGGCGGTCATATATGTCACGGCGAAGAATCGCTTCCTCTTCAGTTGCATTAATCAGATCTATGACATTGTCGCACCAACCACTGAATATCTCGAGCAATCGTTTCTTTTTACCTGTCAATGTTTAGGAGATGATAAGCATATTGGGCATATAAAGGTAGAGTTGTTGTCAATAAGAATCCATTTCACTTATATGTACAAAAACTTCACTCCAAGCACACACCATTTTCAGGGTCAGTGCCACCAGCCTCTTCTTTATGAAAAGCATACCATTGCATTTTACCAGCACCAACATCTGAAGAGACGAAGTATTGTTTGTGACCAAGAAATACCCGGTACCTTCAAGAGAGGAAAAGAAAGTTGGTTGTAACCCAATGAAAGTTCAAAATCTTTGAAAATAACATTAATCATTACAGGATCCACGAAACATACCCAACTGTGTCAATATCAGGAGGCACAAAGTCTGCAATTCCAGTGTAGCATGTGTAACCTGAATAAGTGGCTTCTGAATGCCCAAATAGTGTCTTCCTCACCTATCCAGTGAAGGAAACCTCAAGCGAATCAGGCCACTTCTGTGCTTGTTTCTGACCAAAAAGGTGAAGTCACTACATTACCTTTGACCATATTCCATCAGCACCGACCAAAAGATCACCTTCAAATCTCCGACCATCCTCCAATATGGCAGTAACCTACACTCATCCAACAAATACTACAGCGTTAGAAACTGGTAACACTTTTCAGCTCGAATGGAAACCAAAGTATAATTGCTCACTCACCTTACTGCCATCATCTATAAAATCGACTACATGGCTATCATTCAATATAGCATCATCGCCAACCGCACGAGCTAGGATCTGTTGCAGCGTCATGCGGCTAATGACCCTCGTGACTGGGAGCCCCCGCTCAGCTGCAGGGGTAAATGTATCAAACTTGCAGTACCTGAATATCAACTTGGCACTGTCAAATGGATGCCTCCAGCAAAGGAATTGCAATCTTAAAGCTAATCAGCAAAGTGACGTAGGATGACAATGCAAAACAAATGCTGTCAATTAAGCACGAAACGATAAGCATCACATTCACATCAACACTGTTAAATAGGAGCCGAAATTGCTTCGGCAGCTATAGTTTTTTTTTCCAGAACAAGTAGGAGGTTTGCGCGTCAACATAGACAAGCTATGATCTACTAAAGCAGGAGAGCATAACGACTAGTCAACTACCAATTGGCTCGTACAAACTGCCAACACTACAGGCCAATGAACCCTTGCCACACTACCACTCGAACTGGCCAAGAAGGCCAAATCTTTCTCGGCGCAGCGTAAAAAACAATCAAATTCTCGGTGACTTAGTGTAAGAATTCTGCTGTGGCGCCGGGACGACCCTGCCTCCCTTACCAGGAGCCGGAGACGCCGTCGACGATGCCGTTGACCCGGTCCCCCGTGATGCAGCCGGCGTCCATGACCTCGTCGGCCGAGGCGGCGTCGACGGCCTCGAGCACCGCGAGCGCGTTGCTCTGCAGCTGGATCGGGCCGCGGTACCTCCCTTCCCCGCGGATGGCGCTCATGTCCCGCTCCAGCACCAGCACCTCGAACCCCTTCCGCCGGGCGGCGAGCGCGAACACCAGCCCGCCGATGCCGCCGCCGGCCACGAGGACGCGCGCCTTGGGCCCCGGCGCCGGCATTGCCGCGCTGGCCGCGGCCGCCACCGGGCGCCTCGCGCGGCCAGGAGGGAGGCCGATCCTTCGGCGCGGCACGGGCGGGGCGGGGAGCGCGAGCAGGCGGAGAGTCCGGCTGCCGAGGCGGGACGCCGGGGAGGCGGAGGGGAGCGAGATCGCCGTCCGAGAGGCCGGCGTGGTGCTCGGCATGGTAGTGGAAAGCTTTGCGAGGTGGCTGTTTCTTGCTACTGCGTCGCCGGCGAGTCACAGAGGTCGTGGCTGGAGTCAACCTCAGCTCTCAGCTCAGGAGCTCATGCCTTGCTTGAGTATGCTGTCGATTTGGCATCGGTTGTCGGGTTGACTGAAGAACTGGGAGCTGTAAAGAGAGGAGGAAGCTCGGAATCTCTGAAGCACAAGATCAGAGGCGTGTCCCGATGGATGCACGATGCGCCAAGATAACGAATTTTATGGCACCATGGCAGTGCCGGAGGAGAATGGAATTCGCCGCTGAGTGGAGCTTTCAGCCTGTAGCTCAGCAGGGGGTGGCCGTACCGGCGAGCCAGCACGCGGACTGGTGGAGGCTTTTCCCTCGGTGCGGCTGGGCGGCCGGGGTGGGCACGGTACGTGGCGGCCGCGGGTTGCTCGCCGCTCGGCGCAGCGCAGAGCGCGCGGGGTGGCCGGGTGGGGTGGGGGCGGGGTCGCTGATTGGGAAAGGAAACGAGCGCCGTGTACCGGCCGACCAGCCGGCGCGCCCGCGGTGGGCAGGGGACACGGCGCCGCGCGCCCATACCCCCCTGGCGAAATTGGCAGCGGCGAGCCGGCAACTCGATCGTTTGGTCGGGTCCCGTCGGGCGGGTCGGCGCGCCCGCCCGCCCGCCGTGGGCGGCACGGTGCTTCCTCCCCCCTCCCTGAAATGGGCCCCTGGTTGGCTTCGTACGCCGCGCGCACCACGTGTGGCCATCGTGCCGAGGTCGGCAGGCAGCGCGCTGGCACAGGTGACGTCGCGCTCGCGCACGCCTAAATAAAATCGCGTGGACTCGGAGACTAGACTACAGCAGCAGCAGAGCGCGCGCGGCGGCAACCACTGGGCGAGCGAACAGTCAGGAAGAAGGTGAGGCTGGCGAGAGAGGGGAAGGGGATGGGCGTACCAGGAGCCGGAGATGCCGTCGACGAGGCCGTTGATGCGGTCGCCGGTGACGCAGCCGGAGCGCATGACCTCCTCGGCGACGGACATGTCGATGGCCTCCAGCGCGGCGAGCGCGTTGCTCTGGATCTGGATGGGCCCGCGGTACTGGCCCTCCCCGCGCACCGCGCTCATGTCGCGCTCGAACACCGTCACCTCGTACCCCTTGCGCCGCGCCGCCAGCGCCAGCACCAGCCCGCCGATCCCGCCGCCGGCCACCAGCACCCGGGGCTTCCTCCCCTTCATCTTGCCCCCCGCCTCGCCCGCCGCCTGAGTGGCGGCCGCGGCGTCCGGGGGCCGCATTGCCGCCGACACCGACAGCCTGCTGCGCGCCCGCTGCCGCCGCCTCCCGGCGCCCGAGCACTGCGGGTGCGGGGCCGGGATCGCGAGCCCGTGCTGCGGCTCGTCGTGGCAGAGGAAGAGCGCCGAGAAGTGCGCCTTGGCCGGGGAAGTGGCGGAGAGCAGCGCCATGGCCGCGGCCGCGATCGCGCGCGCACCGAGATGTATAGCTTGCCGATTAAGCTGCCTCAGGGGGGAGCCAGGAAGCTCGCGTAGGAGAAGGCGTTGGGCAGGTGGAACTGGAGCGCGGTGGAGGGGGAGGTGTTAATGCCGCCGTGCAGCTTTGCTTCTAGAACTCGCCATCGGGCAAGGGTTGTGGAGGGAGGAGAAGCAGACGGGGAGCTGGAGGGGGACTGGTGGTGCTGGGCGGAGGATGAACCAGAGCCAATCGCCTGATCCCATTTGGAAAATCCGATCGTGCGGGACCAGGATTTTATCCTGCCATGTCAATATCCTCTGCGGGCAGCCTCCGGTGTGGTGGCAACTCTGTAGCTAACCGTGCAACAGTAGGTAGGTACACTGGAAAAATATCTAAAAAAGCTACTGTATATGATGGACACCATTAAGGTGAAATAAGTCAGACTTAACCCTCAATTTTTCTATTCATCCCTAATCCTATGCGGCGTGCCATGTTGGCATGTCCAACAATGAGTGACGTAAATGTGAAACTAGTACCAAAAAAATCAAAACTAATTCACTTTAAATCAGAAAAATGTGGAACTAGTACAAATTTTTTTCTAAAAATGTAATATATCTATTATTGCTCCATTTGAATCTTTGTTAATAAAAATAATAGAAATAACTGCAAGCAACTAAATATTATAAACATAAAAAAATTAGATCCGAATAGTTCACAAGTCATGTGACAATAGATATGTTACATTTTAGAAAACTTTTGACGCCTATTTCATAATTTTTTGACTTAAAATGAATTACGTATAAAATTTTTAGTGTAAAATTGAATATTTTTAATTCTCACAAAATAGAAAACCACATTCAAAACCATCTCAGAGGCTAAATTTGCCCGGTTTTGACAGTTGGATGGCCTATGTTGTCCGGTTTTGTAGTTGAAGGTTGAAAATCAGACTTTTGCGATCGTTGGAGGATGTAAAATGAGTCCATAACTCTTTAACCTCTGATTTTTCCTCATTCGATATCTCGTAAAAAAAGTATGGTTCAATAGTCAATTATAATGCATATATAAACAAAATTGTAAACCTTTTATTCATAGGTACAAAGAGATCTGTTCACTTCAGCTAAATCCACCGGCTGCGGCTGCAGCTGCAGTTGCACAACCCAACCGCTTGGTTGTTTGCCATTTTTCCTGGTTGCATGGCTGCAGAAAGTGGCTGCTAGCGGCTAGCTGCTGTAGCGGCTACTGCTTCAGCCATAGTAATTTATGGGTTATTATAGCATTTAGATTGATACATGTGTTGCACTGGTAATATACCAAGAATTTTACATAGACTTTGGGATGATTTCACATGCTACATAGGCATGCCACATTACACCAGAGTTGAATGAATTCAAATGAAATGTTTGAGGACTAAATTAGCATCTTTGATAGGATGAATTTGAGCCTTTGAATAGAGCTGAGGGTTGAAATTGTTTATTTTACTTTGTTTTTAGAACGTACTAGGATGCCACAAAAGATCTGGAAGACAACTTGAGAAGCTCGCGCGTAGACGTGGCAAGTTGCTACGTCATAGGTGAGTTTGGACATCTTTCGCCAGGACGCGTATGGCTCATCCGATTCCCCAGACGTCGGGCTCGGTTCCAACCGAGAGTGACAGTTCAAATATCTGCCGACTCTATTACTCCGCGCCACGGTCAGAAATGGCAAACCTCATTGACATCCTCAGCATCTCCAGAGACCAAGCCGTGGCCTGGGCGGCTGGGCGCCAGCCTTCCGTTTGTTCGACCGTCAAGGAAAAGGAGTTCGCACGGGTTCAAAGGGTACCAGGAGTCCAGGACACAAACAACCAGCATATACACAAGAGCTTCGCAATCCCAGTTCAAAATTGTGTTCATTCACGGAAGTATCAAATGGTAAATGTACTGGACACAGTCACATCGAGCCAGCAAAACACAGCTCTAGTCAAAAGGGGCTATAAAAATGTGTTTCCAGAATCATGACATGCAAAAAAAAAAGAAAAAGAAAAGAAAAGGACGCCATGGTTTCCACGGTTTCCACGGCAGTCATCATACCCCTGATGACCATCTACTAAACATGTTCCTAAATCTCTCTTCTTCTAGTTACCACGATGTACTGAGCTTGTGGCTCATCTGAAATTTTAGCGGGCCCGCAGTTAGGCGTTCCTAAAAGAATTAAAGAATTGCTCAGGGAAACAGGAGCTGTTTGGTCATCATCCAGGCTGGCGCCAAAATTGCTCTCTGAAGTTCAGCAGTGTAGGATCAGGCCTTAGCTGCAGCAGGTGTTGGAGCAACGCCACCAGTAGTTGGGCTGGACAAACATAGTTTAGCCCCGTTAAGTTTTCATGAACTGAAAGACTAGGATTTGTTGACGAGGAGCCAATATCGACAAAAAAAGAAATACTTACAGTCCAACCATGACTTTGAAAGCATCATAAATACCCCATTGGGCTCCGGTTAGGGTTCCAATCATCACTATCCGCAATGGCAGCCCTCGGGTAAATAGCCCCACTAGGCCAATCTTCTTCACAGCCTGTGCAAGCAATAAGTTATTAAGGTTTTTATACATGACAACGTACATTCCTGAGCAGAGAATGATATCTTGGAAACCTACATCGCCTACAGTTGCCCCCTGAGCATTGTTGAGGAAGGAAACGAGGTTGTCAGCTGGGTGAGAAACGATGGCGCAGAACACGCCAGCGATGTAGCCCCCTGCAAAGCTCACTCCAAGCTGGAGATTCTTGCTGCACTCACTCTTGGGTGCAGGGATGGCATATTTGTAGATCATCTCAACAACCGTCTCGAAAGAGGCAAATTTCATCATAGTGTCTGCATTAAGTAAAATCATAAGATGGCGCACAAGCCTTCTTAAATATTCAAGATTCATAATAAAAGTTGGGTGCAACAGCATACTAACACAATATCAAAGCAAAAATAAGAACTGAAGAAGCATGTGCCAGAAGCAAGCAAGCTCAATGCAAACACCCTACATGCGAGAAAAATAAATCTAGTTCTGCAAAAAGTTTCAGTAGCCATTGTATAAATGCAAGCAAAACAGGAGTTTAAACCCCACTGTAATGGAGAGAAGTGGATTAAACACTATCCAAATGAACATATAAGCAGGGTCCAAGAATCATGCATTGCACTGCAGACAGTATGTTTATTCCAGGGTACTGATAATGAGAACTAGGTTAATGTACACCACTTCATTGGAGTCTAACTCCATAATAACTGAGATAGCTCAAGCAGTGTGGTAAATTTGTATATGCACACATAAAATCTTTAAAATCATAATGTGATTCCAAGAAGAACTATGTGCATGAAAGTAAACGCACTAGCATGCAGGAACAGGTACAATTAGCCACATCAAAACAAAACTACATGCAAAGCATCAACAAAACATGACATGGTTGAATGTCAATTTCCCAAACTGAATAGCATTACGCAAATTTGAAATAAAATGGCAGGAAACTCCAAAACAAACCTGCTAGGTTATTTTCCTATGTACACCACTTCATTGGAGTCTAGCTCCATAACAACAAAGATAGCTCAAGCAGTGTGGAATATTTATATGTGCACACATAAAATCTTGAAAATCATAGTGTGATTTCAAGAAGAACTATGTGCAAGGGGGAAAAACACCACGCAAATGATCACCGTAATTTTACAGCCATGGATGTTAGCTCATAACTGAAGATTTAAGACGCAAATCTAAAATAGACAAGTAGCTAAATCTCAACAAGATAAACCTAAGTACCTGACTTCTTTTAATGTATACCACGTCATTGGAGTCTAGCTCTAGTGTAGTAGAGAAAACTCAAGCAGTATGGACAATTTGTTTATGCACACATAAAATCTTGAAAATCATATATGATTTCAAGAAGAACTATGTGCACAAGAATAATAAAAAATGGCATACAAAAAAGAGAAGAATGCCAGTAAGACTTGTCTGCATAAATCCAAGAGCACAACAATTTCTTAAATAAATATACACCATGTTATTGGAGTCTAGGTCCAGCTATAATTATGGAGATGACTCAAGCAGTGTGATAAAATTATATATATGCGCAAATAAAATCTTGAAAACATTATATAATTTCAAGAACTATGCGCACCAAAATTATTCTATCAAAACTAACAATTTATACCTTAATAAAAAAGTGAGATATCAGCAATGAGATGGTAAGACTCATCATCAGTAAGAAATGAAATTATTGTTCAACTGTGATCCGCAATTTTTTTTTAAAAAAACCGACTTATCAAGGTGGAAATATTCATGTGTAGACTTAAACATTCTCATCACATTGTGATCTCAAGAAATATATGCACGGAAATGCATCATATGGGTGTCAAACAGAACTATGAGATGATCATAAATATGCATGATATCATAAGGGTGTTAGGTTTTTCAAAAAATAAGGGTGTTTAAATATCATAGGGATAATATTACTGACATCATTAATGTATTTCAAATGCATCACTGACATCACATACAACATTATAACTGCAGAAAACCTAAGCATTTCTAGAGGATAAGATACTGAATTTGCTTTCCAGAATTACATACCACCTATGTCAAATAAACAGAAAGAAATTAACGGAACAGGAAATATGCACTTACAAGGAATTTGTCGGCCCCAGAGAGGAACAATTCCTTTATACAGCCTGCATAAATCCACATAGTGTCAGAAAAGTCACGACACAGGTATGAAAGTAGAGCTGACGCAATGCTACAACTCACCCAGCATAGCCTTCAGCTTTCACAAACTTGGGAAGACCATCAGACAAACCTCTTGCAAAGCCAGGCTGTGTTTGCACACGGACCTTCACAGCCTCCATTGGACAGAGGGCAATATCTGCAATGAGTTCAGCCGAAGCAGATCCCGCGAGGTAAATGAAGGTCTTGTACTTAGCAGCATACTCAGGGCCAGCAATGTCTGAGTAATACTTCTTGAAGAATTCGTAGAAACCGAACTTGCATGCTCCCTGAGCACTGTATCCAAGCAAGGTGGGTACCCAGCCTCTGAAAAAACCCTTGGCGCCTTGCTCTTTCAACAAAACACCAAAACCAGAAGTGATGCTCTTGTACTTAGCCGGATCAATCTGAAATTCAACCAATACAATGTTTCATTAGTAATCAGTATGCATTGTCACCTATCACATAAATGAGCATAAACATGCAAGCAAGGCAACCAATAGTTCCTGGATCCGGGCACATGAGATATGCACGAAAATGTGATTGACATAATTATTGACGGTTTCACAGAATTTACAGTAACAGCTTCAAGTATCACATACTGGCATGTGGCATCAAACAACTAATGTCAAACTCAAATATAGACATAGGGATCAGGAAATGGATCAAATGACCAAAGAGACACGAGCAATGCAGTAAACACGGATGCATCAATAAAACGACTATCTATTTTTTATACCTCGCAAATGATAAACAATGAGGATTTGAACCAGACCCCAAACATCTGATCCGAATCGAAACAGCATCCAGATCACTAAGGAACACACACTACCCACTAGAAGAACAAAGCCGTCAGAGACGCTCACCTGCATGTTGCACTTGACGAGGTCGAGCGGCGTGACCGTCATGTGCGTGAGCCCGCAGCTGGCGATACCACCGGCCGTGCACGCCGCGTAGAACGCCGGCGAGTACATCTCGATCCTCCGGCCCGGCTCGCTCGGCGCCCGCGCCCACACCGCGGGCCCCGCCGCAGGCGGAGCGGCGACCGCGCGCCCGCCCACGCCACCGGGGGAGGCGGTGGCAGGGGACGCGTAGAGGAAGGCGGGGAGCAGCGCATTCCTCGAGCTCTCGGAGAGGGCCATGGCGCAGCGCGCGGGCTGGTTCCCTCGTCGGTTCGCGTGCCTCCCTGGGCTTCGACTCGGGCTCGACGAGGCGGGTGCGCTTGTGCGTGTGCGGCGGCGAGCCCCGCGAGCGCGGCCGCGCTGCGTTTGTACGCGACGGCCTGAGGCCCGCCGCCATTCGCTCGCGGGGAGGGAGGAGACACCGGTGGCTCCCCGGGTTGCTAGGGCAACCCCCCGCCCTCTCCGCCACCAGAGAGGAATGGGCTTTTATAGAGGTGGCGACGACGCGATGGTGTTTCAATGGGCTTAAATTTTTGGCCCAATTTCAAGGAGAAACCCAACACGATCCAGCCCGGCTAGCTTGGAGATTCTGCCTGCCATTCCTCTCGCTAGCTCGGTGGCATGGCTCTCCCACTCGCGGTGCCGGCGACGACACCACTGAAACCCACAAGCTCATTGGAACAAACATGGCGGCGCGATAAGAAGGGCGCCGCTGTTGGCGCTGGGGCGGCTCCCGAGCGGTGGCCGTCCTCAGATCCGCCCCCCGGAGCCACCCTTCCCCGCCACGCCGCGTCGGATTGCGGACCCTTGGGGCTTGCGACGGTGCTGCGGCGGCGGGGCCGCGGGGGTCGGGGCCCGTGCTCGGGCCTCGGGCGACGCGGGATCTGAGCCGCCATTGGTGGAATCTTCTTCGATTGATTGCCAATATTTTGTTCTGGTACGCTCTGTGTCTCCTCCTGCTCGTCCTTATCCGCCTCGTCCTCGCCGTCGCCGTCGTGCCACTAACCCTGAATGCTAGATTGCATTCTTTCTGGGATTGAGGGAGTACTTATCTGCTGGAGATGCTCTTGTTTCTGTATATTTCCATATCCCCTAAACCCAAACCGTAGATCGAATCGAGGCTGTGCACGGACCATTCTCTGGATCGGATTTCGCTTCACATAGCCAGTTAGCCACCAGTACGGTGCCGCCTCGCCGCCGCTCCATTGTCTGGCAACTGGCGTCGGTGGCGGCAGGGGCAGGGAACCGTGCGGTGACGCCTGACGCGGCTTCCGAGTCGGGTTTCGCCCGATGCGGCGCCCTGCTGCGTTACTCCTGATGGATGGATGAATGGATCATGGATACTGCACCCCTGCGGTGCGACGCAGTGGTGATCTCTTCCCATGATGTTGCCTGTGGGATATTTAACTTTGGGAACATATCGGGTGCAAACCAACCCCTTCGTGCAAACCATGCAAACTTCAATCTGGGCCACCGGATCAACATCCAAGGGGCACATCTTCTCTCCTTCTCCCCTGCCTTTTCTTCTCTCCACCCCGCCCACTGTTTACCGCGGCCTCCCACCCGCGGCACAGAGAGAGTGCTAGTTCAATGTCACAGTTCCTGTGTCTTGCACATTGAAAAGAATCATTGTTACTGCGAGAACTTTGTCGGTGAAAATAATCATCGATACCACTGGACGTTTGTCGAGATGTTCTTCATCCTCGTCGTGGGGGCCTGGGGCAAACCCAGAATCCGATTTTAATCGGGTCTCGGAGAGCCGCTGCCACCAGGGGCGGATCCAGTAAAGGACATGGCTGTACACATGTATGCCTGATAATCTTTGCTTTGCAAAAGGATCGGCACTTGTAATTGGATCGTATCTGATCTGAATACAAATGTCTTAAGTTTAGGTGCTCGGTTTCGTACAGCAGGAAGGGAGATGGGTGGGCATACCTGGTGGGTGCTCGTTGCAGAGAGAGACCTGATGGCAAAGAGATCCAGCTAAGAACTCATCAGACCCCAGAGCTGGAGAGTGCCATGGCAACAGTTCCTGCAACCATGGCACCCTCAGCTCTCCTTTTTGTCCACATAAGAAGGGGGGCTTGTTGAGATATAAAGAGCTGGTTTTCTAGACTTGGGCAAAGTACCCTTGTGAAAAATTTGTTTATGCCAACCATGCTGGACATGGAAATGGACTCAGACCGATGAATAGAGTGCTGACCTGGGGTGATGATGTTCAACCTTTTCTGAATTACTCCCTCCTTCCCCGTTTCTTAGGCGTATGAGCAAAATTAACTTTTCTATAAATATAGGGCGCACCCCGTCGCTCAGCAGCTCTTTACCTCGGTAAGCCACGTAATTAAGCCCCTTGCCAGGCAAATGGCGCGCGTGGTTGGGTGAGAGAAAGTTTGCTGCGGAGGAAGTTTAATTAGCGGTTAAACAGAGACGAGATTCAAGGGGCTGCATGCCTTCATGCAAACGGGAGTAAATGCTCCTTGGTCTCTGGAGTAGGAGGTTATCCGCCCTACAAATGTGGAAGGAGGGAGTATATGCCATTTGAGCAATTGAGGCCTAGTACCTAATTAGAGCTCACCCTCCCCACTCTTGAAGCCTATTTTAACCATCCCTTTTTGTTTGTGGTTCTGCCTATGCCTAGGATGGTCATCCGGATATGTGACAACCAGCACAGTTCTACTCACATTGGGATGAGTAAGTTGTCCTGCAAGAGAAATGAGAAGCTGGTTTGCATTATTGAGCAAAACCGATGGTGAGCCCTTTTTTGATATGGTTTATGTTATGATTCTTTATGTCTCTCGTTTTTATTTTGTACTACTCTTGAGTGGCTATGATGGTTCAAATTTCCATTAGATTGCTTCTGCACTCTACCATCTTCTGAGCTGGTACCTCCCATTTGCTGCTTAACTAGGATGGCTAATACCATACTAGTTACTACCTCCCGTCCAAAAAAGTATGCAATCCTCTCTGTTTGTTGCTTAACTAGGATGGCTTGTAACTCACTACCTCCGTCCCAAAAAGAATGCAATTTTTTTTCTCGAATGCGCAGGAGAGCTGCGCATCAATATATTAAGAAGGAAAAAGGAGAATGCGATTCAGTCTATGCATTTGGACAAGCATTCCTTTTGGGGCAGTGGTAGCAACAAGTAACCAGTTATGTGGCTGAGAGGGAGGGAGGGGGATTACACTGTGCTTCCACTATAAATTGCAGTTGATATGCTGATAATGGTTAAATCTGAGCCACTCAAGTGAACTCCTTTTTCTTCTAGTACCACTGTATGAATACCCACCATGCACCACCACCACACTACTCCCACAGCAGTTTAATCTTCTCCTTGAGTTGTTCATACTTTTATTCTGTTTTGAATTTATATTTTAGTGTTATCCTAAACACTAATGGTAAACAGTCGGTCACCTGCCGTTTAGCCCATTATTCGGGCAAAAACGGGTGTTTAAATGGGCAAAACGGCCGTTTAAACGTTCAAAACAACCGATAAACGGAAACGGTGTACCACAGTGTAGCGTTTAAATGGTGTGTAAACGGGCTAAATGACCGTTTAGGGCTCTAGGCTAACAGTTTTGTGTTCTTATCTGCTTGTTCTTTTGTGCTCTTTTGCATGTCCTGTTGATGCTGTCCGCCTCTACCCTGATCTAAGGCTGTTCTTCACTTGCCTTCCTGCTGGGTTCGAACCTGCGACCTGGGTCAATATTATTGGGACTGATATGCCAAGTCATTTTCATCTCTTAGGTTGACAAAGAAATAAATTTTAAGTGTGGGGCAATGATCAACAACCATGGCTGACAAAAGTGCCTTTGAGCAATCAAGGCTGCTATATGGGTACCAAACTGGAATCCTCGCCTTCCTCTCTTCGAAACCTTTTTCAATTATCCTGTAATGATAGTGGCTTTGTCCTTGGATGGTCATGCCCTCTTGATGTGTGATAACCAGGGCAGCTCCACTTTATCATATCAGGACATGTTGATGTGGTGATAAGAGATGGTGGGATATGGTTAAATGACTGAGCAAAGGCGAAGCTGAGCCCCCCCCCCCCCCTCACACACACACACGTACACACAGAGAGAAGGGAATAAGGAAACACGATTTTATGCTGTCTCTTCCCTTTTTTTGTTGAATATGTTGTTGCTTCATGTTTTCTTGTCTAACGTAGATATTTCCTGGCTTCATTCTGTTTGTATTTATATTTGGCTGTTGTGTTTTCTCAATTACTTCCTTCGAGCCATCATAACTATTGTACCTTGCAGTGTGCAACATTGATCCATTTTGGTAGTTCCTATGCATTCCTTTGTTTTTCAGATATTTTGTTGTCACTTGTCTGTTGTTGATATTCCTTTCTTGTTTGGAACTGCTCTTCAGTGGCTGTGATTTCAAATGCCCCAGTCCTATAGAGCTATTACTTTTTAGCATCCTGAATTGTTACTTTTGGTATTTTGCTCCACATACTGCTAAACTAGGATGGCTTGTACCATATACAAGCAACCAGTTTGCAACTAATTGTTGTCATTGGTATGGTGGTAGTGTGGTATATCTCCAAATGAACAATTCTACTCAAAAGTTCATTTAGAGAGGGATGGAGGAGTATATGTTTCTTCTGTCAGTGTTGTGTTGATACCGGGGCAAATCTGAGCCATTCAATGTGACATTACTCTTTCTGGTCCGTCATATACTTTTGTTTATGATTCTATTTCATTCATGTATCCTACCTTTTTCAGTGATTTCAACTTGGGACCAGGATTTTAGTACAGATGGGACCAATATGTCAACTTTGATTTGATGTCACGTAAGATTAATTGGATGAATTGCTCATTTCGTTCTAAAGAATGGTTTCTTTTCCACATTCTCATTTAACTGCTTTAATTCTTCCACCGCTCATAAGTGGTTCCCTAATGTGTCCTTACTTTTGTGGTATCCCTTTGGACTGCCAGCATTGGCATTAGTGGTCCTAATAGCATGCCATGGCCTTGATGAATCTTGATTGATGATTCAAAAGGATAGACATGTTAAATCATTGCCATGGCATGGCTGTACTTTTTTGGTCATGTGTGCGAAAGCTTCTCTATGCGTGTGCTATTCACATGTGTTGTTCATTTGCGTATCGATCGATTTTCCCAAGTGCGGAAACATTGGGAGTTGGGATGAGTTGTTCGAGAGGGCTTTCTTTCAATCCTGCCAAAAAACAAGATTGGGAGTGGGTTTTGGGAATTATTGGAGATGCTCTGATTGGGAGTAGCGGTTGTGTGCCAAATAACTTGTAATAATTAGTTATTTGGCTCTTTATATTCGAATCTGATCTAATTACAAGTGTATACATGTATTATGCCTACTAACTTTAATCCCTTTCAAAGATTATCAGACATACATGTGCACACCCATGGCCTTTACTGGATGAGCACATGTGGTTTTGTGTGCTTTGATCTGATTTGCTCTTAATGTTCCTCGTCCTTCTGCTCATCCTCCCCACCTCGGTGGCATTTTGTTAGACAGTGCGAATGGGATCAGGATATGTGATGATGAGATATAAAGAGGTGTTTTTTTTTCCGCTTGGGTGGAAGTACCCAGTGGCCATTGCAAGTGAAACTTAGGGTGACAGTGTAGACATGGAAATGGGCCCGAACCTGTGAATGAAGTGCTGCCGAGGGGCAATGATGTTCCACCTTTTCTGAATTGCATGCCATTGAGCGATTGAGGCAGCTGTGAGTATCTAATTAGAGGTGACCCTCTCCCCTCTTGAAGCATATGTGAGTATCATTCCTTTTTTGTTTGTCATTCTGCCTAGGAGGGTCATTTGGATATGTGACAACCAGCGCAGTTCCACTTACATTGGATGAGTAAGTTGTGCTGCAAGAGAAATGAGAAGTCGGTTTGCATGATTGAGCAAAGGTGATGCTGAGCCCTTTTTCTATGGTTTATTTTATGATGCTTTATGACTTTCCTTTTTGTTTTGTACTACTTGAGTGGCTATGATGATTCAAATTTCTATTAGAGAGCTTCTGCTCTCTGAAGGAGCTGGGTTTGTTGTCCATGTCCATAAGAGACCTTCTGAGCTGGTATACAATACAAGTTACTACTTCCATCCCAAAAAGAATGTGATTCTGTCTATGCACCTGGACAAACATTCCTTTTGGGGCAGTAGTAGCAACAAGTAACCACTATGCACCTGAATCCTATGATTTCTTGAACACTGCCTCTCTCATCTTGAGGTGTAGTGCTTCAATTCATAATTATATTTAGTCAATCTGCTTCGAGCACTGGTTTGCCAGTGGATTTAATATCAATTATTAGATAAAGCGCCATGTAAAGCCTTATGTGCAGATTCAAAGAACACACCGTCAGTCACGATAAAAGCATGCCTACACTAAGCCTTTTGGTCGGATAATTTTGTTTTTGTGTTCTAGATTTACATACATGATGGCAATTGATTTCATTACATCTTGTTACATCAGTTACTTTGTAGACAAAGGAGGAGGTCCAGAAGTTAAAATCATCTGCCCAAGAGAGGAGGAACATCTAGCCTGCTGCTGAAAGGAGAGACTACTTCAGTGTTCTTTTAACTGCTGAGTTAGAAACTGGTTCAGTCATTTACTGAGAATACTAGCCTGAGAAATAGAACCAAGTGAGTAGTGTAGCTGGTTCAATCTTCTCTTGTTGCTAATGGGCAAAGTCTACACCATTTTCCTTTCTTATTATCCAATCACTTTTGAAGGCTGGTCACAATTTACAAGGACGACATGTATGTATGAGTAGTTTATCTGTCGACAGTCATGCAGATGGTGCGTGATGCCCATCTAATGATAAATGTTCTAAACAACATTATTCTTGGAAGTTCCCGACTCCCATAGCTGTTCAGGTGGTATATGTTCCTAATTGGTGAGCCAATTAAGCTCAATTTTGTTCCATTCCTCACCCAACTTGGTAGCTCTCAAGGAACCACCGAAGGTAACTACAATCTAGTATTGTCACCTGACGCTATCAGAAATGTTACAGTGTGTCTGCCCGAGAGCGTGGAAAAGCCTAGCTGATTACAGGTGCTAATCGACTGGAATGCAAGTGTGCAACTGCTTTACCATGTTGGCAGTTCAATTGTCTGATGATTTGTTAGAGCAAGGTCGCGAAAAAAAAGGAAGAAGCAGCTAGCACAGATTGTGACCAAGTCTGCCTCAGTGGTCAAGGACAAGTACGTATACAACAACAAAACTGCAATAACAACAACTTCACTGAACATGGAATTTGATTGAGCATTCTACATATTTGCAATGCATGTTGAACTAAGCTCTGCTAAATTCTGTCCAGGAATATGGTGGTACCAACGACAACGCAATAGGCAACCAAAGCCAGCGCCACAGAGAAGAAGAGAGAGAGTGCCGGCGACAGAATCGGCAGAACATCCTGCTGTTGTCATTGAGAAGACTGCGGAGAAACGCTCCGGTGCCAAGCCTGGCGTTTAATGCGCCGTTATGGAGAATGGCCGACCGGAACGGCACAACTATTCCGCTGAGCGTACCCAGATTAAACAGCAAGACGGCAAGAGTAGGGAAGATTATGAGACCTGCCCCGAATGCCGCGTACATCCCCACGGAGAATGCAGGAGCGATGGCAAACGACGCTGCTACGAGGCAGGCGGCTCCGAAGTAGAGGTGCGAGCGGCGCGACACGTTCTCCGCCGTCGCAAATCCGGCGTACGTGCAGCAGAAAGTGGCCACGGCCGAGGAGACGAACGCCACGGCGTCGAGGGCAAGGAATGCTCTGAAAGCAATGCTCGCCCTCCGTGTCGGAGGGTGCTCGTTGTACCGTGCGGCTACGTTGAAAGGCAGCGCCCGATGCGTTGAGAATGAGCACTGCGCAGACGGCCAGTACGCCGGCGGACTTGCCCACATTTTCCCAGTCCTTGTCCATGTCGTGCTTTGCCGGCAACCGCGTGGCCATGTCGTCCCACCGGTGGATGCCACCAGACGCCCCAGCAACGACCAAGTCGTAAACCATCCAGTCGTGTCGTGATTATTCTGTTGAAGAAATAGTATGCGGGCACAACACGTGAAAAACCATGGGAAAAAAGGATTTTTCTAAGTTGAAAAACAAATCTCACCATGAAAGGGCTTTAGAAAGATGAACATACTATATGTAGTACTAGTATTGTACATGTAAATAATAATAAAGAAAAAAAATCTAGTTTACCCTCGAATTGTCACAAAAGTCAAAGTTTCAACGTCCAACTACAAAACTAGGTCACGGAGGCCATCTAATTATCAAAACCAGACAAATGTAACCTTTTGGATGGTTTCAAAGGTGTTTTATATTTTTTTTAAAAAAATGAAAAACTCTAGTTATATCTAAAAGAAATCAAAACAAATTTATTTTAAATCAAAAAAATATGAAACTAATACCAAAATTTTTCCAAAAATATAAACTATTTGTTGTTACTCTATTAAATCTTATTTATTTAAAATTAGTAGGCATAACTACAAGGCAATAAATACTAGAATATAAAAAAAGTTTGGATCCGAAGAACTGACAAATAGAGTGCAATAGATATGTTACATTTTTAGAAAAATGCTGGGACCCATTTCGTATTCTTTTAATTTAAATAATTACTTATAATTTTTTTAGTTTAACCTTGAATATTTTTAATTTTAACAAAATAAAAATCACCTAGGAAACCACTCAAGGGGTCAACAGCTGGATGATTCTTATTATCCAATTATGTAGTTATTAAAGGTTGAAAATCAGATTTTTGTGTTAGTTTTGTAAACTAGACTTTTCCATATCTATACTATAAGGATCCATGACAATTGAAATATTCCTCACCAAATTTAGTACCTATACCCACCTCACAAACCCCCTTTTGGGGCCCACATGTAAGCTGAAAAAGTTTGACAGGGAACCTGGCAGGCCGAAAACGACGCCTTCTCCCGTTGTTCGCGATCCCACGACCCCCCTCCGTCGATTTTTTTTCACCGCGGGGTTCTCTACCCACCCCTGTGTACCCGCCATCCTATTGGTCCGTGTGCTGCCTTCCGTGATTGCAGCGTCGAGTTCTTGTTGATCCCTCCCCACCCACCGCGGCGTTGATCCCCTTCCTTCCCCTCCTCCCTGCGACCCTGCCTCGCTGCACCGGCCCTCCTCGCTCCTCCTCCCCCACATCACACCCCTCCTCCCCCCTGCTCGGTCCCCCGCGCATCCACCCCGTCAATCACGCCTCCATCCTCCATCCCCGCCGGACGCCTGCTCTCAATCCCTTGCCCTCCGCAAATCCCATCCATCCCGGAGCGCCGATCCGTCCGTGCGTGCGGCCATGGCGTCCACACGCTGGGGGCCAGGGCGGCGGCGGGGGAGCGGGCCCGACGAGGCTCCACGGCGGGGCGGGGGCACGCGGCGGCGGCCATGGCAGGGCGGGGGGGGGAGGGAGGGCGCGGCGGCGGCCATGGCAAGACGGTGACGCGTTGGGCGGCGGCCCATGGCGAGGCCCCTCCTCTGCTCCGCTCCGCCCGTCCCCTGCTCTGGGCAGCGCGGTGTCCGCGGATCCGGGCGGCTGTGGAGGACCGGCGGCCAGGGGCGGCCGGTCCGCGTCGTCCTCGCTGCCACTGCGCCGCACCCGGTGGCGCCGATCCGTGCCGTCAGCGCTGCCACTCCGTCCTCGGTGCCGATCCGGCCCCAGTCGTCACCGGGGTCCGCGCCGGCACTCCGTCCCCGGCGCCACGTATGCGACTCGCCTGCCTCCCCACTACCTCTGCCCCTACCGCCGCCTCTTCTCCATCCAAACCCTAATCTAGGACCCTCCTCCTCCCCCATGTGCGGACGGCAACCAAGCGCGTGGGCCTTGCGTTCCTGGAGGCCGGGGGCCCTTCCCAACGAATGCTAGGAACCCATGCCGGATCCTGCGATGCGCCGCCCGCCGAGCGACTCCTGCAGCCGACCCGCCCGTAAGCAGTGCCAACGCAAAGCCTGGTGCGGCCTCCGTCCTCGCCACGAATCCCTTGATTGCAACACTGGTCTGTCGATCCAGAACCGCGAGGTCTTGGAGAACCGGTCGTCATCGCCTCTGGAAAGGTTCCCGGAATCTTTCGTCTGCTCTATTTTTATTTCCGTTCTTATCCTGATCCTAATTCTGTGATGCCATTTCTATTCTAGGGAGCTTGCTCGTGGATAATTTCTTCTTGTTTCATAGTTTTGGAGTTTTCTTTGTCTGGTTCGTGGTCTATAATTTTTCAACTGAGTTAGAAGGGGCTCGATTTTGTATGTTTGTGTGGCCGAGATATTAAGTTTTTAGGTATCCAGTATGTTCCTCTCTGATTTTTTTCTATTTGACAGCTGCTTGCTTTGCAACTGCAGGTATGTGTTGAAGAAAATACACCTTACAAGGCAGATACAGGGATGCCTCAAGTCTGGTCGCCAAAGGGTCAGTAATTTTCTTTTATCCGCTTACTTCGTAGAGCAAAGAATTTGCTAGGACTGTGCTAACTATTGTGAATAACCCACAGAGACTTGAGTAATATTGCATTCAGACTTTGTTTTCCATCGAGATCTCAAGGCCACTTCCTTCTTTTTCTGGCAGTGCTCAAACAAGTTTGGACTGATAATCTTACTATTCCAAACAAGTTCAGATTGCTGATAATCTTACTATTCTAAACATATTCAGGTTCTGATTATGTTTTGATTTAGTTGGATGTATGAACCAAAGTTGCACAGTTTGAAAGCAGAACTAATTTTTTTGAGAATGCAGCTGCTGAGTATTACATTTACATGAATGCCTATGCTTCTAGACTATTTTTTATTCTATCAGTGACTTGATGTCCCAATCGTAATGCTTAATCACAGTTGTTCTTTAGAAATAGAGTTGAAGGATAAATGCTCTTTATATATCCTTGATGAAAGCCGACATATTGGAGTAACTTGCTAGATAAATTTCCAAATTAACATGTAAAAACAAAACTTTATATATTATTCATGTTATGCTGGTGGTTCTTTGATTATTTTCTTATAACTTTGATATGATATTATGTTGTTTAGGTCCACATCAACAGTGGTGGCGACAAAGGAGAAGATGGCAGCGGTGTTCAAAGAAGAGAAGGCCGCGGACAGCACCACATGAAATGGGTTTCATAAAGTAAAGATTTTTGGTGGATTTATTGAAGTGAGGGGCTCAGGTTCTTTGGATCATTTGGGCATGCATATGCAGTCCATGACATCAGTCATGAGAGGTAAATAACTCACTCTCTGGTTTGTATATATATTGCTTGAATTTTGTGTGTGTGTCTATATATATATATATATATATATATATATATATATATATATATATATATATATATATATATAAAGCAGGCAAGGTGCTTGCAGCAATGCCTTGCTAAAACTTTCGGAATGCTTGCTTGATCTATTTTAGTTGAAGCGTGCTGCATGTTTAGATGAACAAATTTCCTTATTTTTCTCTTTTAATTATATAGTAAAAAGATATATGTCACACATCACAATGCATGTTTAAAAGCAAGTTATGTCTAACTCATGGTTGTTGCCCCTGTCATTTTGTTTAATGTGATATTCCTAAAACTAGGATGATACAATTACTCATTGTTGTTAATGCAGATAGGATCACGATGTTATTTTCGTATACGTGCTGTCCATTTACATGACCATTAGATTAACATTATTCAGAAGTCACAGGAAAACCAAGTCAGTTTATAGACATTTTCATTAAAAAATTGGTTCTTGACTGCCTTACAGATTAACGATTAACAAGAGCAGATGAGGATAGTATCACTGTGCAGTTTTTCAAAAAACAAGCTCCCAACAAGCATGAGTCTCAAAAGGAGACTCAATACGTCAAAATGGTTGGAGAGATCTTGATTTGAATGCTTCACCAAGTTTTGGAAGTTATAGATTTCATCCAAAAGATATTATTTTTACTACTACAACAAATTTTGGATATCAAAAAGATCTATAAGGGATTAACTTCAGTATTGCACCGAGTTTTATTTGTCAAAGCTCTATGAAGAATGATTTCAATGTGGGAGCAATTCTGGAGGTCAAGCATTATTAGAAGATATATTGATATGAATCTGGAACTATAAGCAATGGATATGGCTCTATGAATATGTTGATAGCTTTTAAAATATCAGTAAAGAGCGTACGCCCGCTGGCACTGACGAGTAATATGTGCAGACGAGCGAGGTCGCGGCCCCGGCACTCTCAGACACCCACTTCAATCGATGACAACCATTTTAAGTTGCTCTGCTTCACACGATTGTGAGCAAATGATTCTGAATGAATGGTTGTTTCTCTCGTCAAGCTCGACTGCCCACCATCGGCAAGCACCTCACTGCTGGGGAGATTTCTGCACAGGTGACTTATAACCATGGTTTACCAAACCGTCGGTAACCGGACCGGTTTGACCGGTAACCGGTCAAACTGGTCCGGACCGGTACCGGTTTGGTCCGGTATGAAACCGGCCAAATTTTAAAATTTGAATTTGAATTCATAAAAATGAAAAATTCTCAAAAAATTCCTAAAAATATTTCAAGGTACGACGAATCTAATGGTGTCAAAATTTCCCAAATATTTGATCATTTAGTATGGTTTGCGGAATTTAGAAGTTAAATCAAAAAAGAAAAAGAAAAAAAACGACGGCCCATTAAAGCCCATCGCGCGGCACAGCGTATTTAACCTATCCCCAAGTGTCCCGCAGCCTCAACCGCCCCCCGTCCGCTCTCTCGCCTCCTAGGCACCCCTGTCCGCCGCCAGCACCCGCCGTCCGCCGCCCTGACCCGGCCATCCGGCCCCTGAGAGCGGCTAACCGGTCCCCCACACCGGTAAGCCGGGCCGGTACCAGATCTACCGGTACCGACCGGTTAGCAGCCCTTGGACGCCGGTTTACCGGCCCGGTTAGGCGGTAAACCGCCACGAGCGGCGGTAAGCCGCCGGCAGGTGAGGTTTTCCCCCCTAGGATTTAGGTGTATTTAGATGATTTTTTTTAGGATTTAGGTGTATGACTTAGGTATATTTAGAATGTAGGTAAGATTTAGGATTTAGAATGTTTTAGGATTTAGGATGTTTTAGGATTTAGAATGTTTTAGGATTTAGGTGTATTTAGATGATTTTTGACACTATGACTTAGGAGTTAGAATATTAGATGATATATTTTTGTTGTCCATGTATGCAGATAGACAATTGCAAGCAGAGATGTTGTATGGGAACACGGGGAAAATCTTTATCCCGGATGGCGATGCAACTATTGTCGTACGCAGAAAGGAGGAGGTGGTGCGACTAGATTGAAACAACATTTGGCTGGGCGCGGGGCGGAGGTGGTCCATTGCAGGAATGTGCTACCTGATGTGCGGGACTTCTTTCAGCGTGAGTTGGATAGGGCAAAGAAGGCAACTGCTGACCGGGCTCGAGAGAGGTTGAAACGGGAGAAGGCTGCAGCGGAGGGAAACTATCCCGGTGATGAAGAAGATGAGGAAGCTCAGGTGCAGCGTGCCATGGATCTATCAAGAGCGGAAGTAGAGTTCTGACGGGGGGTGGAACAGAGAGGAGGTGCATATGAGCGTGGAGGGGGTAGTGGTTCGACGAGGGGGAATGTTATGCAGAGGATGTTTCGAAGGTCCACTTCGCAGAGGGAAAGTCCTGTGGTGGAGGACTATAACTTGACAGCTGGTGGGAGAAGAGGAATGATGCAACCAAGGATTGATACAGGCTCCTGGACGCAGAAGGGTAAGAACGCAAAGGAAGCTATTGGTAAAGCTTGGTCAAAGTTTTTCCATATTGCAGGAGTTCCTGAAAGACAGTATGATAGTCCATACTTTATCAGTGCGGTCAGGGAGACACAAAAGTGGGGTAAGTTTTCTTTCATTGCAATGATACCTATGAGCGTACATCCTTGTGTCTCATGATTTTCATATGGTTTGCAGGTGAAGGTATCGCATCACCCACTGGACGGGATATTGATGGCAATGCGGATGGCGATGGACCCAAAGACATCCCCATGTAAGAGTTATTCTGTATGAAATTGTTATTTTCTCTATTCGAAAATATTGCTTACATACTCGGTTGCACATGCAGCGTCCTGGTGGATGATGTTCGGATCAAGTACTCCAAAACTACAGTACCTTGCCATGAGGCTTGTTTCACAATGTTGTTCGTCCAGTGGATGCGAGCGGAACTGGAGTACTTTTGCCTTGCTGCATACAAAGGTTCGCAATCGGTTGTTGCACAAGAAACTTAATAAGCTTGTCTATGTCAACTACAATCTTCGTCTCCGACTTGAGGAGGTCTCCGGCCCACTGATGCGTGAAGAAGGTGATTTCATTGACCAGCTAGCCCATCTTTCTTTCTATGATGAGAAAAATCCGGTGCGGGAATGGATGGAATATGGTAGATCTAACCGGGCTCCAGTTCTGGACGAGGATGATGATGACGGCGACATCCCTCTCCCGTCCCATATTGTCAGAGATCAAATAAACGAGTCAGATCTACGTGAGGCTACGGGGAATGATTCCATCAGCGATTGGGCACGTACAAATATAGGTGACACTCACCTAGGGAAGAGAAAGTTGCAGAAGGGACCTAAGAAGGGTGACCCGAAGCGTCGAAAAGGCAAAGGAACAGCAAAACCAGTGAGCAGCGACACCGAGACTGATGATGGCAAAGGTGAGCGTAGTCCTCCATATCAGGAGTCCGAGGATAGCAGCTCGGCCAATGATGGTGATGATGGTGACGGTGCTGAGCCTGATGCTGGTGGTGGTGGTAGTGGTGCTGATGCTGCTACTGGTGGTAGTGGTCGTGCTCATGGTGTTCGTTTTATAGGTATACATTGCACATATAAATAGACACATATTTCTAACTATTGACTACTAATTATGAAATATGGTTGATTGCAGGGGAGACTCAGTTCACACATGCTACTCAGGACACCGACCATGGAGCACCGCAATCGCGGAGGAGAACAGATGGACCAACGGACTATGATAGTCCACAGCACTCTTCTTCCTCCTACAGCGATTCGAGGCACTCTTTTCACTATCCCATTCCTGACATCAGCATGCAGACACCGACGAGATGGGTGTATGAATGGGAAGACCCCCATTTTTACACTATGTTAGTTCAGGAATGGCAGACAACATCGGTGTGGACGGGCCAAACTTGGCAACACTACAAGGCTGAGCTGCTTAGAGTGCGAGGTATCGCTTTGATGTCCAACGCCGAATACCAAACCGCGTCCCAAATGGGGTCTTCCCATTTCTACGTTGAACTTTCGTTTCATGTGTCTAGGTGTATGACTCTGTATTTGTATGCACGCTTATTACTGTTGTATTTGTATGTATGATTATAACTTGTTGCTTTGGTATGGTCATTTACATTAAAATGTGCATAGCTCATGCCGAAATTTTCTTTTATTTTACACCGGGATCTATTTTTGAAGCGGCGGAAAACTAACAGGTATACCGGTCCAACCGGCCGGTATACCGGTATAACCGGCCGGTATACCGGTTCGAGCTGCCCCTCCCACATCACCGGTATACCAGCCAAACCGGCCGGTAAACCGGCCCGGCCGGCCGGTATACCGGTCCGTACCGTTTGAACGCCGAGATTTGAATTCAAACAAATTCAAACGGGGTTTTGTCCGGTTCCGACCGGTAACCGGCCTAACCAGACCGGTAAACCGGTACCAGAGCCCGGCGGTTAGGCCGGTC
This sequence comes from Panicum virgatum, assembly GCF_016808335.1. Taxonomy (NCBI): domain Eukaryota; kingdom Viridiplantae; phylum Streptophyta; class Magnoliopsida; order Poales; family Poaceae; genus Panicum; species Panicum virgatum. Next base: position 34,250,981 of record NC_053142.1, on the reverse strand, counting down.
CGGTCGGAAATTAAAACTCTGCTTATAACTCTTCAATTCTCAGTTAGTGGATATGCATTTTTACAGTGAGTTTGTTCTTAATGCAATTGGGTAAATGTGTTGTGGTTTACATAGGTATTCTACCAAGTGTGTTGTGGTTTACATAGGTATTCTACCAAGAGGCTACAGATAGATGCTATGTTTGTTGTTCACTTGTTCGTCAATTGTATATATAAATATTTGTTTTCTTCTTTGTTGATAGTTTGTCTATTTATTAAACCAGTCACAATGTACCTTGCTATTTGTCTCCTTTTCGGTCATTGATGTTAGCCCTTCACAAATTTAAAATATATTCAATTGATAGTAAGCCATGCTTATGTGCAGCTTAAGAAATTTAAAATTTTCTTTACAGAAGCTCAAGTATATCTCGCATCCGAGCATCAGTTGCTTCAAATAGGAAAGTAGAGCTTGTGGTGCCAAAGCTAATGCAGAGCTGTGCAAAGGGTATCATAGAGGACTCTCTGCTTGCTGACTGAATTTGTTGTCATCTAACACTGGACCAAGTTGCCAAATCTGAATGTTTAAGCAGTTGAGAATTCCAATCTAAGGTTAGTTAGTTCAAATGTGTATATACTTTAAATTGATTGCTATATATTTTTACTTCAATGTTGTATGATCTGAATGTTTTAGCTCATCTCATCAAATTTGTATTTTTAATAGAAACATGTTTAGTATTTTAAATTTTTAAGACTTGCTTGTCTTGTTCTTGTTCTGCTAAAATGTGATCGAGTGATAAGTAAACGGAGCAAGCTAAAGAGTTGGTGGAGTACCAAGTATTATTTTGTTTCCTTCTAATTGTGATGATGATTTGCTAATTAGAACAAATTAGAGGAGTTAAAAGTTTTTGATATAAAATTTATAAGTTAATTTTTTATGACAGATTGCTAATGTAGGGAACTTCGATGGAGATTATTAAGTCTCATAATTAAGTTAACATTGTGCAGCACTATTTCAGTTTCATTGATTTCGCTTTTCAAATGGGTAGCCTGTGTTGGTCCCTCATAATTCGTCTTCTTTTTCCAATATATCTAAGTGCCAGTCTATTATAATTTTCCTTTGTATAAGTGGGAGCTCTAAACCATCATCTTCGTGTTTAAAATGTGACGTTGAGAGGAGGCATGCGAAAGGAGAACGATGCCATTGGAAGATGGCAAATGGGATAAACTGATGGTTAGACTAGCGCATGGTGGGATCAGACCTCAGGTCGAGATGTGATAGATAATTGGTTTTTGAAGGAAGATGCGTGGGTTCAGAGTTATGAAGGTTTTTGTCTGAATTTGACTTATGTAATGAAAAAATAAAAAATCTGTGTTAGAGATTTTGTATATTTGTCTCATCAGGAAACTTGGACTTACAAAATGATCTAATGGGATCTGTTGCACAACATAGATTTCACTGAGAAAATGCAAATCTTGTATGACATTGTGTGCTCCTATGCATTGAAGATTTATTTGGTTTTTTAAAACACATGCCTGTAGCACGTGCACAACATTGCTTTAAATATAAAGTGGTTATTTTCTAATTTTTTTAAAAAAAATATGTAAATGCCGCATGTGGACATATATAGAAATCTCTTGGTTTTAAAACATGTGCGTGCCGCACATGGGCACTACTAGTAATAGTAAATCTTTCATAAACCTAAGACAGGAGTAGGAAGGAGTAGGACACATACGTCGTAGGTACCTGCATATATCTGAATGTACGTTGTCCGCTCAAGAAAGCCAGATGAGGAACGACGTACCCCTCCGCGCCGGTGATATCCGGGTCCACTTTTCCGCTCAAGAAAACAAGATCAAGCGGGGTGTGCCCGTCCCTGTTGGCGATATTCAGATCGACTTCCTTCCTACTCAATAGAAGGCGGAACAATGCCGGCTGATTTGCTCTGTGCACTGCCAGGTGAAGGGCCGTGTTTCCTTGGTTATCCCTCGCGTTGAGGATCGTCGTGGCGATCATTCTGTCGTCGCCTCGTAGGCGGCAGATGTATGCCACCACGTCGGACCTCTCCTTCTCAACGGCGATGTGAAGGATGGTCTTGCCGGAGGAATTGCGTGAAAACACGCAATCGGGACACATTTGGAGGAGCAGCCTGATCATTTCGAGCCTCCCATGTCCGGCTGCGACGTGTATGGGAAGCGAGCCCCTTCAGTCAGCGCAGTAGGCGGTCCTTGCATTTGCTCCTCCTAAGATGAGTTCTGCGATAGCAACTGAGGAGCGCGAGGACGCGAGATAGTGAAGCGGCGTGCTCCCAGATTCATCTGCTTCTCTGATGAGATCGCTGTCGGTGCCGGAATTCCAATGCACAAGCGCAGTGCTGATAACTGAAAATTGAGGACAACTCGTGGTTCAGTTGAACAGCACACCGCCGTGTACCTTATTTAAGCTCGCGCGCAACACAGGCCGATTATGTATATTATCTTACTACTATTACTAAAGCCTCCAGATGATATTAAATAACAAATTCTAAAAAATAAAAAAATCCTACAAATTCTAAAAAAATCAGAAACTCTAAAAAAATAAAAAACATCAGGTCATCAATTCGACAACTCTAATCATATTAGCCATTAGATCTGTTATTTTTTTCTAATAAATTACTCATGTTTTCCATTGTGGTAATAGACTAAAGTAACCCCCTAAACATGTATCTAAATTACCCATCTCTACCATTATAAAAAGTAATATAAAGTAACCCTCTAATCTTCATGTAAATTACACAGTTATGCCATTATAAAATAATATTAAATAACCACCTAAATTTTTATATATATATTATCCAATGATAACATAATAAAAGGTTAAAATAAACCTAAAATCTGAATCAAAATTATATTATTACAATAAAATAAGGCGCATTAATATAAAATTTTAAATTACTATTTCTATCATTATTAATATATTATTTATATTATTATTTATATAAAAATACTAACCATACCTTTGTCATTATGATAATAGACTGAAGTAACCCCTAAACATGTATCTAAATTACCCACCTCTGCCATTATAAAAAATAATCTAAAGTAACCCTCTAATCTTCATGTAAATTACACACTTATGCCATTATAAAATAATATCAAATAACTCCCTAAATTTTTATATATATTATGCAATGCTAACATAATAAAAGGTTAAAATAAACCTGAAATCTGAATCAAAATTATATTATTACAATAAAATCTTAAAGCGCATCAATATAAAATTCTAAATTACTATTTCTATCATTATTGATATATTATTTATGTTATTATTTACATAAAAATACTAACCACAATATGTGTGTCACCAAATATTCGTGTATAAGAGAAGATATAAAAATATCAATTTTTATGTTGTTCACATAGCTCAAACAAAATGTTCAATTAAATACATATCGAACATATTGGATGGGTGATGCAAAGTGAGAAAAAATTATTAGTAACTAAACCTATCACATTCATTACAATTACATAATGATAAATATGTACTGAATTAGAATATTTAATAATTAGTTGAGCGTAAGATAAATAATTATTAGATATCTTTAACTAGCTCGTGCGGGAGCACGAGTTGATAGACTAGTGTATATACAGTGATTGGATTGGAAGTATACAACATATGATGAGATACCCATGGAATTGACAAGGACGGCAGCTTGAAGCGCAGTTCTCCCTTGAGGTCCAGCATAGGACGCTCGATACCTGCGACCTGGGTCCGTGAGAATTTTAGTGATTTCATGAAAGACAGTCGACCCGACCCGATAATCTAAGGTAGCGGCCAGGTAGAGCGGCGAGACGCCCTCGCCGTCCACTACTGCGCCAGTGGGCGGCCACTATATCTTGGACTTGATCATCCTTCTCAGCCAACACCTTCACGATATCTACGCGTCCACGGCGTACAGCTTCATGCAGGCACGTCTCTGCGCCGTGGTTCGCGGCCCTCAGCAGCTCCGCCATCAGCCACGGTTGCTCCGCCGGCAACCTTTCGCCGATCGAGAACAGAAGCCGCACCATTGCTTCGGTTGCGGCATGGTGCAAGACCGTGTCACCCCGGTTGTTGCGCGCCGTCAAGTATTCAACGGCGGCACCGCCCACCAGGTCTGCCTCTGCTCCTAGATACACATATTGTACGATATCCTCACGGCCGAACCTGGCGGCGACGTGGAGCACCGAATCCCCGTCGGGTGTCACTCCCTGCAGGAGACGCCGTCTCGCCTCCGGATCTTCCTGCCGCATGATGCGTTGGAGCTTCTCCCGCTCATCACTTACCACGGCACGGAACAACCGTACCTGGGATCCATGAATCTACGAGGGGCTCTGGCTATTGACTGATAACAGGCTAGGGAAGCAAGTGGGGGGAAATGCTTGAGTGGCTTGGCTCCGAGGAGTGTGATTATCCCTACATTATATAGCTAGCAACCTGCCGAGACGTCCAAGCTGGCAAGATGAGCACCATGCATACATATGTCCAGCTATACAGGCGTCGACGATGTAGATGAATTAGATGTATTACCTAATAATGGCTTATCGATAAGTTTCAGAAAATAATGGCTTATCAATGTGTACAAAAGTTAGTACCACTGGGCCAACGACGTAGTACGACCTATGGGCGTGGTCCGTGTCGGCAATGTACTCGTTTTGTCACAGCCCAAGGAAAAAAAAGAAATAAATAAAAATCCCTCGCCGGGCCCGCTTGTCAGCCTCCCCTTCCCTCCCTCTCTCTGTTCTGCTTGGCGCCACACCGCACGCGTCGCCGCCGCCGGCCATCCTTGCGCCACGTGCCGGCGATCCTCATTCTGCGCGTGCGCGTCCCTATCCGCGCTGCTGTCGCCGGTCTTATCCTTCCCCGTTGCCGTGTTCTCCTTCTCCTCCCCATCTTCCTCCTCCTGGAGCTCGAGCAGAGCTCGCCCCCATCGCCGCGCCGACCAACTCCGGCCGCTGTTCCTCGATTCCGCGCGCCCACGGCCCCCTCACCTCGCCCTCCACCTCCTCCAGCCTCCTTGAGCTCGCTCCCGCGTTCTCCCGGCCGGAATCGAGCCCGCGCCGCCCGGCCGCCATTGCCGCCCCCGCCCCCGAGCTCCGTCGCCGCCGCGATTCGTCGCCGCCGGTGAGGTCCTCCCCGATCTAGCACGCGCGCCACCTAGTCCTCCCCATCCTCGACCGATTTGGGCCCTAACCCGACCTCCTCCCCCTCCCTGCTAGGCCGCCGGCGAGCACCTCCGCCCACAGCCGCCTAGCGCCGTCGCGCCGCCCCCTCGTCGCCGTTCCCCGCCGTCCAACTCGCCGGTGAGGCTCGCCGCCACCTCCTTCACCCCGTGCGCCCTCGCCCCGAGCCCCTCCGGCCTTGCATCATCGTGCCGCTGTCCGCCGGCGCCGCCGCGTCTGGCCGCGCCCCGCCGCGGGTCAAGGCCCTTGGTTGGCCTTGACTCGGGTTGGTGGGCCGCTGGCCCATGGGCCCCACTTGTCAGCACCTGTGGGTGTGGAATCCGGGTTCGTTTAGCAGTTTAGCTAGGGTTTTCTTAGGTTTTGTATATCTGCAATCTTGCAAAATGTGTAGAAATTCGTGTATAACTCCAAAAATTATGAAACTTGTTTTGTTAGATTCCTCTAGCTTAGATATACTCAATAAAAATATTTTTTTTGCATATTACTTTGCTGTAGATTTATTTATAGTTTTATTTTGCAAAAGTGAGTTTAATGCTTAGTTATTTGTATACTGCTCGAAAAATGCCAAACCAAATTTTTTTAGGTTCCTCATGAAATATTCTTTCCAGTGGTGCAACTTGCTCATGTGTTTCCTTGCTGTTTGTTAGGGTTTTATTTCGATTTCGTGCTTGCTGTCCAAAATGTGGTTTAATATAGAACTGTTTGCTGGAAAGTGAGAAAATAGTAAAACCAATTTTGTTAGCTTTTTTTTCATGCCTAGTTTCTATGTTAATTTTCTTGGATTTGTTTAGTTAAGTTTGTATGCATTTTCTGTTTTACCTTGCTTAGAGTGGCTGAGAATTGATCTGTTTATGATTAATTCTAGGAAAATGCTTTTGCTGCAAAACCAATTTTCCCGAGTTCCTTGTAACATCCTCTACATGTTCAATTTAATTTGTGATTTATGCTTGCTGTATAGGTTGATTTATTAATTCTCGATCTAGCTTTTCTGTTCGCGTGTGCGTTAGTGATTGTTTGTCGTTGCGTGTGTTACGTTTGTGCATCATCGCATATGTGCCATTCATTATGCATGTCTTATCACCCTTGCATAATCTATAGTATCACACTAATGCATGCATCCCATTTTATGCATAGCATTTCTTGCACAATCATGGCATCATGCTAATTCTTGCATCGCATTCATGCATTATAGTGACCGAGCCGTCGGAGGTCGAACCCGTGGAGCCCGCCGAGTCCGTTGAGCCTGAACCCGGAGTCCCGTTCGTGGTCGAACCCGAAGTTAACCAAGGCAAGCAGCTAAGCATAATTCCTTGCACCTATCTAATTTGACTAGCTTAGTTATCTCACTTGGGTAATGTTGGTTTATATATATATTATGTATGTATTGCATTCTTGTACCTACTTTGATGCACTAGCCTTCCTTGAATTGTTCAACCATGTCCTTGCCACATATTAATCAGATACTCACTTAACTTGACTAGATGCTGAGCTATGCTTAGAATAATCTTTTAGCTTACTACAAAGGATAGTTTGGAGTATGACACTTACCGGTTACCCTTGATCGCACTGTTTCGGTTTAGTGGTAAGGGTTTGGTAGTATCAAGATTCGAGCGGAATGGTAGGGCCTAGAGAATGAAGTCATATGGGCATAGTCCGCTTGGATCGATTAAGGACCGAGTGGATGTCATCGGCCTTAAGCACCTTTCCGTGCTACCACATATCCAATATAATAGTATGAATGAGCCAATTACCTTCTTTGACTTGATCATTGATGTGCAGTCCTAGATACGTGGCTACGGGCTATGCAGAGAGGCTTAGTGTGTCCCCAGGTGGACCTATGTGTAGGAAAGTTTAGAAATGTCCCTGGTGGAACTAAGTCTCTACTCGTAAGCTAGGTGTGAGGTTCAATGATCGAGCCTTATTGGGAACGGTTGACGTGAGTACCCCCTTGCCCGGCGTGATCGGTTGGGTGAGTCGCATGGTCCTCGCGTCGTGTGGGTAAAGTAGTACACCCTTGCAAGGTTATAATCAATTCGAATTGCCGCGCTCTCGGATATGAGCAAGCTCTTGGTTCGCCGAATTCCTCTTAAAGAATTCCGGTTTTGTTGGTGTTGGTTTCATGTCTTGTCAGTGATCTGTTGGTTATTATATTACTCTCTTAATCAACTAAAATTGTTTGGGGTTGGGCAAGATTAATTAATTCTGATAGGTGATAGTGTAGAGAGCTAATGCTTATGCAATAATTACTTAATTTTAAAGCTTTTACTTGAGCCATTCCATGATCCTTGTATATATAATCACGTAAGTCTTGCAAGTACCTTTTGTACTCAAGTTGCTTTCTAAACCTAGTTGCAGGTGAGCTCGAAGTGGTGTTCGACCAATTCTACCCCGCTGATCCAAACGCGGGGGAAGAGTAGGTCGTGGTGGCTGTAATGTTGTCCTTGAGCAAGGCATCATTACTTTAGTAAGTCTTTATCGTAATCGAGCTTCGTGAGAGCATGTAAATGCAATAAACTTTATGTTTCTGTTTAATATGACTTTCGTGAGCCCACGACTTGTAAGTGAAGCTTGAAACCCACCTATATTGAACTTGTAATATTAAGTGTGTAAAACTGCTCTTTGTGGATTATTGACGATGTAAACGGTATGTGCATATGCTGATTCTGGGCGTATGTTGGAGCACATACCGGGACTACCGGATTTGATATTATTTTGGATGAATGACGTGTCGGTTATTCGTGTCTCTAGATGTGAGATAACACGTGGCACGCTCTCCGGCAAGCATGTGTTAACTCTCATCTGGATGATAATGACCGGCGGTTCGTTTAAAATAGTATCAAATTGGGCGGTTCTCGCACGTTTCACCTTCCATCATGAAAAATCTCATTTCTGTTCGCAAACTGACTCGCGACAACAATGTTTCCATTGAATTTGACCCTTATGGTTTCTCCATCAATGATCTTCCAACCCGCACGGTGATGCTCCGATGTGAGAGTTCCGGCGAGCTCTACCCTCAGCCACGGAACCTTGCACTCAGCACCTCAGCAAAGACGGTGGATCTCTGGTATCATCGTCTGGGACATCCTGGGAATAATTCTTTGATTCAAGTTCTGCAATCTTTTGATTTCCAATGTAAATATGTAATAAGTCGGCTGTTCATGTCTGCCATTCCTGTCAAATGGGCAAACATGCTCGGCTGCCATTTTCCCACTCAAATACAATTTCCTATTTCCCTTTCCAATTTGTTCATTCGGATGTTTGGACGTCTCCCGTTTACAGTAATTACGGCTACAAATATTATCTTGTTTTACTGGATGACTTCACTCACTACATTTGGACATTTCCCGTTCGCAATAAATCTGATGTTCCAGCGTTGCTCCGTTCTTTCCATGCATACATCCGCACGCAATTTGGCTTGCCATGGCTAGCTTTGCAGACGAATAACGGCCGGGAGTTCGACAACAACGACATGCGCCCCTTCTTCTCTGAACATGGCATCGCCCTGCGGCTCTCCTGTCCGCATACGTCGCAGCAGAACGGGAAGCTAGGCCGAGCGGATTCTACGCAAGCTCAACGACTGCATGCGCACGCTGCTCATCCACAGCGCCGCCCCGACCTCATTCTGGGCCGAGGCTCTCGCCACCGCCACATTCCTCATCAACAGGCGTCCGTGCCGCGCCACTGGACCAACGACGCCGTTCGTTCGAGCTCCTTTTCGGCGTCCCGCCCTCCTACACCGACCTCCGCATTTTCGGCTCCTTGTTCTACCCCAACCTGACGTCCACGGCGCAGAACAAGCTCAGCCCGCGCTCTACCGCGTGCATCTTCGAGCGGCCGCCGCAGCCGTTTTCATCGAACTGAACCATGGAAACAACCCAAGCGGAAAGCCGGGCACCTCGTCGAACCGACAAAATAGCAAAGGGGCAGTGGACCAAAACCTCAATAACCACAGGTTCGAGTGGATCGATCCGACCCCTTCAATCAGCTTGCGGAGACAGCTCTCCCATCAGACTTACCTCTGTCTGACACCACGCGCAAGCTGAAGGAGCCGCCGCTTGGCTGCCGGCGTTGTCCTCCGATGACGAGTGGAGCAGCAGAAGCCTCGTGCAATCGTCTTATTTGAAGGAGCAGCTAGCAGGAGGACCATGCATGCATAGGGGTGGCGCTTCCACATCAGCTCGTGACTCATGCTGATTGAACATTCTAGCCGCGATACCCTCCGCCACCCCATCCAACTCGCCGCCTCCGGCATGCGGCGCGCATGCATGCCGCTATGCTGTCGTGATCGGGGCGATGTAGCTCATCACAGCCACGCTGACTACTGCACCACAGGAACTTGTCCCCTGCAGCAAGGGAGATGATCTTCTCAGCTACCTGAGGTCTCAATGGTGATTCTGTGCATCCTTGTCCTCAAGGAAGAGTTGCTCGTTCAAAAGCTCCATGCAAGAACGTAAAGCTGAAATCATATTTGATCTTACATGGTGCCAGCAGTTGATGGTTTTGTGCAATTAAGAATCAGTTCTTTTGATTCCGATAGGTGCATTTTATTAGTTAGTAGTGCCACATATACTCTGATTTTGGATTTTTATTGGCCGATTGGTGGTCCGATCCGACACACGGGAACCAATGGGGCACCAAACCAGGCAGTTTAGGAAGATTTTTTTTTGAAACGAAAACCAGGCAGAAGAGCTGTCGATTATATTAAACAATAGTTTAGAAAGAAATGGATCAACTAGTGCCCCGTTACTGCAAGTTTGAGTCGATGGGTCTAGTTGCGGTTCGATCCATGGAGCAACCTCGCCCAACCTACTGCCATTTCCATTGTCTTCATGTGTACAGGCCGATGGGTAGGTGCTGTATATAGATGGTCAAATGGGCGGCCTAGTACGACGTGCCCCAGCACGATAAGACATGGTTAGCTAATCGTGCCAATCTCGCGGCCAGGCGGTCGGCCTGGTGTGCCTGTGCCAACCCAAGCTCAACACGATGGCAGCGACAGTACGGTGGTGGTGACTGGTGACGGCGCGGATGCGGAGGGGGGGGGGGGGGGGGGATGACGTCGATGACGGGGAGGGACGCGAGGAGGCTGGCGGCGACAGCAAGGGATGCAGGGAGGCCGTTTGCGACAGCAAGGGACGCGGGGAGGCCGGCAACGGCAGCTAGAGATAAACATGGAGAATTGATTAACAAAGGGCAAGATACGAAGCTATAATTACCATTACTAGTAAGTTGGTCCGTGCTAATGCTACAGATTAAAAAAATAAACATATTTAAGTGCAACATCACATAATTCTACTCAGAAAGAATGAGATTAGGCGCCCGAGCAAATAGCTTGAATCTCTTCTCTTGCAAATCCATCTATATAATTCCACACAATGAATATGTTTTAATTTAGATGTCAATGGGATATGTTGATAAATTAACTGGAACTAACATCACATGCATGGAAGAAATATGGAGAAACAAAAAATGGAATTTAACATAGAAATGCAGCAATGGAGTCATTGGAGCAAAATGCTAGCATTAAATCGAGTCATTTGAAGAAGCTATCCTTGATGCCTTAAGGGACGACAGAGCCAAATCGCAATTGCAAAATGCTAGCACCAAATCGCGTCATATTCTGAAATCTAAAAGTTGAAAACATAAAATATGCCAAACATACTTGTGAAAGGTTTTCTGAATGTCCCGTTGGCTGGCATTCTTATCAACTCCAAGAACCTGGAATCAAAATATAAAATCATGAGGGCTATGTCATGTAGAAACGGTGACAAACTAATACATCAAATATATGCCTGGATTTCCAATTGGGAAATAGGCTCAAACGGAAGTAATATTTCAGGCCTAGAACGTGACTATTTTTTTTTACAATTATCACATGACAGTTATGAAATTATGAACATATGCCTGCACACATCATCTCAAACGTGGGCAAGGAAGGATGCCGGGAACTCGCAGCCGCCAGAGCCGACGAAGCGGATGTCGACGCCCATCAGCGGCTGCAATCGCGTTGGGGACACCAGGTTTGCCTTGCGCCCTGCCCACCACCTTCGGGCCCATGGTGTCAAAGCTCGTACGTCCTGCCGCAGTAGAGCCGCTCCCAGCCGGAGCTGCCGCTCTTCACCTCCGCGGCTCCGCGTCCTCGTCGCCCTCGGTGGCCGCGGCCGCAATGTCGGCGAGCTCCTCAAGTTTCACTGTCCGCCCGGTCGCCGCAGCTTGCAGCCAGAACAAGAGTTGATCCGTCGTAGTCTGCTAGGAGGGGCAAATTCCAATCAATTGAAATCACACAAAAAGTCCAAATCCAAATCAAACTTTGGTCATGGCCAGCCTCCGTCCCGCATGCCAAATCCGTCCAGGAGGTCGTGATTCCGACCAGGATCTCGCGATTCCGTAGCGAATCCGTCCGCTCTTTGCAGCCACCTGCTGCTCACGAATCCTGGGTTGCTGCCAGGAGATGCCGCGCCGCCGCCGGGTCCTCGCTTCCTCAAACCCCGCGCCTCAGCTTGCGGCTCGTGCCCGCTCCGGCAGCCCAGGTCCATGCCTCCGCGCTGTCACGCCGGCAACGGACTGAAGGCGGGAAACAACAGGACGTGTTTAACGGCGTCTGTAAGTCGTCCACGGTCCACCTGCGTGTGGCGCGCGTGAATATGTGGGGCCCAAGGGGCAGTTGTAATCGGCTATTAAGCCAGAGCCGTGCACGGGAGAAACCAAGATTGAACTGAATCTGAAATGAAATCGTGAAAGGGGTCAGAGGTTCTTCCTCCTCTCCAAGTTATCCCCTGTACGCGTCTATCTCACGTCGCCGGAGAGCCGGTGGGAGAGCGCGAAGCCGGACGCAGCGGACGCGTGGATGACGGCTTTATAAGTTTCTATTGACTTAGTAAAATTGACACTTTTTTATAATCATCTTGATTTATTTGACATTCTCATTGTTTTAATAGATTTTATTTGACAATTTGCCCTTGCTTTACTTTTTTTAATCACACAGTACAACTTCGACACGCACAACGCACGCATACTCACACTTTATGAACACACGTACGCAAGTCCTACCCCTATGAGCATCTTTGAAGACTGAGTCGTCAAATCTTCGAGATTGACAAAGTCACCATAGACGCCTCACTATCGACGGGAACATCGCCTACTACTGAATGCATAACGCCGTTAAATCCCAGAATATTCGCTCTCCTGGGGAGTCAAAACTAGAACCTCAGGTGCTATCGAGTCTCTTATAATCACTAGGCTAGATGCCCTTTCGCATTTGCCCTTGCTTTACTTGGTTGGCTTGATTGGGCAATTTGATCACAGATTGATCGGGCCCATCAGTTTTGCGCGTCGCTCCGGCAGTGCACCTGATTCGGTCGCCAGGCTCTGCACCTGATCGAGTTCGCCGGCCAGTCCTCGGCCCTGCTCCTCATCAACGCCTCTTTCAAGCACTCCGCGCACGGGCGCAGCCAGATGGAGCTGCAGTTCAGGCACATCTTCCACACCTCCATGGCCTACGAGGAGAACGTGCTGGGTGTCACAGCGGCACAAGCGCGCACGGTGGCCGTCGTGTTGCCGTACGTGACCATGCATGACGATGTGACCGCCACCGTTAAGGACCGGCACGCGCCGCTGATCCTGCTGCCCTTCGGTCGGTGTACGGCGGCCTGGAGGTGTTCCACTGGCGATCCTGCCGCTCAACCAAGTAAGACTGAGTCCAACGAGAACTTGCATTTTTGAGATGCAAATCGGCGATTGCCTCTCGTCTACAGTGTTTTGCCTCTCCTTCGCACCGCGGCGTCTCCAACAGAAGCGTTGCATTTCCACGGACCCTGCCACGCCCACGGGCTCGCGCCTCTAGCTCCTCCCCGCTCGGCCCTGCTCCGTGCGCGCCGGCCCCCTCCTCGTCCACCGGCCGCTCGCTGCCGCACCTCGGCGCGCACCTGCCGGTCCTCATCGCGCCCCGGCGGCCCCGCCCCTCCGCCACCGGCCTCGCGCGCCGCGGCCCGCGCAGCTTGGCTCCTCCCCGCCGGCCCCGCGCTCAGCCGTCGGGCCGCCACCACCTCGACTCCTCCGCCGCCGCCAGGCATGAGCAGGAGGGGGAGCAGGGGACGAGGCGCCCCTCTCCTGGAGCTTGCGGCCGCCCCGGCCCCCTGGAGCTTGCGGCCGCCGGCCCTGGAGCTCCGGCCCCGGATGCACGACTCCTCCCCTGCTCCTCCTCCGCCTGCGAGCTGTTGCGGCCGCCCAAGGCCCACCGCCGCTCGCCACGCTCGCTCCGCCGCTCGTGGCCGCCCGAGGCCCGCCGCTGCTCGTGCAGGCCGCCCGCCACACCCGCTCGGAGACGCGCGTGGGGGCGGCGCGCCTCTACGCGCGTCCGCGTTCGGCCCGCGCCGGAGACGCGCGTGGGGGAGGACGCGCCTGTGCCTCATCCTCCTCTGCTCCGGTCCCGCGGTCGCACTCCTCCATGGATCGCGAGCGCTGCGGCCAGGAGCGCACCCGCAGGAGCGCCGCCCCCCTTGTGCAACCTCGACCCCGGCAAGGACGCGCGCGGCCGAGGACGAGCAGCCCCGGCGAGGTGGCCGCGGAGCAGGAGGCCACGGATCAGGTGGCCGTCGACGTGGCCGGCGAGGGCGCCGAGGACGAGGAGGAGACGAGGAGGGACGAGGCGATGGAGCTGGAGCGGATCGGGAGCCAGTGCCGCGCGGTGCGGTCGCGGTCGGGGCGGCCGCCGCCGCTCGTCCCGCGGTCGCACTCCACGGGCCACTCCCTCGCGACGCGCCTCGACGGCGACCTCGAGCAACGGGAGTTTGCATTCGAGGAGAGAGGATGTGTATATTTGCATCTTCTCTCTCCACCGAAAGCAGTTTGCGTCGCGTGTTGCCTCCGCTGTTGGAGAGGGTGCCGCGAGCGCACAGTGCTGACGGGAGATGCATTTTGCTTTTGCCTTCACCGATGCCTCGCCTGTTGAAGTCAGTCTAAGGCAAGGGCAAATTGGTCACTTGCTTAGTTTTGTAACAAGAAAAGAAAGTAAAAACCATTAAACAATGATAATGTCAAAGAAATCAACATGATCATAAGAAGAGTGTCAATTTTGCGAATTCAATATTGAGAGCGTTAAACTTGCAAAACCCCACAAACAAAATGTCAAAAATTTAAATTTCGTTTGGACTGGGGGAGTCGGGGGCTCACTACGGGAAACGGCCAGTTTGCCGTGTGTCCAAACTTTTGTCGTGTGCAAATTTTCGAGCACACGGCAAACGGACCGTTTGCCGTGTGTCGAACAAAAAACACACGGTAAACTGTTTGCTGTGTGCCCAGATCTGGGGCACACGGAAAACAACCACCCACCCCACCCACACACTTAACCGGCACCACCTCCCTACCTCTCCTCCCTCAGATCCACCGCCGCCCCCTCCTGGCCTCCCCTCCTGCCTGGTCACCTCCCCTCCCCTCTCCTGCCAGGCGGGGCGGCCCCTCCTCTGCCTCCCCTCCCCTCTCCCCTCTGCCCGCCCCTCACCGGTAGTGAGGAGCAGCGGCGGGGCGAGGAGCGGCGGCGGCGTACTGGGAGCGCCCCCTGCCGGCAGTGAGCTCCAGGCGCGGCGCGAGCTCCGGCAGCGGCGGCGGACTGCGCGGCGCGAGCTCCGGCAGCGCCGGCGGACGACGCAAGGTCCGGCAGCCCCCTCCCGGCGCGGCCCTCTCACGGTGCGGCGGCCCTGCTCCTCCTCTAGCGCGCGGCCCTCTCCCTCTCCTCTCCGGCCACCGGATCTGCGGCCCCTGCTCCTCCTCCACCGCGCGGCTCCTTTCCTCTCCTCTCCCGCCGCCGGATCTGTGGGCCCGGACCCTCCTTCCCCGACTGGAGGCCGGATTCGGCCCGCCGCCGCTGGAGCCACCACGTGCTGGCCCTTCCCTTCTTCCCCGCCGGGAGGGCGCACTGGGGGACGGCAACGGCGACGGCGACGGCGATGAACTCTTCCTCCGATGCTCGACGTCGACAGTGGAGGGGGATATGGCTCCTGCGGCGGCGGCTTCTAGTGGTAGCGGTGGTGGCGGTCTGTTGGTGGCAGCAGCGTGCGGCGGCCGGCAGGGCAGCAGCGGCGGGGGTGCGAACGGCGGCGGGGGTGTGGCCGGGCCCAATTTTTTTATTTACTGTTCATTTATTTTGCCATGTGTCGGAAGCTTCGCCGTGTGCCATGAGCAATTTACCGACACATATATGCCGTGTGCGCGTTGCCGTGTGTTGCACACGGCAAAGCTTTTGCCATGTGCAATATGGGTAGTGGCTCGTCGCTTTCATCTGCAACCTGCCTCGGGCACCGGGTCCGCACCGCTGACGTGGCACACTGTGGGCCCGCTGGCAGCGACAGGCTCCTGGCCTCGCCCGGGCCCGTGCCGCCGTGCGGCGGCCGGCCCCGAGGACGAGCGAACGTGGGACCGAGGGGGTTGCGGCCGGCGGCCGGTCGCCGTACCATCAGCGGGCCGCGCACTGCTTTGGGAGAGCTCCCGGACGGCCGGACCCCGGCTGCCGTCTGGTCCACCCGTCGGCGCGAGCCGGTCGTCGAGGTCGAGCCGATCTGGCACGCGATTGGTTTCTTGCATCGCATTGGCCCCAGCGGCCCAGCCTGCCCCGCACCACCGAGCCAGCTTTGTCTGAGTGTCGGGCCAGGTCGACGCCATGCAACGCCGTCGCCGAGAGCCTGGCTCGGGCAAAACCGGGCAACCAATCAGCCGCCTAGCCAACCTCGTCTCCACCGTCTCTCACAAGCCACACCCGTGCTCCCCTTTCCTCTCTCTCTCCGCTTCTCTCCCCAGGCGGCAGCTCCAGATCCGAGGAGGCGCCTTGCCGTGTTCTCCGAAAAAATGACGAAGTGATTAGTAGAATGAGCATTGGCAAGAGAATCATAATTAACAGAATTTTATGAATGATTTATTGACCGTAGGCTTTTGGAGATTTCTCTTGGTGATTCTTTGGCTATGGTGCTCATCCTTGTCGTCAAGGCTTTCCACCGGCTTTGTGCCATCCTTCTTGACCCACGGCTTCTTTGAGGTTTCTTGGCCCATCTTGGTTCCAAGACCTGGCGCGCCATTAATTGGGTATATCTTGTCTCGTCTTCATCTCCACTCCTTTCTGCAACCACAAGTTCACAATAGGTATTTCTTCAATCTCACCGGACTATCCCTCCAAGCTTGCCTGCATTGCTCCAAGACCCAAGGATAAGTTCAATGATCGTTGCTGTTGAGCTCCGTTATAGATATACTAAGTTTTATTGTAAAGTTTAACGTTATGTAATTAAACACTGTTGCTGATATGAACCATTTTTATGGGTACAGATATCTTAGGCATACATATCACAAGCGATTGGTTTTAGTCGTAAAACCGGGTGTGACAATATGACAAGGGCAGGAGCACCAATACGTTCTCGGCCTCTCTTTCTCCACGCGGCACCTAATT
Source organism: Panicum virgatum (assembly GCF_016808335.1). NCBI lineage: Eukaryota > Viridiplantae > Streptophyta > Magnoliopsida > Poales > Poaceae > Panicum > Panicum virgatum. Next base: position 34,234,373 of record NC_053142.1, on the reverse strand, counting down.
CTAACCTAGAGCTAACTATTGGCGACACTCTTAGATCAAAGGAATCAGCAGTGATTCAATATAATGGCTGCAAACTTTGGATGGCACGGCTTACTATTTGCATTGATTGAGGTTTATAGCAATTAGTGATTGGTAGGAGCCTCCACTGTATATACAGATATGATCCAGCTCTAATAAATTTTAAGAACATCACTCACCGGAGCATATCATTTTTCTGCACTGTCACTTAACCACCTTCTGAACCGAATTGATTCCATTATTGACTGAGCAACATACGCTACATTAGCATAGTGTCAACGAACACATGAAAAAAAAAGAAGAGCGAGCTCACATCTGACTTTCGTCGATCCTAGGAAGAAATGATTGACAGACCATTTTTTTTTTCAAAATTATCTTTGCTCTAACCTTAGTTTGTCGCTGACCGCCCATGATGATATGGAATCATGGAAGCATTTTTTTTAGTCATTTATTAGCCGTTAGCTTATCAGTCAGGTAGGAGTATGTTTCTAAATTAAACTATGGATATGGTTGCACACAAATACGTAGAATATACACGTAAATAAATAGGAGTAAATTCTGGGTTTCACACGAAAGGCTATGTATCATGTGTGCACGTCTGCTCTGTTGGCCAGACTACTGCATTGTTTTTCATTCCCTTGGACGGCATCGACCACCATGTAGTTTGACTTTGACAACATAGACACACATGCATGTTTCTGTTCAGGCTATTAGTTAAAATTAGCTTGCTGTCTGCTTTGGCGATTATAAATTTCTATTGTGCCATGGCCTCTGATTGTTAATAATAGCAGGGCAGTTTTTTAACTGTGCCATGGCCTCCGTTCAGGTTATTCTATTGTGCCATGGCCTCTGATTATCATTACATATATAAATCTCTAAGCCACAAGTAGTTAAGGTGATGAGGAACAAGATGTACGTTCCATTACAATATATAAGGGCACATTTGCTAGCTAGTAACCTCAAATAATGAATAAAATAATATCATGACTAATGATATATATATATATATATATATATAAGCAATTAAGCATATATAGTTTTGTGTAAAAACAAGCAAAGTTTTGGCACTCGAACGCCTGCCACATGAGTACACAACGAACAACTCATAGAGGCGCGTACGCTAGTACCCCTTTAAACTTTGTTGCTTTTTTTTAAAAAAAAAACTCAAACTCAACTGAGAAAGGCTCTATACCCAATTACACATGCAACACTGCAATGTTTTGTTGCTTAGGCCTTCTCCAGTGGCCGCACCCTCCACCCATGTGGCACTAGCAAGAACCGAAGCAACTACTGGAGAGAGCGCACCCTGGATGAGAGAGAGAAGAACGGAAGCTTATTTTGGGTTCGAGGTATGGGAATTGAATATGGTTTTTTACGGTGCTAGCGCAACTCACCGTGAGAGGGCAGGTGAGGATTCTAGTGAATTGAATACGGTAAATTTTTTTAGTTTCAAGATTCCATGTGGCACGGGTGTCGCACCCACCATTGTGGAAGGCCTTATACGCCTATCTAGCCTGACAGAGTTGAGATTGTGTTTATTAGTTGCAAGTAAAAGATCATATATATTGCATGATATAAAGTTGGGTAAAGAACTACTCTTAATTTATCTTATTATTCTTAAATATTATCTAAAATAAATTAATATACGCTAATTATGTATTAACAATGTCATTATCTAGACAGTTGCCCGCATCTCACGATCATGGTCGTAGTAGAAAAACGCTCAAACAGAAACTTGCATAAGAAACTTGAGTGAACCCAATCTGAGAATAGCTTTTTACATGACATTCCACAGCAGTTTTTTAAATGTCACGGCCCACAGTATCTTTACTAAAAGCCGCAGCCCAACCAAACGCACTCTAAGTCAAACCTAGATGTTGTATGGGCACGGCAACGACCAATTATTAAGGGGAATATATCAGGTGCAAACCAACCTATTCGTGCAAATTATGAAAATTTTAATCTGGGCCATCAGATTAACATCCAAGGGGAGTGACGCAGAGAGGTGGGAGGGAGGATTTGTAAAAGTGTGATTGCCCAATCCAAGGGCAGGTCCATGTTGTAAAATTATCCAATCCCCCATATCCCTTGGATGTTAATCCAATGACTCAGATTGGAGTTTTCATAGTTTGCACGGAGAAGTTGGTTTGCACCTGATATGTTCCCATCATGAAGAACTTAATTGCATCTCATGATTGTGGCTAGAATATAGACAACCACAATCACACCGTACATCTCCTACTTAGATCATACTCTGGCACGTTGTTCTACCACTGCCCTCCCGGCCCTTCTCCAGCCAGCTCAGCCTCTAAACCTACCGTTGACAAAAACCACATAACAATGAACTTGGCTTCTCCACGCCGTGCAACTATTAATATCTGTGTTCTGCCCGCGCCATCGACACCAAGCTTCTTGTTGTACCTGCAGGCCAGCCTCTGCACACGCTTCGTTCTTCTCCCCCATGGCTCACTGCAATCTTCTCGTCGCCAATGCCGCCGTCGTGTTGTTTCTTGCAGTCGGAACCGAGGCGTCGTCCGGCGGCATCGGGTTCAAGCTCCACCATCGGTTCTCGCCGGTGGTCGGGCAGTGGATGGAGGCGCGAGGCCATGCCCCCGGTTTGCCAGACGACGCTCCGAAAGGCTCGAGAGAGTACCACTCCGCACTTCTCCGCCACGACCGTGCCGTCTTCGCCCGCCGCCGCGGCCTCGCCAACGCCGACGGCCAGCGCACCCTCACCTTCGCCGACGGCAATGCCACTCGCCTCGATACCTATGAATAGTATGCGCTGATCCCCCGTTCGTTTTCCGCCGCCATTGATTGATCGATCCAGCTTCTCGTTCATACATGTAAATATTCCATCTCGTTCGCAGCCTGCATTACGCGGAGGTGGAGGTGGGCACGCCGAGCTCGAAGTTCCTGGTGGCGCTGGACACCGGCAGCGACCTCTTCTGGCTGCCCTGCGAATGCAAGGTGTGCGTCAACACCACCACGGGCCTGCCGTACAGCCCGAGCCGGTCGTCCACGAGCAAGGCGGTGCCGTGCGGCCACCCGCTCTGCGAGCGTCCGGACGCCTGCGGCGCCGGCGCCGCGGGCACGGGCAGCAGCAGCAGCAGCTGCCCCTACGAGGTGAAGTACGTCTCCGCCAACACCGGCTCGTCCGGGGTGCTCGTGGAGGACGTGCTGCACCTCGTCGACGGCGGCGGCAAGGCGGTGCAGGCGCCGATCGTGTTCGGGTGCGGCCAGGTTCAGACGGGCGACTTCCTGCGCGGCGCTGCCGCCGGCGGCCTGATGGGGCTCGGCATGGACAAGGTCTCCGTGCCCAGCGCGCTGGCCAGCAGCGGCCTCGTCGGGTCCGACAGCTTCTCCATGTGCTTCAGCCGAGACGGGGTCGGCCGGATCAACTTCGGCGACGCCGGCAGCCCGGACCAGGCGGAGACGCCGTTCATCGCCGCCGGGAGCTTACAGTTAGGTCGCCGGGCCTGTGACTAGCCGAGACAGACGGGGGCCTACATGTCACTGATCAATGTCGTCGTGGTCGACGACGTTTTCGTTTTCTTTATTTGCAGGCATCCTTATTACAACATCAGTGTCGGAGCGATCACCGTGGACAGCAAGGCTATGGCCGTGGAGTTCACCGCCATCGTGGACTCCGGCACGTCGTATACATACCTCAACGACCCGGCTTACACATTGTTCACGACCAATGTAAGTCTCTCTCTCTCTCTCTCTCTCTCTCTCTCTCTCTCTCTCTCTCTCTCTCTCTCTCTCTCTCTCTCTCTCTCTCTCTCTCCACTTTTGTATCATTCTTTAGTATCGAGACATGGATATATTATTGTTTGATTTGAGACTTCGTGGTAGTCCATCATCTTGAAACTAATTAATAACCTGCAAGGTTGCATTGTTATTTTTTTTGTATAATGTATGGAATGGAATAAGAAGTTGATATATTCACCATACCAATGATTGCATTATCATTAGCTTGAGGAATAGAGTTACTCTACTAAATTTCATAACTATGAAGTCATGATATGCATGCGCCATGTCACCACCTCACGTAGGACGATATGATTATTATGATGGGTCCATGCCTCCATGGTTCTTGGAGCCAAACTCCTATAACTTTTTTTATCATTTTTTAGTATCAACATTACATAGTGTACTCATCCCTCACAAGCTAATAATTATATTGCCATAAGCTTGAGGTAGAGTTATCACTCCAAATTTTATGGGATAACCCATGGTGCACCACACCACTATTTTTTCTGACATTATTTTGTACTCTCTCTGCCCACAAAAGGATGCAATTTTCATTTTTTGAGGAGTCAATCCCGGCCCGTAAAAGGATAATTTTTTTTATTTTTTTGAGGAATCAATCAAACAATTAAATGTTTGACCAAAATTATTATAAGAAAAATACTAACATTTATGATACAAAATAAGTACAAATATTATAGTGACATTCTTTTATAGACCGAGGGACTAAATATGTGTTTTTGTTTTGTTTAACTAGACGTCATATTTTTCTGTTATTTAGTTCAATTCAAGGGTTTCCGAGGCTAGAGACACTTACGGGAGTGGCTATGAAAGGTTCGAGTATTGCTACAGATTGAGGTAAATTGGAATCACTTGGTTTGAAGTTAATGAAGAATAAAACAGGCTACTACAGTTGCAATTGCAACAACCAACAACAGCAAAAGATATGTTGTTCTTGCTTGCACTACTACTGACCATCATTATATTGATCAAAACGCATCATGCAGCCCAGGCCAAACAAGTATGAGACGGCTGCCGGCGATGAGCCTGACGACCAAGGGAGGCGCCGTGTTCCCCGTGACGTGGCCCATCATCCCCGTTCTTGCCAGCACCAACGACGGGCCGTACCACCCCATCGGCTACTGCTTGGGTGTCATCAAGAACAGCATCTTCAGCACCGAGGACGCCACCATTGGCCGTACGTTGTTCTCTCTCTAGCTATAACTTGTCTCATTGCCAAAAAAAAATTATAGTTTTGTATTGTTTTCACGTATTCCAGCTTTCATTTCTCATTGCAAAACCTATAGGAATATACGTTTGTATATCCACCATTTTCTGAATCATTTGGCTCACGCATGATGCATGAATGCAGAAAACTTCATGACCGGGCTCAAGGTCGTCTTTGACCGTAGGAGATCAGTCCTAGGATGGGAGAAGTTCGATTGCGAGTGTTTGTTGAGTTACACTATACACTTGATTTGATGTTGAATTAGTTTTGTGCATTTTGATGATTTGGAAACATAAAGAAATGAGGTTGATCTATTTAAATCATAGATAAAGAAACTATATAGAACACCGGCGATTTTTAAACCCTAGTGGAGATTTTTTTCAGATGAAAATTCAGTGGTGGAATAAAAGTCAATGGCAAGCTATGTCGTGTCCTGCTTCTTTGTGAATTCAGTTCAGTTCAATCGTGAAAAGGAAAGGATATGATAATCTCCAATATACTCCATCCCCCAGCAAAACCTATTCGTCCCCAAAGATACAATAGAGTTGCTCCCTGTTTGTTCGTGCAATTGACTGTTTGAGCTTTGGATAGCGTGTGGACTCATTGGGGGTAGCTGGATACTGGATAGGACTGAATTGCCCATTGATTTATAAATGCTTGTTCAGTGCTCTTATTCTTTATAAATGCTTGTTAAGCGATTTTAAAATCAAGGTATGTAGGGATAAATCTTGCTCCTGCTTTGTACACATGGTACTCATGGAAAATTCAGACTGTATTAGGCAAATTACACTTTCTTTTGTTCACTGCTAACGAGACTGGATTTGTTACAGTATAGAATCAGGCAAATGTTTTTTTTCAAAACACGTGCGTGTCGCACGTGCGTTGCGTTTTACTAGTAAATTAAATATGAGGAAAGAAATTAAACATGAAAAAATAGCTTATTAGTAGCACCAACAAACTATATTATTGTTGTTGTACAGGTTACAAGGATACTAAGATGCAAGACGGCGGGAGCCCGGACACTTCCCTTGGGAGCCCTGCCGGTGACTACTCTGCTCCGGGGAGCCCCAACGGCGACGATTATGTTCCCTACGTGCCACTGCCATGGGATGGCAACACAACCGATGGACCGTACTACCCCGGCAGGGTGCCCCTGACGTGGCCAGCGAGGTCAGGTTCAGGCAGCAGCAGCCGGGCGTCGTTTGGAGGCATCTTCTCCTTGATGCTGCTGCTTCATGTGCTGGCTGTGATGATATCTGTGTCTTGGTGACAATATGTCCCACAATATATGCATGTGTATTTTCAATCTAAACATGAAACATGATGTCTTTCATGTCAATTATGCAAACCATCTAATTCATTATATATTATTAATTTCAAAGTGTTTCACTAGTGATTAAGCTATTTTCAAAGTGTTTCACTAGTGATTAAATATATGCATTTTTTTGCATTTCTCCTTATGCTATTTTCAAAAATCATATTTGTGGCGGAACTGCTGCTTGTTGATTAAGCTCGAGACGTGTACAAACTATGATGTGTAAAAACACTGTTCCATGGCTGAAAAAGTAGGGCTGATTCTGGCCGATAAGCTCAAGATCCATGTTGATGGCTCCTTTATACGTAGTGCAGTCTGGCGAAGGTGGTGCTGGGGTTTTTGTTAGAGATTGTAATGGATCGATCCATATGATTCTTACAACCTGGTGTGGTGTGTTCTTTTCAGATGTGCAAGTGCAGCGGATGCGGAGTCCACCGCATCATCACCTGCTCTGCTCCACAAGTTGACACGAACTGTTGGTCACTCGTGCTGCTGGCCACCACTGTCACTGTCAGTGGCGGTACCAGCAGCAGCGGCCGAACCCGAACCCGGCGTCCCCCTCCCCGACGACGACGCTGCCGCGGGCCCACGGCTGTGCAGCCACCACAGCAGGTTGGTCAGCGAGTTGCCATTGTCATGCGCGGTGAGCTCCCGGACCTTGGCCAGCGCCACCTCCGTGTCGTAGATCCCCTGCAGCGCGTACACGAAACCCTTCCACCAGTCGCCGACGCCGTCCCTCGCCAGCGCCGGGAGCGCCCACTCCACCAGGTCCCTGGCGAACGCCGCGTCCGGGAACAGCGCCTCGCTGACGGGCAGCAGCGGCAGCACCTGGATCCCGAGCCGGCACTCCCTCCACTCAGCCGGCGCGAACCACAGCGCGCTGTCGCGCTTGTTCGCCCACAGCACCCCGACGACGCGGTTGCTCCCGCTGAAGTCCTCCTCGTACATGCCCTCCCCGTCCCGGACGTGCCACCACGTCCACGCCGCCAGCGTCTCCAGCGCCGCCAGCGTCGCGCCCAGCGAGGAGAGCCGCGCGTCCCCGTAGGCGAGCCCCACCAGCGCCGCCGAGTAGTAGGCGTTCACGGCCTCGCTGGTGCTCTCCTGGTTGCGCCCGTCGGGGATCGCCGCCAGACCCCCCGCCCACGAGTGCAGCGTCCAGAGGTCGAACATCCGCAGCCGCGTGAACAAGCCACCGCCGCCGGACTTATCGTCGCACGACACCGTCATGAAGTCGGCCACCATGGCGTAGGCCTGCGGCGCGTACTGGCGGCCCCAGCCCGGGTCCAACCTCGCCAGCACGGCGACGGCGTACAGGAAGTAGCCCAGGTGGTAGTGGTGGTCGTTGTAGACGCCGAACCCGAAGTCGGCGCCGGAGTCGGTGAGCCCCTGCAGCGTCACCAGCCCGCCCCACGTGGCGTCGTACAGGAAGCCGTTCCCCTGGAAGCTGCCGTCCAGCCAGGGCGTGACGGTGGCCGCCAGGAACTCCCGCACCGCCGGGACCACGTCGGGGCACCCGACCTCCTCCGCGATCACCGCCAGCCGCGCCGCGCGCGCGACCGCCTTCCCGTAGAAGTAGGACGAGGTGGTGGTGACCGCGTCGGGCGCGAGCGCGCCCGTGTCGGCGCGCAGCGCGGCCACCACCTCGGCCACGCCTTCCGCGCGGACGCCGCGGGTGGAGTGCCACGCCGGGGGCACCGGGTCGGCGCGCAGCGCCCAGGAGCAGCCCACGACGCCGACAATGTCGCCGTCGATGCTCCGGTACCGGAATCCGTCGAGCACCCGGACGCCGGCACGGTTCTCGTCGGCGGCGAGCGCGAGTAGGCGGAGGTGGAGCGGGTGCGCCAGCATCAGCAGCTCCCCGTGCCCCTCCTTGTGCCAGGCGTAGTCGACGCAGAAAGGCCGGCCGTTCGGGTTCACCGTGGCGTGCCCCGCGGTCGGGAAGCAGCGGCTGTAGCGGTCGAGGACGGGCTCCATGGACGCGTCCGGGAGGTAGGCGACCCGGATGGCGCCGGCGAAGGCGGGCGCCGAGAGCTGCGAGGGGGTCGCCTGCGCGAGGCGGAGCGGGGCCGAGGCGTAGAGCAGGAAGGTCTGGCCGCTGTCCATCCGGAGGCGCCACTTGGTCCATCCGTGGCGGTTCTGGCAGGAGCTGAGCTCGACGAAGGCGTGGACGGAGGCGACGGAGATGTCGACTGGGCCGGCGGCGGCACTGGTGGTGACGACGGTGACGTAGGGGCAGCCGCGGACGAGGTGCGCGCGGAGGGACCGGGACACGTCGAGCGTGACGGAGAGGTCGTCGAAGGCCGACACGACGTGGCGCTGCGGCGCGCTCCCGGCCCCGGTCCCGGCGGCTGCGGCGGCGGCGTCGGAGACGGTGAGGTCGGCGGCGAACGTCTGGGCGACGGAAGACGGCGAGTGGGTCCGCGACGGGTAGCAGACGTCGAGCGCGCCGCCGCCGGGGGAGCGGATGGAGTACGGGTGGATGTACTCCGGCATGTCCCCGTCCCTGAGCACGAAGTTCTGGAAGAAGGCGTTGGTGGGCAGAGGCGCGGCGAGGAGCGCCGGCGCGAAGAAGCGGGACGGGTCGGGCACCACCGTGGACGTGGCGCGCGGGAACACGGGGTCTCCCCGCACCGGCGCGCCCGGGCGGTGGTGCGGCATGGTGGTTGCCGGTTGCCTGGTGCCTGGTGGTGAGGGGAGGGCCTGGGCCGGGAGATGCGCGCGCCAACGGGTGGCTGGCCCAGCTTCTTCGAATCTTCGCGGCCCTGCAGCTGCTAACTAACCAAGGGAAGCTTTTTATACTAGCAAGTCGTACTGATCGATGGACAGAGATGGTTAATTAGCGGCTAAGCGTTGCTGTGCTATATTTTCCTCAGCACGATGATGATATGATTGTTGTAGTGCCGGCAATTATAATTAGTTGAGTAGAAGCAAATAAAGAGGCCGGGAGCGAGACGTGCGACGATGAGCGGAGCACGGATCGGGAAAAAGGCTTGCCGTGGCGGCGAATGCTTCTGCCCGCGAAGCGAGCTAGCGAGAGCGAAGCGAAGACGGCAAGGGTGGCCGTCGGTGCTCGACTGCTCGTTGCTTGCTTGGTTCCGGTGCGCCACTCGCGAGCCCACTACGTTTTGTCTTTAATTTGGTTGGACGCGGCGGCCGCAGGGAGGAAATAACCCGTCACGTAGCAAGCCACGTTGCCGGTCTGCTTGTTGTTTATTTAACACCACCATCGCAAGGAAATAAGAGTACAGTACTAGCAGGACAGGCGCGCGATTGCCTTTGTTCAGTTATTGCTAAGGAGAGTGATTGCTGTACCTGCGACGCTGACTGAGGTCATAAAGTGCGTTTGGTTGCCTGTACAGAGAGAGTTTAGCCAGGCCAGCCGAATGCAAGAGAGGGCTTCTAGTATGCCAAAATTGAGTGCTTGGTTCAAATTATCGGGAGTTTTATCTTTTACCTCCTACTTTTGGTTCAAATTGCCCTTTAATATAATTTAAATTTCTTACTTTCATGCATAGGTACAGTTTTAAATTAAAATTTTACAAGATGATAGTACACATTGTAACACATGTTAAAAAAATACATCATAGTTTTTTTTATTTTAATATATTAGTATATTTAATATTAAATTAATTATTGGAATGCAAAATTATATGAATAAATATAATGAAAATTTTATAATAATTTTATAATATGCATTGTGATGCTTTTTATAATATGCATTATGATGTTTACTACTAACCTGTAAAATGTTACTAAAATTCAACTTATGTATGGACAAAAAAGAAAATTGTATTATGAGGTAAAATATATTAAATGGTATTGTCGGTACCTCTGGACTAGGGTACCCCCTCTTGCTGTGTCTAGGAGGGAGTCTCGTAGTTATCCTTGACTACGCGCTGACGGCCTGAGCAGCCGGACCCCCGCGGTCCGAAGCCCTTCTCACCCGGTTAGCGGCCCCATACCCATTCCTTGCTAGGAAAGGGTCCGGTGACGCCGCGTGTCTCGAAGAAGGGAGCGCTCAGCCAAAACAGCCGGGGGCCCCGGACTCCCATATATTATCCGGACCCCTCAGCGGGGAGGGAACAGACACCCCGCCTGGGGCAGGTCTGGAGTCGCCACGTGTCCGCAGGCGCAGGCACGCGCGCGGCCGCGAAGCTTCCTCCGGAAGACTCGCCCACCTACCGCATTCAATACGGGAGGCATAAGTGCGCTCTGCCACAGCAGAGCACGTGGCGACTTTTGCCAGGCTGCACTATTGATCGCGCGTTACCAAGGCACACAGTGCAGCCGCTGGCGCCGCCCACGCTACGCATGTCAGTCTGCTACGCCAGTTGGACACGACGGCTCGTCTTCGCCCATCATGACGCCTACGCGGTAGACCCAACAGTTTACGCTGCAACCTACACTATCTCAACGGGCGCCTCGCCGACGGGACAAGTGAATCCACTCCTCGGTCAGAGAGTCCACATGGCGATGAAGCGTATCCGGGGAGAGATTCTCAACCACTGTAGCACCATTAATGCCTTCTGCGCATTATACTATACATCCGCGTTGGACCCACCTGTCGGGGTCTCAACGCCTGTGTACGCGTCCCCTTGGGCTATAAAAGGGATACGCCCGTTAGAGAAAGGGGGGCCGAAGGAGTCCCGGCAGAGGCCAGTCCCCAGCCTGGGCAGAGGATATATTCATTCATATGCAAGATTAATACAACTCACAGTGGAGGTAGGGTATTACGCTCCGGCGGCCCGAACCACTCTAAATCATCGGGTGTTCTTGTGTTCTTGCTCCCTAGGTAGATCTGCCGAATCGCTTAGCGCTTCCCCGAGTAATCACCCTCTGGGATTAGGCGGGTGCACTACGCCACCCGGCGGTGGGTCTCCACAAACTACAACAGGTATAGTTTAGGATTTAAATTATATCAAATTATAGTTTAGATGATTGCTATTGTTGAGTAAATTGAAGGAATATTGGAGTTGCTCGAGAGGCCTTTCCACCTCCTCCGCTCCTCCTGTTCTTTTTTTTTTCAAAATTTCCTCTGTTCTTTGTCCTTCCCGTCCCCCAGTGACCACTGACCACTGACCAGTGTGCGCGCTGAGACAAGAAAACCCCCGTCCCTTCCTCTCCCCTCCCCTCCCCTCCCCTCCCCTCAAATTCACAAGAAAACCCCACAGCCATACGGGTTCCCCGCGGGCGGCGATCGCCGGAGATGAAGCGTAGAGACCCTAAATTGTGGGGTCGCTTCGGTGGAGGAGGAGGCCAGGGGTGGAAGGCGAAGAGGGGGAGGCCTGACGGCGACCGGCGCGGCGGGGGAGGGCCTGTGGTGAGGTGGTCGCACGCGGAGGCCATGAAGAAGAGTCCCGCTCGTGGAGTCGGTGCGGCCGTCGCTGGAGGTGGAGGATGGAAGAGGGGTGTTCTTGGTCCGGGAAAGGCAGAGCTTGGTGGGCCGAGCTGCGGGAGTGGAGGGTCTTGGACGAGCTGGTCGGAGGCGGCGGCGCCGGCGAAGGAGACCGGTACGGCCACCTGCAGGGGTAAGGGGGTGCAGATGTGGGAGTGGGACTGGACGGAGCAGGACGCGAAGAAGGCGAGGCCGTGCGACGCCGGGCGAGGAGAGGCGGGACGCGATGAGGAGGAGGAGCTGGTCTACGAGTGGAGGTGGACGGAGGCGGTGAGCCCGGAGATCCTGGCGCTGGTGCTCCGCGGGAGGCTCAAGGCGGACGAGGTGGCGCGGGGCGCGGCGCTGGTGTGTAGGGCGTGGAGGCAGGCCGTGGCGTCGCCGGACATGTGGGGCGACGTGGACATCGAGGCGTGGTGCCGCCGCGTCAACTGCCGCGCCAAGGCCGACGCCGCCGTGCGCCGGCTCGTCGCCCGCGCGCAGGGCACGCTCCGGAGGCTCTCCGCCTACCACGTCGGCGACGCCTCGCTCACCTACGTCGCAGCCTCGTAAGTCACGCTGTCATTACTGACGCTTGGTCTGAATTAATCCTGAAATGGTCGTTCTTGGCTTGGGAAAAATCGTGTTAATTAATCTGACGCGCGTGAACCAGTGAACCACATTGCCAATTTGCCATGCCATTTCACAAAAGAAGATGGTAATATCTTCTGAAACCACGACTTTTTTGCGTATAACATTGCAAAATTGTACTTTTACTGTCAATGGGTGAGATGCCCGTGGGGCTAGGACCTTGTGATGAGTGATTGAACAACACAGTGTGCGTGTGACGTTTCTCTTGGTTGGTGTCGTTGCAGGTGATAGGTGGAGACTGAACATGCGGCGACGTGTGAAGAATGAAGATATGATGCCACGCCGATGGACTGAGAGCGGTGAAGGGTGGATCAAGACTTGCGTTCGAGGGATTTGAGATCGTGCGGTGTATGTCTACTGTACCTGACGACACAGCGAGAGAACGTTGGTGGACGGTTTCTTGGTTAAGCCACAAAACCAAGATCCCGGACGTTCGTTGCGGCGGACGTGGCCGAAGATGGGGACAATTGTCGATCGCGAGAAGATTCCGGATCATCGTGCGGCGAGATCACGGGACGCCATGGTGCTAGATGGAAGGATCGCGGACATCGAGATTGTTTGCCGTGGAGGATGATATTGCGTGATACGCGCCGATTACGTTAATTTGATTTACGTAATGGCAAATTTGTAATTTAGGTAGTGCCACCCTATGGGTTATAAATATGCGGCACCTAGGATTGAGGGATGCACGTTTTTAGGGTTTTGGGGGGCGCTGCTACAGTAGCCGCCGTGAACAGTGCCGCGCTACAGTCTCGCGTGAACAGTAGCCGCCGTGAACAGTAGCCGCCTCCCTGAAGCACTTCTTGCGTGCACTCCTCTCTCCAGTCTAGCCTAGGGTTTAATTCCTAGTGAGGGATTTTTGTTGATCTCTCTAATCAAGAGAGGGAGGACGATCGGGCGGAGGCTAGATGCAATTTAGTAAGAACAAGTACTTGGTTTAATACTTTATCATTAAGTATTGTTCTTCGTTTCATTGCATCGTGCTTATTTGTTCTTCGTCAGGTTTATCGTCGGTTTCAATCTAGGTTTTCTTGATCCGCATTTTATACTTAATTTCCTTGCATAATATTTTGAGAATAGATTTCTAGTGATCTTGTGAACCTATGTTTCGAGTTTCCTCGCGTTTGGATCTAATTTGCTAAAGTTCTTGAAATTTGGGAGTTTGATCTGTTTGCTTCCGTGCGAAATTATTTTGAGTTGCTCCCATTCACCCCCCCTCTGGTCGCATTTTCCGGTCCTACAATTGGTATCAGAGCCGGTTAAGGTTTTCTCATACCTAATCTGTTGTGAAATCCACTTGTGGCGATCATGACTTCGTCTTCACATCCACCTGCTTTTGATGGAACCGATTACCCGTACTGGAAGGCTCGCATGAGTGCCTTTCTCAAGGGGAAAGGGATTGCGATTTGGAATATTACAATTGATACGACTTATGTGATTCCAGCTGATCCCTCAAATGCAGCTCACGCTACAAAATATGAAAACAATAACAAAGCTGTAGATTTTCTCTTTGCTGCTTTGAGCAAATCTGAATTTGATCGTGTTTCTGACAAACAAGTTGCTCATGAGATTTGGTCTACTCTACAAAATTTTCATGAGGGCACCAACGCAGTGAAGATCCGGTTATTTGAAACTTACAGGCGCGAATATGATAATTTTATGCAATCGCCTGGTGAGTCTATCGAAAATCTTTTCGCTCGATTTTTGAGTCTTGTCAACAAAATGAAAGCCAACATAATGGTTATGCCGTATGATGATCATGCAAGGGCTCTCAAATTGTTGCATGCACTCGACTTGGATGTTTGGGGTACAAAAGTGGAAGCGATTGTTGAGTCTACTAATTATGAGACTCTTACAACTGATGAGCTTTTCAGTAAGCTTAAATCCAAAGAGATCGACATCCAATTTCGAAAAAAGCTTAACAATCCCACAGCTGGTTCTTCTTCAAATATTCCAATGGCTTTGGTTTCTGGGAGTACTAACACTAATGCTAATCTTTTATCTACTCCTAGTTTTGCTTTGTCCTCCTTGTGTCATATTGCAGATGATGAGTTGGAGGTATTTGATGATGATCAGCTTGTTTTGCTCACCAACAAGTTCAAGCGGGTATATGAAAACAGGCGAAATAGAAGGCGTTCAGAAGGATGCTTCAACTGTGGTGAGCGTGGACACTTCATTGCTGATTGTCCAAGCAAGGTGAAGGCACCGGAGCATGGCAACAGCTACAGGCGCCAGGAACAATCAAGGGACAGGAAGAACAAGAGTGATAGGCGTGGGAGAAAGAAGGGACAACAGAAGTTTACTGACAAGCAAATCAAGAAGGCTGCACATGTTCTCTTTTCTTCGCTGGGTAGCTTTGATTCAGATGCCTCCTACAACTCTAGTGATTCAGAGTCCGAAGATGAGAAGCCCAAAAAGACCAATGATGGAGGACTCTGTTTTCTTGCTGACATCAAGGGAGGCATGTGCACTATGGCTTTAAATGAGGGTGATGCATATGACTGCAGCAACGACTCTTCTGATAATGAGGTACAAAATTCTGCTGAAGAAGAAATTGAAGAGTTGACTAAACTTGTTGATAAACAAAATAAAATTCTAGCAAGACTTAAGGCTGATCATGATAGAATATCTGCTGAATTAAAAACACTAAAAGATGCTACACCTGCTGCTGTAGAATGTGAGGAATGTTCTATTCATATGGTTTCTATTTCTGAATTGCAATCTAAGCATGCTGTTTTAGTTGATAAATTTGATTGTGCTAAGATTGAATTGGAAGAACTTCGCTCTCGTTCTGTTTTACTTGGTGCTTGTGCTACTTGTCCAATTTTGCAAACTGAGTTGAATGTTGCTAAATGCCATATTGTTCAGTTGGAGAAACACACTTGTCCTGTTTTACCTGAGTGTTTGACTTGTCCTACTTTTGTTGCTGAAATTTCCATCTTAAAGAAGGACAATGCTGCTTTAGAAGAAGAAAACACTCATTTGAGAACAATCCTTGGTTGGTGTTCTGTGCGTGAGCCCCAGATTGGTATGACTATTGCACAAATTAAAAGGGGTGAACATTTTGGTGTTGGTTATGATTTGAAGCGTACTTTTGGTAAAAAGAATGCAGATGGTGAGAACAATGGGCCTACTCCCAGTGAGAAGAGTCCACCGGTCTCACCTGAAGGTTTTGTGGTAGAACCTCCCAAGTCTGTTCCTAAAAAGCAGGTTTGGAGGGTTAAACCCAAACACTTTAAAAGCCTGAATAACACATGGCCACCAACTTGTGAACATTTGGATAACCTTAAGCCTGATTTTTCTGGTTCCACTTCTAAGGCTAAGGTTGTCGTTGCTCCTACTCAAAATATTTACCATTGCGATTTTTGTGATCGTGATGGTCATTTGGCGGAGTTTTGCTTCCGTAGGAAGCGTGCTGAACGACGTGATCGGTACCCTGCACATGGTGCCTATGATCGTAGTGACTCTAGACGAGCGCCAGTTGTTCGCTTTTCTGGTTTTCGCTCACGTAATAGTGCCCCTGCGTCATATAGGAATGACATGCCACGTTTTCCCCCTCGTGGGCATCGTCGTTCTTTCGAGAGATTTGATTTTGCTAATGCTTCTTTTGAGCAAATGGCCCAGCACTGGTTTTCATTGCATTATCCTAACCCCAGTGTTGAGTCATTAGCTCACTCTCGTGTTCGCTATTGATTGCAGGATGGAGGCGAGGAGAACATATGGATAATGGACTCTGGTTGTTCGCGTCACATGACCGGAGATGATAGATGGTTCTCCAGTCTCACCCCCGCGAGCGGTAAAGAATACATTACATTCGGGGACAATAGTAAAGGAAAAGTGATGGCACATGGCTGTATCAAGGTAACCAATAAATTCATGCTAAAGGACGTCGCGAAGGTACGGAACTTACATTATAACTTGCTTTCTGTCTCACAACTTCTTGATGATGGTTTTGAAGTGCGTTTTAAGAAAGGCAATTCGCGAGTTCTAGATTCTATCGGTAACCTTGTTTGTCAAATCTCCCCCTTTGGACGAATTTTCATGGTTGATTTCTCTAAATCTTTTGGACAAGCTCGTTGTTTGGTTGCTCATGGTTCTCTCCCCATTTGGAAGTGGCATCGTCGTTTGGGTCACTTGAGCTTTGATTTACTATGCCGTTTGAGTTCGATGGGTTTGATAGATGGTTTACCGAAACTCAAGTTTGAGAAAGATTTGGTTTGTGCTCCTTGCAAACATGGCAAAATGATTGCGGCTTCTCATGCACCTGTGACTCAGGTGATGACAGAACGACCGGGTGAGTTGTTACATATGGACACTGTAGGTCCAGCCCGTGTTCGTTCTGCTGGTGGGAAGTGGTATGTGCTCGTCATTGTGGATGATTTTTCTCGTTATTCATGGGTGTTCTTTTTGGAATCCAAGGATGAGGCTTTTCAATTTATTCATGATCTTGTTCTAAAGCTGAAAAATGAGTTATCCAATAATGTCGTTAGAGCAATTCGCAGTGATAATGGCACAAATTCAAGAATGCTCGAATGAAATCTTTTTGTTCAGAACAGGGTCTTGATCATCAGTTTTCCTCACCGTATGTCCCCCCTCAGAATGGTGTTGTTGAAAGGAAAAATCGAACGCTTGTTGAGATGGCTAGGACAATGCTTGATGAACATAAAACCCCTAGACGTTTTTGGGCTGAGGCGATCAATACCGCTTGCTATGTTGCTAATCGTATTTTTCTGAGAGCTTTTCTGGGGAAAACATCTTATGAGTTGAGATATGGTCGTTGTCCAAAAGTTTCTCATTTTCGCGTATTTGGTTGTAAATGCTTTATTCTGAAAAAAGGAAATTTGGACAAATTTGAATCACGTTCTTCTGATGGGTTGTTCTTGGGGTATGCTTTGCAAGGGCGAGCTTACCGGGTTCTTAATCTTGATACTAATCGCATCGAGGAGACATGTGAGGTCACCTTCGACGAGACGATGCCTTGTTTCTCTTCTGCTTTTGAGTGTGCAGGTGATGATGAGATTGGACAAAACATTTTTGAAGATGAGGTTGATGGACTTGATGATGATGATGATGCAACAGAGGATCCAGCTGTGCTCGAGGCAACTCCCATTCAGACGCCTAGCAGCACGATAGACGATGGGCCTTCAGAGCTTTTCACATCCACAGCAGATCCTGCAGCTATACCTATTGTTGATCATGAACTAGCTACAATTGAGGGGGAGGCAACTTCTGTTAGAACAGCACCTCGACATATTCAGCGTCGCCATCCACCTCAACAAATGATAGGTAACTTGAATGAGCGCACGACAAGGTATAAATCTAGAAATCAATGTGTCCTTGCGCATTCTGCATTTGTTGCCTCTTTTGAACCCCGTGATGTTGGACATGCGCTGTCTGATTCTAATTGGGTCAATGCCATGCATGAGGAGTTAGAAAATTTTGAACGAAATCAGGTTTGGGTTTTGGTTGATCCACCTTTTTCTTGCAAACCAATTGGTACTAAATGGGTTTTTAAGAACAAACAAGGGGAAGATGGTCTTGTTGTCAGAAACAAAGCCAGATTG
This sequence comes from Panicum virgatum, assembly GCF_016808335.1. Lineage (NCBI taxonomy): Eukaryota > Viridiplantae > Streptophyta > Magnoliopsida > Poales > Poaceae > Panicum > Panicum virgatum. The sequence continues at coordinate 34,216,473 of NC_053142.1, read as the reverse complement.
GTGGCTCAGGGTTTCTGTCAAAAGGAGGGTATTGATTATGGTGAAACTTTTGCTCCTGTTGCTCGTTTAGAAGCTATTCGCATTTTGCTTGCTTTTGCTGCCTCACGTGGTTTTAAGCTTTATCAAATGGACGTGAAGAGTGCCTTTTTGAATGGGTATATAGAAGAGGAAGTTTATGTTAAACAACCCCCTGGTTTTGAACATCCTAAATTTCCTAATCATGTTTTCAAGTTACAAAAGGCTTTATATGGGTTGAAGCAAGCACCTCGTGCTTGGTATGCTAGACTGAAAACTTTTCTACTTGAAAATGGGTTCAAAATGGGTTCTGTTGATAAAACTTTATTTCTCCTCAGACAAGGCAATGATTCTCTAATAGTTCAGATATACGTGGATGATATCATTTTTGGTGGTTCGTCTCATTTTCTTGTTGCAAAGTTTGCAGAATCAATGAGTAAGGAGTTTGAGATGTCTATGATGGGTGAGTTGACCTTTTTCCTAGGATTGCAAATTAAACAAACACAGGAAGGGACATTTGTGCATCAGGGAAAATATACAATGGATGTCCTGAAGAAGTTCGACATGGCTGATGCTAAGCCAATTTCAACGCCCATTCCGACTAGCGCAGCTTTGGATGCTGATGAAGATGGAGAATCCGTGGATCAGAAGGAATATAGAAGCATGATTGGGTCACTTTTGTACTTGACTGCGACGAGACCGGATATACACTTTGCTGTGTGCCTGTGTGCTCGTTTTCAGGCGTCTCCCAGGACCTCTCACCGTCAGGCGGTGAAGCGCATAATGAGGTACCTTCGTTTCACTCCTGAATTTGGTCTTTGGTACTCTGCTTCTTCGACGCTCAGTTTGTGTGGTTATTCGGATGCTGATTTTGCTGGGTGTCGTTTGGATAGAAAATCTACATCAGGTACTTGCCAGTTTTTGGGTTCTTCTCTTGTTTCTTGGTCCTCTAGAAAACAATCCAATGTTGCTCAATCTACTACAGAGGCCGAGTATGTTGCTGCTGCTAGTTGTTGTTCTCAGCTTTTATGGATGATAGCTACCCTTCGCGATTTTGGTTTGTCGTTTTCTCATGTTCCTCTATTGTGTGATAGCACCAGTGCCATCAGTGTTGCTAAGAATCCTGTGCTGCATTCTAAAACGAAACATATTGATGTTCGTTATCATTTTCTAAGAGATCATGTTGAAAAGGGTGATATTGAGCTTAAGCATGTTGATACTAGTCAGCAGTTGGCTGATATTTTAACTAAACCACTCGATCAAGCCACGTTTGCACGTTTGCGTGGTGAGTTTGGTGTGTGTTATCCTTTCTAGTATCAATGTTTTTGTCGCTTCGGTTACATATGCCTTATACTTGTTTCAGCGAATTTGTGATAAATGCCTTTGGAGAGGTTGTGATGCTTTGGGTGACCATATTTTGTTTTGAAAACAGCACACAGATACTTCATGATTTTATCAGGCTTGTTTACATGTTCTTGTTCTAGTATCTGGTTGAATACTCGACATATATCTTGCTCACGGTTCGGTTTTGGCTCCTTTCAATGGGTCAAAGACCGGTTCGTCACTGTGAATGTAGCTTCTTTTGGGCCTATGAAAGAACAAATGTTCTTTGTGTCGCAAAGACACACATGAACCGGGCACTCTATAGTCCAGGGGCTGTCAAAAGATCCCAGATCAGCAGGGACAACAAAAGAAAAATGGGTTCAGTATTCAGCATATAACATTGGGAATAATATATATATATGATGCTGAGATTTGGGTTTGTATATACAGACTTGTGCTTTAGGCATGGCAGCCTAAGTTGGTTACTCACAGCTTGCCCCAGTCGCAGGTGTTGTGTGTGCCACGGGTTTGTCTTTCATGGCATAGACCTGATTCAAGCATTTGCAGTGAACTTTGATTGGAAGCTTTGTTACCCGTCGTGTGAGCTTGCTATATGTCTTGTCTTCAGCTTGATACTGGCTTTGAATTTGTTTGCATGGTCTAACTAATTGGTTTTCAAAAGGCTCTAATTTAAATTTCTATGGTCATTGCATTGTGTTGCTGCTTTTCTGAACAGCTGGTTTTGCTGGTTCGCTGGTATAAGTATTTGATATATGTCTCTGAAGCTTCTATCTGTGCCGTCCCCTCATGTATCTTTTACTTGATGGAGTGCTTTGTCAACAAGGGGGAGAATGAGTGACACAAATTCATTTTGCAGGGGGAGTTAATTTTTCTTGCTGAGATTATGCTTTTGAAATGTTGCTGAGTCTCAGGGGGAGGTTGAGTTTGAGCATTTTGACAGGGGGAGTTTGTCAGAGTTTGAGCATTTTGACAGGGGGAGTTTGTCAGCTTTGGAGCTTTTCAGTTACTCTTGTATTTGTCTTGATTGTGTCGAGCCTAGCTTTTGTTGCTAGCCCATGTCTTTGGGGATCAAGTTTGTTAGATTGTTTTCTTTTCTTTCTTCTTTTACTCTATTTTTGTTTGAATAAATTTGTGTGGTGTGGTGTTGTCAATGCACTCATCAAGGGGGAGATTGAGATGCCCGTGGGGCTAGGACCTTGTGATGAGTGATTGAACAACACAGTGTGCGTGTGACGTTTCTCTTGGTTGGTGTCGTTGCAGGTGATAGGTGGAGACTGAACATGCGGCGACGTGTGAAGAATGAAGATATGATGCCACGCCGATGGACTGAGAGCGGTGAAGGGTGGATCAAGACTTGCGTTCGAGGGATTTGAGATCGTGCGGTGTATGTCTACTGTACCTGACGACACAGCGAGAGAACGTTGGTGGACGGTTTCTTGGTTAAGCCACAAAACCAAGATCCCGGACGTTCGTTGCGGCGGACGTGGCCGAAGATGGGGACAATTGTCGATCGCGAGAAGATTCCGGATCATCGTGCGGCGAGATCACGGGACGCCATGGTGCTAGATGGAAGGATCGCGGACATCGAGATTGTTTGCCGTGGAGGATGATATTGCGTGATACGCGCCGATTACGTTAATTTGATTTACGTAATGGCAAATTTGTAATTTAGGTAGTGCCACCCTATGGGTTATAAATATGCGGCACCTAGGATTGAGGGATGCACGTTTTTAGGGTTTTGGGGGGCGCTGCTACAGTAGCCGCCGTGAACAGTGCCGCGCTACAGTCTCGCGTGAACAGTAGCCGCCGTGAACAGTAGCCGCCTCCCTGAAGCACTTCTTGCGTGCACTCCTCTCTCCAGTCTAGCCTAGGGTTTAATTCCTAGTGAGGGATTTTTGTTGATCTCTCTAATCAAGAGAGGGAGGACGATCGGGCGGAGGCTAGATGCAATTTAGTAAGAACAAGTACTTGGTTTAATACTTTATCATTAAGTATTGTTCTTCGTTTCATTGCATCGTGCTTATTTGTTCTTCGTCAGGTTTATCGTCGGTTTCAATCTAGGTTTTCTTGATCCGCATTTTATACTTAATTTCCTTGCATAATATTTTGAGAATAGATTTCTAGTGATCTTGTGAACCTATGTTTCGAGTTTCCTCGCGTTTGGATCTAATTTGCTAAAGTTCTTGAAATTTGGGAGTTTGATCTGTTTGCTTCCGTGCGAAATTATTTTGAGTTGCTCCCATTCACCCCCCCTCTGGTCGCATTTTCCGGTCCTACAATGGGGTACAAGTTAGCACTGCCGGCTGCGACTTGTTACAATGCTGCTACCAGAAGCCGTCCGTTTTGTGCATGAAACTAAAAAAATTTGAATCACTCGGAGAGTCTGTTTGTTGTAGCTCATATTCATTGATTTATCTTTGTCAACTCAATTCATAGACATAGACAGAGAGCTGTTGTATCACATATCTTATAAGATGCTCTGCTCTGCATGTTTTCATCACTTTGTGTATGGTCGTCAAAATTGTTATTGTGTTAGGGTGGTAACATATTGCCTTGGCACTGTGAACATCATTATTTAGGTGTATCCCTTGTTCAACCTTACTCATTTAGTGAATGAATCTCTGACTTTTGATGATGTATCTTAAGATGTTGATGCTTCCCTGACTAATGGTGTGTAATGCCTCTTTGCTATGGCCTAATTTGTTCGATTAAGGATGTACTTCTTGTACTGCTTCAGTGAGGTATATTGGTTATACACTTGATAGTGAACTTGCAAAAGGAAAAAAAAGGGGGGGTCTGCCATGCTTTCTTATGTGCATTTAGTGGCTTATGTAGCTAATAGTTGTTATTTTCAGTTCGGTGTACTCTGTATATAAATATGACATCCAAATCAACATGTTTGCTACTGATAATGTTTGATGTTTGCTTTTGTTGGACAGTGGGAAGCTGCTCAATGTTCTCCAGATCCCAATGAGTGAGATCACTGATCAAACCGTGGAGAAGCATGCAGAATTCCTTCCTGCACTGAAAGTGCTGGACATCAGTAACTGCCTAAATATCACGTCCAGAGGAATTGAGGCACTCGGCCGGCACTGCAGGTTGCTCGTTCATCTGAAGAGAAACATGCCCCCTCCAGATCCTCCTCAGGGTAACAACACAGCTGCTAGGGCGGTTGAAGAAGAGGCATTGGCAGTCGCAAACACCATGCCGACGCTGGAACAGCTTGAGCTTGCGTATGGCCTGCTCAGTGACCATGCGCTAAATACAATTCTTAACAAGTGTCCGCTGCTGCGCGCCCTGGACATACATGGCTGCTGGAATGTCAGGCTTGGAGGTGACTTAGAGGAGAGGTGTTGCGCGCTCCAGTCATTCAGGGAGCAATGGGAGCCTGTGTACTGCACTGACACAAGCAGTGGAGGTGACTATGATGATGACAATACTGACAGTGATGATTGATGGGGTTCTGTTTAGAGGTTCAAGTGGTTGCAGCTGTGATTATTTGAGGTCTCAGATGATGATTATGAGGTAGTTTGGGTATATATTGCAGTCCGATCCCAGCCGGCGCATCTACCCTTGGTGACAATTATTCGATACTCTACAAGGTTTGCATTGGAGTGCTGCTGCTTATGCAGAGAAGCAAAAGTAAAGCATTATAGTATTGGAGATTAATTAATAATGATGATTGTTGACATGAGACGATTTCTGAATGTGCTCGTATGGCTTTTGTCATAGGAAACACCTATTCAAATGCTTATATTTCACCTGATTGAAATGAGGGAATTTTTTGTGATACTGTCTACTGAATTTCATGTTTTGCTTCCTACTTGGTGCAATGCAGCAATGGTGCATCCTTCGCACCGTGCATAGCATGGTTTCTTGTAACCATTTTTCGGATTAGTCTTGCACGTTTTACTGATTGACTGGGTTCATAGTAACTTATAGGGGTTCCTGCTTGTTCTATTAATAATTTGCATAAACTGGCCGTTCTGGCAGTAACATATTCTGCTGGCTTCTCATTTTTTTCAGTGCTGCTTTGCTTGCTTGTGTAGCAGACAGACAGTGTCTCCTTTTTTTCGTTTGATTATCTTACGGCTTTTCGGATGGGGATGTTGTTGTGAATTCCTGATAAGTGATCTGAAAAGAAAAGGAAATGGCCATCTTATTTATACGTTATATGTGTAAAATTTTCTGGGAAATTATCTTGAGACAAAATAGAACTCGTTGAATATCAAACATATACTGCAGGTGGATTTTTTTTTTTTGAAACTAACTGCTGGTGGAAATCCACGAGCAAACTTGGTTACATGATGAGGAGAGGAGATCACGACAGAGCTCACAAACGTTGCAACAAAAAATTCATGGCTAGCCACTTGTCGCGTTCAGCCATCGCCCAGAATGAAAAGGAAAAGGAAAAAACGAACGAAAATGACCAGCAAGCTGTCGCCGGTCTCTCGATTGGCCGCGTTGATTCGCCTCGTGCTGCTCGCGCACGCACCAACCACCGCAGCACTGCAGCCGCGGCACCACTGGGTGGGCCCCGCCGCCATCCACCAGCAAACGAGAAACCACTCTCGGGCCGTGTTTGTTTTTCAATAGCATAGCATACTACACATTTCTCGAGAAAAGAATCTTCAATGTATGGAATACTAAACGAAATTTATTTGCAAAATTTTTTCACGGATGAGTGTAATTTTTCACGACGAATCTAATAATAGTAATTAATCGATGATTAACTACAGTGATGCTACAGTAACTATCTTCTAATCGTGCTATCAGAGACCTCATTAGGTTCGTCTCGCGAAGTATACAACGCTGTGGAGTTAGTTTTATAAATTATTTTTATTTAGTACCCCTAATTATTGGTCAGAGTTTTTGTGCTGTTTGTGCTAGCGCAAACCAAACAGGGCCTCGATTCCACCGGCGGGAGAGAGGAGACAACCGGGAGAGGGAGAGGAGGCATCTGGCATGGCGGCGGCGGCGTCGCCGACGTGGGTGTTCGGGTACGGCTCGCTGATCTGGAACCCCGGCTTCGCCTACGACGCCCGCGTCGTCGGCTTCGTCAGGGACTACTGCCGCGTCTTCTACCAGGGTAACACCTCCTACCCACCCGCCCGCCGGGGCCGCGCAATCGCCGGCCTCTTCGTGCCCGCCCTCAGTTTTTTTTTCCCCTCCGTTTCCTTTGGCCGCCGGACAGGGAGCACGGACCACAGGGGCACGCCGCAGTTCCCCGGGAGGACCGTCACGCTCGAGCACCAGCCCGGAGCGACTTGCGTACGCTTCTCTTCATCTCTGCCTGCTACTCTGCTACTGTACTTGCCATGAACAACCTGATAGGATGAGCATTCATAGTCCAGGATGCGATAAGATTTGGGAGTACAACCAAATGAATTAGTAAAGTCACAGCTACCTGCAATGGCCGTGTTTGGTTACATGTGATTTTTTTCGCGCACGTTTTTCGAGAAAAGAATCTCGTACGCATGGAGTACTAAATGAAGTCTATTTGCAAAACCTTTTCAGGGATGAGTGTAACTTTTCGAGACGAATCTAATGGCGGTAATTAAGTGATGATTTGATACAGTAATGCTACAGTAACCATCCTCTAATCGCGTGGTCAAAGGCCTCATTAGATTCGTCTCGCGATTTACACGGGGGGTTGTGGAGGTGGTTTTGTAATTAGACTTCGTTTACTCATCTTAATTTTTGGTCAAAGTTGCTACAGTATTTTCATGGTTTTAAACCAAACACGGCCAAAAGCTTTTTCATGCATTCATTTAGGATAGCTTGGCAGTCATGTTCACAGTTCAGGCATTCATTTTGCACTGAATCTCTGTATTTAACATCCGTAGTGGGGAATTGCCTACAAAATAAAGGAGGAGGATAAGCAGACAGCTTTGGAGGTAAAGTTTTTTTTTTTGCAAGTCAGCCAGGTACGTTCTGTTTGCCAATACTGACTACAAACAACTGTTTCATGATGACACTCATTTGTTTCATGATAGTGTTACTTACCGATCGTAATGGAAATCAACAGATTGGTTGATGACCCACCAATCGACCTGTTCTGTTTAGGTCCATGAACTTCAAAAATGTATTTTTAGGTCCACGATCTATTCAAGTGTGTCACTTGAGGTCCAAAACGCCTCTGACCAGTGTTGACTGCCTACGTGGACCGCCACGTCTGATCCAACGTGGCCATTGGCCGCCACGCGTGCCTCACCCCCTGCGCCTCCTTCTCTGTAGTAGCCGCCAGCTCCCCCTTGCATGCAGCGCCGGCGGCTCAGGGCGGAGCCTGCAGCGCCGCCAGCCCCTGCACGCCACGCGCGAGGCCACCCCGTGCGTGCCCCTGCGCGCCGCCGGCCGCGGGGCGCTGGCCGCCCGGCCGCACGTCGTTGCCTGCCGGCGCAACTACCGTCAGGCAGCCGTTCCTCACCCGCCTGGCCGGGGCTCGCGGTGCCCCTGCCTTGCCTGCGCGGGCCCTGCGCGCACGCCACTGGGCCGCCGCCGCCACGCAGTCGCTTGGCCGCCGCTCCTGGTGCCCCTGTCGCCCGTGCTGCCACCCCCGACTCGCCTGCGCACGACCGCCGTCCAGCCTGCACGCCGTCTTCACACCACCGTCAATGCTGCGACCGAGAATTTGAGGACCCCGGCCGCCGCGCCCCTGCAATAGAAGGGGGAGGAGCAGGACCTGCCGTCGTCGTCCCTGGGAGGAGCCCTGTCCGCACCACCTGGAGGTGTTGCCGCCCTCACCACGCCGCCTGCGGGGCCGTGCGCCGCTGTTGGCGCCTTGACTTGCCGCCAGCGAGCGGCGAGGCGGCAAGAGATGTGAGCGGGGGCAGGGATGGCGCGCGCATGGCCCGTGTGGGGGTGCGGCGAGCCTCCCCGGCCGGGCGCAGGACGAGTAGCGGCGGCGAGGAGGCGGCCCGACGGAGGACGGTGGCGGCGGGCAGAGCTTCAGCGCCGGAAGCTCTGCACGACGAGGCCAAGGGCCGGGTGAGGGCTCAAATAGGAGGAGGAGCGGTGGCCGGGGCGCGGCGTGGAGGAGCGAGAGCGGCGTGAAGCGGCACGGGCCTACAGCAGGGGAGCGGCGTGCGCAAGGAGCAGGGGTGGGACGCGCGAAACCAGGCGGCGGCCAGGCGGGCCGGCACCGGACCGGCGCGCGCCGCACGTCGCGTGGGGAGAGAGGAGAGGAGGGGGGAGCTGGGGTTCGCCGGAGGGGAGCTGGGCAGGACGCCGGCGCAGCAGCGAGCAGCTCAGCAGGGCGGCGAGGCACGCGTGGCGACTTGTGGCCACGTTGGATCCGACGTGGCAGTCCACGTAGGCAGTCAACGCTGGTCAGAGGCATTTTGGACCTCAATTGACACACTTGAATAGATCGTGGACCTAAAAATGCATTTTCGAAGTTCATGGACCTAAATAGAACTGGTCAACTAGTTTAAGGAACCCCAGTGCATTTTACTCTTTTCTTTTCTACACAGTCCCTCCAGATATTATGATTTTAAGTCATGAACGAGTATGAAATTGCCTTATATATGAAGTTTGATCTGTTTATCTTGATGGTATTTCATATTTGTAGCAGTAAGTCTCTACATAAACTGATTTTGTGTCGCTTACCTTGCTTCTATTGGCATTTACCTTCAGATTTGAATTGCAGTATCTAGAAGTCAGAGAGAAGCAGTATGATGAGAAGATTCACCTTGATTTGTATACGGTAAGATATTGTAGCTGGAACTATTTCTTTCCAATTTCCGACAATGTTCCACATGTAACTACTCATAAGTATAATAACTTTCAGGATTCATCACCTAAAGTACCAGCGGTAGAACATGTGACAGTGTAAGTGGTCCCGAATTTCGAATAAGCATTTCATACATACCAAAAATTTTCACGGATGTAACTGAATACATGGATAATAGATACTTAGCCACAACGAATAAGGAGAGCAACAAAAACTATCTTGGTCCTGCACCTCTGGAAGAAATGGCCAGGTATGACATCCCATTAGCTTCCACGTTACTAGATTGTGCAACTGAACCTGTTGTTAATTTATAGAATAACTGTGCTTTTCTCTAAGAAAAGTTTTGCTGTGTTTAGGCAAATTTACCTTGCGGAAGGCCCTTCTGGACCTAACAAAGAGTATGTATTCAAACTTGAGGATGCCTTAAACAAACTAGGTAAGTATAACAAGGTTGTACTCTTTTACAGAATTTGTAAGAACAATTTGAGGCATGGGTTTCAGAGTTCAAATATTTGTTGACAGGATTTGTAGACCCACATGTCCAAGAACTGGCGAATGCTGTGCGTGAGTATTCAGATGCCAAGTCCAAGTAAAAAAATCACATTTCCCCTTTCTTTTGAGGGTAGAAGATTTCGGAAGAAAGTCAAAATTTATTCATGCTCAAACATCGCTATATTCTTGTAAGCTGCTAGTTATATGGCTATCTTGTGACTATATTCCTGTGACATCCCGCCCGTCCATGAATGGCGTTTGAAAGCTTACTTTAGAGATTACAGAAGTAACATTGGGTTTTCCCTACACTTTGTTGTTTCTAGGCTGGAGTGAAAACTAAAATTTCTTGCTATCTACTTTCAAGAAGCAATAACAAGGGAAGGCAAAAAAACAAGAATGGACCAAACAAATGATGCGCTATTATTATTATATAAAATGCTAACGGTCTTGTAAATTTTCTAGGTCTGACCAGCGTAGAAAAAAAATGGATTTTGTTAGAAGTTTTTTCCCCAACGATTGTTTTCTCCTTAACGATTGTTTTCTCCTTTTTCGCCTCTGGTTGATGAAAATTGAAAGAAATTACACTGTTTTACGTAGTTCATAAATTTCAGGCAAAGGCTAATACAGATCATCATCTGTATCTCTCCCAATCTGCAATTTTTGGCTAAAATTCTCGGCACGGAGTACAAGATCAAGCGGCATGGATTTGCAGCTGGCCTTGGCGAAGGTGATCTTTCCCCGGCGCTGGTTGTAGAGGACTTGCATCTTCTGCTGCTGGAAGTTGCCCAGGATGGGGCACCCCGCTGGTCTTGCCGACCATCAGGCACATCGTCCGGCCGATAGTGGCTAATAATTGTTATTTAGTGGCTTATGTTGCTAACTAGGTTCTAGTCAGTGCGTTGCTGTAGACCATCATCGTCCGGCATGGATTCGCACTGGCACGAAAAAATTTCACATAAATACACAAAGTATGGATAACAAATGATATTTTTCAAATTCCTTGACATCCACACGCAAACTTTCACGTAATACTTGTCCTTTCTTAATAATTTTATATAGGTTCGTGTGTTGCTATGGGTGGTAAAAAAGTTTCACATCAATAGACAAAGCACCAACAGCAAATGGTGTTTTTCACATTCATTGATATCAACACACAAACTTTCACATAATACTTATCCTTTTTAATTTTATATAACTCACGATGCGTCTTGTTCATGTCATTCTTCTTTCCCTTTTCATCAGATATTGGCTCATGATGCGCATCGTTCATTTCATTTATATATATTCAATGGACATTTTGAGGTCAAGGCCGGGTACTCTTTCCCATTATCTAAAAAAAAATATTCAATGGACATTGTTGTGGATCAGGCTCTCTCCCTCTCTTTAGTTCCTTAGGATCACTTCTAATGGTCGTGGAAACCGCGCGGTCATCGGCAGGATCATCGGCGCCGCTGACGTGCACACCGTGGGCACGTCCCGCACTTGCTGACGCACAGCTGGTTCGTGTCCGGCGGGCTTCCCACTGCCAGCTCGGTCTGCTGATCGTCCCCGGCGACGACGGCCCTGCACCTCCTCTTTCCTCCATTGCCGCCTTCGCGGTTTCGCCTAGCTATCTAGCTCGATCGACACTCGACAGAATCACCTAACACTGACGCGCTTGCCGGCGTTGCGTGTGCTCGCTTTTGCAGGTGGATTCCCGCGAGCTCTCGTGGATCAGGCAGTTTATAAGCAGCCCGGCAACCGGAGCCTAGAATTCGTGAATTTCCGGGCAAAGAAAACGGGAATTTCGGGCAAAGAAATCTATAATCGGGAATTTCCGGGCAAAGAAAACGGGAAGATTCCAAGAAAAAAAACGGAATCCGTGAATTTGATCAGGAAATCCCTCCAACCGATTTCGTTTTGGATTTTATCTGGTTTTCCCGGATTTCTTCCTATTTTCGAATTTTTATGTGAAAATGATATTCCGTCGGCACATACGGGATATGGTGTCGGTCGGTACGCTGTTTCTATCCCTAAGAAAAAATGCCAGTACCTTCCCCGAACTACCCCTCGCTCTCTCCTCACCTTGGAGTAGAGCTCTTCTCTTCTTGTTGTTGTGTGTTATATGGGAAGCTCTCCTCGTCCTTTTATCCTTTTATATATAGTCCTCTAACGTCAACATCAGTTCAAGGCAGAATTATACATGAAAACATTGTGAACCGCCTTGGGGAGAGTGCGAGAGATCTTCCCGCCAAAATTGAGCAAGTCGGGATGCCGTCCAGGGTCAGGCGAACCCTAGGGGTTGGCCGACCCCTGGATGCCGCCTCTCACACGTCGCCTTTCGGCCGGGGGCACCGCCAGGTTGGTCCCCAAGTGTGTACATGGTGGTTCGGGATAAATTTAGGTGGTTTTCTCTTGTTTGTGGGCTTGTGAATTTGTGTGCCAGCCTCCGATTGGTCGGAGGTGTGTTTCTTGGCCTCTTGGGTTCAATTACTTCAGGACGTGGGCTCTCCAATTCTCATACTCGCATGGAATGTTCTGAAATGTATTCTCCCCTTTGATTGAACACGATTTTTTTCCGTATGCAAACATGATCTCTTATAAATAGTGATTCACCAAAACTCATGAAAATAATTAAAAATAAACTTCTACACCTAATTTGGTGTTGTTATTTCACTATCCTTTGCAGGAGTTGATGGTCGGATTTCCTTCAACAAATGTGGCGGGTGTAGTCGTGCAGATGGTATGGGAGCGAGCCTACGATGTCATAATGGTCCGGCTGAACAAGGGTGCGCCCGCTGCCTGCTAGTGCTAGACCATCGGCCCGTAGGCGGCGCTGCTATCCTGTTTGCCAGACGATGCGTCTGAATGCATATGCGCGTCACGGCAGTCTGGCGCATTCAACACTCCGAGGGGCCAGTACTTCACACCCCCTCACACTAATAGAAAACGGACCAAAGATCCAGACCAAAGGTATCAGCTGCTGTTGCAGCCGGTACCGTTGGTACCAATGGTATCGGCTGCAACAACAGTTGATATCTTTGGCCTTGAACCGACCCCGTGGAGGACAATTGGCACCGGATGGAGGTACAAACCGATTCTAATGCGGCAGTATAGGAACCGGTTTATACCACCACCCGGTGCCAAATGCAGACGCCGATATAGGCACCAGTTGGTGGGATCAACCGGTGCCTATTGTGCTGCAAACGGCATCGGATCCTACCACAACCCGGTGCCGGTTGACGCTCGGGCCAAAGGCACCCGTTTGTGTCTTGACCCAGTGCTATTGAATAACATTTAGCACCGGGTCATAGGTACCAACTGGTGCTTTTTGTCCACGCCTATAAATACCCCAATCTCTTCCCCCTCCAAGCTGTCGTGAACTCACTGTTCATGACAGCTGAGTGAGGGGAGGGGAAGAGAATTTTTGTTTTTTTCTTCAAAAAAGATTAGTTATTTTTCTCCATAACTTAGCAATTGGTTTTTAAAAGCAGTTATCATTTAATTTAGTTTGTATATATGATAATTATTTTTAGTTGTAGCATTTTATTGTAGTTATATGCGTTATCCATTTATTTGATATGTGAATACTATCAAATTATTGTATTTATATGTTTTATCAATTTATTTGATAAGTGAATAGTATCTATTTATTATAGTTATATGCATTATCAATTATATATTTGAATTCAAATTTTGTATGGAAATATTATCAATTACATATGCAAGGGTGCTTTATTTAGTTCCCTTCAAAATTTCAAAACTTTACAAGATTCCACATTCGAGATGCATGCTGCGCCAATTCGAGACCCGCAGCTCAGCTAGGCCAGAAGGCCACATGCGTCGTTTCTTGTACAAAAATATAAAGTTCCATATAGAGAAACAAAGTTTTTACACAGTCATGCAGTCAGAAGGCCATATGCATCGTTATAATTTTGTAGTTCAATTTTATTAATAGCGTATTCAATATTAGTTATAAATTGGTAGTATGAATGAACTATTTGTACACTACAATGATGTATATAAATATATTGTGGACCCAGATGAGTCGGCAATGGATGTACATGGCCGACCGGCGTTCAAAGAAGTTCATTGATGGCGTGCATGAATTCATAGAAGCGGTCGAGAAACACAAGTATGGCGGTTTCGTTCGTTGTCCATGCAAATTCTGTAAGAATGAGAAGGATTACTCATCATCAAGAACCATCCACAGTCACTTGTTCAATAGTGGTTTCATGCCGAACTACTATGTTTGGACCAAGCATGGCGAAAGAGGAATTATGCTGGATAATAATGTAGAAGAAGAGGACATGATTCCTGACTTTGCAGCCAATTATAATGCCTTTTTCAATGACACTGCAATGGGTGAGCCTGAAGAAGATACTGAAGGATACGTTGTAGAAGATGATCTTGGTCAGATGCTGCGCGAAGCTGAGGAAGGTTGCGAAACAGAAAAGGAATCGAGAGATCTGTAGCGTATGTTGGAGGATTACAGAACATTATTGTACTCTGATTGCAAACAAGACCAAAACAAGTTGGGTACGACATTGGAATTGTTGAAATGGAAGGCATCAAATGGTTTGTCTGACAAGAGATTCGAGGAGTTGCTGAAACTTATAAAAAACTTACTCCCTGAGGGTAACACCTTGCCGGCGACAACATACGAGGCAAAAAAAGTTGTTTGTCCTTTAGGATTAGAGGCACAGAAGATACATGCTTGTCCTAATGACTGCATCCTATATCGAGGTGAGTATGAAAATTTGGATTCATGCCCTGTATGCAACGCATGCCGGTATAAGATCCCTCAAGATGATCCAGGCGACGTTGAGGGGATGCGTGTCAAGAAGAGGGTGCCTGCCAAGGTGATGTGGTATTTCCCTCTAATACCACGTCTGAAACGTTTGTTCATGAACAAAACGAATGCTAAATTGATGCGATGGCACAAAGAAGAACGTAAGCAAGACAATATATTGAGACACCCCGCTGATGGATCGCAGTGGAGAAAAGTGGACAGAACATTCCCAACATTTGCAAATGATGCGAGAAATATAAGGTTCGACTTAAGTACGGATGGCATGAATCCTTTCGGTTAGCAGAGCAGTGGCCATAGTACCTGGCCTGTGACACTCTGTATATACAACCTTCCTCCATGGTTGTGTATGAAGCGAAAATTCATTATGATGCCGGTGCTTATCCCCGGCCCGAAACAACCCGGTAACGATATAGATGTGTATCTGAAACCACTAATTGAGGATCTTCTATTGTTGTGGAAAGAGGAGGGTGTTCATATGTGGGATGCGCACGCAGAGGATCATTTTAACCTTCGTGCATTACTTTTCGTAACCACCAACAATTGGCCAGCACTAAGTAACCTCTCCGGACAATCCAATAAGGGTTATAGGGCATGCACCCATTGTTTAGAAGAAACCGACAGCACGTACCTCAAGCACTATAGGAAGATCGTGTATATGGGTCATCGCCGATTTCTTCCGATCAAGCACCCATTAAGGAGGAGGCATGCTCAATACGATGGAAAGGCAGATCATCGTACCAAGCCTAGACACCGTTGTGGGAAAATAGTGTTTGAAATAGTCAAAGATATAAAAGTAGTATTCGGAAAAGGACCCGGCAGCAGATCAGTGCAGAGTGATGACGGACGTGCACCTATGTGGAAGAAAAAGAGTATTTTTTGGAGTTACCTTATTGGGAAGTCTTAGACGTCCGCCACGCAATTGATGTGATGCACCTAACAAAAAATCTTTGTGTGAACCTTCTAGGCTTCCTTGGTGTCTACGGTAAGCCAAATGATACATTGGAAGCGCGGCAAGATCTTCAACGTATGAAACAACGGGTCGTCCTACATCCAGAAAAAAGGATAAAGGACGTCATTATCTAGGTCCTGCGTGCTACACTCTTAATAAGGAAGAGAAGCAAAGTATGTTCGACTATTTGAACAGTATCGAGGTCCCATCAGGCTACTCTTCAAATATAAAGAGGCTACTGAACTTGAAAGAGAAGAAATTCGCACACGTAAAGTCCCATGACTGTCACGTGTTGATGACGCAATTGATTCCAGTTGCACTTAGAGGTATTCTACCAGCTAATGTTCGAGCAACAATTATAAAGCTATGCGCCTTTCTCAACACAATTTCTCAGAAGGCAATCGATCCATCGAGTTTAAGAGGGCTACAAGAGGATGTTGTCCAAAGTTTAGTCAGTCTTGAAATGATATTTCCTCCATCATTCTTCAATATTATGACGCATCTTCTAGTTCACCTGGTCAAAGATATTGGTATTCTTGGTCCTGTTTTCCTTCATAATATGTTCCCTTCTGAACGATACTTTGCAGTCCTAAAGAAATACGTTCGTAATCGGGCTCGTCCAGAAGGAAGCATTGCGAAGGGTTACGTCACATAGGAGGTCATTGAGTTTTGTGTTGACTATGTGGAAGAACTCTGCCCAATTGGGATTCCGGTATCACGTCATGAGGGGCGGCTGATTGGAAAGGGCACACTTGGAAGAAAATTAGTAAATTCCACAATTCATGCCACGTTGAGCAAAGCACATCTCACAGTTTTGCAACAATCAGTCTTGGTGGCTCCATACATGGAGGAGCACATGCACATTGTGCGAAGCATATACTCTTTGAAGTTAGACATGGATTACAAAACATCATAACGATACATTCGCCACCTGGTTGCAGAAGGAAGTCATGGCCAACGATCAAATTCATGAGCAGCTAGCTTGGCTGGCCAGGGGTCCGGCAAATTCAATCCTGATGTACCAAGGATATGAAATTAATGGTTACACATTTTATACAAGAGCCCAAGATAACAAGAGCACCAACCAAGGTGCCATATTGTTCTGGCAGGAAAAAGAAAAATTGTGGGAGTCGATGATGTCACAGATGAAGAAGAATACAATAAGGTTGAAGATATGACTCCGTTCGCAGTGGAAGTTGACACAAGTATTCTTTTAGCCGAAGAGGAGGCTCCGTACGGACGTCATGATCATAATGAAGGGACGATTGTAAAGCGAACCATCGTTAATACTCCCTTAGTTGAATGATTATGTCTTGTAATATTTTCTATGAACATTATCAGATTTCTTATGCAATGAATTGATTTATTGGCAATTAAATGATTTATTATGTAATTATTTGATTTATTATGATTTATTATGCAATTAAAATGCTTAGTTATGCACCTAAATGATTTATCATGTAGTAATTAGAATTATTGTGCATTTAAATGATTTATTATGCAATTATCATAATTAGTTATGCACCTAAATGATTTATTATGTAGTAATTAAAATTATTGTGCATTAAAAAGATTTATTATTAAATTAACTAATTTATTAGACAATTAAATGATTTATTAAGCTATTAAATGATTTATTGTGCTATTAATGTAATTATTTGCTTTGAACATTATCATATTTATTGGGCAATTAACTGATTTACTAGATATTTATCAGATTTATTATTTAATTAACTAATTTAGTAGACGATTAAATGATTTATTAGGCTATTAATGTAATTATTAGGTAATTAACTTATTTACTAGGCATTATATGATTTATTAGGTACGATAATTTTTTCGAATATCATGAAGCAATATTTGATTTATTGGGCAATTAACAGATTTATTAGACAACTAACAGATTTATTAGAGAAATAGAAAAGGGAAAAGAAAAGAAACAGAAAAGTCTTAGGTACCGGTTCGAAATATAAACCGGTACCTAAGGCTGCCTAGTCCCAAAAAAGGGTTGAGAAGTTTCGAACCGTGGCCGCGGCGAACAAAATTTCTAGAGTTACCATTGCGCTATCGAGTAATTTCAGTTAGATCGTCGCCAACAACCGAGAAAAGCAAATGTCGTGGAAGCCTTAGGCACCGGTTTTCGTTCCCCACCCGGTGCCAAAGGGGAATTTCAGTTCCCGCCCGTTGGGCACCTAAGTCACCGGGTGGGAGGTCACCCGGTACCTAAGGCTGACTTAGGTACCGGGTGACTTTATCACCCGGTGCCAAAGGCTTTCACCATATAAGCACCGGCCCTCTCCATCTTCCTCCACTCGTTGCTGCCCTCCGCCGCCTCGACCTCCGCCGCCGCCGCGCCGCCGCCCCACGTCAACGCTCCTCGCTCTGCAGATCTGCGCCACCGAGCACCGCTCCCGTGCGCCGCCGCCGTCGACGCTCCTCGCTCTGCAGCTCTGCGCCTCCGCCACCGAGCACCGCTCCCGTGCGCCGCCGCCGTCGATCCGCCGCCCCGCCGTGCCTCTTCGCCGCCCGTTCGTCACCGGAGCTAGGTGAGGTGGTGAGGAAGCCCCATACCCCCATTCCCCTCTCTCTATCGCTCTATCACGCCGGCGATTCCTCGCCGAAGCCGCGGCTCCGCCCCCTCGCTGCCGAGCGGCGACCTCCGGCCACCGCCGCACCTCCTGGACCCCCTAGCCACATTCCCCGTCGCCCACTCTCCCTCCCCGGCCTAACCCTGCCACGAACCGAGCCCCGGAGCACCGTTTCAGTGTACTCCGGCGGTCCGCCGCCGCCTCTGCTCGCCGCCGGCGCAAAGCACCGCCAGCCCGAGCCGCCGGCTCCGTCTAGCGCCAAGCCGCGCCGTCGCCAGAGCCGCTAGCCAAGCCGCCGTCCACCTGAGCTGTTGCCCGAGCAGAGCCGAGCCGCAGCTGAGCCGGCAGTCGCGTCTCAAGCCGCCCCCACCCTTTTTCAGCCATTAGATCGAGCTCCAACGGATCGGATCTGTTAGATCCGAGCCGAACCAGAGCCGCCCCAGCGCTTTTGCTAAAAAGACCCTGAGTTTCTTCAAAATTAACCCGCAGTCCTTCCTAGTTCAAAAGAAATTCCAGAGAGGCCCTTTCTAGATTTTTCTTGCAAATAAACCCCTAGAATCTTGTTTTAGCCATATCTTTCACATTTTGACTCCGATTTTAGCGATTCTTGCGCTCACGCGATCCTTGCATCGTGATCTACATCTTTTCAACTTTTCTAGTACTGTTTTTACTGTTTTTGTACTGTTTCTTATTTGTATTATTTTTTCCTCTTGTGTGATCGTGTAGACGACATGCCGTTCGAGTGTGATCTTTCGAGGTGAGACAATTTTTTTCTAAACCCATTAATGGACTTTCTATTTTTAGTCTTATGTATAGTGTACAATGTTTTCTTTATATATAGTGTATAATTTAGTAATAGAATTTAGTTATTAGAGAGACTTTATTTAATCATGTATTTAAATAGAGAGTTAATAATGCTTGTATTTATGTATTTATCATGTATTTCTGTAACTCATGTATTTATCATGTAACTCGTGTATTTATGTAACTCATGCATGTATTTATGTATTATGAATTCTTTATTCTTAATTATGAAATCAAACACGACGCTCTCTCCTTCTTAATGACTTCTTAACGGCGATCGGTCTCTCGCTAACTCTCGTTGTCTTCTTGTCCCCGACGCTCTCTCACTGTCTCCCCACTGACGCTCTCTCGCTGTCTCCTCACCGATGTTCGGTCTCTCGCTCACACACACACACACACACTCACTCACACACACTCACACAGACTCACACACACACTAACTCTTTCTCTCTTTCTCTGTCCCACTAACACACAAACACACACACACACACTCTCTCTCTCTCTTTCAAACACGCATATTCGTTCAAAGAATTGAATTCTCCTACTTCAGTTAAGGATGGACACATACTCTAACATATTTTTACGGTTTCAGTTAAGAATGGATCCCCTTCGGTGATGATGAGGTCGCCAAGCAATACATGTTGGACGCAATAAACGAAGATACGAGGGCCAACACCACCCAGCCAATCGCTGAAGAAGATGCTCGGACAGCTGATTCGTTCCTGAATATGTCTGGAGATACCGATGAAGAAGATGATGACTTTGTGCCGCCGCCCAATCAACAGCAGCATGTTCCAGTACGAATCTTAAAACTATATGCATGGTGACTTCAGTAGATTAGTTTTGCGATTAACATATCTTTTCTGTAATTTAGTCGACCTCCGCATCGATTTCGTTGAGCCAGTCAAAAGGGAGACGCCGGCCAACCAAGAAAATGGAGGGAAGACAGGTCGTCACAGAAGCGGACGCAGAGGGTTGTCCATGTGCTCCAGAGGCTGCTAGTACAAAATTTGTCAACCAATGTGGGGTTATTGTTCAGGCAAGAATTCTGATCACCACAAGACTATGGAAAATGAGCAAACCCGAAGAACAGCAACACGCCGTGCCTGCACATCAGAAGGAAATGCTATGGGCAGAACTCAAGGATATGTTCACTCTTCCTGAAGGAGTTGAACAAGAACTTGTGAAGAAATGTGCCTTGAAAAAGATGGCCCTTGCCTTTGCAACTTTCAAGAAGAAGTTGTACATCAATTACATCAAGAAGGATAAGGAGCCGGACTGGGACGATCTTCCTCAGGTTAAACCATACTGGGAGGAGTTCAAACAATACAAACTATCAGAGGAAGCCCAAGAAAAATCCAAACAGGCTAAGGTGAATGCGGCAAATAAGAAGTACAGCCACCACCTTGGGGCTACCGGGTACAAGAAATCAGTAAAAAATGGCAGAAGATGGAGCAGGACCTTATGGATAGAGGCATCAGACCGACAACTTGGGATTGGCCGGATAGATCCAAGTGGTGGTTATTTGCTAATGGCATAACACTAAACCAGTTGGATGGAAGTTTGGTCGTGCCCGAGCATATGCAAGAAGTGTCCCGCGATCTAGTCGCTGCAATAGATGAGACCCAACAAGGAACATTCCAGCCTCAAAGGGAGAATGATGAGCTGACAAGGGCATTAAAGAATCCGGAACACCCTGGACGAGCCCGCGGCATCGGCGTGGTCCCATGGAAAGTTGCTTGGGCCGGAGATTCCTCTTACAAGACTCACCGAAAGAGCAAAGCCGAACGGGAAGAGAAACTTCGTGCCATGCAAAAAGAGATGACCAGGAAGGTTGCGTCCTTGGAATCTCAGATGGACGCCAGGGTCAATAAGGCAATGCAGCTAGCTCTGAGCCAAAGGGGCACTGCTGGGTCGCACCCGGATGTTGTGATAAGCCCGGTCTCTCAGCGACGCAGCAGCTGTGCATCCACAGTGGCGCCCGACGTACAAGCGGAACATCAACCCTAGATTGGGCCAACGGCGGTAGATGACCATAGGTATCCAGTGGACGATGTCACCATGCCGACACCGTGCGAGCTTCAAGTGCGAGCAAGAAATATATCCATTCATGTCGCATACGGGCCAGCCCTGCCCCTGAATCCTTCTACTACAATTCATGGAAGGCCGATACCCCCTGCTCGATATATAAAAGAACAATTGAAGCCTAAAGTCCCCCCGCCGAGGGAAAAGGTACCTCTAGAACTAGGAAAAAAGCTTCTCGCAAACCTAGACAACCCACCAAAACCGAAAAGCTTATCCTCGGACTATGATCGTACTCTGACAAAAGCACACAAATTGAGAAATCTGAAGAAAAAATATGGCAAGACCATTCCTCAGCTTGGCACACAACAAAAAGGACTCAAGCCCCTCCGAGTGCCAGGGTTGCCACTCCTACACCCGACGGACGTACAACTCCAGGCGGACCTACAGGCCGCGATATTTCTTTCTGAAACTGGATTAATGCTAGAGGAGGCAACGGGGCAAGTGGAGGCGGAAATCCCTATCGCTCCCGTTCTTACTCCATTCCAGCATGGAAAATCTTTTGTCACTGAGGAAGAGGAGAAAAGTCTAGGCACGCAGATGTTCAATTTGCATAGATGGTACCTGCGAATGTCGAATGACGAAGGGAAAATGTTTGGAGTCAAGTATCGTGACCATGATTTCTTCCGCGGGGAGGACGACTTCTGGGTGTACTTCGAAAATTTATATCACATTTACCATCGACAAACCCTCGACGTCTCTATCATCACTATTTGGGTTTTGTAAGTATCACTTACCTCTACATTAATACTTTGTTAACAAGAACATAATTATATGTGTACATTATAAAATTTCTATTGTATCATTTAGCATGAGATCCAAAGAAGACGAAAACATGGATGGCACTATCAGATCGGCTTCATGTCTCATTTGCTAGTCAACCAGAAAGTGCTCAACGAAAATTACAAGGAAACGTGTCAAAACATGTACGATTCGTTGACAAGGTAAAATTACAAATCCTATATACTCATACCATACAACTTTGGGTAAGCCTTGGTCGACTCAATCCTCTGTTATATTAATAAATAAATACTAAGTCGTCTAATGCATGTATGTATATATCCTATCTATATCTGCAGTTATCATTGGATTTTATTCATACTTTCCGTAGAGACCGGCAATCTTATAGTCTTTGACTCAATGAGAAATCCAAAGTCCGCAATCCAACATATCCTAGACCCCTTGAATAGGTAAGTTCAGTTTGCACAATTAAATCTTTTTTCTGTTAATAACAATTCCTGAATATCAAACTTAACTTTGAGCGCAGGGTTTGGAAAAAAATTTGTGAAAAATAACAAAGGACGTGGTCAATGGAGGCCCGAACTGAACGTTAACATGGATTATCCGGTAGGTTGATTCATAAAGATTTGTCTAGTTAAGTATATAATCCCAAATTGTTCTAAATTGAGTAATTTATTTGTTTCTCCTTAAGTGTGCGAGACAACAACAAGGAACTTATTGGTGCGGGTACTACGTATGCGACTACTTGCACATCATGACTCCATGAGGGAAGGCTACTGATGAAGACACGAGAGTATGTCCAAACCGCTCATTAGTACATTTTTATAATTGTGCTAACGCACATGATGTTAATCCTTTTTTCCTAAATGATAGATGTCTTAAATGGGGGATAAATGTTACTCTACTGATCGGATCAACGCCGTGTGCGAGCAGCTCGCCGGATTCATTTTGAACGAGATCTTGGATCCTAGATGCGAGTTCTACCACGACGGTCACATCCATAGAGGACTTCCATCGACCTCCTGAGGGGACCAGTAGTTGGACTGCAAACATGACTTGCACATTTGTAAATATTTTTAAACATTATGACTTAATGTTTGTAAATTTGTAAATATATTAGTTCATCTAATTAACTTAATTATATGCTCGCATTTCACTTTTAGTTAGTTTCAAATATTCTCTGAAAACGAACACGAACGACCAATAAACGTATAGTACTGTAGAGCTTGAGTGCGTTTAGCAATTATAAAAGAATAAACAGTAATAAATATAACAAACAAAACTGGATTTGGAAAAAAAGGGAAAAGGTCATTGGTACCGGTTGGAAATACTAACCGGTACCTAAGGGGCTGCCACCTTGCGTTAGCGTGACAGCCTCTTTGGTACCGGTTGGTCTTTCCAACCGGACCAATCTGTACCAATGGAAGCCTAAGGCACCGGTTGAAAAACCCGACGTATTAAGGCGAGGCCATTGGTCTCGGTTTGCGGAAACCGGTGCTAAAATCTTTTCCAATCGGTTCCATAGCCTGTTTTCCAGTAGTGTAAGGCGCTCCCCAGTGTGTGGGCTAAGTGGTGCCCAAAATAGAGAGAAGGAATAGGCACTACTCCCACCACTGCAGCCATCGATGCTTGTGCTAGAAAAATTAGGAGCGGTGCAAGTAGATTCACCGATGCTATCTCTTAAATAATTATTATTTCTTTAATTCGCATAGCGTGGGAAAGAGCATCAAACGGCAAGACTCATTGGCAGTTACATGAGTCCTACTAGTGATGCTTGTATCGCTGCCCACCGCAAATCTTAAGGAGCGATGCTCACTTTTGGCTGTGGGATCTGATTTTTTTTACAGGCTTCACTCCACACTGTAGAGGACCTAGGGTCAGACTAGGCCGTTGGGCAGCACAAGTTGCCAGGCTCGACAGGGATGGAGATATTGCCACGTTTCCAGCTTAGCTAAATTCTGGTCAGCTGATTCCAGCCCCCCCCCCCCCCCCCTCTATCTCTCTATACAATGTGTATAGTATATTATAGTGTGAGATAAAGGGTTGAATGCGAGAGGCTACCGTCACCAAGATTCTTCGAAGCAGTCTCCTATCTTAAATTTAGAGGATTAAATAAAAAAAATACACTTGGATAGACTCTCTACTAGGCCCTCTATTTCGAAGAGACCTCCAAATCCCTCGACAGTATTTAGGATTAGGAAACCCTCTATTATAGGTGGAAAAAGTCCATTTTCACCCTCAAACTATCGCAAAAGTATGATTTTCAACCTTTAACTACGAAACCAGACAACATAGACCATCAAACTGTCAAAACCGGACAAATTTGGCCCTTAGGGTGGTTTTGAAGGTGGTTTAGCATTTTCTAAAAAAATTAAATAAATCTAATTAGATCAAAAAAATGAAAACTAATTCACTTTAAATCAGAAAAATATGAAACTAGTACCAAAATTTTTCTAAAAATGTAACCTATCTATTATTGCTCCATTTGAATCTTAGTTATTAAAAATAATAGGCATAACTATAAGTAACCAAATATTATGAATATAAAAAAATTAGATATGAATAGCTCGCAAGTCATGTGACAATAGATATGTTACATTTTTAGAAAACTTTTGATACCCAATTCATAATTTTTTGACTTAAAAAGAATTACTTATAAATTTTTTAATGTAAAATTGAATATTTTTAATTCTCACAGAATGAAAAAAACACCTTCAAAACCACCCAGGGGCCGAATTTGCACGGTTTTGACAGTTGGATGGCCTATATTGTCTGCTCTCGCAGTTGAAGGTTGAAAATCGGACTTTTGCGATAGTTTGAGGGTGTAAAGCGGAATTTTTCCTAAAATTGAGGGTTATTGCTGCAGTTGAAAAAAATAAATGCATCTGAAAAATAGATGCAGTCCTATTTAGCATTTAAAGAGTTTGATTTAGAGACTATTGCTTGTGTTGCTCATACTTAGAGCCTCTATTTTGAAAATCTCTTCCCACAGCTCTATAGGTTCTCCCCACTGCCTCTGCTTCGCGCTTGACGTGCGCTGAGAAAAAAAAAACTTGTGACTTTTCTGGCCCGCCCGTCACTCTCCTCTTGGCGGCATGCCGCACGCGTTTTGGCGGGCATTTTACCCGCTCCGACTTCATTTTGTACAAATTAGAAAGACAGAGGCAATATGGTACAAAGCTGTTTTTGCAAACTGACACAAAATAATTGAATGCTGAGTGATAAAATAAATTGAAAGCTGTTTCACTTTTTACAATGTCTTTTTGTTTCATCATTGAAACCGTCTTGGAAGAAGACTTCTATATTTTTAACACAAGTGCCCAACCCTTAGGGGAGCAGCATGCATGGGCGCTGCTCTCTATACCGAACAAGTAGAAAGTAAATAGTGCGAGCTTCTTCTCAACTCAGTCCAAGCCCCCCCCCCCCCCCCCGGCACCCGCGCCGCCGCCCACCGCCCCTCCGAGGGCCGCCTCCGGTGACCGCCGCCGTCGGCAACCGTCCGGGCGGCAGCGGCGGCCGGTGGCCGAGCCGAAGTCGGCTCCGCCCACGCCCCCACATCTCTCCTCTTCCTCTTCCTCTCCCACCTCCCTCCTCCCGCTCTGCAACTCACCGCGCTGCCTCGCCGCCGGCGGTCGCCGGGGCCAAATCCGGGCACCCCTTGACCGAATCTCCATCGCCGCCGCCGGTTCGGGTGAGGGGTGCGCGGCGCGGCGCCGACCTCCCGCTCTGCAGCCTCGCCACCGCTGGTCACCGGGGCCGGATCTGGCCTCCTCCTCGCCGGATCCGGCCCCCCTTGGCCGGATCTCCGTCGTCGCCTCCGGATCGGGTGGGGGCCGTGCTACTGCCCCTGGGCCCTCGCCGTGCCACCGCCGCCAGTTCGGGTGGGGGGCACGTGGCGCGCCGCCGCCCCTGGGCCCTTGCCGCACTGCCACCGCTGTGGCCTTTGGCCGCGCCGCCCCTGGGCCGCGCCGCCGCCGCTGCCGCAACCGCTTGGCCGTGGCCCTTCGCCGTGCAGTCGCCGCTTCGGGTGTACAGGGGCCGTGGGCCCTTGGCCGTGCCGCCGCCGGTGACCAGGTATTCCTGGCTGTGTCACCGCCGCATTTGGGAAGGAGAAAGCCTTGGTCCGCTCGCAGGCCGGTGACGGCGACGCCCGTGGGCGTCGCTTACCTTGTTGAAGGCGTCCCCCTATGCGCCGTGGCCGCCGCTTCGGCCCCCGCTG
Source organism: Panicum virgatum (assembly GCF_016808335.1). Lineage (NCBI taxonomy): Eukaryota > Viridiplantae > Streptophyta > Magnoliopsida > Poales > Poaceae > Panicum > Panicum virgatum. Next base: position 34,190,715 of record NC_053142.1, on the reverse strand, counting down.
GCCGTCCTGGTTGCGTTGGGCTCCCCTGCGCGACGGCGTCTACTGCCATTGGCACTTGGTTGGGATTGGAGTGAAGGCGAAAAGCCTTGGCTCATTTGCGGGCCGGTGACGGCGACGCCCGAGGGCGTCACTTGCCTTGTTGAAGGCGTCACTCTTTCCCCTATGCCCTCCCGAGCTTTCCAGGTGAAAACCTAGACCATGTTGGTCGAACGACGACGGTGCCTTTTGCATCGCTTCCTCCCTGGAGGCATTGTCTTGGATGCTCTTGCCGGTGGAGGTCGTTGGCTCTTCTCGGGGTGGATCCACTTCTGCGCCTGCCTTCGCTTAGTTTACTCTGCATCTTCCAGGTCGTGTTGGTCGTCTGTTAGCGGATGCTTTGCCGTTGTGCTGCTCTGGCGGATGCTTTGCCGCCTTGTCGTTGGCTTGAGTTCTCTTCGGACGGATGCTTTGCCGTCATTGTTGGTCGGCCGGGTGGATGCATTGCCACCTTGATTGTGTTGCTGATCTTCGCACCTTTGACGGTGTAGTTTCTTTTAGCAGGTCCAGTTGTTGGTTGGCGTTAGGTTGGCCTTGGTTTGGGTTGTAGGGTTGGAGGTGTTCTCCCCCGTCTTGCTTCTGCTGCTGGTTGTTTGTTGTGGTCTTTAGGTGTTGTTTGTGTTTTTTCAGTTTTTTCTCTTTTTTTAGTCATTTATGATCTTATGTTGGTCAAGCTCAGTTTGGCCGCATCAAGAATTATCTGTAAACTGTTTTCTTCTTAATGAAATATGTGCTCAGGCACGGTCGCGGAAAAAAAAAGAAAGTAAGACTTTACAGTAGTTCTAGTTTAGAATCCATGTTTGCCACATCTATGTTTAGAAAGCAATAATGTTGCTGGTCTCTTGGACCCACTCATTACAGAATCAGAAGAGTTATCAGGCTAGTCCCAAAGGCAAGGTCGACCAAGTCACCTTCACTATGATTAAAGCAAGATCAGTCTTTATTTCCCGAGTTTCATGTCCATGGGTTTTCGCCTTGAAGGAACAACATTGGTAGGAACTGGATGGCAAGACACCTATTTTGAACTTCAGGTCTATCAAAGAATTCTTCCGAACAGAAACCAGACCTCTTTAAGCTACATGCCTCCACGATGGCACCATCAAACAGCCAGATTCCTTTATTCAGCCCACTAGTTAAACAACTGAGTGACAAATCAAAACTGCTTTGCACTTCAGATATGAGAACCTCTACAGTCGCCTCAACTGCATGACGAAGACGCAATAATGTTATGTCAACTGCGCCATAATCACCAGGGATGCGCATTGTAGATGGTTTATTCCATTTGCCTGAAGGGCTTATGAATGATGCACCATCGATCAGCTGTAGGTCATCCTTTTCTTCTTGGCCTGTCTTGATCCTCATGTCATATTCGATCAGAGTAAAGCTCAACATTTCTATCCCTCGCTTAGGGTCAGCCATTGAGATGAGAGAACCCTACAAAAATATCATATTTAGTTGCTCATCACATCAAGTAAGAAATATCTAAAGCTAGATGCTTCCCATGTAACAACATTTACTTAAAAATAATATTTTACAGCTGATAACCAAGATCTTCATCATGTATCAAACGAAATGGTTACAAAGTGCATAATGGTCATAGATAAGGAAATTGAGACCTCCCATATTATTTTGATTATGTTTTTTTTCTCGAACGCACATGAGAGGTGCGCATCGTTATATTAAAGAAAAAGTCTGAATTACACCCAACTAAGTCTGATTTTTCACCTTCAACTACAGAACCGAATAACATAGGCCATCCAATTGTTGAAATCGGGCAAATTTGGCTCATGGGGTGGTTTCAAGGTGGTTTTATATTTTTCAAGAATTAAGGAAAGTTCTAATTATTCAATCTAAAAAATCAGAACTAATTTATTTTAAATCAAAAAAATTGGAACTATTACCAAAACTTTTCTAAAAATGTAACCTGTCCTATTTTAATCTTGGTTATTCAAAAATATTAGACATAACTGAAAAATATTGTGGCCCAAGTTTGGCTAGGCGCTAGTCGGATTCTAGGCAGTGACCCACTGCCTAGCGCCTAGGTGGGAGTAATCGCGCCTAGGCGGTCCTAGGCGTTTTTCTAAGCATTTTGCCAATATAGGCAAAACTAATATATATTATGTATATATAGCAAAAAATATTGAATATATAGGACTATAGCAGCTGCACTTTCTGATGACATACTATACATTCAGGCAATATTCATTCAAGCAAAATCAGATGAGCAGGGGGAAATAGATGAGCAGAGAGGGAGAGCAGGGAGGGGAGAGCAGGAGAGGGCTCCCTCGTGCGCATGGGGGAGGAGCCCCTGTGCGCGCCCATGCGCGCGGCGTGGCCGCGCCCACGCATCTTGGCCACGCTCGCCGGCGCCCCTGGCCGCTGGCCCCTGTGTGCGCCTGCTGGGGGAGGAAAGCAGGGGAGGCCTGCAGGGGGAGGAAAGCAGGGAGGGGAGCAGCTGGCGGAGGAGGGGATCTCACCTTGGGGAGTGGGGTGGCCGGCGGGGAGGGGTGCGCTGTCGGGGAGCAGTGCCGGCGGGAAGGAGCGAGGCAGTCGAAGAGCAGGGCCGGCAGGGAGGGGTGCGCCGTTGGGAGCAGGTCCGATAGGAAGCAGGGCCAGCGGGGAGGAGCGAGGCCGGCGGCGCGCGTCGCAGGCAGAGTCGTGGAGGAGGGCGAGTGGGAGCACGAGCGGAACTGCGCTTATTCTTCCCGCGCGGTAGTTTTTCCCGCGCTCGACGCGGGTTTAGCGCGCGCTTCCACTGTGGCCAAAAAAATTGGCAGCGCTGCCGGGCCGCCCGCCTACGCGCCCGCCATGGGCGCCTGCACGCCGCAGAATCGCCGCCAAGGCACCGCCGAGCGCCGCCTAGGCAATGCACCCGCCTAGACTCCGCCCAACCCTCTAGGCTATGCGGCAGGCCATTGACTACCGATTAGGCGTGCCTAGTCGCCGCCTAGCCGAACTTGGATCATGGCAATAAATAAGTTACTCCCTCCGTCCCATGAAGAGTGCAATTCTAAGTTTTTTCAGACAGATTAGTGGTGGCGTGGAAAGACTCTCATGCCCTCAATTGTTTGTCACATATGGTTAGTTTTGGCATGCAATTCAAATCTGACCACTTAATTAGGCAGGTAATTGAGATCAAATCTCTAGAATTGCACTCTTTGTGGGATTTTTTTTAAACTCAAGATTGCACCTTTCATGGGACAGAGGGAGTACATTTTTAGAAAACTTTTGATACATATTTTATAGTTTTTTGATTTAAAATAAATTATATATGAATTTTTAGTTTATAATTAAATATTTTAATTCTCACAAAATGGAAAACCACCTATTTGCCCGGTTTCAACAGTTGGTTGGCCTTTGTTATTCTAGGGTGTAAATCGGACTTTTCTCTTACATTAAGAAGAGAAACTTTCTCTCTCACACACACACACAACAACAACAACAAGACCAAGGCTAGACCAGAAAAAAAAACATCAAGTGTAGGTGGTCGTAGGGGCCAGGCTGAGGAGGAAGGAGACTCCTTTAGCCCCAGCGATAGACCCCACTGTTGCAGTGCCTCCTTGGTGGCCGAGATGATGCTATTCAAGTCAGGATCAGCCCCATCGAAGACACAGCAGTTTCGATGATTCCATAGATTCCATGCTCCCAAAATGACTATAGAATTAACTCATTTTCCGACCTGACCAGACCAGCCACCCTATTACTCAAATTATCCCACCAATCATCGCAAATCAGATCATCCAGTCCCGAGGCAAGTGCTTGCAATCCAAGCCCCTACAGTACATTGAACCACATCTGGCGGGAAAAAAAACACATCCTCAACCTGGCCACAAAGGGGCAAACAGCAGGGTGGGGAAGTCCTTTTCTTGCTAGGCGATTGGCTGTCCAACATTTTTTGTGCGCCACTGTCCACATGAAGAATTTGCACTTGCCAAGTGCCCAACTCTTCCAGACTCTTTCCTACGGCGTGAAGTGGACAGCTCCAGTAAATAAAGCTTCATATGCAGATTTTGTAGAGTACTGGCAAGCAGAAAACTGCCAAATATGAGTGTATCCACATCAGGTTGCAGCTCGACACCTGAAATACTTTCCCACAAGTGAAGATACTCAATCAAGACATTTCTATAAGAGCACCCCTTATGTCAGAGAACCATCTGTTATCATGGAGAGCAGCATGTATTGTCCTTTTCTTTGCTCTGGCAGCCACTGCCTCCAACAAGTGAGGGAAGGCCTGATCCAGTCTTTGTCCAAGCAACCATCTGTCAGTCCGAAAAATGTATTTTCTCTATTTCCACCTTCTGAGGTAATGGAAACAGCTAAGAAAGCTTTTACTTGGAGTGGGGCCTGGACTGGGAGAAAGGCCTATGGTTTGTCGGGTTTAGTTTTCTGGAGCCAAAGCCACCTTAACCTTAGAGCCCAACCTAAAAACTGGAGGTGGGAGATGCCCAAGCCGCCTAAGTTAGGTGGTCTTGCAACTTTAGGCCAAGCTATTAAACAGTGCCCTCCCCTCACATCTTTTGTTCTCTTCCATAGAAAACCCCTTCTAATTTTATCAATTGCCTCCAAAGCCTTGGCATGGAGGTCTAGGGCCAGCAACAGGTAGATTAGCATGGAATTGAGAACAAGTTGGACCAAAATATTTCTGCCAGCTTTTGTGAGCAAATCAGCCTTCCAACCAGATAGCATTTTTCCCAATAATGGGCTAAACTTGAGTTTTGGTCAATTTGGAGGCTGGAGAGGTGGCAGCGTTTGGGTGTCGCAGGAGACGTAGAAATTGTAGAACAGGGCAGAGGATTTGCATCTTCCATCAACTTTGGTGAGCTTCGATTTGGGTTAGCATTTGGAGTTCGGGGTTAGGTTTTGTGGGGTTCAGGTTGAGGAGAGGCAAAGACATCATCAAAATCTTTTCATGGGGGTGGGCTACTATTAAAACTCAAATCCCCTGGATCTCTAACTTTTCCCGGGGTGAGCAATTCATGGGGAAGTCATTTTAATAAAATATTTAGTCCACGAAGGTTTTCCTCCCTAGTTTTAGCCAAATTTTAGATCGAAAAAGGAGTTAGATCCCCCGGCATCCAGGGTGAAATAATTATATGAAAACGTTTTCAGATGAAAGGAAGGGGGTTGTTGCGGTGTACTACTAACCAAGCTCGCCACTCCAGTAGCGGCAAGTGGCATCATCAGAATGTAATCTCCCAGTGTGCAATTTGGCTAAAATTCTCGGCACGGAGTACAAGATCAAATATGCCAGTCCATGTGGAACCTATCTACGGCATGGATTCGCAGCTGGCCTTGGCGAAGGTGATCTTTCCCCGGCGCAGGTTGTAGAGGACCTGCATGTTCTGCTGCTGGAAGTTGCCCAGGATGGACACCCCGCTGGTCTTGCCAACCATCAGGCACATCGTCCGGCCGTCCTCCACGAACAGGCGGTCCCTCTCCAGCTCCAGCCACCGCCCGTCGAAGGACAGCGACACCGTCGGCACGTACACCCGGTCCATCCCCACCCCCTCCGGCAGGATGAAGCAGAGGTCCAGCCCCAGGCGGCGCGACGGCGTGGCGCGGGGCAGCCGGAGCTCCTCCTCCAGGTCGTCCGCCAGCTCGTCGTACAGCGACGTCTCCAGGAACGAGATCGTCGACGCGATGTCCACGATCATCCCGTAAGCGTTCGCGCTGCCGCCGCCGCCGGCGGCGGCTCCTCCTCTTCGAGCCGTGGGCGGCGGCGCCGTGGTTTTGACCATGCGCGGAGTCTGGTCGCCCACGGCGAGGCCGTCGAGGTTGAGGTAGTAGTAGGACGGGTAGCGCGTGCTGGACGACATGGTGATGGTGACCCGGTCCGACACGTTCCGGACGGCGTCCGCGGCCGCGCCGAGCACGAGCTTCCCGGGCGTCCGGGACACGGGCGGCGGCAGGCAGTACATGAACCGTCGCACGGAGAGCTGGGACACGAGCGAGAGCGGCCCGCGGCCGAGGCCGACGAGCCCGGACGCCTGCGCCGGGGGCCCCCCGGCGCTGGAGTCACTGCAGCCGAAGACCACGCCGTGGAACACGTCGCTGCCGACGGCCAGCTTGTCGACGGCCAGGGTGCCCCTGGTCACGCCGTTCCCGCTGTACCTGTACGTGTACTGGCACGCGTCGTCGTCCTCGGAGCGGCACCTGCAGCGCACGCACGCAACAGCCAGATCAGCGGGAGGTGCTTGTCTTCACTTGTCAGTGAGGATGAATGCGGCACGTGCCTGTGCTCATCGAACTGGACGCAGGTGTCGCTGCTGCAGGGGACGACGGCGTAGGAGGAGGAGAGCCTGGGGTTGAAGACGGGGTCAAGCTGGCGGTAGCAGCTGACGCAGGGCTGGCACTGCATCCAGACGAGGTCGGTGGCCGTGTCGATGGCCGCCGAGAAGAAGTGCTGCGGCGTGCCGATGCCGAGCTTGACCAGGTACTCCCCGCCTCCGGCCACCACCGGGGCGGCGGCGGAGGACCTGCGCCCCCCGTCCGCGGCGGTCGCCGCGCCGGCGCCGCCGCCGGGGCGCGGCACGGCGACTCCCGGGCGGTCGAGGCTGCGCTGCACGGCGCGGCGGATGAGGTCGTGGCCCGTGAGGTTGGCGTCCACGCGGGCCAGCTCGAGGCGGACCGGCGCCGGGAGCACCACCGGGATGGCGAGGAAGAGCAGGAGCACCAGCAGCAGCTCCATGTCCATGGCGGGCGAGGGCGAGGCTACGCTGCGCGCGCGTGATCGCGGAGGCTGGTGCTCGTGTGCGGCATGTGTGTCCCGTGCTTGATGGCGAAAGGAGTCGAGTAGATAAGCGGCGGCGGCGGCGGCTTGGCTTGGTTTCCTCGGCCTCGGCCATACAAAGGTGGTGTGGCAAAGGCGAGCTGGTTAGTGTTAGCATCGCACTCGCACCGCGCGGCACGGCATGAGGCATGACATCCTTCCTGTGTTCCTTCTTTTTTTTTCTTTCTTTCTTTCTTTTTTGGTCTGCGACCTGCGGCTGCGTGTGTGCTGCTATTTTTTGTTTTTTTTCAAATAACGATGGTGAGCAGTGATGGGCCTGGGCTGCAACGATAAGATTCTGAGCTAACGGGCCGGAGGTTGAAGGCGCCCTGAGTGGCCCATTTAGCCGAGATGCTGGACTAACTTCAGATGAATGTCCTCGTTTCTACACGTTCTGAATCGCCGACCTCAAAGCAATTGAGAAACTTCAGGTGTTTGAAAACGCCGGGGCGTCGCAAGTCAATTCGAGGTCAGGCAGCTCATGGACCAAATGGGTCTCCGTCTCCGTCCTAAATCTCCCTGCTACTTCCTCAGCAATCCAACCCATTGTTCCAGCAGACAAAAAAAAAATCAGCGTGTCACAAACATGATGATATCTACAGGTCGGCATCGATTCACTGACCGGTAACCACCCCATCGTCAAGCTCAAGCAGCGAAGACCAATCAATCGCCCATCCAATACAACCACACATGTACAGCCGCGCGCTCGCGCGCGTACGGCTGCGAACGAACCCGGCGGCTCACAGCTTGGCGCACTGCACGGGCGCGAACGAGAGCGTGTCGCCGGCGACGTCGTACACGAACTGGAAGTTCTGCTGCTGGAAGTTGCCGATGATGGAGAGGCCCCTCGACGGCATCACCGTCAGGCACAGCGCGCCGGACGCGGCGTCGAGCACCATGTAGTTCTCGGCGGGGAGGTCCAGGTCCGCGCCGCCGTCGAAGTGGAGCACCAGCTTGGGCACCCGCACCTGGTCCACGCCCTTGGCCGGCGCCTGGAAGCACAGGTCCAGCCCGATCTCCGACCCGTCGGCGACCGGCAGGGACATCTGCGCCACGAACGCCTTCCTCAGCGCGCGGTAGCCCGGCGCCTCCAGGTACGTGATGGAGGTGCCGGAGTCGACGATGACGCCGCCCGTGCCGTCGTCCTGGATCGCGAACGCCGAGCTCGGGAGGGCGATGCGGGCGGACCCCACGGTGAGCCCCGTCAGGGTCACGTAGTAGAAGGACGGCTGGCTCGGGTTCTTCACCAGCGGGGTGCTCTGCGCGGGCGCCGTGACCGCGCTCTCGGCGATGCCGGCGGCGGAGCCCAGGAGCAGCGGGCTCTTGCCGCCGGCGTCGTCCAGGGAGGTGAGGCAGTAGGAGAACTTGTCGAGGCCGAGCTGGGAGACGAGCGACAGCGGGCCGCGCCCGAGCCCCACGAGCCCCGCGCCCTGCGCGAAGCCGTCGCCCTCGTTGGTGTCGCCGCAGCCGAACGCCACGCCGGGGAGCTTGGACTTGGCCAGCGTGAAGGTCTCGGTGGCCAGCACCCCGCGCGTCGACGAGGCGTCGCCGTAGGTGTAGGCGTACGCGCACCCGGCCGACGCCGCCGACGACGTGCAGCTGGAGGTGGGCAGGTCGCCGCACAGGTCGCTGGAGCACGGCACGGGGGCGTAGGTGGAGGAAGACGCGGGGTCGAACACCGGCGTGCTCTGGTTGAAGCACTCCACGCACGGCTTGCACTGCGTCCACACCAGGTCGCTGCCTGTGTCCACGATGGCCGCGTACGCCAGCGCCGGCGTGCCGATGGCCAGGTCCAGCAGGAACTCGCCGTTGCCCGCGTGCACCGGCACCTGCAGGTCGCCGCCCCGCGCGACGGCCTTGCTCGACATCGGCACGCCGGTGGCCCGCGCGACGAGCCTCGACATGCGGTGGTGGCTCCGCCGCGCCGCCCGCTGCAGCAGCTGCAGCCGCGAGTAGTTGCCGTGCGCGTCGACGTGCGTCAGCCGCACGCGCAGGCCCTTGGCGGGGTGGGGCGGCGTCGCGGCCAGGGCGCCCGTGGCCGCGGCCACCAGCAGAAGCAACCGTGCTAGCGACTCCATCTTTTCGCTTGGAGCTCGGAAGAGCAAGAGAGAAAGCTAGTGCAGTGTGGGCTCGATCGATTCTTCTGCCATTGGACGGAGGCCGGACTTATACTTGTGTGATCACGAATATTCAAGTGCCATTTGGTAGTTACAGATAGGTTTGCTGCACACGACCATTTTATGCAAATAAATGGCGGCAATAATCCGGCTGTACACAAAGTGTACAATACAAAGCTCGAACAAGAGAACACGTACGACACAGGGAAGTGGAAAGAGAGAGAGGATCGAGGGCGGTCGAGGAGGAGGTGTGAAAGCAGCCGGTGGTGGACAGGAAGCCAGGGCGGCGAAGCAACCGTGAGGGAGACTGAGGTGTGGATTCGGACCTAATCTATCGAGCAGCGAAGCTTCTCCTGGGCTCTTGTCTGGTTTCATTTGTACCACTTGATAGCATTCCTCTCTTTGCTGAGAAGAGAGCGAGTGTGTCGTACCAACGTGGCCTTTTAGGTCCAAATGGTTACGATTTTTTTTTTTGTTGCCGCGTTTCACTTTAGAACGTTCTGTTCTTCGCAGCTGGCTAGAATTTTTGCTTCTCTGCGTGTTCTCTAGAAGCAATACCATTGTTCATGTGTTAAATCCATACGGATGTGGATTTGCGTACCGGTCTTTTGTCTACAAAAGTTGTGCGACCCTTTTTGCGAGGAAAGTAGAGACCGATTTGCATTGTTTGACTCGTTTCAAAAGGGGGAGGGGCTAGGTAACCAACACAGGCTAGGTATGATGCCCAAGTTGGTGAGCGACTGGCCGGTCCAATTGGGGCTTTTGGATTGTTGCTTGGCCCCTGACCATGTTCGTCTACCAGGAGTGGCCTGCCTGCCTCGGTTTGTTTCCCTTGCAAGTAAGCCATGATTGCGATTGCACTTGTTTGTGGTCGATTAGGTGCATTCGTCAATGATCAAATCGATCATACGATGCTCTTGTGATCTTGTCTACCCCGCGTGCGCTCTGTACACCACCGGTCCGTAGCTAACACTCTGTGCGCTCCACATACCCATCATCCAAATTTCAAATCAAATCAAAGTATTTAAACGGAGTCCTGGAATTCTTTTTAAGTTACACGGTACGATTTGTCAATTCAGACACTCATAACGTGCACACACGGCCTCCTACGAACGCACGAGTGCAAATCCCCCATGAATATGTTTAAAGACTGAGTCGACACATCAAGATTGACAAAATCACCAGTCGTACTGTCGACGGAAACATCGTACCATTAAAAGTACGGTACCGTTAAATTCTAAAATATTCACTCCCACAGAGAGTCGGAACTCACGATCCGAGGTGCTACCGAGGCTCTCGTAACTGCCAAGCTACAAGTTACAGGACCTTTTGCAGGTTTGTACTAGTTTGCATGACGATGTTATGTTATGACCCGAACCGTCACGGAAGACTGGGCGAGGCAGCAGCCAAGACTTTGCCACGCGTACAAACCAGCCGTGCATCTTCAAAATCAAATTTTGCAAGGTGAACAAGTGTGGCCAGCGTGTGGGAGCTTCTTGTGACAAGGGGGTGTGTGATTCGGGGACCAACAATTCTGAACGGCTGGTTGTTATTTTTGAGAGTCGTCGATGGGTGTAGGTGAGACAGCAACGTTTTACCTGCAAAGCACTATATATATCAGGGGGATTTCTGCGTGACGACTGGTCCTACGGATCCGTTACGTAGATCAGCGCCGTCCAACTTGCTGGGTCCCCTTTCCTTTGTAGCTGGGGTCGGTCTGGGGGCAGGTGCCCGAGCCCAACCGTCTGCTGTAAGGTTCCGTGTCATCGGAGAATCTTATGACACACTACTGGATAACGAGAATTGTTATTGAGAAGCTCTGGTGGTTTGTGGGGTAGTACCCGAAAGCACTGTGTACGAGCACTCGGTAAGAAGCTGACCAATCACTAGGCACAGAAACAGACATTGAAGTTAACCCATCAGAAGAGAGCTAGCCGAGCTAGCCTTTGCCAAATTTGTTCCACGTGGAAATTTGGCATTAAACCTATTGGTCGCTATAATAAGGACCAAAGGAGACATTCGCCAGACCGGAGCAAAAGAAGCCACGATAGCAGTATGAAACCTCAAAAAGAAAAAACGAGGCAAGAAAAATTCAAGACCGAGATAATTCCTGTGCAACTTTTTCATGTTAAGCTCGACCATTCTTTTTTCCCTTCTTTTTCTGAAAAAAAAGATAAGCGATGAAAAGCAAAAAAAGAAAGACAACCTATTCTTCTTTCAGAGCAACGCAGCCCTGTGTGCCCCCAACACCAGACAAGACTTCCATTTGGTGTATTCCTTCTGGGAAAATGAGGAAGAAAAACCCTAAAACCTCTTTTAAGCGGGGGAAATTATCAGCTCTACCCATGAAACCTCCCCCCACAATGCTGAACAAGCATTGACAAAAACAAAACCCCATTTGCTAAGCTAGACAATCATTCCCTGATCGGTTGACCGAGGTAGTTACCAAAACTCGTCAGGCCATGGCTCAAGTCCACATGTTCTCAGCATGGTGACCACACAGTTTACGTTGCTCCACAGATTCAGATATCAGCCCCTGCACTCCTGAAGCTTCTGCTGCAGCCTCACATTCTGCCTTAGCTACAAAACAAATGTTCGAAACATAGGAAAATTTTAGCACCCATTCCTGAAGTAGCTTCAGAAAAACACACAAGTGCACTGAAGTAATTTCAATCAGCTAGATTATTGAATGTAACAAGTACTTACACAATCAGCAATCTCCTCCTGCTGAAGAGGTTGAACTACTTCGTTCTCATCCCAGCCCATAGATCTCAGGAGGTTCAACTCTTCCTCCCCACCAGCTCCAATAGGCTCAAACTCCTGAGCAGGACAGGGTTTCTCCTCCCCTGCTCCAATGTGTTCGAACTCATGAGCAGGATGGTCTTCCTCCAGCGGCAAATTGGCCTCACTGTCAACAGAGTTGGAAATCATGGAACTACCATTTATATATGCAGGTTTAATGGGCAGAACATCTTCAGCTTTGTCTGGCTGGGGCTTCTTAGAAGCTACATCTTCTGTGTCAGCAGGTACTGGTGAAGAGTTGGCATCCCTGTCGTCAACTTGAATCCCCAGAGATCCCTCATCTAAAACATCATGAGATTCTGAAGTTGGAATGATTTCCTCGTTGTCAGACAAGTGTTGCTGAGATCCCTCACAAGAATTTGCTTCTTCACATGAACTGCTTCCATTTTCAATAAACTTGAAGGACAAATCAAGACAAGAGTTATGCTGGTCATCAATCAGGCTAGATGAAGACTCGATAGCAGTGCTTGAACCATTTACAGACTTGCTCCGCAAAAACTCAAAAAACTTGAGCTTGTCTTTTGCACTTGTTTTTCTGTCACCAAATGAACCTTGCACTTGCAGCGGATGCAAAGAACGACCGTTAGTGCCAACCTTAGGCTTAGGATTGACAACAGACTTCCGCATAGGTTCCATCGAAGAAGATCGACCTAGAACAGGGCTCACAGGATTGCTGGTGCTGTCTTTGGCAGCAGTATTTACAGTACCATTCTGTTCACGGCTAAGGACTTGAAAGCTGCCTGATTGAGATGGCTTTACGAGCTCAGTTTTGACTGGAGTGCGAATAGAGCTGCTAGATGGCTGTAGCGACAGTTGTGGAGCAATCTTGATAGGACCATTAGACTCTCCAGCTCTTGAACCTTTAGGTTTTAATTTATCCAAGGAATTTGATGCCTGTACAGTATTCTGAACGAATTAGTTCAAACAACCATGTCACCAATTCAGCAGATGAGAACATATGTGAAACGAACAGGGAAATGCAATCACAAGAACATTCACCTCAATAAAGTTATCTATTGCATTCGAGTGACTACAGGAAATACATTATGATGACGAAGAAATACAGTAATAAACAGATGGTTTTCGGATAAGCGAAAATACTGACCAACAGAAAATATAATCTCTTGTCACTTGTCAGCTATCAGGTATCATAATTTAGACTTGAGTATTTCAGTTGCCCACTAAATTTTATGCTATGCATGGTAACTAACACTCCACAACCACACACTACTGATAGCACAAAAAATTTGGAAACATGCTGCTGCTATATAGCTCCTTTCACAAGAGTTGGATGGACAATAACGAGTTCACATAAGGAACACTAACCATAATACAAGAGATCCAATGGGGTATAAATGGATCACTATTACTGAAAATAGTAATATTACCATCGAAAGTACAACAGCATTGCTTCAATCATGAGTACCAGCTACCACTGAAAACTAAGTGCTAGGTATGTTTGTTGTATTTATTGCAACAAAGCATATATAATTTCATCATTAATAGAACTTTTTAAATGTTAGCTAATTGGTGTCAACGACAATAATACAGCCACAAAGTCCATATCTAGATGGACTCTGACAAAGCAAATCACAATGTAAGGAAGTTGTGATTAATCAGGAAAACACATGGTACGCAAAGCATATTTCTGGTGCCATGTATACCTATTTTGGGGACCTTTTCTTTGTCCAAAGAGAATTGGTAAAGCACTCCCAACAATCTGATGAGGTACAGCTGAAGGGGCAAAGTTGCTTTTCCAATTTAAGTCATTTATGAAGCATGTCCCTTGCAAACTACTAGTTCATATGTGATTTTACAACTTTGAATAACTGATGTAGGACAATATTCAGGATTCTATAATTTGAAAACAGGAAAATGCACAGATGATATATCCAATTCCAAATTTTTTTTTTGAACTAAATCCAATTCCAAACATGTATGTTCAAACAGCAAAGCAATCAGTTCTCCAGTAATTTTGCTTGCATAATTGACTGATATAAAGACAGCTCTTACCGCTCAAAAGGTAATTGCCATTTGTCAGCAACTAGTAGTCTATTAGGTCGTGGGTAAAATGAGATTAAATAATACAATGGGAAATCTTAGTTCAAATACATTTATTATGATTGCTCACTAATAACATAGAACAACTATTATCACATGCTAATGAAGTTAGCAGACAATGTTGATGCACTAATTAAAAAGAACTAAAATAAAGCGTTGAAGTTGAAGAACTATTTGCACATAACTGTACTACTTGATTATAAAATATACTACAAGAAAAGCTGAAAAATATATTTGTACTAATTGTGTTGTCCTCAATAGGCCATAATAATTACCAAACAAGATGGAAAGTGAGTAAGGAACTCATTATGAACATATCCATTAAGTGGCATAGGAGCTTAAGCATGAGTTGGCAGTGGCGCAAAGGCAACAGGTTAGGTACTTACAGAAATTTTGTTCGTTGATGGTGTAAGAGGCCTCAAAATGCACTGCCTCAAAGTCCTTTCTTCAATTTTCTGAGCATCAATTGATAGCTGAATAAAAAGAACCATAAACATAAGATTTAGATCAAGAGAAGGGAATGAGATGCAAATGGGAAAAAAAACATAAACATCATATTGATTAACTACCTGGGGTGTGGTGGAAATCTTTAACGGTGACTGCATCACTGTTTCAGCCATGCTCAGCACACTGCCAGAATTGGACACTTCAGTCTGCTTACTTGAACCAGCAGGTGATAAAGAAGAGGAAATGGAGTTAATGCTTGGATCGCTGAGTGTCGGTACTTCTGCCAGCACTGAGTTCCATCCTTCAGATGAAGTAATCAATGGTATGTTTTGAATTGGGGTGCTAATTCCAGGAGATGAAACTCTACCTATGTCTTGTTTTCCATTTTTGTCCTCAGAACCAAGGTGTGGGAATTCTCGCTCAAAGGAGATGCCACCAGTATCCTTTTTAGATAGATTACCATTGTCTAAACTTACTCCTACTGCACGGTTTGATACGGACACCTTTGAACGAGTACGGTTAAGCCTGTCCTTTTCAGACCTGCATGAGCTAAACGACTCGAAACCATCACGTAGAGGGTCCTCTGGCTGAATCAACTTACTATCCCGGTCACGAAAATCCGGGTCCTTTTCCTGCACCCTTTCCCTGTTGTGCCTTCCAAAACTAGAATAGCCTCTTGATTTCCCTGTACCATCCCGATCATTCCGCCTTGACCCACCAGAGCCTGAACTCCGGGGGGAGGACTGTTGAGAGCTCCGATCACGATCACGCCCTGATGAACGATTTCTTGATGAAGCACCCCTGCCTTGATCATCTAGAGTCATCCAAGCAAGAGCATCTTAGTACATAATGCCAGATAAAGCATCAAGATGTAAACCAGTGTCACTAGCAAATAATGAACAACTCATGCATATGCATGTAAACCAAGTACAACAGTATGCATTGTAAGAAGGCATTAAAACAACAATCTTGATGAGAAAAGAAAGACATATCTGTAAACTACATGAGAGATTTCACTGTGTGCAAGAACAAAAGATTCCATAAGCATAGAAGCAATATTACTTTCTAACAATGTTAGCGGCCTATAGAATTTAGCTGCAGGGTCCTCAAACCTCTATTAGCGCTATTGCCCGCTATAGCGCACTATTTTCTACTGCAGTGATCATAGTGGCAGTTCCGCGAAACCGCTATTTAAAACATTGCTTTCTAATCAGCACAGAAATATAAATATACAATCCTCATGCTATTGTCCCCAATAAGCAGGCAAGACACAACAAGCAACAAAGTTTATGTACGAGCACACTACAAGAAAACACAAACAATCTACAACAAGCTAGTCATAGCTGAAGATACATGCAATGATCTGCCCTAGAATCCATTATTTGACCTTGTACCCATGCATCAAGGCTCAAGCCAGCAATGCCAAGTAAGCAACAATTTCCCTGTGTATTGATTTCCTTTTTTTTCACCTCCGTTTGTCGAAAGCATAGCCTGGTGACGAATTGGATCACTTAGTTATAAATTTATATTTAACTATTGCTATTTGCTTACCAATTGCTTTGTTTGTGTATATTAGTAGCAGGTGGAAAATCAAGCTTTAGAAATCCCTAGTATTCTCTACACGATACAATAGGAAAGAAAATGTTGGGTGCAATCCAAATAGAAAAGGCACATTAGATGATTATGTTGCCTTTACAGATGTGATTTATGCCACTGACGGTTGGCATTTAAGTGCATTCTTGCAAATACAGAGTCGCACGTGTCCCCTGTTCCTAATCCTTAATTGCGCTGAAGAAAAGGTGATGGATTGCTGCTAGACAGACAGTAAAAGCATCACCAAAAGTGGGCTAACAGACAAGGAAAAGAACGAATACTTCGATCAACCTCCAAGGTTCCAACAAGGCCCCCAACACTCCAACAACAAAATTTCCTTACACATGAATCCCAAACGTCACAATAATCACTGCAGTTATATTGTTACACAACAAACTGAGAAACATCAGTTCCACAATATACAAGGCAAAGCGCATATCCAAAGCAATGCCCCCCTAACAGCTTCCCTTTAATAGTTACCATAGTTAGCCAAACTTCTAAGTTCTAACGTAAGCACGCAACCGGGAATCAATGAGGCGATTAGTTACATGCAACATAATAAATAGAACACCTCAGCATGCAAACATTGCTCATATACCACAATGATGGAACAAAACAGTGCAACCATGGAAGGCTTGTTTTTAGTAGCATGGAATTGTAATGAGGCAGCAAATTATCACCATAAAACTGAACTAGCTTCCACAAGCACAAACAGAAGCCAACACTTGGCATGTATAAATCTAGGCACTGGCAGGATAGCTGCCGTATCCGATGTCACAATAAATCTATCCGTTACGACTTCTCATCATTACTGACATAAATTGCACGACAATTTATCCATAGCGCTAGCCACTATAGCAGCCCAAACAGATAAGTAACACGCGCAAGCTCACCAGCGCGGGGCGAAGTGGCAGGCCGGAGGGCTGTGACAGCTGCTGGAGCAGGCCGCAGCAGCCATTCCGGCTTCAACGAGGGCTCAGCTCGTTCCATGCCCGTGACGAAATCAGCAGCGTCCGCCAATCCAGTCCACCACCACCAGGGGCGGACTTAACGTCGGGCATGGGGGTTCAGTCGAACCCCCCGAATTCTTGGGGAAACAAACTGCTCGTGCACCTTTGTGGATTGATCTTCCGCCCTGGATGATGAAAACCTAATCGGGCCATGCACCGATTGGATTGGATTAGCAGGGTATCACGTCTATAACAAATCCTCAGGTCCACGAGAACAAAACGAAGTCCTTTGACAATCCGCCCCAGCAAGCTAGGGTTACTCACCACCGAACGGAGAGGAATCGATCCACGCCCGGGTGGATCTCCACCCCCACGCCACTCAAGCACCAGCAGAGCGCGGGGGCGGCCAGAAAGAGGGGGCGCCTCCTCTCGACGAGAGGGGATTTCCGCGGAAGGGAGCCCCTGGCCTCGCAGGCCCGAGAAGGTCCCCGATGACGGCCCGGTCGCGACAATTCGTGGCGGCAGTAGCAGAGAGGGGGAGAGACGAAACACCTCAGGTGGATTTGGAAATCGCGGCAGCGGCTGCGACGGGGAGGCGGGTCGGTCGCAGGGAAGGCGGCGGCGACCCGCGGAGGATTGGGGAATTTCAGCGGGGATTTGCAGGATTCGGAACGGGCTCGGGGGAGCGCTTCGGGGTCGGAGGGATTTGGAGCGCCGGATTTCGCACGGGATTTTTCCTCCCACGGGAATTTCTGTGCCTCCGGTGGGTTTGTGAATTTCGTGGGGGGGGGGGGGGGGGCGTGTGTGTGGTGGTGTACTTGTCTGTCTCGGCCGGGGGGGAGAGAAACCCTAAGCAAACTGTGGCTTTCAGCGCCCCTCGCTTCTTTCTCCTCTCCTCTCACCCCCGAGTTCGATGACGGTTTCAGGTTTCTGGGTGGCCCATTCCATTTGGGTTTATCTCTTCGTCTGAGCATATTTCGTAGACATTGAGCATACATTTAGTAATTAGAATTTTTTATTATATTTTTGTTTTGTTGAAATTCTTAGTACTTTAGAGTTTTTTCTGGAGTATGTGCCTGGATCTAGAGAGATGGTAAAGGATTTCAAAAGAATGCTACGATACTCCTTTTTTAAAAAAAAAGATTTTTAAAAGTTGCGCCAAACATCACTTATGTGTAAAGAACACATGAACATAAGTATACATTTGAAGTAAGACAAAATTAAATTTTGTATAGGCTCACTTGTAACGTATGACGAGCTTGTCGTGTTGCAGCCGACACTTTAAATGGTAGTTTTTGAGTCTAGTGTGATCCTGAAGTAATCTAATGATTTGCAATATCCGATGGCAAGTATAGATAGCAACAATTTGTTATATCCTAGTCAGCAGGCATGCAACATGTTTGGGTAGAAACACGACAACAAACTATGGAGACGTTTGGATTTAATGTACAAGCAAGCTAGAAAAATGGGTGGAAAGATTACAGGCGAGAAAACACAATATGAATTAGTGGATGGAGGCAAAGAATGGTGACGAGACGACAGAGGTGAAACAATAGCTTTATTGCCAGGTGAGCTTTCGATACATCGAAGCATTTTAATAAAATAAAATGCTTTATTTGAATAGAAAATTCTTAAAATTATATGAGAATATAAAAGGATGCTGGTATCAACACAAATAATGTATCTGAATTAAAAGTGTTTGCTAAGAAAATGATAGCTAAATTCACTTAAAATGTGTAGATTGTTTCCCTTGAATAACTTAATAATTTTCGAGGTAAAAAGAATGGAAAATGATTTCCTGCTTGAGGAGAACACTATCAACCTCCGTTTCAAAATACTTGTCACTCCTCGTTTATCGTGCCAATTTTGACTAAATATTTTTTTCTAAAAAAGTTTTATAAATACTTAAAAATATATAATAATAATAATAAAATCTATTTCATAACAAATCTAGTGATATATGAACATTAAACATTGATAAACATTCTACAGAAAAAAACAATTGGTCAAAGTTGGCACGAAAAACGAGGAGTGGCAAATATTTTAAAACGGGGGTTGGCATTAGATTATTTTCAGTGTGACAAAAAACTAATATGTACAAATAAAGTAGTTATTTCAAGCTACATAAGGTTCACCTGGAGCTAAATCAAACCTATCTTGACATAGACAACCCTACCCACCAGTCTTAAACTTAGAGGTTGTTTGGTTTTAGAGGCTAAATTTTAGTCCATGTCACATCAAAGAGAATCTTAGTATTTAGAAGTATTAAATAAAGATTAATTATAAAACTAACTGCAGAACCCTAGGGCTAAACTACGAGACGAATCTAATGAGGTATATTAATTCATAATTAGCGGATTATTACTGTAGCATCATTGTAGCAAATTATGAATTAATTAGGCTCATTAGATTCGTCTCGCGAATTAGCACTCATCTGTCAAAAAAATTATAATCAAATTTTGTTTGATACTTTAAAATAGTAAAAAAAATTGATGTGACAGGGACTTTAGAAAAAAGTTCCTGGAAACAAACATGGTCTTCAGAGCTGCTCAGACGGGGCACTAATCACATCACACGGTACATTTGTGTTCTCCGCGCAGCAGTTAAGCATGCCAACGTCCCCAAACTCACCTCCAACCTCCTTTCCACCAGCACGGTGCACTGCAGGCGCATTGCAAAAAGCTACAAGTTAAACTCGCGCTCACTTTTATCCGATGGTACTGAATGCGGCAGGGATCCGTCCGAACTTTGCAATTGACTGACGAGGAACTCCAACTTTGTGGCATATATTTACCTAATTATAGATGATTTTTGTGATGGAACGTCAATAGGATGCTCTGATCCAATGCGCATATTCATTAATCCTTTTGGCGTGGTCTTTGGTGCCTTTGTTTATCGTTGTTTAATTTCGCGAGGCAGTTTTGATCTTAGTTGAGATATAACACATGCGGTGTGAGCTACACCTCTATTTGGAGGTACTTAAAGATCCAACTAATTATAGGGTTATTCATTAATCCTTTGTTTACCATTAACTCGGTCTCAGCCATTTGGAAGTGGCCTGCCAAACCCAAGCCCAGCTAAAACACAAGCCCAGGCCTACGAGGCGAGAGCAAGGGGTAGCCCAAGTGCCCAACTATATTACCCTGACTGAACCTTTCCAAAATTCTACTACTTGCTCGCCGCCACCGGAGATTATCGTGAACTCGACACCCCCGTCGCAGCCGCGCCTCCCTCCTCGCGGCCAAGAGGATCAGCAGCGTCTCGCGGTTAGACTTCCCGTTTTCCTTTTTCGTCCCCACGCCTACCCCCGTTCTTCCTTTACTAGCGGCGACGATGGGGCGAGTGGCGCCGCCCTTGGCCAGTTCTTCGTCGGGCTCTTCGCCGGCGTCGAGCATCCGGTAGCTATGCCCGCCCATTCCCTCCCCTTCCTGCCGTGCGAAATCGAACGCCCAAAACCTTAATGTACGCTATCTGTATTCGGATCTGACCGTGTATTTTACCTACTAGCTTCGATTTTTTTTGGTAAGCACTATCGGGAATACACCCATGTCCTACACTGGGTCCGCCCCTGATGGACAGGCGAATGCAAATTTTTTGATGTTAGGTTTTGGATTAAACCACGTCCTTCATATTTACCGCTATCGTTCTTTGCTTCCTCTGTAGGATTACCCAGAAAATACTTCTCCTTACATTGGTCCAATTACATTCTACCTTGTTGGATGCTATTAAAACCATGAATATGTTGAGGAGCTGCTACACTTAGCAAAATTCTCCTTACATATTAACAGTAAACTAAATCACTTCCATTAGCTTGCTGCTTGCATGTTGGTTTCTGTGTTTATGGATGCTTGTGAAATTGGCTGCTCAATCGGTCCTGCACATCTATAGTTGATGAGTTGAATTTCGATATGCAATTCTGAATTGCATTTATGAGTGAGTCATTTTATTTGTGTGGCATCAAATTGGAAACCTTTCAGTGTCTGATGCAGTTTTTTTAATTTTTAAACGAATGTGAAGATGTTACTCCCTCAGCTCCAAATGTGGGTTGCTTTAGTTTTTTCCCAAGTCAAACTTCTGTAACTTTGATCAATTTTATAGGAAAACATATTTATATCAACCATACCAAATAAATACACTCTCAAGACCTATTTCATAGTGGATTTAATGAAACTAGTTTGATATTGTAAATGTTGCTGCATTTTTCTATAAACTTGGTCAAAATTTGAGGAGTTTGACTTAGGAGAAAACTATGCAACCTCCATTTTGGTCAAAATGTCGCTGGCTGTTCTTGCTGACATGTGCTGAATCATATCTTGCTTCTTTGGCTGTCTTATACTGCTGCTTTACTGAGAAATGAGCCAGTCTGTTAGTACTTGCTTACTCAACATATAATTTTTTGATGCTTTATATAATTTGTGCTGAAACTGCATGGTCTACATTGATGTTAGAGGAGTCAAGGGCTTATTGGGCCTTAGCCCATTAGGGTTAATTAGTCGCTTGCTTAGGGGTCAAGTATACCTCTCTATATAAGGAGAGGAGATGTATCAATCTAATCAAGCAAGAGATTAGAAGGAAATCCCTTCTCTCTTGCCGGCTGTGGGCAAAGCCCCGCGGCCGGCCTCCCTCGGCGCTCGAAACCCTAGCAATCGCCCCCTCTCCCTCTCTCACGATCTGCAGCCCAACAACAGCCATAACAATTGATTTCATAACTGTTGTGATATGTATGCTTTTAATTTCTTGTTTAAATTTGCGGTTCTGATGATTTACCGTGTTACTTCACAGGTTCCATTCTCTCCTTTTTAAGGGCCTGTTTGCAGTTGCTGTGCTATGCTGCGGAGTAGTCATTAATTCCAGCTGTATTTTGCCGGTAAGAATCTAAAGGGCTGCATTAACCAAACATCCAGCCTTGGGGAATAATGCTTTTGAAATGCCATCATGATGCAAACAAAGCCTTATCTTGAATATGTGGAACTTTTTGAATTATGAGTATTTTACAAGTTTGACTATGCCAATGCCCAGTAAATGGAAGTGGAGAGCTTATAGCAGATAAGATCAGGTCACTTCAAGTTTTCACTTTCATATTTGATATGCTATGTAAATATTACCTTGTGCTTGGAATATGCTATGGTAAAAATCTACATCATCAGGCGCTTACAGCAAACAGTAAGGTTGCTGTAAATCATCTTTGGCATCACATGATTTCAAAGCCTGCCTTCACCTTTGTCGCATCAAACCGAATCTTGCAAAACAATTTGTTTGTCTTTGTGTTCGTTACATGCGCATCTACAAAACTGCAGTACATCATAGAACAGCCAGTGAACCAAAAGAGTATTACTCTATTTGTATATGACGTGATTTGCATAAAAGTATGGATCAATCCTAATTTTTTTTATGAGAATGTAGTTTTCTGTCCTTCAGATTTCTAGCTTTATGTAGCTGTAATTTTATGCCATTCTACCCTGTCTGTTTTCCCAGTGTTCTGAAGATATGGCAAGAAGTCCAAGAAACCGTAAGCTGGCAGCTCAGCATCTTAGGTCAGCCTCCCATGCTGTACCTTGCGACTACAAGAAAACAAAAAAGTTAGACAAGGAAAATGAATTACAATCAACCTCAGAGGAAAAGGACTGGAAAAATGCCACCTGCTCAATATGCTTGGAGCGTCCACATGATGCTGTCCTGCTCCTTTGTTCTTCTCATAGCAAAGGTTGCCGGCCATACATGTGCGGTACCAACTATAAACATTCCAACTGCCTTGAGCTGTTCAAAAATGCTTATTCGAGGGAGAAACCAGCATGCAAAGTCTCAACCGTGGTGGCACCAACTAACCAGAAGCCAGAGACAATGCTGCTTGCATGCCCCATCTGCCGCGGGGAAGTTAAAGGGTGGACAGTAGTCAAACCTGCGAGGCGGTTTCTGAACCGCAAAAGGAGAACTTGTATGCATGAGGATTGCTCATTTGTCGGGACATATAAGAGACTCAAAAGGCATGTGAGGTCCAAGCATCGCTCATCAAAACCACGGGAAGTTGACCCTGTCCGTTTGGCTGAGTGGAAGGAGTTTGAAAATGAAAAGGAGAGGCAAGATGCAATCAGCATTGTCAGTGCCTTAAATCCAGGGTCGATGATTATGGGGGACTACATCATTGATCCAGATAGCGACAGCGAACCTTACATCGATGACCCTTATTTCGATGATATCTTTGACCATGACACATCCTTAGATGGCAATGGAGGATCTTATCATAGAGGTTTTGTGCACAGAAATAGATCTCATAGGAGAAATGGGGAAAGAGCAAGTCGAAATCTCCCTCGTGTCAGGGTTTCTGGCATTCGCCGTGGTGTTTCACGAAGGCCATCTCGAGTTGATTCTGTCATAAGATCTGTGAGTCAGCCAAGTGACAGTTGAAAGATGGGATCAATCTGGGTTTTATGGTATTGTTGCGAGGAGGTAATGGTGATATGGAGTCGCTCTATTTCGTTTTGCTGCTCTCTGAGATGCGCCCATATGCGTATTAGGACGAAGGCAGCAGTGGATGCGTGATGATCATCTGATCGGCATTTATCTTTTTCCATCAAAGCAAAGGAATAGTTTATTTTTTTGAGGTTAAGTCGTCATCGTTAAGTTAGAGATCAAAACCACCATGTAAATCTTAGTCTCACTTATTTTATTTAAAGTTAAACAGTCGCCATATACTGTAAGTTTTTTTTTTTTGGCGAAATGTTCAGCGTTATATGTGAACTGATGGCTGACGACCTGTGCTGTTTGCTAACTGGTTGGCTACCATGAAGGCGTGAAGGATGAAGCAGATTGCCAGAAGCTACGAGCTCCTGGGTGACTTGAGCAATTGTTTGCCACATTTCTTACTTATTACGTTCCTACTCAAATTGACATTTGGAGAAAATTACTCTACCATCTCAGCTCAATTTTTTTTACTACATTCAAGAACGACAGGATCTACATGGAACTTTACAGTATATGGCCAGCACCAGGGGGCGATGAATTCTTGATTTATATCATACACAGCGGCACAGGTATACAGCCCTTCCTCACGATATGCCGATCGTCTTCCCTAGCAGCCACATCACCAGCGAGAACTCGATCATGAACAGCGCGTGCAGCCATGTCCGGTCGACGACGAAGCCGAACACCGTGATCCCCGCTGGGTTGTTCTCCAAGTAGGTCACTGAGAGCGCCATGGACGCGGTGAGCCATGATCGCAACACTGGCGAAACTGGAGCACGAACACATGAGGACAGCAGGAGGTGCGGGTGCTTACCTAGCGCCTGCCTCTTCTGGAAGGAGATGTTGGTGACGTGGAAGGGCGCGAACCTCGAGGTGTCGACGCTGTCCTCGCTCCGGGACTCGTCGTCGTCGGACTCCTCGCCAGAGGAGGCGCTCGCCGCCGGGAAGGGGCTCGTGGGGGTGTGCTGCTGCTGCTGCTGCAGGTACGCCGCCTTGCTGGGCGTCCTGGGGTTCTCCTGGTCGCGGTCCAGGCTGTTGATGGTGGCGTCCGCGTGCCACGCCGCGGCGACGCTGGTGATGGCCTGCGTCTTGTGCGTGATCTTGGCCGCGCTGTGGAGGCAGATGAGCAGGCCGGTGACGAGGCTCATGGAGCACAGCTGCAGCAGCAATCGCAAGCATACGCAAATAGAAGCACACGCATGTTAGGATAGACGACACGGCCAAGATCAGCTGAGCTGCAGCTGCAGGGACACACCGCGAGCTCGCCGGCGGTGGCCAAGTTGACCTGCGCGCGCGGCCTCGTGGCGGCGAGAAGCGCGGTGAACTGGCTGACCGTGACGAGGATGAGGCAGTAGAGGATGAACCTCCGGTAGCGGTGGCTGATCCGGCGGAGCTGGGCGCGGATGCGGCGGTGCTGCCTGAGCACGGCGGCGACGTCGGCGCACTGGCCAAAGTCCCGCGCGAACCCCGTCATGCGCAGGATCTGCAGGTAGCAGATGGTCTGGAACAGCACGCACGCCATGAAGAACATGGCGGTGCGGTACATCCAGGACGCCATCTCGAGCGCGCACGCGGCGGCGGACCACCACCAGAGCGGGAAGGGCCGGTGGGCGCAGTACCAGAACACCTTGTAGGCGGCGTCGGCGAGGAAGCAGGGGAGCACGAAGCAGGCGAGGAGGCGGAAGGAGCCGGCGAGCTGGACGATGTAGCCGGCGCGCACGTCCTGGGAGTCGTGGCGGAGGCGGTCGAGGTAGAGCAGGCGGCGCAGGCCCCGGCGGCGGACGAGGGAGTAGATGGTGGCGTAGGCGAGCGCGGCGGAGAGCGTGAGCGATGCCTGCACCTGCGTGTCGTAGGCGCGGCGCGGGAGCGCGGCGCGCGCGGCGCCCGGGACGGCCACGGCGAGCGCGGCGAAGACGAGCCAGGACGCCGCGGGGCTGGAGGCCTCCGAGTGGTCCACGCACATCCACCGCAGGCAGGACCTGAAGCTGCGGAGCTCGTCGCGCGCGTGCGACATGGACCGCGTGTACGAGCCCCGCCGCCGCAGCAGCGGCGTCGACGCGGACCCCGCCTCGGCGCCGGCGGCCGCCGTCGGCGACGGCGACGGCGTGTCCGCCATCGCGCGGTTTCTCTCTCTCTCTCTTGCCCTCGTGTTCCTTGCTCCTTCTGGCTGGCTCCCTTCTCCTATCCTCCCTAGTGGCTGCTTCCGTTTCGATGGCCGCCCTGGTGTTTCGGGAGACGGGAGGAGGTCGATCAGTCGATCAATGTATGCCGATCGATGCATGCGCGTGGTGAGCTGGGGTGGGGTGGGGTGGTTTATGGAGGACGAGAGATTTCGTGCGCGATGAATCTTGCGGCCTAGCTATTGGCTGTGGTTAGCTGCGATCGGCGAGCTGATGAGCAGCTGACGACCTGTCTCGGATCTCAAAATCAGCTGTGAATTTGCCGTGCCTGGCAAGCCTAATTGGCGGCTGTGATATCTTTGCCCTCTTTATTTTTTTCCAGGCTTTCAACCAACAGATTTCATGGTTGTGCGCGTAAACTGCTGAGCTCTTTGGTTGGAGCCTAGGATTCCTTGCGTGTTCTACGAGAGGAATTGAATCCAACTTTCCTGCGAAACCGGCATGCTTTCAGAAGCATCCCTTCGTCTCGTACCAACATCTTCTTTAATTAATTTCAAAAAAGAACATCTTCTTTAATTTACTGAATTCTTTTTTCAAGCAAATTTTACTGAATTTGTCCATCAAGAGTTTAGCCTGATGAACATTTCTTATTACTAACCATATTAGTCCGGTCATACCTCGTTTCACCGATTTCCGTTTCCAGCAGTATGAAAAACATCCTATACATAATAATACACCATGCTGTGCGTCATATGTAACTAGCGTTTTCTGTCACGTTACAAACGGCACGTATCTTTTGCACAGTGGCATGCAGGACAAATAAAAGGCCATGGCTGACGCCCACATACAGGTAACCAAAGAGAAATGCTTCCAAATGCCATTCACCTGGTGTACACATGACGCAGGTGTATATCGAGCACCGAGATACTTACAGCCACGTTCACCTGTGTGTCGCTTGCCACGTTCACCGTGAGTCCGTGACTGTTCAAAGATAGAAACGGGAATTCGGTTGTCTAGTTGGAAGAGGGACAGTGAGGTCGATTCTACCAAGCCAGTAAGAAGCACTGAAAAGAGTCGGCAACATGATCCGTCAAGTTGCTGAAAGCCTCAAGTTGTTGCAGTACGGGTGGTTAGCGGGGGAGGCGGTTTTCTTTTGCTTGTTTTCTTTTGCGGCAATTCCTTTCTTTCCCTTTTTTCCTTGTTGGCACCTAGATGCATATCAGCATATGTTTCTGAATTTGTACATTTTGCACCGTTGCACGCTTAAAAAATTCTAGAAAATATTAAATGCGTAGCATATGAGGCCCTGTGCCTATGCAAAAAAAATGAGAAAATTATGAAGAACAACGAAGGTAAATGAAGTAAACTCAGAGTGCAAGTAGAAGAAAAGAGCGAGTTACAACCTAGGATTGTTTTTAATTAGGGAAAAGTACAATTTACACCCTCCAACTAATATGGTAGTATGATTTTTCAACCATAGACTAAGAAACTGGACACCAAACATCATGCAACTGTTGAAGCCAGATAAAATTGGTCCTCTAGCTAGTTTCAAAGGTGTTTTTCTATTTTCTATATATAAGGGTATGGTTTAATATCTCAAAGTTCATAACTAATTCATTTTCAATTAGAAAATATGAGTATTGTACCCTTTTAAAAAAAAAGTACTCTAGCTATCTGTTGGTAATCTATTTAGAATAATTTAGAACTTATTTATCCTTGCACCTATCGTGTTATTGCTCATAGTTGTGCCCATTATTTATCTAAATTACCGTTTAGCATTGTATGACACCTAGAGATCAAGCAAGAGGATCAAACAGACTTGGAGTGCATAGAAGATTTGGAAGAGAAGACCAACCACGCAGCTGCCATGTTGTACCAAATACAGATCCTACTGAGGCATTGCATGGCTAGCGCTTTACTTTATAATAAATGCATGATTAGATTTTAGGTGTCAAACAAGGAAGGGACTCAAACACCATGCAATGAAATAATCGTGCAAACAAAAATTTAAATAAATAACAGGTCTGACTACAAACAATAAAACACTAGGAACATGAATAGATAAGACATAAATAACTAAAAATAGAGCACCACCTTATATGTTACTTATTTTAGATTTTTTTGCACCAATTTTATATTTTTATTTAAATTAGTTAGTTATATTTTTTTGGATTAACCAGATTATATTTATTTATAGAAAATGGAAACCACCTTTAAAATGAGCTAAATGACAACATTTCTTAGTTTTCAACGGTTGCATGGCGCTTGGGGTTCAGTTTTTGTAGTTTAGAGTTGAAAAAATCATACTATTGTGCTAGTTGGCACATGATTAGTTGAAGAATTCGAACATAGAACCTCCTCCAGCTCAGATTTCAAACATATAATGCCAATTGAAAAATGGACATAAAGTTTACCGTTCTTTGTTTTTATTGTCCCATAGTATTTTCTTTTCCACAATAAATATACGATAATAAATTATAAAATTTGCTTATGAAGTGAATATTTTCTAACATGAAACAAAATGATGGTTTTTGGCAAATATAATTTTCTTCATATTGAAAAAATGTTTGAAAAGCCAATACTTGGTTCTACATGAAGTAAATTTTGATTAGGCATGGTTGGCGACACGCTACCAACCAGATTGCCAAAAAAGGAAACAGGAAAAGAAATGTAAAGAAGACGATAAGAAAGGGGAGATCAGAGCTTTCTAAAGCTGTTGACCATGGCCAAGCTTGATGATAGCCACATGACGGCCACTACACCAGCTGGAATCCTGCCCTTGCTTTTTGATTCTTTAGGTTTCTTTGTCTCCCCTTTTGGGAGATTGATTTGGTGAATATACCCTATTTCTCGAGAACTCTGAAAACTTCGTTATGAACATCACAAACAGATTTCAGCTAACTAGCACCAGCATTTAGTTAGCTGAATTTGACAGACATGCGCATGTGCTGATCCCATGGAGCTGGATTATTACTGAAACAGGGGTAAGTACTCTGGCTAGCTAGGAACTGCTCATTACGAAGTGAGAAAGAACAGCTGATCATAACTTGGGATTTAGTACTAAATACTCTGCTCACTTCAAAAGCTCAGATCTGGGTTCATCCGATCAATACTGCTCGACGGCTTGTCGCGTAATTATGATGTGCTGGCACCGCGCAATGACGACTACGAAACATGATTGCCGCCTAGGGTTTTTAATATGCAGCGCAGCTAATCACGTTTTTTGATCTCGCAAGCTAGCTAATCCGAATTGAGAATTCGGCATCAAAGGAAGGCGAGATGCCAAGTTGCTGCTAGCAAGGGGACAGCATGATCCGGCTACATCCCTAAAGCGAGCTAGGTAGCTTGCCATGCATCCCTTTCCCGAGACTTGAAAATTTGCTCAATCAGAGAAGCAAAAGGCGGCGCCCGCCCCGCCTTTGATCGCTTTACAATGGCGCACTGTCCTCTTCTAGCGCACGCCGCGCGAGCTGCTCCGCACAGCCTGCTGCTTAACTGCCAGTTGCTTGCTGCCACTGCATGCCCTCTCTCCAACTACTCGCGCGCGCGCGTGCCGGAGCAGCGAGCGCAGGAGCAAGGCTGCAAGGGGCGGCGACGCGGAGATCAGCCATGCAGCTCTTCTCGGGCCGGAGCAAGGAGCGCAGGAGCGGCGGAGGCGGCAGCAACTGCCAGGCCGCGGCGGCGACGACTCGGCACAGGAGTGGCAGGTGCCGCGCGCTGTGCTGCGGCGCGTCGCGGCTGAGCGTGTCCTCGTCGGCGTCGTGCTCGTCCGCGGACGCGGCGCCGGAGCCGCTCCCCCTGCCGCCGCCGCCGCATCCGCACCCGCGCGGCCTGTCCAAGCTCGCGCACAGGATGGTCCAGGCGCGGCTGCAGTCGATGATCGACGCCGCCTCGGAGACCCCGGTGCCGCGCCGCGCGCCGGACGACGAGCCCGTCGCCGGTGAGCGGCCCCGCCGCGGCCTACCGCGCGCGTGGGCCCGCGGCGGCGGCCGCGGCTACGAGAAGAGCGCCCGCCGGGAGCCGGCGGCGGGCGTGCGTGCGTGCGTGGTGCTGCTGGCGGAGGACCGGCGGACGCACGACCCGCGGGAGGAGTTCCGGCGGTCCATCGCGGAGGTGATCACGGCGAAGCGGATGGCCGAGCCCGCGGAGCTGCGGGCGCTGCTCAACTGCTACGTCTCGGTGAACGCGCGCGAGCACCGCGCCGCCATCCTCCAAGCCTTCCACGAGGTCTGCTCGGTCCTCTTCTCCTGCAAGCAGCTGGGCTGAGCTGAGAGTTCGATCGCCTTGGTGATTGGGCTGCAAATTAAATGCAAGCGTGTAATTAGCCAGTCGTCCTGTGATTACCAAACGTACAAACGGGAATGTGTGACTATTGTTGTAGAGTGTAATAAGTGGAGAGAATTCCTTGAATGCCATCCAAATTTACAGTAATTCCTTCAATGCCACTGGAAATTAAGCTATCCCTTAATTGCCATCAGACTTTAATGTTTGATCCTTTCAATGCCATTTTGTTAAATTTTGCTGTTACCTTGATGAAAGTTGCCGTGGACCTGATAAGTAAGTGAGAGGGAGGACTAAAGCTTTCCTTTTCGCTCTTTCTTCTTGATTTCCGATGAGCCTCGGCCCCTAGTCAGAGGCGCGGGGTGCAGCTCGCGGCCGTGTGGGCAGGGGCTCTTACTCAATGCCTATTTCCTCCACGGCGGCGCCCGCAAGTGGCTCTCGGCCTTCCTCCAGACGGCCGGCTTCCCGATGCTGCTCGTGCCGCTCTGCGCATCCTTCTCCCGGCGGCGTAGCTGACAGCGCGGCGGCGGCGGCCAGGAGGCGTCCGCAAAGGTGGCCAGCGGCATGCCGTCCTTCCTCATGACGCCCCGCCTCCTGGCGGCTTCCGCAGGCATCGGCCTCGCCTACCTGCCGATCTCCACATCCTCGATCCTCATCTTCACGCAGCTGGCCTTCACGGCCGCCTTCATGCTGCTGCTCGTGCGCCAGCGGTTCACGGTGTTCTCGGTGAACGTCCTGGCGCTGCTCAGCGTTAGCGCCGCGATGCGGATGAACGCGGCCGGTGACCGCCTCGCACGGGTGACTCGGGCGCGGTACGCCGCTGGGTTCGCCATGACGCTCGGCGCCGCCGTGCCTGTTCGGCGGCCTCGTGCTCGCCGTAATGGTAACCTGTAACCCATGGACACAAGTGAAACTAAAGCAGCAGAATATCTATTGTCCAAGCTTCGACTTATCCGTCGCCCAGCTGAGCATTGAAGAGAGATGTCCGATGCAGGAACCACGTTCGTGCCGACGGTGACGTACTTCTCGGCGAGCTCGATGTCCTTGCCGGCGAACCTGTTTATCATCGTGATGCTGGAGATGGGCCGACATAGGTGTCACCTCCAGCCCGTCCGTCACCATGTACATGACGTCGTGACCACCCCTTGCATGTACCCGCCGCTCTCGTCCGAGGATGAGGACGAGGACAACGACGCCGGCGCCGGCGTCGCGGACGGCAGCACGAAGGCCACCTCGGTGGACATAGCCAGCTTGCACAGTGGGCACGTGGCCTTCGCCTCCATGGTCGCCGTGGCGCAGTACCCGGGTGCACGTGTACAGCCTGAACCTGGCAAGCGCCGGCTCGCCATCGCCGTCGGCGCCGCCGCCCTGCAGCAGCAGCTTGCGGGCGTCCGGGTGCAGCACCTTGGGCTGAAGGAGGTACGACCTGTCGGTGCCTGGCTGCAGGTAGGACGGGACAATGTGCTCGACACTCTGGTACAGGCGCCGACGCTGCCGTGCATGGTGCCGGCCGAAACGAGCTTCGCCACGGCTTCGATCAGCAGCGTTAGGAGGCTGCACGGCCACGAGCTGTGCCCCGCACCTCGACTAGGGGCCGAGGTCCATCGGAAATCAAGAAGAAAGGGAAAAAAGGAAGGCTTTAGTCATCCCTCTCACTTACATATGGGTCCACGGCAGCTTCCGTCAAAGGTAACAACAGAATTTAACGGAATGGCATTGAAGGGATCAAACGTTAAAATCCAATGGCAATGAAGGAATAGCTTAATTTTCAGTGGCATTGAAGGAATTGCTGTAAATTTGAATGGCATTCAAGGAATTCTCTCTAATAAGTGTCTTCTATTTTCTCTTAATAAAATATGTGCTCAGTTACGTTCGAAAAAATAAATTTGTCCTCTCTCCTGTGCTTTGCTCAAAGAATGTTGGTAAGAACAAGTACGATGCTCATGTATATCTCGGGCGATTTGCTAGCTACTCCTTCCATTCCAAATTATAGATCGTTTGACTTTACTGACACAAAGTTTAATCACTCGTCTTATTCAAACAAGGTAGTACATATTGGTTCTGTAATTGTGTTCGTCGGAATCATTATCTGGGTTCGAATGTAGAATCCAGCGTATTGATCTTTATTTAATAATAATGGAGTATAGAAATATCCTTGAATCTCCATTATTCTCACTCGCGCACAGCCGTCAGTCCGGATTCTACAAATATACAATCATACGAGATTCTACATCTAGTGTTGTTATTACATGCTTGAGCATAGTTATTAGCTTCATAGTTAGCTAGTAGTACATATTGGGGTTATTATTTGAAGTTATGAACCAATATTAGCTAGCTTCATTTAGTATTTTTTTTCAAAAAACTTATTAAATCCTATAATTAGGGAAGGAGCTCAAAAGAGCTTGGTACACATCAGTTCGATGGTAGTATACTTTTATGTTTAGGACGCACATTTATTTTCTGATCGTAAAAGAAGGACCAGCGTGCTCGTCATTGGGACATGCTTTATTCCTTGCTTTTGTACCCGCTACAAGTTGCCGTGTGTGTGCGCGCGCGCTTAAGGTCTAAGGACAGTTGCTGCGCGCTCAAGGTTGTCGGCCTCGTGAAGCTATCTAGGGGGGGTGCTTTGCGGCCATCATACAGCCAGTAATTAAACTCGGAGCTGCGCTGTCACTGATCCCCACCTTTGGATCAAGCTCAAGCATTCCTCATTCATTCGAACGGGATGGATCGATGCCATTTTTCTTTGCGGTTTTTTTTCGTTTTTTACAAAAATATATTTTCGATTTGGAAATTTACAGGAATATACCCCAGCCGCCCCGCCCGGCCGCCCGGCAGCGGGGCGACAATGGCTGTCGGTACCCCAGGACTGGGGTACCCCCTCTTGCTGTGACTAGGCAAGAGCCTTTGTAGTCATCCTTGACTACAACCAAACAGCCGGACCCCTGCAGTCCGAAGTCCTGTCCTCCCGACAAAGGTCCGGACCTGTTCCACGGCCGGGGAAGGTCTGGGAACGCCACGTGTCCCAGGAAAAACAGGCGCTCAAGCGCAAGCAGCCAGGGCTCCGGACCTCCCAAGGAATCCGGACCCCCGCGGGGTCCCGGACCCCTCATAGGGTCCTGGATAGCAACCGGACCCCTCTCCAAGGGAAAGTTTGGACGCCCCGCCTCAGGGTGGTCCGGGGCCGACACGTGTATGAGGCCCTTGGTCTCCATATTGAGGTCCACCTACCTTCGCATTTATTGCGGTAGGTGGACGTCCACTTTGATATAGTGGAAGCCGAGGCGTTTGACTGACCAGGGGGCACTATTGATCGCGTATTACCAAGGCAGTGGAGCCGATGGCGCCGCCCATGCCGCGTCTGCCAGTCTGCCGTAACAGTCGGATACGACGGCTCGGCTTCACCCATTATGACGCTACATAATAGCCTCAGCAGGCCACGCCGCAAGCTACGCTACTCCAACGGGCGCCTCGCTGACGGGACAAGAGAAGACCCCCTGTGTCAGAAGAGCAGCAGTACGCATATCGAATGAAAGATTCGCTACCACTGTAGCCACAGTCACGTTGGGCCCACCTGTCGGGGCATCAACGTTCTATGTATCCGCCCCCCCTTTGATCTATAAAAGGGGAGAGCGCCGTTAGAAAACCTCAGGCTGGGTAAGAGCCAAGACCAGCAGAGGATAGATTCATTCACACAACCAAGACAATACATCTCCCAGTGGACGTAGGGTATTACGCTCCGGCGGCCCGAACCACTCTAAATCGTGTGTTCCTGAGTCCCAATCTCAGCGTAGATCTAGCCCCATCGCCTAGTACTTCCCCGAGTACTCCCTCACTGGGAATAGGCGGGTGCGCTCCGCCACCCGGCTGTGGGTACCCCTGAAAATCCCCGCGACATTTTGGCGCCGTCCGTGGGGAGGACAGGCGTTGGCTGGATCTTCAGGCCTCTGGGCTGCGTTCTCCCTCTGCAACGGCAAACTTGAAGATGAAGGAAGGCACACTCACTCCGCATGCTATGGCACCGGCGCTCCGACGACCTCGGTGCGGCGGCGCACGGCAGCGGCGTCTGCTGTGTGTCGCCACCGCGACACCTCAGAGCCGGCGTAGCAGCATGCAGCGGAGGCGCCGCTGCGCGCCGCCGCTCCTACGTCGACTCAAGGTTTTCTCTCAAGCAACGGCCACGCCCCCTCTGCGATGGCATGACGTCGGCTCAAGGCTTTCTCTCAACTTGGAGCCTAGAGCCGACAGCCATCCCGGAGGAAGTTGACTGAGACCTCCTGCCGCAGCAGCACCGGAGATCCACCTTAGCGTTGCTCGGTGCTGCTGCAGGCAGGACCCCGCCACCTCGCGCGGGGGCCCTTGGCGCTAGCACCAAGGACAAGCCGGCGAACGACCGCACTTCTCCACGCGTCGCACCGGTCCATCTGCTGCGCAAGGGTTCTGGTTTCCATCGGCAACGGCGACGGCAGGGGGAGGGGGCCTCTTCCATTCAAGGCCAAAGAATTTGTCTCATGCCATGTAAGCATGTGACAGCTCTTAGGCAAGGAGGGGCCCCCCCGAGCTCCCGAGGTGATCCTGGATGATGCGGTTCAGGCACGTCCAAGGTGCCTTCACCTCCGAAGAACACGCTGTATAGCATGCAGCCGTAGGTTACTCCTAAGAAAGGAATAAGAGAATTTCTCCTTTATAATAGCGTGGTGTCTATGTGTGTGTCCAGAGCGGTTAAGGTCCGACCTTGTAAACCCGGCCTCTGGCCCTATCACACAAACAGGCAAAAGCGGTCCGGAGCGGTGGAGGTCCGACCTCGTAATCCCGACCTCTGATGAATACCGTGATAACCACAATGATAAAGGAGATTTTCTTTCTTGACCTTATCTAGGCTCCACCCCGGTTACATTCATTCATTCTGGATGGCTGTTTTTTCGGTTGACCATTTCTTCCTCCCAAACAGAGTCTTTACCATTGTTGCTAACAATCCAAGTTGAGTTGCTGGCTTGTGGTCAGGTGAAGACACCCCTTCTAGCTGGAAGGCAGTCCGGACCCCTAGGGACCTGCTCTGGAGAAGTGGTATTTGTATCCTGGGGTAGAGAAGCTCCGCGTGGCTTAGCCTGGTAATGTACCCTAAGTTTACGTACTTCACTACCCTGTTACAAGTACTCTAGTATCCAGGACTGCTGACTTTAGAGGTCCCGGGCTCTCTTCTAGTATAAGGCTTGGTTTCTTTGCACCTTACTATGAGGTCCGGTAACATGCTTCATCGGATTGTCAGCAACGCCCGCTCCGGCGGAGACCGCTCGCCCCGGTCGCTCCAAGTCCACTCCGGTGGCCCGCTCCGGCGGAGACCGCTCGCCACAGTCGCTCCAAGTCCACTCCGGTGGCCCGCTCCGGCGGAGACCGCTCGCCCCGGTCGCTCCAAGTCCACTCCGGTGGCCCGCTCCGGCGGAGACCGCTCGCCCCGGTCGCTCCAAGTCCACTCCGGTGGCCCGCTCCGGCGGAGACCGCTCGCCCCGGTCGCTCCAAGTCCACTCCGGTGGCCCGCTCCGGCGGAGACCCGCTCGCCCCGGTCGCTCCAAGTCCACTCCGGTGGCCCGCTCCGGCGGAGACCGCTCGCCACGGTCGCTCCAAGTCCACTCCGGTGGCCCGCTCCGGCGGAGACCGCTCGCCCCGGTCGCTCCAAGTCCACTCCGGTGGCCCGCTCCGGCGGAGACCGCTCGCCCCGGTCGCTCCAAGTCCACTCCGGTGGCCCGCTCCGGCGGAGACCGCTCGCCACGGTCGACAAAAGCCGGGTCCGGGAAGTAGTGCTACCCCCTGAGCGATCCGAAGTCCGTGTAGCCGCTTAGCTTGGTTCCGTACCCTAAGCCTACACCTTCGTCGCCCCGTGGAGAGCACTCTAGTACCTAAACCAGGCAACAAGCATACCGGCCTCAGGGGTCCGGGATGCCCACTCTCTCCAAGAGCACACCAACGCAATCAAGTTGCGTAGGAACACATCACGGTGGTGGCCCCACCCGCGGGTTCGGACCTCTCCCGAGGTGGGCCCGGGGGCCACTGTCGGTACCCCAGGACTGGGGTACCCCCTCTTGCTGTGACTAGGCAAGAGCCTTTGTAGTCATCCTTGACTACAACCAAACAGCCGGACCCCTGCAGTCCGAAGTCCTGTCCTCCCGACAAAGGTCCGGACCTGTTCCACGGCCGGGGAAGGTCTGGGAACGCCACGTGTCCCAGGAAAAACAGGCGCTCAAGCGCAAGCAGCCAGGGCTCCGGACCTCCCAAGGAATCCGGACCCCCGCGGGGTCCCGGACCCCTCATAGGGTCCTGGATAGCAACCGGACCCCTCTCCAAGGGAAAGTTTGGACGCCCCGCCTCAGGGTGGTCCGGGGCCGACACGTGTATGAGGCCCTTGGTCTCCATATTGAGGTCCACCTACCTTCGCATTTATTGCGGTAGGTGGACGTCCACTTTGATATAGTGGAAGCCGAGGCGTTTGACTGACCAGGGGGCACTATTGATCGCGTATTACCAAGGCAGTGGAGCCGATGGCGCCGCCCATGCCGCGTCTGCCAGTCTGCCGTAACAGTCGGATACGACGGCTCGGCTTCACCCATTATGACGCTACATAATAGCCTCAGCAGGCCACGCCGCAAGCTACGCTACTCCAACGGGCGCCTCGCTGACGGGACAAGAGAAGACCCCCTGTGTCAGAAGAGCAGCAGTACGCATATCGAAGGAAAGATTCGCTACCACTGTAGCCACAGTCACGTTGGGCCCACCTGTCGGGGCATCAACGTTCTATGTATCCGCCCCCCCTTTGATCTATAAAAGGGGAGAGCGCCGTTAGAAAACCTCAGGCTGGGTAAGAGCCAAGACCAGCAGAGGATAGATTCATTCACACAACCAAGACAATACATCTCCCAGTGGACGTAGGGTATTACGCTCCGGCGGCCCGAACCACTCTAAATCGTGTGTTCCTGAGTCCCAATCTCAGCGTAGATCTAGCCCCATCGCCTAGTACTTCCCCGAGTACTCCCTCACTGGGAATAGGCGGGTGCGCTCCGCCACCCGGCTGTGGGTACCCCTGAAAATCCCCGCGACAATGGCATTTCTGAAAAAAAATTCGCGGAGAAAATTACGCGCAGGTCCCTGGGAGCCGGTCGCCCGGCAGCGGGGCGGCCGGCCCTGGCCGCCCGGCAGCGGGGCGGCCGGCCCTGGCCGCCCGGCTGCGGGGCGACCGGCCGTAATTTTTGCAATTTAGCCCTTTTTGTGAAAGAATTTCACATATGTGCCATTTTTGTAACTTTTTGCAGAAATAGACCCTGATTCCTTTCCGGAACCAATGTTTGAGTTTCCGCCACAGCACAAGAGTGAATTTACCAATGAAACTCCTCTTCGACAATACGATAACCGTAGAGAACCGTGGCCAAAATGCAGACATGGTGAGGACTGCTTAGTGCAGATGTGCACCGACGGGATAGATGGCGGTCGGCGTTTCTTCAAATGCCCACACGCATGGGTAATACTCGGTTGTTTTATTTCTTTATCTTCGTTGAGACACCTTACATGAAATTATTTTGCAGTCTTCAGATGCTCCAGAAAACTGTGGTTTTACCAGGTGGGTCGATCCTGCACCAATTGATTCAGTTCAGGAGTTCATCGAGTACCTCCAGATAAAGATCTTTGATCTGGAATGTAAGGTGAACCATTACGAGGAAGTGAATGAGGGTAACAAAGACGACGAAGATGATGATACCAGCAATGCTGCCGCTTCACAGGATGAACCATGCACTATTCCTTACTGCAACTGCCCTTGTCACAAGGAGAAGGGCCCTGCCCCTCCGGCATCACCGGCTGCACCACTTGCAATGGGTGGATACTGCGGAGAAGGCTCAACGCAGTTTTCTACGTGGGGGTACGGCGGCTACTAGGACTACTTAGTGCTAGTAACATGCTGCATCGTTGTGTTTGTTGTGTTTTTTTAAATTACCTAAGGCATGTTAGCTTAGTTCAGAATCTGTTTATCGTAGTTGCAACGGGTTCTGCCATGCCACTGCATGTTTGATGTGTGTTTCATTAACGTTGTATTATGATATAATTTCTATAATTTATGTTGTGCAATACAGTTTTTAGTTCTTAATTCTTACCGTTATATTTAATGTGTGGTTCACAGTATTCTAGTCTCCTGAAAAAGTCCGAAAATATTAAAGGCAAGTTCGAAGATTCACTAGATTTCTTGTGCGTGCGTGGCATCTCGGCGCCGTGATCTGTGACGCCAAGACGTGTTATCTCGGCGCTGACCCCAGGGTCTATTTCTGCAAAAAATTACAAAAAAGACACATATGTGAAATTTTTTCGCGAAAAAGGCTAAATTGCAAAAATTACGGCCGGTCGCCTCGCAGTCGGGCGGCCAGGGCCGGCCGCCCCGCTGCCGGGCGGCCGGCCCCAGGGACCTGCGCGCAATTTTCTCAGCGATTTTTTTTTTCAGAAATGTCCCGGCCGCCCCGCTGCGGGGCGGCCGGGATATATTCTTATAAATTTCCAAATCGAAAATATATTTTTGGAAAAAACGAAAATAAAAAATAAAAAATAAAAATACCGCTTTTCCTTTGTTTGGGTGGCCCGAATCGTCGGCTCATCATAAATGGGCCGGGGATGCCCCCTCAGAGTTCGGCCTGCCTGCCTGGTGGCGCGTGCACAATTCATCCCAATCGTGTCACGACTCACGACGCCACGATCGACGATTCCATTCCAATTTTTCATCCATCGAAGAAGATACACAGTAGTGCCTTCGTGGACACAGACAGGTGTTTATTCAGGTACGCGTACAACCACCGGGAGTTCCGGCCACCGACTGACCGACCTCAGCTCAGCAGACGCCCTTGGTCTTCCCGCCGGCAACCGACACGCTCCGCTGCACCGCGACGACGGACTCCCGCTTGACGACCCTGGCGGAGGCCTCCTCGCCGGAGCCCTTGGCGGCGGGGCCGAGCTCGATGGTGACCCGCATCCTCGGCACGGGCCCGCCCCTGGCCTCGTCGTCCAGCGCGTCCAGCGCCATCCGCACGTGGGCCAGGAACCGCTCCGCCAGCGGGCGGCCGAAGTCCTCCCGCACCACGACGCGGAGCACCGCCATGCGCTCCAGGTCCGCCGGCATCGTGTACGCCGGCACGATCCACCCGAACCGGCGCAGCTCCGACGACAGCCGGAACGCCAGCGAGGCGCCCTCCTCGCCGCCCTTGGGCGTGAAGGCCACCAGCGGCACGCCCCGCTCCTTGGAGATGATGGTGAACCGGCCCGTGCGCTCCAGCCCCTCCCGCAGGATCCGCGCGCTCTCCATGCAGTTCTCCATCACATTCCGGTACCCCTGTGGGCGAAGAACACAGCAAGAATACAAAGTTACAAACTACAGGTTCAGATGCAAATAAATTTGTGTTACCAAATTGTTACAGTTCGTGCACAGATCATAGATACCTCGAAGCCTAATCGGAGGAACTGGTAATACTGCGCGATGATCTGGCTAGACCCTGCACATACAGAGCTGGAAATGTCAGATCGAGTTCAGAATCTCAATCAGCAACGAGATGCTGATCTACTAGACTACTACTGTTGCTGGCATGGCGATGATCTTGGGTTGTGCGTGCCTTTGGAGAAGTTGAGCGTGAAGGTGGGCTGGTCGGCGCCGAGGTAGTTGATGTGGAAGATGAGGTCCTCGGGCAGGTCCTCCTTGCTGCGCCAGACGACCCAGCCGACGCCGGCGTAGACGAGGCCGTACTTGTGGCCGCTGACGTTGATGCTCTTCACCAGCGGCAGCCGGAAGTCCCACTCCAGCTCCGGGTACAGGAACGGTGCGATGAAGCCGCCGCTGGCCGCGTCCACGTGGATGGGCGTGCCCCACCCGGTGCGCCTGTTCCTGGCGGCGAGCAGGTCGTTGAGGCGCTTCACGTCCTCGAACTCGCCGGTGAGCGTGGAGCCGAGGATGGCGGCGACGCAGATGGTGTTCTCGTCGACCATCGCCACGGCCTCGTCGGGGTCCATCACGTAGCGCCCTTCCCGGAGCCTCACCTCCTTGAGCTCCACCTCGAAGTAGCGCGCGAACTTCTCCCAGCACACCTGCACGTTGGCGCCGGTCACGATGTTGGGCCGGTCGCAGGGCTTCCCCGCCGCCCGCCGCCGGTGCTGCCACCGCCGCTTGAAGGCCAGCCCGGCGAGCATGATCGCCTCCGACGACCCCACCGTGCCGACCCCGACGGCCTTCTCGCCGTCGCCCACCGGCGCGTTGAACAGCCGCGCGATGATGTTCACGCACCGGTTCTGCGTCACAAT
The DNA here is from genome assembly GCF_016808335.1 of Panicum virgatum. Taxonomy (NCBI): domain Eukaryota; kingdom Viridiplantae; phylum Streptophyta; class Magnoliopsida; order Poales; family Poaceae; genus Panicum; species Panicum virgatum. Next base: position 34,150,760 of record NC_053142.1, on the reverse strand, counting down.
GCAAGGAAATTGAATTCCAGAGGACGAGCTAATTAAATTAAAAAGAAAAGATCTAGATGGATGCGTGTGCCTGGAGCTCGGTGGTGACGGGGTACTCGTCCATGTCGGCGTAGTTCTTGTTGATGCCCTCGAGGATGAGCCTGTCGCACTCGGGCTCCATCCACGTGGTGACGAAGGACGCCAGGTTCAGCCGCGGGCTGCTGTCCAGCAGCAGCTCGTCGTGGATGATCTGGTACGCCGCGTCCTTGGAGATGGACTTCTGCCCCAGCTCGTACCTGCACGCATGCCATCACCACACGAGATGAAAACCCCTGCTCGTTGCTCGCAACGAATGATCGATCGATCGGAATTCAGAAGACGGCGGCGGCGGCGTTCGACCTCGGGAGCGGCTCCTGGACGTATCTCGAGGCGAAGACGACGGCCGACGCGGCGGCGGCATCGTCGAGCTCCTCAACGTGCGTCAGAACCATCTCTCCGTTGCCAGCTCGCTTCGCTCCGGTTGTCTTCCCGGTGACAAGAGATTGCTGTTGCTGTTCGATTAAATTAGTCCTATGATCTATGCCCATATATACTGGAGGGGGGGGGAGAAGGGTGACTTGTCCACTTGGGCGACGATGCTGTATCCACTGTGCGTTGCTTGTCCCGTGCTGTTGCCGCCACGCGACTCTGCTTCGCTCCCACGTCAAACCCTTGCCTTGCTTGTCCCTGCTGCTTTACTTGCTAGCTTCAATTGCTTCCCGGAGCTGCTGAATCATTCGGTTATCGTACCAGTGCATCACGCATGGGCCCATCCTAGGATCTGAAAAGCATGTGTAGAATCTAGGATGTAGCATATTTCCTTCTTATGGGCAGATGCAGCACGATTGCAAAGTTCCTGTTTCCATCTCCAGCTGCCTTTCTCTGTTTCTCCTCAAAATTCTTCCAGAGGCAAGTTCAGTTTCGGGCTTTCAGCAGAACTTTGAAGCATTTCGTCTCGCAGGTTTTACTAAGGCCTTGTGTAGTTGCTTGTGTAAATTTTTTGAAATGGAATCTTTTCACATTTGAAATATTAAATATAAACTAATTACAAAACTAATTATAAAACTCGTCGGTAAATTACGAGACGAATTTATTAAGACTAATTAATCTGTTATTAGCATATGGTTACTGTAGCAATTTAGTGACTAATTATAGTATAATTAGGCTCATTAGATTCGTCTCATAATTTAAAAGCAAACTATGCAATTAGTTTTTTGTTTTGTCTAGATTTAATACTTCATGCATATAATTAAGATTCCGTGATAGTTTTAGAATTTTGAATTTTGCAACTAAACAAGACCTATAATTTCCTTGTTGGGCGAGTTCCGTGGGCACCTGTTTCAGCTGGAGCAGGGATTTATTTATATACAGAAATCGCTTGCCATGAGAATAGCGGGGCTTGACAACCTTACTGGGAGGAAAGAAAATCTAGGTCTGACAAGTGTTTATTACAGTATATCTTTTTTTTGAAAGATATTACAGTATATCTTTTGAACTGTCCAAAATTTAGCAGGTAACTTATCTTGGTAAATATGTCCAATGCGGTTTTACTTGGTGCTTCAGTATTGCTGTCTGGTTATAGTCCTGATATTCAGTAATAGCTTCTGTCATTGTGTACCTTTTTGTTTGCTGTGGATGGGTTGTTACTTTGATCTCCAGTCAATTCCTAAAATGTTGATCAAACAATGTGAAGAAAAGGTTATCAGAGAGCAACAACATATGAATATATTTATTTTAAAAAAATACGCCCTAGGGCCTCTTATACATGGTTTATACTATGGAAAATATGAATCAGTGCAGCAAAAAACCGTGTAAAAAATGGGAACAAAATTTGAGAAATTATTATTGCCCATCGATTCCATTACGACCATCCACTTTCTGTGCTGTTGTTCTCCAACACCGTCGATTCTGTTGCCAGTAGAAGTGGGGACAAAAAGAGAACCAATCAAATTCGTATATCACCACCGAGACGAAACGTTCCATATCGCAACTTTACAAGGACATAACAAGAAGAAATTACTGCATCGACACGATCAAGACCGGAAAAGCCTGCTTATTCAAATGTTCATCATGCCTGCGGAGCCATATGCCGCGTTATTCCCTATTCCTCTACGATTTCCAGGTCTGCTGGATCAACGGACGTGAATTCACCCTCCTGCGAGAACAAAGCCTCAGCCCTGACAATCTTCTTCTGTGGGATCTGGCTGATCTTGAGCCGGTCGTCGTCGGTCAGCTCCCAGTCGAAGATGTCGAGGTTTTGCCTGAGCCTCTCCTTGTTGTAGCTCTTGACGATGGACGTCACGCCCTGCTCGTATATCCATCTCAACGCCACCTGAAGGAAGACAAGAATGGATGTGTATCAGTACAGGTAAGTTTGGAGCTAATAGAACAGAGCTTTTTGTTAACGTACTAGGCTAAACGTACGAGCAGACATGGAGACCAACAGAAAATCACTGCTACTAGACTATGCAAGCTAGGTAGAATCCTTTCTTATTTTACTACTAACTAATTAAAAAACTGTTTTAGTTTTCAGTGTAGTAGCAGGCACTAGACATCACGCGATTCACGCGTGTACTTTCCCAAGGGACACCGTGACAGCAACATCAACAGCAACGGAAACCAAAAGCCAGACACGCACGCGTGACGAATACGTGATCGACCAGAGCACGCTGCACACCGTGGCGCCATAGGATTCTCATCCACGCCCGGGCAACAGTCCAAGCCACTACCGACGACGTCAGAAGCTACGTGTCAGAAGAGAAACCCAGCCTGCCGCGCGCATGGCGCCCGGCCCCCACCACCAGCAGCGGCGGCGGCGGCGTAACGACGTACCTGCGCGACGGATTTCCCCCTCGCCTTGGCGATCCCGGCGAGCACCTCCGACCCCAGCACGGCGTTGCTGCCCGTGCCGTCCCAGTTCTGCCCCCCCAGCGGCGAGTACGCCGCGACGTGGATGCCCTTGTCGGCGCAGTACGCCCGCAGCGTCCGCTGCTGCCACGCCGGGTTGAGCTCCACCTGGTTCACCGCGGGCGGGACGGTGGCGGCGGCGAGGACCCTGCCGAGGTGCTTGGTGGTGAAGTTGCTGACGCCGATGGCCCTGGCGAGCCCCAGCCGGTGGCACTCCTCCATCGCCCGCCACACGCCCTCCAAGTCGAACGGCACGGCGTCCTCCTTCCTGCTGGGGAAAGTCGGCACCCCGGGCTTGAGGGCCACCGGCCAGTGGATCAGGGACAGGTCCAGGTACTCCATCTGCAGGCTCCTGCTCCCACGCGGAACGCACGAGAGAAAAGATCAAAAAAAAAATTTAGATTGAGAGAGAAATTTTATTTGTGATGACTACTAGTAGTAGCTCTGTAGCTGGATCGGAAGAAGGGGCGGCGTGCATGGTTGGTGAGGCCGGCCGGACGCTTACCTGAGGGTCTCCCGGAGGGAGGGGAGGACGAGGTCCGGGTGGCTCTGCGTGCACCAGAGCTTGGAGGTGACGAACACCTCCTCCCGGGACCGGAGGAGCCCGCGGCGCACGGCCTCGGCCACGGCCTCGCCGAGCGGCCCCTCCGTGCCGTACATGGCGGCCGTGTCGAAGTGGCGGTAGCCCAGCTCGATGGCCGCCAGCACGGCGTCCCTGGTGGCCCCGGGCACCGGCTGCAACGACGCCGTGCCCATGCCCACCGCCGGCATCGGCCGCGCGCCGCCGCCCGGCCGCAGGGCCACCTCCGGCACCGGCACCGCCGCGGACGCCATGCCGATGCGAATTGCGATGCGCCTGGTCTCTCCGCGGGTCAGATGTGTCGCGCTGCGATGATCACGTCTAGGTGCAGAGATGGAACAGGAGCGCGCGCGGCGTGATGGAGCAGCCTGTGCGCCGCGGCATCTTTATGTGGCAATCGCGCCGCGAGTCGAGGGCGGAGGGAACGTGGCGTCGGCGTTCGTGTCGTGACATCGAACATGTCGTGTTGGCACGGGAGCGTTCTGGCCGGCGGATGCGATGGTGCATGCCAGTCTCCACCGGAATCCACAGCGTTTGGCGTCGTCAGCAGTCGTCACGCGTTACGCTTGCACTTGGTGGTTATTTTTAGTAAAAAACTTTTCCGCTAAAAAAAAAAGAAGTTAAAACTTTTCCAGGTGAATGAGTAACGAGTGACGTCGACCACTCATCAACAACCGCGGGCGCTGACTAGGGCAGATTTTTATTAGGACCGGTCTCCTGAGGCTGCTTGAAGAAAGAAGAGAAGAAACAATCGACCACAACTCCACTACAAGCGACTGTTGGGCCGTTTAGTTCCCAAAAATTTTCACCCAAAAATTTTCACCTCCCCTTTAAACACATGTATGAAGCACTAAATATAATTAAATAACAAAACTAATTACACAGTTTGGATGTACACGGCGAGACGAATCTTTTGAACCTAATTAGGACATGATTAGTCATAAGTGCTACAGTAACCCACATGTGCTAATGATGCGGTCAAAAGCCTCAAAAAATTCGTCTTGCGGTTTCCAAGTGAGTTCTAAAATTAATTTTTTAATTAGTGTTCGAAAAACCCTCCCGACATCTGGTCAAACACTGATGTGACACCCAAATTTTTTTGATTTTGGGAACTAAACGCCCCCACAATGACACCAATTATGACGATTTGAAATGACCAGTACCGCTCTAACCTAAGAGGGAAGGGGTGAATTAGTCACTATTAAAAATTTAGACATATAGCTCCAACTATTTACACAATATTAAACTAAAACATGCTATCTTGATGTGCAACTATAGTTGTTCTAGTGTGAAACCCCTATCCCAAAAAAGTTTAGCAACATATAATCTTTCATATCAAGAAACTACTCTATGAAAATAAAGGCACACAAATTGCTAGTATGAATGCGGAAGCTTGAAGAGCGGGATAAGAGAAAGCAAACTCTCGACGCGGGTGTTTATCCTCTGGTTCGGTTAGCCACAAAGGCACACATACATCCACGTTGTTGTAGCACTCACTAAGAGTATTGCTACTCGGCCACCAAGTCTCTTCCGTGAACACAATCACGGTCACCTTGGCCCCGGGTTCCACTAAGGAGCTTCTCCACAAAGGATGGGGGTCTCCACGTCCCCCGCACAAAGTGTCGTCGCCGCTCCACGCCAAGTCGGAGGGTCGATGACGTTGCCGGCGAGCTTCACAGCTCCAAGGGGCCGGCGCACCAAGCTCTTCTTTTGGTTCACTTAAGAACCACAGCACAAATGCTCAAGCCCTTGCAATCTCACTCACTAAGAGCTAATCTTTTACACAACACTCTCAAAGTGTGCTAAGGGCTAAGGATATGATTACTATGCTCTTGTATGGCTTGGAGGTGTTCTTGATTATGTGTGGGAAGTCCAGCAAGTCCAGCACTCTTCAAATGGCCGGGGGATGCCATATATATAGGCCTCCAAGTCGTGGAGCCGTTGCTCCAACGGTCAACAGAAATCTGCGTATCATTGGTTGAACCGATGCCTCTGGCAGGGGTAGCGTCAGTTCATCCGGTCACTCTAAGACCCGAAGTAGCCGTTGAACACCTGACAGCTGACACAGTGATCATCGGTTGAACCGATGATTACCCGTCGGTTAAACCGGTCACTCACAGCACTCAACTAGTCGTTGGTCTTCTTCTCTTCTGCTGACGTCATTACACCGGTGCTTTACTCCGATGCATCACCGGTTCATCCGGTGCTGAAAAATCTTCTCCTGGGCGCTTGACATCGTCTCTGGAACATAGTGTGCCCAATGCACCGATGCCTGTCGTGATACCGTCGGTTCAACCGGTGCCTCACATGATTTTCACTTGAGCTTCAGAGACACACCAGGGCATCGGATCATCCGACAACCATAGGATGCACCGATGCTGTAGGCATCGGTTCAACCGGCAATCATTTTAGTTTCTTTGATTGCGTTGTCATTCGATCACCAAAATCACTTGAAATGGCATAAATGATGCCATATTCGTTACACGATTGCGCATCGTATATCCATATCACCGGTCTTCTCTGTTGCCGGAAGCTCGGAACCGGATGCAGTGCTGCCCTCCAGTGCCGGACGGGAGCAGTGCGGGCACCAGAGGCAACCCCAACGGTCAGGTTCACAGTTAGCGACTGTTGGCGTGGACTAAACGCTCGCAATGCCATCTTCTCTCTCTTTCGACAAAGCGTGTGCTTTCTTCGATCAATCATTCTACTGAAGATCCTTCAAGTCGAGGAGAAGAAAGCAAAAGAAGTTCGTGGCTCTGTGACACCATTTAATTTGGAGAAAATTAGTTTGTTGGCCCTCTAGAAAAATTGAGTTTAGATTCTTGGCCCTATTCCGTTTTAACTTTGGTATATGGCCTCAAAGCTAAATTGATTTTGATATATGGCCGTTAGATGGGCATGTTAAAAGTGTTAGAACAAACCTGAAATGACCCTTTTATCCCTGTGGGTAAATGGAGCACCACAACACAGAAGGACTGTGCCTCCTATAGGTAAATGGAGAACCAAACCTGATTAATATTTTCATATATACATTATTCTCTAAATATATTGTCTCTTTTTCTACACCTACATGTTCCTTATGTGCTTTAGGGTTTCTAAAATGAGCACCCTCATCAATCTCTATGGTGTTCTTGGTTCGAAAATTATCATTAAAATTCCACTTTATAACTAGTACAAATGGATCATAAGAACCTCGATATGTGATGAACATGATTATAACCCTCCTCTTGCGGTGCTTACTAAACATACACATCAACTCATGATCCGAGTTTATTTCAGGAAAGGTTTTTAGAGCTTCATCATAGTATTGGATATGAGCAACTTCCATATACCCTGGAGGATATTTCTCTACCACTGATTCTACCAAATCCTTGAAATTTGTTCTATCTGAATCCACTACCATGTCAAAGCTAAAATATTTAACATCCTTCCTGCAGTTTCTTCTGTTGCCCAACAATTTGATTTCCAAATTGAAACTAGAATCGAACCTGTTTGCACAAGAAATTGAACCTGTTTAGTACTGCAAATTTGTAGGTGATGGAATAAAAACGATGAGAGATGCTACACTCACCCTTGAACCGTGTCGTTGTGCTCATCCTCGCTGTCAGCCCTATGTGAAGCCTGAGAACCATCATCCACGTTCCGGCAAGGGGCTTCGCCCGTGGCGCCCTTGGAGGGCTGCGCGCCCAGACCGGCGCTGGCGCCGGCGCCGCTGCCTCCCTGCGCGCCCTCCCCACGTTCCCTTGCTTGCGCGGCCATCGGCGCCCTTGCTGGGCACGCCCTGGCCCGCGGCCCCTCGCTCGGCGAAGGACTCCTGGCCCTGGCTGCCTCGGGGGTCCTCACGCAGGTCAGGAGCGCCGCCTAGATCCGCCGTAATCGCGGCGGTGTGGGGCCGGGCCAGACCCTGACCGGTGGGAAGGGAGGCAGAGGGGAGCTCGGGATCCGGCAGCCGGTCCATCACCGCGGGGGGGGGGGGGGGTGAGGGTGCCTGGATCCGCCAGGAAGATGGTGCGACTGAGGGAGGCCGCCGCCACCACGAGCAACATCATGGGGGTCGGGGCGGGGCTCGGGGGCAACTGGGCAAAAAGTTAAGGTGAGAAAGGCTAGAATGGTCTTTTCCCCATGAGCAGAGACCAAGGACTAACAGTTGGACTGGATGGAAGCCTACAAATCTAACGGAAGAGCCATATACCAAAACCAATTTAGCTTTGAGGCCATATACCAAAGTTGAAACGGAATAGGACCAAGGATCTAAACTCAACTTTCTGGAGGGCCAACAAACTAATTTACTCTTTAATTTGACTGCGACTGCACACCATCGATCTGTGTGGTAGCTTTTACAGAGTTCGCCAAACGCCCAATGTACTTCTTCATCAGGCCGCTGCCACGGCTCCATGGAAGTACGTCCTCGAAGCTTCAGAAATAATGCAACTGCACCTGGAAGCATTGGGCGTTTGCAGGCCGGGAGGACGTCTATTCGTTCGCTCGTGCGAGCTGAGCCATGGCTGAAGAAGACTTGCCCACACTTCCAGTCACCTTCCTGTCCCTAGCAGCCCGATCCACCGCCCGGTTCCTGATCCGCTTGTCAAGCCACTGAACTGCCGCCACCTCGGAATCGGACACCGTCGTCGGTCTTCCGTTCCGTGCCATCCCTCCCCTAACCCCGGCAGCCAATCACCATCGTGAGCTCGGCAAGCAAGAAGAACAGTACTCGCGGCTCCACCTGCAGCGACGGCTCATCCGATCCCTTCGGTTTTCCACGGTACTCGAAGAACGAACAGTCAATTTTTTTTGAAAAATTTGGGTCTGTACCATTAAAAGATTTCAAAGTTAGATATATACCATCGTGAAACAACATATTCGTTTCTAACCACCAGTACAATAAGAAGTGATTCAAGACCTCCGGCCATTCTGACAATTTAATGTGCTGCCATATTTTCGTTTGTTTTGCGAAGTGTACCGACAATTCAAAGCGGCAGTATGGCTCTGTAGAATTCAGGATGTATCAAACAACCAGCACCACCAATTTTTCAGAACACAGCCGCATCAACTAGATGGAGAATTCAGCTACATTTCCACGATATCAAGCACGGCAAGATCCACGCGGGAGGCGCCTTCGGGGCTAAACATCCCCGCCACTCTGACCCTCTTGTGTTGCGGTATCTGACTAATCTTGAAACGGTCTTCATCACTCAGTTCCCAGTTGAAGATCTCCATGTTCTCCTTGAGCCTCTCCCATTTAAGGCTCTTGACAACCATGCTGGCACCTTGCTCGTAGATCCACCACAGAGAAATCTAGGGGGAGAACGGAAACTAGTTATGCTGCTATGTGCTAACATCGCAGAAAAAAAAGAATCAGAGGAATTCGACATATTAACAGTATTGAATCGATACTTTTTTAGATTAAGGAAAAACCCGGACTTCAACAGTATTGAATCGATACTACCTTCACCATTTATTCTATCATGTATTTAGATGGCTGTGCCATGATGTTGTGCAAAAGTTCTGTAGTTTTCGAAGGGCTTCTACAGTCTAAACTCGCCCAAAAAAGTCCCTAAATGTTAGCATATCATTTACAAACTGCAGAAACCTAGTAGACATTATGCAGTGCAACATCAGAAGCTAGATATGCGATAGAATTTGAAAATGTTTAAATAGGATATGAACTAAGAACGATTGGTAAACTTTGACAAAGATTCAGAGGGGCAGGGGGATCGAACCTGAGCCACTGATTTCCCTCTAGCCTTTGAAATCTCTTCAAGAACTTCAGACTGTAGTACTGCATTTGACATGCTTCGGCCTCCAAGGGGAGAATATGCCGTCACATGAATACCCTTGTCTTTGCAGAACTCAATTAATTTTTTCTGCTGCCAAATCGGATTCATTTCAACCTGCAAAGATCATACATAAATACCAATGCTGACATGCCAGATGATACATACGCTATACTTCAGGCTATAGGATTCTTTCACAACTCAGGGCATTTCCAATTGATTTCATATTTATGATATCATTTCAGACCGTTCCCAATTTTGCAAACAAAAAACCTGTCACTCGGCTTGCTTCTTTAAATGACAGAGCAAGGGTCTGCTTTTATTTAAAAAAAACGTGCCATTTGCAAAAAATGATTTCACATTAAACTTGTAACTGGACCTTAATAGTTCATTTCACAAACGATGGAAAAATCCCATATAGCATCCGGATCGGAACCATTTTCGTATTTTTAATATCTTTTTCATCCCGTCCATATAGAAAGTTATTTACAAATGATAATTCGTTAAACGGCCTTCAATCAAACACTGGAGAGCTAATGAAGGTTACTGAAATTGCCATTACTAATTATCCACTAGATCAATACAAACCTGATTAACCGCTGGGGGGATTTCCGCAATTGCAAGTAGCTCTTGCAGCTTTGTTGTCGTGAAATTGCTGACACCAATCATTCTAGCAAGCCCAAGCCGATGGCATTCCTCCATCGCCCGCCACACGCCGGTCAGGTCCATGGGCATTATGTCCTCCCTTTTAATTGGAAATTGGGGTTTGCCTGGCTTTGCAGCAACTGGCCAATGGACCAGGTACAGATCAACATAGTCCATTTGAAGGTTCCTACAGATATGAAGAGGTAAGAATCTTGATTGCCACCAAAGAGCACCAGTTTTCGTTTTTTTTGGTACACCAGGCTTCCAGCTACTGCAGAATTGCTAGGTTGAATTGCAAGAATCTAGTTTTAAGTTTCACATCGCTCTTGCCTGTTCTTTCAAAAGCCGAGATTTGAACAGGTTTTTAATTTTTAGTTTCAAGTTTTATCGAAATTAGGTATTAAGTTTCAGGTTTAGTTTTGAGTTGACTGGATTGGATCCTAGTAATTGACATCGAATCTCCAAAAAGAAACGAGGAAGCAAATCTGTAGCTCAATAGACCCTTACTGCAAGCTCTCCCTGAGCGAAGGGAGCACGAGGTCCGGGTGGCACTGCGAGCAGGAGACATATCTGGTGCAATCACGGAACTGGTGAAATCACCGTGCAATCCGACTAAAAAGGTCTTCAAAAAATTCTGAAAAAAATCATGAATGTAACTGCTAGAGTAAGATGAATTTGACTATGAAATTTTATATGTAGATGGGGTAGACCGAGATGTACATTCATGATTTTTTTCAGAATTTTTTGAAGACCTTTTTAGTCGAATTGCACGATGATTTCACCAGTTCCGTGATTGCACCAGATATGTCTCCCTGCGAGCACCACATCTTGGTGGTGACGAACACCTCCTCCCTGTACGCCACGACCCCACGCCGCGCAGCTTCGGCCACGGCCTCGCCGACGGCCCGCTCGGAGCGGTAGAGCGAGGCGGTGTCGAGGTGACGGTAGCCGAGCTCCAGCGCGGCAATTACGGCAGCTCTGACGTCCTCCTCCACGAACGGGAACGATGCCGTGCCAAGCCCCACCGCTGGCACCGGCACCGGCCGGCCGGCGGCGGCGCCAGCCATGAACTCGGGACAGCCTGTGCCTACCCTCCCTGCTGGTGGTGATGCCATGGCCGGCGCCGCCTGCATGCTCCGCGTGTCTCCAATACGAGTCGTCACTCGTGACGCGCGGGCTAATATAAAACAAACAATATTGAAAGATATTCCTCACCAAAAAAAATAATACTAAAAGATTACACAGTACAACTCAGATACTCACAACGCACGCACACTCACACTCCTATGAACACACGTACGTAAACCCTACTCCTATGTGCATCTTCAAAGACTGAACCGGTAAATTCTCGAGATCGACAAAGTCACCACATGCGCCTTGAAATATACCTATTGTTATTGTGTTAGTATAGGATTGAGATCTCTTTTGTAATGATTGTAAAGTATCAAATGGTACTTTCAGGTAATTATTTTTTAATTTTTTTTATAGTTGATCTATAAAAATTAGAATAAATTAGTACTTCGTCCCACCATTTTTGATACTTGATCTCACATTTTGAAAATACCAGGTACTTTACTCTAGATACTTTTGAATACTTTCTATCTTTACTACCGTACGATTTTACCAAATAAACAGTTCCTATTTTTTTTCAATCATTGTAAAATTTCTCTAGAATTGGACTACCGGTACGTGTATAGGATTGGATTACTAGGCTAGCCTTTTTGTTGTGTTAGTAGAAAACTAGAAATGCCACCAGGTCGCTCGAGTTTGTCGGAGGCCTGGCCCAGTTCAGAACGAGAAAAAAAAAACAGTCCCCTGTTGAATGGGCCCAGTGAACACGTAGAAACGCACAGGCCTCTGAATGCCGTAAAACTACTCGATGCTGTTTTATATGATTTGACCTTCAGTCTAATTTTGCGATTTAACCTAAGGCTCGAGGGCTACATATGGAGCGTGAGTTCATCGCGCACCATATAAAAGAAGATGATTTGGGGCTTCACCTCACAGCTCGATGCAGCCAAAGAAGTATTCGGAAGACTATTCGAAACACTCGGAGGGCCACTCGAAGCACTCGAAGACGTCTTCAGAAGCATTCAACATCTGCAGGACTCGGCTACGAAGAACTAAACCTTTGTGAGACCCGGAGCAATAGGACTGCTTACAGCCTTACATGTGTGGAATATTCTAGAGTAAGAGGTATCGTATGACATGTACCTTAACCTCACGTAACTACCCGATTAAGGCATATGTGTAGTCGATATATAAGGAAACTATCCGACCCTATTGGATTAGGACTCTGCTAGTATTCGGCTAACACTTTCCATGTAACTCTGCCCCCGGACTATAAAGACGGGCACGGATCCCTCCAAAACATCCTAGCTCAGGGCGCAATATACCAAACTATGACACAGAATGTAAGGTATTACGCTATTCTGGCGGTCCGAACCTATCTAAATTTGTATCTTGTGTCCTATCATTTACCCTCAAGTTCCAGTCCGGCGATCTGTCCCCAAACAATCTTCTACCTAGGGCGTCCCTAGGTAGGCCGGCGGTAAAAACACTAACACCCGGTACTAGGGGCGAAGGCATATAATGATTAGCAAGTGCTAATGCACATCATAAAAATGAAAAATAGCAATTATATCTAAATTTTCATGCAATCACAAGGCAAGTGCACCCTTTCCGATTGGTTCTAGTTGTACCACTGCCCAGTACTGCCACCGACTAAGAGGACGCCACCCTACCCTCCAGCTCAGTCTTTGGTCCACTGTATAGCAAACTGTCGACCACTGCCACCCCGCAACCAGCCACCACTGTCCATCTTCCCTACCACCCCTCCTTCTTTTGTCCTAAAACCCCACTAGCTCCCCTCCCCTGACCTGGCAGCCAATCACCATCGCGAGCTCGAGAAGGAAGAAGAACAGTACTTGCATGCCCACCTACAGCGACAGCTCATCCCTTTGATCATTCTACGATGCGCTGGTAGCTTGACCCAAGTTATAGTTTTTGTTGTGAGATCGTAACTTAATGCTCCCCGCTTGGCATTAATCACGAAACATGTTCCCAACATGGGCAGGGGGCACCGGCTCAACACCCATGAGTGAGGAGGGAGGACCATAAGTAGGCGCACTCTAGATATCCCTGTCCGAAGAGTAGACGTGAACGCGTAGTACATTGGTGTTCGAGTCGAGGAAGACGATGAGGAAGCGGTCATGACTGCAGTGGACGTGATGAGCAGCATTCCATTGGTACACGTCTTGCAGCTCATGGGCTATCGACAACGCTGGAAGAACCCGCCGCTCGTCTGTGATGGGGAGCCAAACGTCGAGGTCTGGAACCCAGAGTGCGTCGGCAAAGAGGACTCGACCGTGCCGGGTGTCAAGCGCACTGCAGTTGCGATACTCGGTGGTGGGGATGAAGCGCATGCAGTTGCGGGCACCGTATCGGATGTTGGCGATGAATCCGAGCAAGGGGCGTGCAGTGGTGTTCGGCAAATCTGCTGCGGAATCCTGGCGCGGAGATGATGCGGCACCAGCGCCTGGACACTGTGGCGGCGTGGAGGAGGCTCACGGGGTCATCCGACGGCAAGCGGACATGCTAGTTGCTTGGCCGAACACGGTGCGGATCCTTGCGAGCCGATGAGCAAGGGGAGTTTGGGGGTGGGGGATTGGGTGGGAAGGCGAAATTGCGTCGCGACGGGTGGATTTTGGTTGGGCGCAGGCAGGGGCAACCCATTTGTAGCAGCTCTGCTGCAGCTGGCTTCTATGCCCCACCTCTCAACCGCTCCCGCATGTTTCCACAATGTTTCAACGAAACTTTTTGGCTTGAAATTGGATAAATAACTCGTGAAACTTTTTCCTATTTTCAGCAGTTAAACATGCCATATTGCAACAGTTAAATTTCTATTCCATACTAGGTCAGTCTATCAATATGTTGTCTGATTGAACTGTAGGTGTAGCCTCCAATCGTCCAACAAGTTTGCATTGGTAAATAAGGTGCAGCCTCCCGTTAAATGTTAAGATTTGTGAGAGTTCATAGGATTTTTCTAGTTTTCTAACTACGCTCTATCTTATCTATCTCGACATTATCATGCTCACTCCATCACTTCCAAACTCTAGCCATGAGAAACTTATGAGTAAGTAGTCTTCCGTAGATTTAATAATGAATAACATTGTAGTTGTCCTAACAAAAATATAAGAAATTATAATGCCCTCATATAGCCATAGTCATAATATATACACCATCTCATGTATAAAATCTTTTATCTAGAAACATCTATAAAAGTAGTAAGTTTTATATGATTTTAATATAATATATACACCATCTCATGTATAAAATATTTTATCTAGAAATTTTTATACTATCTCATGTATAAAATCTTTTATCTAGAAATATCTACAAAAGTAGTAAGTTTATATGATTTCTATATATCATCTTATATAAAAATTTATTTATATAATTTAAATAATATTCTAGAAATTTTTTAGCTTAGTAAAGATTTTTAGAAGCACCAACTGACATGCAGTGTTAAGGCAGCGGTGAACGAGCTGCCACGGACAGCGGCGGCCTCGGTATGCCATGCCAGGGCTACCACAGCGTTGAAGTTAGGGCGATGATCTCTTCCCGGCGTCTTGAGGTGGGCTTGTCTTGAGGCAGACTTAATGGCTACCAAACTCAGCATAAATCGCACTCGTGAAATCCAATCAAGTGATATGCATGTTCAGGACTATCCAGTTTTGCTGTGCTATTTGAGCCTAGCACCGCATCTCATCCCGGGCCCATCTGAATCCAATCCACCAAGCCCTATCTTCAGCCCACGAGCTCGCTCGTCCACCCATTGTTGTTTTCTAGCTTATCGACTAAAATTGCGAGTCACAAAAACGTAACCTGAATTGAGGCTTGAAATTGACGATCATAATCAAAACAATAACAAGAAGAAAAACTTAAAAATCTAGACAGAGATGGTATATAAATGATACAGTATATATTCTGATGAGAAACAAAGGCAGGCAAGAAGCCGGCCGTGTATTTATTGACTGACACAAAAACATGCAGTGTGTAAATATTTCAAATTGTATATTGATCTAACCAACGACAATTAACAAAGTCTCTGACTTGAATATGGACCTAAAGTAGCTACCACTGTTAAACAAGTTGTAACTAACCGAATATGGTTGTATCTAAATATAGAAGAGATATGGCTGGTTAGGAAACATAGGATGTTATTAGAGATAGAACAGTTGTAACCGTGTAAATCTTCCTTTCCTAGATAGTTTCCAAACCAGCCAACTTTCCTATATATTGTGTACATGCGCTTGTTATGCGCCACCAATATTATTAACACGAAGCCGTCGTGATCTCTGATTTGAGGCCGACGTTCACATCTTCTATTGCGCCTCTGATTCTTTTCATGGTAATCAGAGCCTAGTAGATTCAATCCTTGAAGCAATGGCGTCCTCAAGTTCGTCATCGAATCCTCTCCTCGGCGTTCAAGTCACGGAGAAACTCACTCGCCAGAATCACGGGATGTGGTCTGCACAAGTTCTTGCGATCTTACGAGGCGCAAGATTGGAGCGATATGTCAACGGCAAAGCCGTAGCTCCACCTGAAGAAATTGATGAGAAGAAGGGTGACGTCAAGGATGGTGCACCCGTCAAGGTCTCGAATCCGGCCTATGAAGAGTGGTTCGCCACGGACCAATAGGTCCTATGGTTTCTCCTCACCTCCCTGTCCAGGGACATCCTGGTGCAAGTCGCCACGGCAAGAACCTCCGCTGAAGCATGGAAGACGATCATCGACATGTTCGCCTCACACACGCGTGCATGTGCGACTAACGTGTGTCTCGCCCTCGCCACGACAAAGAAGGACAACATGACGGTTGCTCAATACTATGGCAAGATGAAGGGGCTCGCAGATGAGATGGCTGCAGCAGGAAGGCCCCTCGACGATGAGGAACTGGTGATGTATATCTGCAATGGTCTTGACACTGAGTACAACTCTCTAGTTTCTGCTCTTGTAACTAGATTAGAACCTATTGCTCCTTCAGAATTGTACTCCCAATTATTAAGCTTTGAGACCAGATTAGAGCTGCAGCTTGGCTCCGGTTCATCGTCGTCAGCAAATTCAGCAGGAAGAGGTGGTCGCGGTGGGGGCCAGCAAAGGGGAGGCTTCAATCGTGGCCGAGGTGGACGGTCCAATCCTGGCCGCGGGTCTGGTGGCCGCGGGCGTGGTCAGCATCAGCCACCACGCCAGAATCAACAGCGCAGAAGCTTCCCCACTGGACCTACCGCGACCCATGACAACAATGGGCGCCCTATCTGTCAGGTCTGCTTCAAGACAGGACACACGGCGATTGACTGCTAGCATAGGTTTGATGAAAACTATGTCCCAGAGGAACGCCATGTTGCTGCTGCTATGAGCCTGTACTCCATGGATCAAAATTGGTACATGGACTCTGGTGCTACCGACAATATCACAAGTGATCTTGAAAAGCTCGCCGTTCGTGACAAGTATCATGGAGGTGACCAAATTCATACGGCAAGCGGTGCAGGTATGGAAATTAAACATATTGGTCATTCATTAGTTCACACCCCAACTCGTAATTTGCATCTAAACAATATTCTTCATGTTCCAAAGGCTGCAAAAAATCTTGTCTCAGTTCATCGTCTCACCAAAGATAATTCTGCTTTTCTTGAATTTCACCCTGATTATTTTTTGATCAAGGATCAGGCCACGAAGAACACCATCCTTAAGGGGCCATGTCGTAGGGGTCTCTATCCCCTTCCTCCATCCACTTTAAAGCAAGCCTTTGGAGCCGTCAAACCATCCTTTGAGAGGTGGCACAATCGTTTGGGTCATGCATCCGCCCCTATTATTTCTAAAGTTATTAGCATGAATAATCCCCCCTGTTTAGATGAGTCAAATAAAGAGTCTGTGTGTGATGCTTGTCAAAAGGCAAAGAGTCATCAGCTTCCGTATCCCAAGTCGCATAGTGTTTCAAGTAAACCTTTGGAACTTGTTTTCTCTAATGTTTGGGGTCCTCCACCTAATTCGGTTGGAAGAAATAGATATTATGTTAGTTTCATAGATGATTACAGCAAATATGTGTGGATTTATCTTATTAAGCACAAATCTGAGGTTTTTCAGAAATTCAATGAATTTCAAAATCTAGTTGAGAGGCTCTTTAATCGAAAAATTGTTGCAATGCAAATAGACTGGGGGGTGAATACCAGAAACTTCACTCCTTTTTTGAGCGAGTTGGAATCTCTCATCTTGTGTCGTGTCCTCATGCTCATCAACAAAACGGGGCTGCGGAACGAAAACATAGACATATTGTTGAAGTTGGGTTAGCTCTTCTTGCTCATGCATCTATTCCTCTTAAATATTGGGAAGATTCTTTCGTTGCTGCCACATATCTTATCAATCGGACACCCAGTCGAGTCATTAATTATGAAACACCTCTTGAACGGTTGTTCCAACAAAAACCAGACTATTCATCTCTCAGAGTCTTTGGTTGTGCTTGTTGGCCTAATCTTCATCCATATAATACCCACAAGTTTCAGTTCCGCTCCAAACAGTGTGTGTTTCTTGGTTATAGCCCTTTGCACAAAGGTTTCAAGTGCTTAGATCCTTCCACAGGACAGGTCTATATATCTCGGGATGTTACTTTTGATGAGAATGTTTTTCCTTTCTCTCAACTTCATCCGAATGCAGGAGCTAGACTTCGTCAAGAAATATCTCTCCTTCCTCCTGATCTCCAGCCACTACCATATGATCAAGGGGGAGAACTAATGAGTGATCATATGTTTAATTCTAATAATTCGTGTGAAGAATTGTGTGCAGGAGATGGTGGTGAATTCCATGCAGATTCGGTTGCAGACGCCGAAACCGCGTCGCTTGCGTCCCCTCCGACCAGTGCTCCTACCACCTCGTCACCTGGGGAGACAACCTCGCCCATCGTACAACTGACAGGATCCCTGTCGGACTCAGCGCCTGGCTTCCCTGCGTCGGTTTCGCCCACGAGAACAGGTGCTAATCCTACTACTGATCTGCATGGGCAAGCGTCAGAATCTTCTGTGCCTGAGGAAGTTGCATCCCCAGCTGCGGCGACAAATGCACCTGAGATATCAAGACCCATGACACGGTTACAGGCCGGCATTCACAAACCAAAGGTGTATACTGACGGCACTATTCGATATGGGTTTTTTACATCATCAGGGGAACCACAAAATATAAATGAAGCTTTAGGAGATAAGAATGGGAAAAATGCTATGGATTTAGAATACTCTGCTTTGATGAAAAATAAAACCTGGCATCTTGTACCTCCAAGAAGAGGCACTAATATTATTGACTGCAAATGGGTTTACAAAATAAAAAGAAAAGCAGATGGAAGTTTGGATAGATATAAGGCTCGTCTTGTTGCTAAAGGTTTCAAGCAAATGTATGGCATAGGCTATGAAGACACTTTTAGTCCTGTGGTCAAGGCATCAACAATTCGAGTTATTCTTTCTGTTGCTGTGTCAAGAGGTTAGAGTCTTCGTCAATTAGATGTACAAAATGCCTTTTTACATGGTCTACTAGAAGAAGAAGTTTATATGAAACAGCCACCTGGATATGAGGACAAGTCTGTGCCAGGTTATGTGTGCAGACTCGACAAGGCTTTGTATGGACTTAAACAAGCACCAAGAGCGTGGTATTCGAGGTTAAGCATGAAGCTACAAGACTTGGGTTTCAAATCGTGTAACAGTCCAAAATCTCACACAAATAAAATTTGTTTGAATTCAAAATTTATTTTCAAAATCTAATTTCAAGATTGTTGAGCTCATCTTCTTTTGCATAAAGAAAATTTTCTCCCAAACTTAAATTATCTAATTTCTTTGTAACAACCATCATCAAATCATTTTTCCTCTCTCCCTGACCACCGGGCTCCACCTGTCATTCTCCTCACTGTCCCCCTCCAGAAACCTCCTCGTACCTGGCCAGCTCGTCCCCTCGCTCGAAGCATCGCCACGCAGCTGATCGCTCTGCCGTGCTCATCCCGGTGCCTCGCTCCCTTTCCGCACGGCCTAATCCTCTACTGAGGCGCCAGCAGCAGCAGCAATAAACTTCTCACTCTCCCTCTCTTACCTTTTTATTTATGGGTGGACAAAAATATCGGAGCAACACATTAATTCTCATCTCGCTCCCTGCACACACACCTCTCTCTCTCTCACGTCTCTTTCATACTCTCTCTCTCCGTCGGTGGTGCAGCGCCCCCTCTGATTTTTTTTCTCCTCTGAGCAAGAAGGCAAGCAGCCAGCACGCCTTGCTCCTCTCTCCGCTTTCCATGGCAAGCAGCAGCTCTCTCACTTCCTGCATGAACACATGCATGCACACAATTAATTCTCACCTCCCTCTCACTTCCTGTACACATGCATGCACACTCACGCACACATCTCTCACACGTCTTTTCACTCCCTGCACACATGCATGCACACCACAGAAGCCATTGACGGCGAGTAGCAGCAGCAGCCCCTCATCCCCTCTGCTCCACCACACCACCGAAGCTAACCGCAGCTGTATCCTCCACTTCTTCTCCTCCCAAGCCACTGCCTTCTCCTTTTTCCATCGCAAGCCAGCAGCAGCCAGCAGGCGAGCAGCATGCCGCCGTGAAACCCACCGCCCTGCTACGCCCGTTGACGCCAGCTCACGCCGACCAAGCTTGCTCTGCTGTCTTAGGGCACCAAGGTCACCGCGGCACTGTACTCGTTGACGTTCTCCGTTGACATCGAGCTGCAGCCTGCCATGGATGTGTGACATCCCGAAAACTCACCAAAATAAATCATGCGCTAAATTTGTTTTTGTTGTTGAGCTCGACTCAAACCCTAACCCTAACTTCCCGGAAACCCTCTTGCTCCGATCTCCCGATCCCCGGAGATCTGACCCGACACCCGATTTCAATCCACGTCTCATCTCCTTCCCATCCAACGCGACGCGTCGTGACCGGCCGCCGCGAATCCCGCCCCCTCCTTTTCCCTCTCTCCTCCGGCCGCGTGCCCCACCTCCCGCGTGGCCGACCGCAGCCGCGGTCGCCGCTGGCGCGCACCGCCCCTCCCCCTCCTTTTCCTTTCACTCTCTCTCCCTTTTCCCCATTTTCTTTTTCTTCATTTCTTTTTCCTATTTTTCTTTTTTTCCTCTTCACCCTTTTTCCTTTTTCTTTCTTTCCCTTCCTTCCTTCCTCTCTTCCCTCCCCGTCGCGCCTGCCCCGAGCCGCCTCCCGCTCCGAGCGCCGCCGTGCCCGGCTCCACCTCCCCGCGCACGCCCAGCTCGGCCTGCCCCGCGTGCCACGCCGTCCTCCGCGCTCGACCGCTCCCCCGCCCTCGCACCTCGCCACCGCAGCGCCCCGCCCCGGCCGACCGTACGCCGCGCGCACACGCACACGCCGCGCCGCGCCGAGCCGCGTCGCGCACGCACACCGCGTACCCGCGCACTGGCCGCGCCCGCGCGCGCCTGCGCCGGCTGCACCACGACGCTCCGGCCCTGGCCTCGCCCAGCTCGCTCGCCCCGTCCCGGTGCGTGCACCCGCCCGTGCGCACGCGCACGCGTGCACGCACACGACGCCCCAGCTGACCGCGCCACGCCGCGGCCGCCATCACCGCCGCGCCACCTCGCTGTGCCACTCACTGCCCCGCCCCACTCAGCGCCATTCACGCGCACACGCACCGAGCCGCGGCGAACGCGCCAAGCCGCAACGCCGTGAGCTCCGCCGAGCCCACGTGCACGCCTGGCCGCGCCGCGCGCCGCTCGCCGCTGCCCCGCACTGCGCCGCCCTGTGCTCGCCGCTGCCGCCCACGTCCCGTCACCCCTGTGCCACCTCATCGCCACCGGCCACGCCCCCCCCCAACCGACCTACATCGGCTATAAAAGGGCCTACCGGCGCCGCTCCTCCGCACCCAAGCCTCCCCGCCACCACCGCTTCTCCTCGCAGCTCCCAGCGCCGCCCCGCCGGACTCCAGTGACCGCCGCCGCCCGCTCACGACGACCCGCCGCCTCGCTCCATCCCAAGCCGAGCCAGGTGGGGGAATCGAGCCGCCATCTTCCCCTTCTCCTTTCCCCTCTACCCCGGGCCGGCGCTGAGCTCCTGGCCGCCGGGGATTGACGCCGCCGGCGCCCTTGCTCCCCTCCCCTGTTTCAGTTGGGAGGAAGGGGAAGACAGGGCAGTTTTGCCCAAAACCCCCTAGTCTTCCTTGTGTTCTCAAAAGAATCCCCACTCCTTATGGGCTTTTTCCTAAAAGGGCCCTTCTACTTTCCTATTTTTCCAAACAAGTCCTCCACTATTTAAACTTAATAATAATTAGGCCCCTGCACTTTCCTTTTAGGCCCAAATACTTTTAGAAATCATAAACAGGCCCCGGGTTCTCCCGAATTAATTACAAATAGGCCCCTGACCCCTTAACCGACCCACAAACCCTTACAAAACCCATCATTTCATGTAACAAACGACCTCTGATCAACCCGAAACTTTACCATGCCTCTCATAACTAAGTCTTGGCCATGCCTTTAGGAAACCACTCAAAGATGTTACTTCTATCTCCATATTTTATGTGTTTCCGATTCGAGCTCAACAATAGGTCTTTGTACTGATTGGATGCTTGTTGTGTGTGCTATAGATCGCGGTGTGAACGAAGGAGAGCCCGCTAGCGAGCAGTTCTACGAGCAAGGGAACGAGGATCAGTTCCACGACCCCGAGCCCGAAGGACAGGACTTCCCCGAAGGCTTCGAAGACGGCAAGTTCAATCCCATCCTTTGATGCATGTTTCTGTCCTAGTTTTTATGAACACAACCCAATGGCCTGCTTTATAAAAATTGCATATGTTTTGCTTGCATGAAAACACGGTTGGATAGCCACCCCTTGATTTGTGATGACCATTCCTTGACTACCTAGGTTAATGTCTGATTTTGCTTGGACGTTAATCGATATTAGAACGCTTAGGACTTTACTCACATTACTATTTATTTTATAAAGAAAATGTGTGCGTATGGGATGGGATAAATGTGGTGTTTTTGTAAAGAAAGTGTAGACGGGATGGATGGCATTTCTACGGATTTGCCATTTGGTGTGCTTGTGCCAATGTGGCAAAGCAACAGAAGGGAGATATCCATCTTGTCGTGTCTAAGGACCGAGTTGGTGTGTCATCTCACCTAACTCCACTATCGTGCAAACCACTCGACCGTTGAATGGGCAACGGCGTAGCATAAATCCCACTAGTTGGTGTGGTAGCCATCAGGAGAGCTGAGAGCAACGGATGACTGAGGAAAAGGGATAAGC
Organism: Panicum virgatum; assembly: GCF_016808335.1. NCBI lineage: Eukaryota > Viridiplantae > Streptophyta > Magnoliopsida > Poales > Poaceae > Panicum > Panicum virgatum. The sequence continues at coordinate 34,128,529 of NC_053142.1, read as the reverse complement.
CCCGAGTGACTTATACCCGGTTATACCTAAGTAAATGGTCGATGACCCCTTGGTGCATCCCGTGATGGCTAGTCAGGCTTAGCTATGGTGGGTAATGGCTATGTTGGGATCTACACCGATACGACGGTGTTCGAGTTGTGGTATCCTGCTTGTGGGTAAAGTTGCACACCTCTGCAGAGTTAAGAATCTATTCGAATAGTCCGTGCCCACGGTATTGGGCGAGTTAAGGTGTGGTCACATAACTAGTGCTTCCTGGGGATGGGCTGGTGTGAGTTGTTTTGGAATTATGTCCGGCAGTTGTGCCGTGTGCTACGACGGACGGGGAGTCCGGTAGCAGTTTTAAAACCTGAACTCTGTGTTTCTACAAAAACTGTTTTAAGAAAAAAGGTTTTCTGTTAATTGAACCCCTGCATAAAATATCGTTTTTCTGCAAATTAAACCGTAACCTATTCCTTGATTTACCTATACATATTATTCTGTTATAACCCCCCTCCGTGGGTGTGGTTGGACTTGCTGAGTACATTGTACTCACCCCACTCTTACTTTTTACAGAAGAAGACCCAGACTTCGTACCAGACGACGCCGAGTAGGGTTATCGTTCTACACCCAACCTTGCCTGTGGAACCGGCCCTGTTGAGATGCCTCCGCTGTCGCAGTACTCTGAGCCCGTAGTAGACCCTATGTGGTTCGCGGTCTGGTGTTATGTCGTAGCCTGGTTAATTATTATTATCATCTGTATCGAGTGTCCTCCAAGGTTTGTACGGTTTTGAACCATCTGATGTAATAAATGTGGCATCAGCCTCCTGGGACTGGTGTTTTGTATCACATTTAAGTCTTCTCTTATGAGGGGACGCTTCAGGTGGTATCAGAGCCGTAGGTTGGCCGTAGGACGTGACCCTAGGAGAGAAACCCGTTTTTAGACCCTTTACCTTAGGACTTTTCTATCCTTAATCCTTTCCTCACACAAACACTTACCTTTGGTTCTTGCCCTGTTCCAGATGGCTGACAATGGATGGATTGGCGGAATCTGTTTCGCAGAGCCCGGCCTTCCTAAGTTGTTGATACTCAGCCTGGAACGCATTGGAGTTGTGGATCCGCCAGAATTTCTTTACCGGGAGTACGACTCTAAGGGCACTCTTCGGTGTGATCTGATGATCTTCATAGCAAGAAGCACCCGCTACCCTGATGTGGACCCTTGGTTCATCTCCACCACTGGATTCCGTTTCCCGGATACCTATCGGAAAGCCGCCCGTAAAGCCCTGCGACGGCTCCGAGTGATCTACAAGCATCACCTTCAGCGGACTCCTATGGGGTTCTTCCCGCCAACTGAAGGAAGAGGACGCACCTGGATCGCCCGAATGAGAGGACTCGGGAGGGAAGAAGAAGATCTGGAAGACACTGTATCCCACCTGTCCATCTACCTCACCGGCCTGGATGAGCTCTACCGTGAGCAAGCAGCACAACTAAAGCAACAAGTTCACAGAGCAGAAAAGGCAACCCAGGAGCTGGATGAACAACGGACAAGGACCGCACACGCCGAGTATTCCCTGGCTGCCCTCCAAGTCCAAATGGATGAAAAAGAGGCAGAACTGGAAGAGCAGCGGACAAGGGCCGCACGTGCCGAGAACTCGCTAGCTGCTCTCCAAGCTCAGATGCGGAGGTACGAGGCTCGCTGGGGAATAGGTGGATGGATAGAGGAAGACGAAGAAGAGGAAGAACCCATGGAAACCCATTGGGACGTTGGCACTCAGACTGAAGAAGAAGAACCCGAAGAAACCCACTGGGATAAAGGAACTCAGACCGAGGATGATGTGATGGATCAGTACCTTCCACTGAAGAAGCGCTCCTTTAGAATTGAGGAAGAATCCCCATGATAGGAGTAGTCTCTAAGCTAGAACCTTTGCTCTAATAATCATGTACCCATGAAGTTGTACCCCACCATGATGCCATAAATAAAAACCATCTACCCCTTTGTGTACCGCAAATATTCGTGCAAGATCTTCACCCTATCTTTGTTTTCAGATGGCTGAGGAAGGATGGACCCAGGGCGACTGCCAAGCTGCACCTGGCTTCCCCAGCCTGTTGATCAACGCCCTGGAGAGCCTTGGCGTTACGGAACACCCAAGGTACTACAGCAGAGAGTACGAGCATCATGGCACTCTCCGCTGCAGGGTGGTCATAGTCATCGCCAGAAGTGAACGCCACCCCAACATCCAGTCATGGCGAGTGACCGCTACGGGATTTAGGCACCAAGACACCTATCCCTTGGCTGTCAGAAAGGCACTTCGGTACCTATGTCAGATTTTCGAAGAACACCTAGCACCCACGCCAATGAGGTTCTTTCCGCCGGCCATCAGAACCCCTGTTTGGGAAGCCCGCATGAGAAGCCTGGAACGGCGCCGCCATGAAGTAGACCCTTTGTACCAAGTGGCTAACTATTTGGCCGCTTTGGATCAACTCTTCGATGAGCAGGCCCACCTGCTGAGGGAGCAGACCCATCGTGCTGAGCAAGCTGAACTCGCAGTGAGACTCCAACAGGTCCGAGCAGCCCAAGCCGAGGCAAGAGCCGCAGCCGCGATCAGCAGTGAGGCAGTTGCACAGGAGAGTCTCAGACAAGCCCGAGACCGGCGCATGCAAGAATGGACCAGAAGTGGGACCCCAGTTCCGGCCATCGGAGAAGACCATGTTCTACTTGGGACACCCGTCATAGGATGGGGAACACTCTTTGGAAGCCCTCGAGCTCCACCCGAGAACCCCGAAGGGTCTACTGCTGTCAGAGAAAGAGAAGTTGCTGTTCAGCCCCAAGAGAACGGGAACCCGGAGGACGACGAGCCGTTTGTTTCCCCGGAAGCACGTACCACCCCAGAAGAAGACTCGCCCCGCGAGTAGAGTGTCCAACCCTACCCTGTTGTTGTACCCTTCTAGCCCCTCCAGTTTAAGTTGTATTCCTAGTTTGAACCTGTACCCGGACGTGTAGTACGCGTTCTAGTCTGTTCCTGTGTTGTACCCTACCTCACTTTAGTAAAAGTTGCTTGTTTGCCTTGTTGTGTGCTTGTTGTGTGTGTGCCTTTCGGCAGAAGGTTAATTCTGCCTTTTTCAAAAATACGAATTAAATAACTTAAACATCACCCAATCCCAATCTCACAAAAACCCTACCAAATCTGCAGATGGTTTCCCGAAGCGTCACGAGGGCCTCCCGTGTCAGGGACCCTGCAGCCGCTGATGCAGGAGTACGCCTTAACGGGCAAAACCATCCTCAGGAAGAACAAGAAGTGAGTCAGGGCAGAGGAGAAAATCAGGATGCACAGCTACCACCACCACCACCCTTCGTGGACCTGGCACAAGTGATCCATAACCAGACTCTCATACTGGAGACACTGGCCAATGCTCTAATGAACAGGCAGCCACGAGAGCAGACCTTCAACGACAAGCTAACAGCTTTTCTGAGGGCCAAGCCACCCACTTTTGCCGGATCCAGCAACCCCTTGGACGCAGATGACTGGCTCCGCGTGATCCAGAGGAAGTTCGAGCCGTTTGGGTGCCAAGATCGGGATAAAGTCCTTCTGGCAGCACATCAACTCACCGGGACTGCCTTAGCCTGGTGGGAAAATTACTGCGCTGCCGCCCGAGATGCCTCCACCATCACCTGGAATGAATTCGTGAGGGAATTCCGCCGTTACCACATCCCCTCGGCCACCATGAAGCGCAAGGCAGATGAATTCCGCGCACTTCAGCAGGGGAATATGACGGTAGAAGAATATACACACCAGTTCATGGAATTGGCTCGCTATGCACCAGAAGAAGTGAACGACGACGAGAAGAAGCAGGAGATGTTCAAGAAGGGACTAAATCCAGAACTCAGGACCCTGCTCACTCCTCAGATCTACCCTGACTTCAACACCTTGATGAACAAGGCAATCCTCACAGAGAGGGCTAAGATTGAGGAAAGAAAAGAGAACAAGCGTAAGTTTTTGGAAAGTAAGTCACGCCAGCAGGATCATTTTCAGAAGACCAGAAGCCTCAGCTACAACGCACCAAGGTCCCAAGCCCCAATGCAGTACAAAACTCAGTCTCAAGTGACAGGACCACGGGCCCCTAACACACAGCCCAGAAGCCAGAGCACCATGAGGGCCCCACAGAGTAATGCAAGCCAGGTCACCAACAACAACAGCAACGTGAGGGCCTGCTTCAACTGCCGTGAGACGGGTCACTTCATCGCCGACTGCCCCTATGCCAAGAACAAGCCGGCTACTTCAGCTTTCTCCAACACAGTGAACGGACCCAAGCCAGTTCTGACGGGTGCCAACCGAGTGCCCCTCCGTGGCAACGGCAACAACAACAACAACAATCAGCAGAGGCAATCCCAGCAATCTTTTGGACGCGCCCGTGTCAACCACATCGACGCACAGGAAGCTCAAGGAGCTCAAGGTGTAGTACTCGGTGAGTACCTAGTCAGCTCAACTCTTGCAACAGTACTGTTTGATTCTGGAGCATCACACTCATTTATATCCTCGAGTTTTGTGGAGAAACATAAAATACCTACAGTACTACTAAAGACACCCCTATTAACCCGGACGCCCGGAGGAGACATCAGGTGTCAACTGGGTTGTCTACGGGTAAGGATCAATTTAAGTGGGGTAGAGTTTCTAGCAGATCTAGTAGTACTTAAGTCAGAAGGGATTGATATGATCCTTGGAATGGATTGGCTGAGCAAACATAATGGCCTCATAGGTTGTACGGACAAGGTAGTCCATCTAACAAACTCAGAGGGAGTCCGAGTGACCTGTCATACCCGGGAAGGTGGAGCAAACCCGATGGTATTCAGCATGGAAGCCAAGTCCTTGGAAGAAGTCCCAGTAGTGAACGAGTATCCAGATGTTTTCCCGGAAGAACTTCCTGGTATGCCACCAGATAGGGATGTAGAGTTTGTTATTGACCTTGTCCGTGGAACTGCCCCTATAGCCAAGAGACCTTATAGAATGGCAGCCTCCGAGTTGGCGGAGTTAAAGAAACAACTGGAGGAGTTGCAACGGATTGGCTTCATCAGGCCAAGTTCGTCGCCTTGGGGAGCCCCGGTTCTATTTGTCAAAAAGAAGGACGGAAGTATGAGGTTATGTGTAGACTACCGGGCACTAAACGAAGTCACTATCAAAAACAAGTATCCCCTACCCAGAATCGATGACCTTTTTGACCAGTTAAAAGGAGCCAGGTACTTCTCCAAGATTGACCTGAGGTCCGGCTACTTTCATCTCAAGATCAGGGAGAGCGATATCCCGAAGACAGCTTTTGTCACCCGGTATGGTCAGTTTGAGTTTACGGTGATGTCTTTTGGACTGACAAATGCACCTGCCTATTTCATGAACCTCATGAACAAAGTGTTTATGCACGAGTTAGATAAGTTTGTCGTAGTCTTCATTGACGACATACTTATTTACTCAAAGAGTATTCAGGAGCACGAGCAACACCTGAGAGTAGTTCTGGAGAAGTTGAGAATGCACAGGCTATACGCCAAATTCAGCAAGTGTGAGTTCTGGCTGGAGAAAGTAGCTTTCCTTGGTCATATCTTGACCGCGGAAGGAGTAGCGGTGGATCCCGAGAAGGTTGAAGCAGTCTCCAATTGGCAGCAACCAACTAATGTCAGTGAGATCAGAAGTTTCCTCGGATTAGCTGGGTATTATCGGAGATTCATTGAGGGATTTTCTAAGATAGCCCGGCCCATGACAGAGCTGCTCAAGAAAGAGAAGAAGTTCACCTGGATGGAGTCGTGTGAAAGAAGCTTCCAGGAGTTGAAGCAAAGATTGACGACAGCCCCAGTGCTAACCCTGCCGGATATTCATCGGGATTTTGTCATCTATTGTGATGCGTCCCGACAAGGATTAGGTTGTGTGCTGATGCAAGATGGGAAAGTTGTTGCATATGCTTCCCGTCAGCTCAGGACCCATGAGCAAAACTACCCAACTCATGATTTGGAACTTGCAGCCGTAGTGCACGCACTCAAGATTTGGAGGCATTATTTAATTGGAAATAAGTGCGAAATCTTTACCGATCATAAAAGTCTGAAGTATATCTTCACCCAACTGGACTTAAACCTGAGGCAGAGAAGATGGCTAGAATTAGTCAAGGATTATAATTTGGAAATTCATTACCACCCGGGAAAGGCAAATGTAGTAGCTGATGCCTTGAGTTGGAAATCCTATGGGCCCAAGAATGACCATTTACAAGAGGAAATGGCGCGATTAAACGTGCACATTGTCCCTCGAGGCTCCAGCCAAGTGCTGAACGTTCAATCCACTCTAGAAGAACGAATCAGGAAAGCCCAGAGAGCGGACAAGGGGCTGATGGAAATCCGGAGGCAGACCGGAGAAAATAAGGCACCAGACTTTAGAGTGGATAATAAGGGAACGTTATGGTATAAAGAAAGGATTTGTGTGCCCCAGAAGGGAGACTTCAGACAGATAATCATGGACGAAACTCATAACTCGGCCTACTCCATCCACCCAGGATCCACCAAAATGTATATGGACCTAAGACAGAAATATTGGTGGAATGGGATGAAGGCAGATATTGCACGATTTGTCGCCCATTGCGATACTTGCCAGAGAATTAAAGCTGAACACCAGAAGCCGGCAGGATTATTGCAACCCCTACCCATTCCAGTTTGGAAATGGGATGAAGTAGGAATGGATTTTGTGGTAGGGCTGCCCAGAACCCAGAAGGGACATGATTCCATATGGGTAATAGTGGACCGACTCACTAAAGCGGCTCACTTCATACCCGTACGGACCAACTACGGCGGAGAGAAGCTAGCCAAGCTCTATGTGGAAAATATAGTAAAGTTGCATGGTGTGCCCAGTCGAATCGTCTCAGATAGAGGGACCCAGTTCACCTCTAGATTTTGGAAAAGCTTGCATAAAGCTATGGGCACCAAGCTAGACTTTAGTTCCGCTTATCACCCGCAGACAGATGGTCAGACAGAAAGGGTGAATCAGATTATGGAAGATATGTTGAGAGCATGTGTTCTCACCTACGGCAAAGATTGGGAACAGAGTTTACCCTATGCCGAGTTCTCATACAACAACGGGTATCAAGCAAGCTTGGGCATGTCGTCGTTCGAGGCTCTTTACAGAAGGAAATGCAGAACCCCTCTGATGTGGTCAGAAGTTGGAGAACGTGCTCTAGTCGGGCCCGCCCTCATAAAGGAAGCAGAAGAAAGGGTGGCCGAGATTAGAGAAAAGCTGAAAGCAGCCCAGTCCCGACAGAAGAGTTACGCTGACAAGAAAAGGCGGGAAATAAGTTTCAGTCCAGGGGATTTTGTGTATCTCAAGGTATCACCCATTCGAGGAACCCGAAGATTTCAGGTACAAGGAAAATTAGCCCCTCGGTACATTGGACCATACCGAGTTCTGAAGAAAGTTGGAGCAGTAGCATACCGTTTGGAACTGCCAGAAGAAATGTCAGATATACATCCAGTGTTCCACGTCTCACAGCTAAGAAGATGTTTGAGAGTACCCGAGGCAGAGCACGTGCCAGTAGAAACGATAGATCTACAGCCAGACCTACGATATCAAGAAGTACCGGTCAAGATTCTCGACGCGGTCACCAGAAGGACCAGAAACTCTGAAGTACGGATATGCAGAGTCCAGTGGAGCAGACACGGAGTAGAAGAAGCGACGTGGGAACGAGAAGACGCTCTGAAGAAGGAGTTTCCCCACCTGTTTAGGAAACCAGCCGAATCTCGAGGACGAGATTCATTTTAAGTGGGGTAGGTTTGTGACATCCCGAAAACTCACCAAAATAAATCATGCGCTAAATTTGTTTTTGTTGTTGAGCTCGACTCAAACCCTACCCCTAACTTCCCGGAAACCCTCTTTCTCCGATCTCCCGATCCCCGGAGATCTGACCCGACACCCGATTTCAATCCACGTCTCATCTCCTTCCCATCCAACGCGACGCGTCGTGACCGGCCGCCGCGAATCCCGCCCCCTCCTTTTCCCTCTCTCCTCCGGCCGCGTGCCCCACCTCCCGCGTCCCGCGTGGCCGACCGCAGCCGCGGTCGCCGCTGGCGCGCACCGCCCCTCCCCCTCCTTTTCCTTTCACTCTCTCTCCCTTTTCCCCATTTTCTTTTTCTTCATTTCTTTTTCCTATTTTTCTTTTTTTCCTCTTCACCCTTTTTCCTTTTTCTTTCTTTCCCTTCCTTCCTTCCTCTCTTCCCTCCCCGTCGCGCCTGCCCCGAGCCGCCTCCCGCTCCGAGCGCCGCCGTGCCCGGCTCCACCTCCCCGCGCACGCCCAGCTCGGCCTGCCCCGCGTGCCACGCCGCCCTCCGCGCTCGACCGCTCCCCGCCCTCGCACCTCGCCACCGCAGCGCCCCGCCCCGGCCGACCGTGCGCCGCGCGCACACGCACACGCCGCGCCGTGCCGAGCCGCGTCGCGCACGCACACCGCGTACCCGAGCACTGGCCGCGCCCGCGCGCGCCTGCGCCGGCTGCACCACGACGCCCCGGCCCCGGCCTCGCCCAGCTCGCTCGCCCCGTCCCGGTGCGTGCACCCGCCCGTGCGCACGCGCACGCGTGCACGCACACGACGCCCCGGCTGACCGCGCCACGCCGCGGCCGCCATCACCGCCGCGCCACCTCGCTGTGCCGCTCACTGCCCCGCCCCACTCAGCGCCATTCACGCGCACGCGCATCGAGCCGCGGCGAACGCGCCAAGCCGCAACGCCGTGAGCTCTGCCGAGCCCACGTGCGCGCCTGGCCGCGCCGCGCGCCGCTCGCCGCTGCCCCGCACAGCGCCGCCCTGTGCTCGCCGCTGCCGCCCACGTCCCGTCACCCCTGCGCCACCTCGTCGCCCGTGCGCCGCTCCACGACGCGCGAGCGCGGCCGAGCGCCATTAAGGCCCGCCGCGCCGCCCGCCGGGCGGCACTTACTCGCCACCGGCCACGCCCCCCAACCGACCTACATCGGCTATAAAAGGGCCTACCGGCGCCGCTCCTCCGCACCCAAGCCTCCCCGCCACCACCGCTTCTCCTCGCAGCTCCCAGCGCCGCCCCGCCGGACTCCAGTGACCGCCGCCGCCCGCTCACGACGACCCGCCGCCTCGCTCCGTCCCAAGCCGAGCCAGGTGGGGGAATCGAGCCGCCATCTTCCCCTTCTCCTTTCCCCTCTACCCCGGGCCGGCGCTGAGCTCCTGGCCGCCGGGGATTGACGCCGCCGGCGCCCTTGCTCCCCTCCCCTATTTCAGTTGGGAGGAAGGGGAAGACAGGGCGGTTTTGCCCAAAACCCCCTAGTCTTCCTTGTGTTCTCAAAAGAATCCCCACTCCTTATGGGCTTTTTCCTAAAAGGGCCCTTCTACTTTCCTATTTTTCCAAACAAGTCCTCCACTATTTAAACTTAATAATAATTAGGCCCCTGCACTTTCCTTTTAGGCCCAAATACTTTTAGAAATCATAAACAGGCCCCGGGTTCTCCCGAATTAATTACAAATAGGCCCCTGACCCCTTAACCGACCCACAAACCCTTACAAAACCCATCATTTCATGTAACAAATGACCTCTGATCAACCCGAAACTTTACCACGCCTCTCATAACTAAGTCTTGGCCATGCCTTTAGGAAACCACTCAAAGATGTTACTTCTATCTCCATATTTTATGTGTTTCCGATTCGAGCTCAACAATAGGTCTTTGTACTGATTGGATGCTTGTTGTGTGTGCTATAGATCGCGGTGTGAACGAAGGAGAGCCCGCTAGCGAGCAGTTCTACGAGCAAGGGAACGAGGATCAGTTCCACGACCCCGAGCCCGAAGGACAGGACTTCCCCGAAGGCTTCGAAGACGGCAAGTTCAATCCCATCCTTTGATGCATGTTTCTGTCCTAGTTTTTATGAACACAACCCAATGGCATGCTTTATAAAAATTGCATATGTTTTGCTTGCATGAAAACACGGTTGGATAGCCACCCCTTGATTTGTGATGACCATTCCTTGACTACCTAGGTTAATGTCTGATTTTGCTTGGACGTTAATCGATATTAGAACGCTTAGGACTTTACTCACATTACTATTTATTTTATAAAGAAAATGTGTGCGTATGGGATGGGATAAATGTGGTGTTTTTGTAAAGAAAGTGTAGACGGGATGGATGGCATTTCTACGGATTTGCCATTTGGTGTGCTTGTGCCAATGTGGCAAAGCAACAGAAGGGAGATATCCATCTTGTCGTGTCTAAGGACCGAGTTGGTGTGTCATCTCACCTAACTCCACTATCGTGCAAACCACTCGACCGTTGAATGGGCAACGGCGTAGCATAAATCCCACTAGTTGGTGTGGTAGCCATCAGGAGAGCTGAGAGCAACGGGTGACTGAGGAAAAGGGATAAGCCCCGAGTGACTTATACCCGGTTATACCTAAGTAAACGGTCGATGACCCCTTGGTGCATCCCGTGATGGCTAGTCAGGCTTAGCTATGGTGGGTAATGGCTATGTTGGGATCTACACCGACACGACGGTGTTCGAGTTGTGGTATCCTGCTTGTAGGTAAAGTTGCACACCTCTGCAGAGTTAAGAATCTATTCGAATAGTCCGTGCCCACGGTATTGGGCGAGTTACGGTGTGGTCACATAACTAGTGCTTCCTGGGGATGGGCTGGTGTGAGTTGTTTTGGAATTATGTCCGGCAGTTGTGCCGTGTGCTACGACGGACGGGGAGTCCGGTAGCAGTTTTAAAACCTGAACTCTGTGTTTCTACAAAAACTGTTTTAAAAAAAAGGTTTTCAGTTAATTGAACCCCTGCATAAAATATGGTTTTTCTGCAAATTAAACCGTAACCTATTCCTTGATTTACCTATACATATTATTCTGTTATAACCCCCCTCCGTGGGTGTGGTTGGACTTGCTGAGTACGTTGTACTCACCCCACTCTTACTTTTTACAGAAGAAGACCCAGACTTCGTACCAGACGACGCCGAGTAGGGTTATCGTTCTACACCCAACCTTGCCTGTGGAACCGGCCCTGTTGAGATGCCTCCGCTGTCGCAGTACTCTGAGCCCGTAGTAGACCCTATGTGGTTCGCGGTCTGGTGTTATGTCGTAGCCTGGTTAATTATTATTATCATCTGTATCGAGTGTCCTCCAAGGTTTGTACGGTTTTGAACCATCTGATGTAATAAATGTGGCATCAGCCTCCTGGGACTGGTGTTTTGTATCACATTTAAGTCTTCTCTTATGAGGGGACGCTTCAGGATGCCGGCAAATATCGCCGCGGCCGGAGAAATATCTCGCTAGAGCACCGCCTTAGCCCGCCTATAAAAGGAGCCAGTGAGCTCGCGGCGAGCACAAGGGAAGCAGAGCTCGAGCTCGGAATAGCCAACGCCGAGGTCTGCATAGGAACGCCTGAGGTCCTGCCTCCGCCGTGCTGCGCCGAGCCAACGACCTTTCTTCCACCCTCCTCTGCTCGCTGCTCTGCTCTTGCGAATGCGTCATGGCCGGAGCCACCGTCACGCCGGAATGCCGTCGTAAGACCAGGCAACAGAGCACCATGCCCTGCCACTTCCCCATGCCGCAGCAATGCCACCACTCGCACCGCATCACCGATGAACTCACGCCGCACACCCCCGTACAATGCTGCTGCCGCGCCCATGCTGGTTCGCCTCGGCATCAAGGCCGGGACGCTGCCACCTAGCTGCAGGCCGCCCAAGTCGCATTCGCTCAGCCCCACCAGAGCCACGCTGCGGCCGCACGCTGACGAGCTGAGGAGCACCGTGCTCGACCCGCTCGCCACCGCCGCACAGCACCGCCTTGCCGTCCTGCTCTGCTGAAGCCCTGCCGGGAGCAACCACGACGTCAACGGCCACGAGCACGAGGAAGTCGAGCCTGTCCTTGCAGCACACTAACGCACCGCAGCCACAGACACAGGTCCGCCACGACCGAGCACGGAACACGTCCTGACCAGGGCCAAACAGGCACACCCGTTCCATCATCACCGATGTCGCGACGCGAGCCAGCTGTAGCTAGTCACCGCGAACGCGAACACACGATTGGCCTTGCCAAGCCTACCTATGGTACCACGGCCGTTCTGCCCCACGCCTTCGCCGCGGGCGGGCACGTCACGAACCGACCATGCCGGGCACCATGCGCATGCATGCCGCCGGAGGCCGTCGCGCTAGCCACCGTCCTCGCATACCCCGGGCACGAGCCAAGTCGCCGCGAACCAGTCGTCGCTGGACACCGCGAGTGCAAGCCTGCACAACCAAATAATCTAAAGATACAATCTATCCAACCGTGCACGTGGCACGCTAGAACGTTCACCGAGCCGTTCGCCGGACGAAACGTTACCGACTCGATTGCCACGCGCCAACCTCCTGCTCAGTGTGCCCCTCGCGGTGCCATTCCCTTTCGCTGAGTATACGACACGCGCGAACCGCACTCAATTGCGCCACAGTACCCCCTGGCGCCCTGCCGCATCCGTCGCATCGCCACAGACCGCCGTGTATCACGCTGCCGGCCACCAGCACGCCGCTCCATGCCAACAGCTCCACGCACGCATAGCTACAGCACCGTCAAAGACCAGCGCCCTCGCCGGCTTTTGCCCGGCCTCGTCGCAAACGCCATCCGACACAGCGCTGCGCTCAGCCTCACATGCCCGACCGCTCCTCCACCTCCGGCCTATAAAAGGCGACGCCGAGCTCTCCTTTCCAGCCAGCACAGCTACCTCATTCCCTCGGTTCCATCAGAGCAAGGATTTGCTCATCACTCTCTTATTCTGACAAGCTGTTCATCGTGCTCTTGGTAAGCACTGCACGCTATCTGGCCTAATTCATCTTCCTAAATTTATCTAAAATCTAACTCTAACTATCTTTGTTAGTTTTATAATTTATAGAGTTCAGTTTATATTTATGTATGCTTTGTTTGTTTGATTTGTGATGCGTAATAGTCGCCGAGAGTTCGCGAACAACGACGAGAAGAAGCCTGGAGTCCGGTGCCGCGGGATAGGAAGTTTGTACCGCAAGCAGAAGCCCGGAGTACGTACTGCGAGCACGAGGACTAGTACCGCGAGCTGGAAATCGAAACGCGTACCGCGAGTTGAAATACCTGTTTGTTGAGCGAAGGCAAGTTCAATCCCGCCCTTTGATGTATGCTTCTGTCCTAGTTTTTATAAACACAAACTATTGGCCTGTTTTACAAAATTGCATATGATTTGCTTGCATGAAAACACGGTTGGATAGCCACCCCTTGATTTGTGATAACCATTCCTTGACCACCTAGATTAATGTCTGATTTTGTTTGGACGTTAATCGCTACTAGAACGCTTAGAAACTTATACACATTTCAACTCGTTTTACAAAGAAAATGTGTGTGTGTGGGAAGGGATAAAAGTGGTTTTTCGAAAGATGAGTCTAGACGGGATGGATGGCATTTCAGTGTGATTTGCCGTTTGGTGTGCTTGTGCCGGTGTGGCAAGGCAAGGAAGGGAGATATCCATCCTGTCACAAGTAAGGACCGAGTTGGTGTTACATCTCACCTAACTCCACTATCGTGCAAACCACTCGACCATTGTATGGGCAACGGCTTAGCATAAATCCCACTAGTTAGTCTGATAGCCATCAGGAAAGCTGAGAGCAACGGGTGACTAAGGAGAAGGGATAAGCCCCGAGTGATTTATGCCCCGGTTAAACCTAGGTGAACGGTCGATGACCCCTTGGTGCATCCCGTGATGGCTAGTCAGGTCTAGCTAAGGTGGGTAATGGCTTTGTTGGGATCTGCACCGACACTAAGGTGATCGAGTTGCGGTACCCCGCTGGTGGGTAAAGTTGCACACCTCTGCAGAGTTGAAACCTATTCGAATAGTCCGTGCCCACGGAACTGGGCGAGTTACGGTGTGGTCTCACAACTAGTGTTTACTTTGGGATGGGTTGGCATGAGTTGTTTTGGAATTGTGTCCGGCAGTTGTGCCGTGTGCTACGACAGACGGGGAGTCCGGTAGCAGTTTAAAACTTGAACTCCGTGTTACTCAATAAAAAACTGGCTTCTGAAATGTTTTCTGCTAAATAAACCCCTGCATAAAAATTTAGTTTTCTGCAAATTAAACCATAACCTTACCCTTGATTTACCTGTGCATATTATTCTGATATAACCCCCTTCGTGGGTGTGGTTGGACTTGCTGAGTACGTCTGTACTCACCCTATTCTTACTTTTTACAGAGGAAGACCCAGACTTCGTACCAGACGACGCTGAGTATGGTTATCGTTCTACACCCAACCTTGCCTGTGGAATCGGCCCTGCTCAGGATGTTTTCGCTGACGCAGTACTCTGAGCCCGAACTAGACCCCATGTGGGTTGCTGTAATACCTCTGGTGTTTAGCACTATTTAAACATGCAATTAACATCAAATGACGCAGTTAACCCTAGTTTAGTGGTTACTTAAAAGCCGAGTTCTGTTTAAATACACCAAAAATTCAACTCTCGCACCTTTGCTTAAATGAACTTTTTCCCAAAACAAAAGTTGTAGAGTTTGACAAGATAAACAACTTTCGTGTTCAAAGTTTTTCAAGTTACAACATGAAATTTTGAGTTAACCCCGAAAAACAAGCGGGATCATTTAAACTTGAATTCAAATTTTTAACTTTCAAATCGTTGCTCAAACGAAGTTTTTCCTGAAAGGAAAGTTGTAGGAAATTTAATTTTGAACAACTTTCGTGTTCAGAATTTTTCAAGTTTCAACTGAAAATTTTGAGTTTGGATCAAGTCAAAGCGTTGACAATTCTTTTCTCTCTCCACTCCTCTTTCTCTCTCTCCTCTCTCTCTCCCTCGCTGACCCTCCCCTGCCCTGAGCGCAGGCACTCAAGCGCCCCGCGCGTGCCTCGCTGCGCCGCTACCCTGCCGCTCGCTGCCCGGCCATGAGCACCCTGCCCGCACGCCCGTCGCTGACCTCCCCCTCCCCCGTCCCGTCGAGCCTGCCGCGTTCCGCTCAGACGACGAGCACGCCACAAACGACAGGAGCTCGACGACGCGCCGCGACGCCGCCGTGGCACCCAACGAGCCCGGCCATGCCGCTGCCTGAGCCGCTGACCGCGGCTGGCCATCAATGCCGCGCGCCACCAGGCCCCCAAACTCCCTCCCCCTTCTCCCTTGGTTCGATTTAAACGGCCAGAACCCCCCCCCCCCCCCGTGCGCGCCGAGCTCGAGCTCGCCCGTCTGCCCCATTCCAGCCTCCACCGAGCTCCAAACCACCACCACACCGCCCTACTGAAGCCGCACGGCCCGGCCTCGTCCCTCATCCATCGCCGTGGAGCCGCCGCCGCGGCACAGAGCTGCCGCCGGCCGCCTGCTCCCGTGGAGCTCCGCCTCCGCCCCTCCTCAACCCAATTCGAGCCCACAGCCCCCTTCCTCACCTCCCACCGAAGCCCCCAAGCCCGGACGCCCCATCCCTGCGCCGCCGGCGAGCCGCCGCCGCGGCACAGACCCACCGCCGCCGCCCCCTTCCGCGCCGCCGCCGCCACAGGCCGTCCCGGCCCAACCCAAGACCGCCAATAGGTGCGCGCCGTCGTCCTCTTGCTCTTCCCCTGCGGGCCCCCACCCCCGGCGACCCTCCTCGCCGGGAAAAGCGCTGCCGTGCCCTCCTCTGTTCCGAAGCCCGTCCAGGGACCTACAATTAAAAGAAACAAAAATTTTAGGGGCCTAGATGCAAAGATGTAAATGAACTCAAATCAGTGAACTTTGAAAATTCCTAGAAATTCGTAGAAAAATCGGAAAAATGTAAACTCAACTGTTCTGAGTTCCTTGTGGCTATATCTACAACTTTCGTGTCATGAACCTTTTCATTTGCTCAATAGTTTTTCTTCAATTAAAATACAAAGAAAATGTACTTTATATTAGATCTCAAGTTACAAGCATGAGTTGTTAGCCATTTTTGGTCAGTGTGGTACATGTTAGATGTATAACCTTGTGAAAAAGTTTCGTGGACAGTTGACATGCCTAGCTATTAGTTTCTATAAATCTTGATGTATGCCTAGGAGGGATAGTTTCATTTATTCAAGTTGTTATGATATGTTTCATGGGTTCAAACTTTTACAGTACTTGTATGTTAGTTCCCAGAGTCTAAATAAAAAGTTTGAGAAATTTTAGTTAAGTCAATCTGGAACAAATGATTTTTTGGTGAGGATAGATACTTTAAATCATTAAAAATAGTTTCTGTACATTAAAAATTCCAATAATTTTTCTAGGGGTTAACTTTGAGTATATAACCATGATGGTAAAATATGAGGCTCTGGACCTTGCTATAACAGTCTGTAGATTTTAATTTTGATCCATGCAGATACGCATTGTACTATTTTTCATGCCCTGTACAAAGCTTTTTTAATTGTGAAAAATTTATGGCAAGCTCATATTTAGGTAAAAAGAACTCAGTTAAAATTTCATTACCATTACTTGCATAGTTTGAGCTGTAAAATTCTTTTTTGTTTCTAGCAGTAGCTGTTTATTTTATTTTTCATGGTTAATAGGATGCATGAAATGGGCTGAAAATTTCACAGTAGGCAAGTTACTCAGATATTTACCTTGCATAAAAATTTCAAACCCAGAATCTCTGTGTAACTTTATTTATGATAAGGACATGCTTAACCTAGTAATAAATGAGAAAAACCATTCTTTTGCTGCATAGGAAGAAAAGGTAAAATCCACCCTAGTTACTTTGTAAAGTCAGATATAATGTTTATTACTCTATAACTGATTGCCCAAAATGATGTAACAGAATAATTTACAAATCCTCTTAAGTTGCGTTGGATTACAACTCTATAGTGAAGAATTGATTAAATCGTTATCACTAAAGTAGCTCACGCATATGCATTTCATATAGATTTGACTACTCTCCCAGACGGTACGTATGAGCTGGTGCCGGAGTCCGAGAGTGAGCAGCGTGAAGCTCAAGTGAATCTAACTGAAGCCACTGAAGGCCCGAACCAAGTTTCGGAAGAGCCCACAGCTAGTTACGCTCAGGAAGGCAAGCCCCGGAGCATGTCCTACCTATTTTAATTTATACAACTATTTATATTCCTATTTATTTGTGCATTTAAGTTGCAGGAATTGTTTAGAACCTTAGTTGCATGATCCTAGGTACCTATGCTTGAACACTAGTATGTGTAGGTCGCTAGTTGGCTATGCTAATGGTTCGGTAGAAGTCGAGTGATTCCTGTCACTCGCGAGCTCATAGGAGTTGAATGACTACTACGCACTGCAATATAAGGTTTACGGGCGGGGTTGTTGTACTCGTGATACCCCGTCTGTTTAGCGAAAATGGATAAGGCCGCGGTGTGTGGTAGTGGTGGTTAAGCGTTTGAACGTACTAACCACATGCCGAGAATATGGTAATCGGTAAGCTTAAGTACCTGATGGAACCGGCCGTGGAACATACTCCCCACTGTCTGGTCTATGGTCACGCACGGGTGCAGGGCACCCTAGGGCGGTGGGCCTGTTCCATGCCCGGGGAAAAAGGGGAAAAGTCGCGTGGGTGATTGCATTCCCCATGCATGTGTTTAGGTCTGCCTGGCCAGGTTAACAAATTCGATTCGAATCGTCCGTCTCTCACGGATATTGAGACTGCTTAACCCTTTTGCCACATAGAGTAAGAAGTGGAACAATGATGATGAAAAATATGGTTGAATGAGGAAAAATAATTGTTTTTCACCATGAATGCTTTAGGATAGATGCTAATGTAGAATGGCTAATCAAACTAGAACTTGAAAGCTAAAATCGGAAAATAAGGACTTACTCTTTATTGCTTTTCGGCAAAGACAAACCCCTCAAGCCAAAAGCCTTGCATGTCTAGTTAGAGGGCTATTTATATCCTAGGCGGGTAAGCCTTGCTGAGTATTAGTATACTCAGCCTTGCTTGTGGCTCAATTTTGTTTCAAGTGATACTTTTGAGGACATGATTGCTAGTTTGACTTGGCCGTGTACTCTACCTCCTGGTTGGTCGGTGGAGTGGGATACGACTCCGGCTAACGATGACAATGCCGAGTGATGTCATGTACGGGCTTCATCATGACATCATGTATCGTCGTTTAGAACTCGTTTTATTTCCGCTGCAGTGAACTCTGAACTACTTTTAAATTCGAGCTTCAAGTACCTTTCGAAGATTTCGAACTCGGTTTGTAATAATTAAGTTTCGACGCTCAGGTGGATTCTTCGGGACTTTACCCGACAGCACTGCCGAATTACTCCGTTTGAAGTGTGTGTTAGCCGGGATTATCTTTAAGATGATGGTTAGCGCACTTGAGCCGGATTAATTAGGGCGGTACTGCCACAGTTGCGGTCTGGTGTTATGTTGTAGCTTGGTTACTAGTTATTATCGTCTGTATCGAGTGTCCTCCTCGGAGGTTTGTATGGTAATGAACCATCTGATGTAATAAATATGGCATCAGCCTCCTGGGACTGATGTTTGTATCACATTTAAGTTCTCTCTTATGAGGGGACGCTTCAAATCGTCAAAGGCATATACATCTCTATTCTTTTATAATAAAGGTAACATCAGTATATATGTGCTTGTTTATGTTGATGATATAATTGTAGCCAGTTCGACACCTAGTGCAACTTCAGCATTGCTTAGTGATCTCAATAAAGAGTTTGCTCTAAAAGATCTAGGCGACCTGCACTACTTTCTTGGAATTGAAGTAAATAAGGTGTCTGATGGTCTGATCTTGACACAAGAAAAATATGCCTCGGATGTATTAAAAAGAGTTGGAATGAGTGATTGCAAGCTAGTTACTACTCCTATGTCCACCTCAGAAAAACTATCGGTTCATGAGGGAGATTTACTTGGTCCGAATGATGCTACTCAATACAGAAGTGTGGTTGGTGCGCTACAATATTTGACCTTAACAAGACCTGATATTTCGTTCTATGTTAATAAAGTATGCCAGTTCTTACATGCACCTACCACAGTTCATTGGGCTGCAGTCAAAAGAATTTTGAGATATGTAAAGCATACAACAAAACTTGGGCTCAAGATTGGTAAAACGACATCTCTCATGGTGAGTGGTTTCAGTGATGCAGATTGGGCTGGAAGTCTTGATGACAGGCGATCTACATGAGGTTTTGCAATATTTCTGGGATCGAATCTTGTCTCTTGGAATGCGAGAAAACAAGCAACTGTGTCAAGATCTAGCACAGAAGCAGAGTACAAAGCATTGGCAAATGCAACTGTAGAAATCATGTGGATTCAAACTTTATTGTTAGAAATTGGAATTCAAGCACCAAGAAAAGCGAAGCTATGGTGTGACAACATGGGAGCCAAATATCTTTCGGCAAATAGCTATGGTGTGACAACATGGGAGCCAAATATCTTTCGGCAAATCCAGTGTTCCATGCACGTACAAAACATATCGAAGTTGATTATCATTTTGTTCGTGAAAGAGTTGCAAGAAGATTACTTGACATAGAACATGTTTCGACAAGGGATCAGGTGGCAGATGGTTTTACAAAACCACTAGCGGTGCGACAATTGGAATTATTCAAAGGCAATCTTAATCTGGAGAAGATTTAGATTGAGGGGGAGTGTTAAACAAGTTGTAACTAACCAAATATTGTTGTATCTAAATATAGAAGAGATATGGCTGGTTAGAAAACATAGGATGTTATTAGAGATAGAACAGTTGTAACCGTGTAAATCTTCCTTTCCTAGATAGTTTCCAAACCAGCCAACTCTCCTATATATTGTGTACATGCGCTTGTTATGCGCCACCAATATTATTAACACGAAGCCGTCGTGATCTCTGATTTGAGGCCGACGTTCACATCTTCTATTGCGCCTCTGATTCTTTTCAACCACATGATAAACCTCAGAATTATAGTTAATTAATATGCATATCGAGGGGACATCAAATTCCGGAGACGACGTAGATGCTCAACTTCTTCTCTAACACGATGTTGTCTGAGAATCTCCTCTAAGTGGAGATCAACGTAGCGGCGGCGGAAGCTGGGTCGGAGAGGATTCGGTGCCAAGACTTGCAGACGAGGGACGCATGCTTGCACCACCACCCTCGATTTTCCGGCGAGAGGCGGAGGAGGATCTCTACGATCAGGTCGTCCGTCAGATCGGATAGAGCAGCGCCATCGTACTTGACGCCGCCGACGATGGTGCTATCTTTGACGACATCCTTATCACTGCTACAAAAAGAATTTGTAGCAATATTCTAATTTTTTTTTCTAAAGACAGATCAAAATGTGACCGATCCGCCCCTCAAAATAGATTTTTTAGGGGTGGCTGACGCCACCACTCACCCCCTAAAAATCAATATTTAGGGTCAGGTAATGCCACCACCCGTCCTTAAAACTTGGTGACGGCACATTGAAATACTGAATAACTGAAATGTCGGTAGCTATTTGTAGATCAAGGGTAGGATTGCTAGCTCTGAATGTAGAATTAATACATTTGATGAAGCTCACAACTCACATCAGAATGTTATAATGTTATTGCATCTTGAACGGGCATGGGAATACTGTACCATCGTTTGATTACTGCTGCAGCAGGACCTGAAAACTATCGGCAGCCTATATGAGTTGTATGAGAAACTGAGTGCTTAATATCACTCATTTCTGCTACATGTTTGAATTTTCCAACCAGGATGCAGACCTATGTTTTCCACATTGCATTCAACTGGGTATTGTACAAGTATATGTGAGGAATTATGATGATATTATTTTCCAGTAAAGAAAAAAAATGTTTGATGAAGGAGGTTGTACGCCAAGATCAGATATATCAAGTTCGTGTGTCTTGCTTTCCAAGGATGTTATGTTTTTGGTTGTACACTTATACTGAATAGTTAAAGAAAAATTGTTACATGTTTCTGCAGTTTATTATGTTTCTTTTTTTCCCCCTCGGATGCGCAGGTTCTGGGGTTCATGCTTGATACCAGCCATTTTGATCAGATAGTATGCCATTGCCAAAATGGTACCAGTAAATAAAGTGAACCATTTGATCTGTACGATATCGTTGTGTACGAAGGACAATTTGTCGTCAAAGTTAGTTCATGCCCTTTTGTTCCAATGAAGATGGAACATTGGAACCCTTTTGCTTAGCTGATGGATGAATGTTCATCTGCGTGCAGAGAAATTCAGAAACTAGTATTAGGAGAACGAACCCCTGCCAGTAACTTTATTTGGCGGCCAATATGTACGAAGGTCCGCATCACCTCTTTCTCCGGTGTTGAGGCTGTACTGCTACGCCTCTGAAATGCAAGGCGCTGGCGAGGCTGAAGGCGAAGGAGAAGTTCCAGACGAGCCCCGGACGGTGGACGGAGGAGTGACGCGACGGCGACGAGCTGAGCTCCAGGCGGCTCCAGCTACTCCGTTCAGGTCCAGGCAACTTGCGCTGTGCTTTTCCAATCCTGGAACACTCGGAACGCAACGGTCCGATGGCTGGCCGGCCGGTGACGGAGGATTATGATCCCGGCGAGCGCCTCCGCCGGAGGTGGCGGAGCCAGACGTCCCGTCCTCGGCGTTGCAGGGGTCGTCACTTCCTAGCTTCTTTCACTTCAGTACGGTAACGACTAACGAGCGGGCTGAGCTGATTGGGCCGGCTAAGGCCCAAGTAACACTCCCAGTCACGTTCGTTAGATCGAATCTCGACCGCCCATCTTGAATTCAACGGCCCGGATGACCTCGACCCTGGACGGTAAACCAAATACCGTCCACCCTGGACGGTAAATGGAGTGCCGGCCATCCCCAACCAGGCCCCCGCGCCCCGCGCCACGGCTGCCGCGCTCGCCGGCGGCCAGGATGGCGTCAATGCCGATGCGGGCGTGCTGGGCGTCAAGGAAAGACGCACGCACCAGACATTGGAGGCGGAACCACGGTGGAGCGACGCCGAGTGTGCGAGCGCGGCCGGGGCGTGCGCGTGAACAGCCGTCCCGCGCCGCCGCCGCGCTCACACGGCGGCGGCTGATGGCGAGGGCCTCACCGGAGACAGCATTCACCGCGCCGTGACTCTTATCCCGAGACCCTCACACCACTACCGACCGTCTATACCAGGCGCCCTTTGCCGCGGCTGCGGATCTTCCGTCCGCCGCCCGCGCCACCGGCGGTGGTGCCTGCATAAGACTGCGAGAGAGTACGGCACCCCGGCCGCGGCGAGGGCTCTTCCGTCCTGCACATATTTGTACCTCGACCCCGGCGGTCCGCTGAGCCTCGTGCTCCGTGCTCCCGGGCATCGACGCCGGGCGACGGCGCATCTGATGGTACTCTGAATCGCTCTCCCTTGTTCATTCTGAACCTAATCATTCTGAACCTTCCACTTCTACTCCTGTGTCTGTTCCTGAGAACATCTCGGGTTCGTTACAGCTAGCTTCTGGAGCTTCTTGGCAGCTGATAGGGCGTCTAAAAATTTGGTGCTGCTGCCTGAGCTTAAACTTGGTGACCTCACATTGAAATACTGAATAACTGAAATGTCGCTAGCTATCTGTAGATCAGGGTAGGATTGCTAGCTCTAAATGTAGAATTAAAGCATTTGATGAAGCTCACATCAGAATGTTATTGCATCTTGAACGGGCATGGGAATACTGTACCATCGTTTGATTAATGATTATTGCTGCAGCATTACCAGAAAACTATCGGCAGCCTATATGAGTTGTATGAGAAACTGAGTGCTTAATATCACTCATTGCTGCAACATGTTTGAATTTTCCAACCAGGATGCAGACCTATGTTTTCCACATTGCATTCAACTAGTGATTGGTGGACGTTGGTACCTGATAAAAAATCTGCTGCTTTCTTTTCAGTTCCTGGCATTGCGGTAAGATGTGTTGTCGCCTATAGGTAACTGAAATTGAAGTATTATTATGTCTTTCAGAAATTGAAGTATTATGCCAATTGAACCTCTTCATTGACAAATAAAACACCCTGAATTCTAACAATCCGAAATCAATATTCTTTACACTGTTGATGAGGTACCTTAAGATTGAAATGCCCATGTAATAAATACCGAGCCTGGGAGCTTGGAGTAGGATGGCTCAATTTATCCGGCACTTACCAGGGACAAAGAGGAGCGCCATCCCTCTATTTGTTCCATGGCTTGATTGTATATAGCTTTCATCCATGTAAATTATTTTAGCCTTTTTTCAGTCCTTGCATATACATAAACTCTTTTTCCTCTTTATAAAAGTAACAGATCATACTGGGTTTTCTCCCCAGTATTCAGTCAAATAATGTAGCAATGACCATAGCATCACTCATAGAAGACCAGAAATGAAAATTATACAAATCCCATGTGCATATCCGAAATGCAGGTGTGCTAACGAGAAATTCAAGTTGAGTGTATGGTTTCCAGAAACTCCCTGTGCGTCTCCTCATGCTCGTGCTGCTTACAGACGGAGATGCCGGTTATGTTTCGAGGACATCGACCTCGGCCATATCCACGCTGGAGACGCCTTCGGGGCAGAGGATTCCCGTCACTCTGGCCACTTTGTGCTGTGGCATCTGACTAATCTTCAGCCGGTCCTCGTCACTGAGCTCCCAGTCGAAGATCTCGGTGTTCTCCTTGAGCCTCTCCTGCTTCCAGCTCTTCACCACCATGCTCGCGCCTTGCTCGTAGATCCACCTCAGCGAAATCTGGAGGCAGAATGCATGGGTGTGGGATATTTGGGATGTCAGTCACGCTGCTAACAGATAATAACAATGCTCCGATCCAGTAGTGTCAGTACAAATGGAACCTTTCATGGTGAGAAATTAAGCGGATCGCTAAACTGGATCAAGAAGCATTGGGAGAAAACAGCCGATACCTGAGCCACCGATTTCCCTCTAGCCTGCGCAATCTCATGTAGAACCTTAGACTGTAGTACTGTAGATCCAAACTGGCCTCCCAAGGGAGAATAAGCAGTCACATGGATACCCTTGTCTTTGCAGAACTCGATTAGTTTCTGCTGCTGCCAATATGGATTTAGTTCGACCTGCAGATTGTAATCTCATTCATCAATATCTTTGATACTGACATGTGAGATAGTGTGGACACTTGAGAGTCGAGAGCAGAGCCAGATACGAAATACTCCCTCTGTTCGGAAATGATCTACATATTTTGACTAAAGAAAGTCATTCGAAGTAAAGTTTGACTTATTAATCACTCTTAGAATATAATGTCAATTACGAATAACTCAATGTCATCTCAAAACCTCTTTGAATACATATGTATTGACATAAATTTTATAAACTAATTATACATATAATTTAACTAATTATTAGTCAAAGTTTATAAAATTTGACTTTCTCTAGTCAAAATATGTAGATCATTTCCGAACGGAGGGAGTAAGCAACTAGGATTTCATCAAATTGGCTGCTCTAGCATATTGTAGCATTTTTGTTTTTGTTTCTAGTACTCCCTCAGCTCTACTGCACTTTGTTTTAGAGCTGAGGTTAATAATCTGACCATCGTACCCTCTAGTGAGTTATTTGAGGGTAAGACTAAAAATAAGCGAAAGTTGTCTTTGTCTAGTTGTGCAACAGCAGCAGATATTTTAAGATAATAAATACTAGAAGAACAAGTGTTTTCTTTGAACTATGCATGTACTATAATATTTTTCGGTTGTCGTATCTACAATGAAAAAGGAACTGCTGCCATGTGTGACTATTCATCACTCGATCCACACGAACCTGATTCACTGCTGGGGGGATCTTTGCGGTCGCAAGCAGCTCCTTGAGCTTCTTGGTCGTGAAATTGCTGATGCCGATCATCTTAGCAAGGCCCAGCCGATGGCATTCCTCCATTGCCCGCCAGACGCCGGCCAGGTCCAGTGGCACGATGTCCTCCCTCTTCATAGGGAAGTGGGGCTTGCTAGGCTTTACAGCCATGGGCCAGTGAACCAGGTACAGATCAACGTACTCCATCTGAAGGTTCCTGCAGATGAAGAGATCAAAAAGAAGCTTGAACTCCATGAGCCTGACACTAAAGCAAAGCAACAGTGATTATTTTGGTGCAATTGGAATTGATACTCTCAGCTCAGCTGTCGCGGAATTCTAACTAAAATTCTACTGGAGTAATTCAATAATCGAAGCGTATTAAGGAACAAAGGAGCAGCGAACTTGTTGGCAGAAAGCTACCTCAGGCTCTCCCTGAGCGAGGGGAGCACGAGGTCCGGGTGGCACTGCGTGCACCACACCTTGGTCGTGACGAACACCTCCGCCCGGGACGCCACGACCCCGCGCCGCGCCGCCTCGGCCACGGCCTCGCCGACGGCGCGCTCGGAGCCGTAGACCGCGGCGGCGTCGAGGTGGCGGTAGCCGAGCCCCAGCGCGGCGAGGGCCGCGGCGCGGACGTCGTCCTCCACGGGCGGGTACGAGAACGTGCCGAGCCCCAGCGCCGGCACCGGGCGCCCGCCGCCGGGGCCCGCCGGGAACGCCGGGATCCTGGGGGAGCGAGCGGCGGCGCTCCCTGGTGGCGACGCCATGGGCGGCGGCGGCCGCGCGCTCCACTCTTCTCTCCGCTTGAGCTGTCGAACGATGGCAGGCAGGAGTTGACTGCTGACTGCTGAGCGAACGAGCCGCGCCGCGCCGCCCCCGGCTTCCTACGCAAATAAGAAGAGCCTCGTGAACCGCGAGAGACATATTTAATCTGGCACGCCCTGTCGTGATCAATGGCTGAGCGGTCTATCTGTCGACGCTCTGAACAGTCTGTCACGCTAGTGTGGAAGTTTCATAAAAATTCCCCCCGGCGAGCGCGGCGCGGGCGGCGCGGCCAGCCGCGGCGGGCGCGGTGCGGCCAGTTCCGGCGGCATGGGCGGCGCGGCCGGCCTCGGCGCGGCGCGGCCAGGCTCACGGTCACGGTAGCTCGTGCCCGAGGAGGGCGTAGAGCGGGCCGTCGACCTCGGCGGCATCTCCTGCTCGCCCGCGGTGGGGGGTGGTGGAGCGGCCGGCCGGGAGCGGAGCTTGCATCGGCGCAGCTCCCGCTCCCCCTCCATATGCGCCATCACCGGCAACGGAAACGAGAGAGAGGAGGGGTGGAGGGAGATAATCGTGACATGCAGATCCCACTCCACATCATCCCATAGTAGCAGTTACATATCTTAGATAGATAGCTATAATTTGGACCTGCCCTAAAGCAATTAGCAAGTTTAGTAATTTGGATGTGCATTTTGAAAGTTCAGATACCGGTATGACATCTCGTGCCAAATTCGAGGACCGGCGGTGCATTTTACTCTTCTTTCAATCTAGAATTAACGGAGACGAAGGAAACTTGATGGGAATGGGATGCGCAGCGCATCAATTGTCCAGCGAAGTAAACTTTGATCAAAAGTAACCATTTTTTCACATTGCTAACAAGCTTTTCCCAAAAACAAATATAATAAGGATCACATTGCTAACAAGACAGCCAAACTGTTGCGCTCCAAGTCTGCAAGCAGCGGAGTAGCCGAACCAAACAAGGCCACAGCAACACGGTGAGTCTAGGCCACTGGCTTCCTGCTGCAGTCCCTTGCCACGCTTCTACGAGCTTCCCATGGTGAACAGCGGGAGCGGGTTCTGGCGCGGTGGGGATCGGACCCCGGCTTTATTTGGCCGCTGCCCGTGCGCGCGCACCCGGCCGGGCGGTCCCGGATGGCGACCGCGCACACGCTGGACGTGCACGGGACCCTGGCGTGCGACGGCTGCCACGCCGACCAGCCCAGCATTAGATGCCGGGCGCCGGCGGGACGCCGGGCGCGTGCGTGCGGCATGGCCCGCATGGCGGCTGCCGCGACCCCGCCGCGTCCGTTAAGCTTGGACGCGCTGGTGGCAAAAACAACGGCGTGCCCTCCTCCGGCTCCGGCGTGTACCCACCCAGACACCCAGGGGCCAGGGCCATCAACGCCGCGGTCCTAAAGAAATGGCCTTGGCGAAATTCGGCAGATCTGGAAGGCGAAGGCAGGCCGCGGCAGCCGATGGATCAATAGCACGTGGTGGCCTCGAGTTGATCGTCAAGAAAGAACGGTTGCGTGCAGAACGATGTGATCTGGGCCGGGGTTAAGAAAATTGCATCGCCCCGATGAAACTGGCCTCTTTGCCGGCAGGAATCGATGGAAGTTGGAGCACTGACGGCATCTGAGCATCCCTCTTTCTTTTCAATTCTGTTTGATCCGCACTGGTCTTAAATCAAAATGTACAATAGCGTATGCGTATGGATTCAGACATAGGTAGGTTAGGAACATTTACTCTTGGCAAAAAAAAAGATCATTTACTGCAATACTGATTCTGTAGATATAAAAGCACATAAAAGAACATGTCGAACAGAGCAATGCATAGCTTGTTAGTTCGGAATAAGAATCCATCATGCACATAGAATTTTTCCCAACCTTTTCCAGCCATGCACTTCGAGAAAGCATCATGAAAATCTGAGTCATTAGAATAAAGCATTTTTATTGATTCCAAACCAAGAACTTTTGCATCAAGTTGAGTAACTAAGGCACATCTTCTTGACAAAGCATCTGCTACAATATTATCTTTGCCTCTCTTATGCTTTACAACATGTGGAAATGTTTCAATGAACTCAATCCATTTCGCATGCCGACGGTTTAATTTACCTTGACTTTTGAGATATTTTAAAGCTTCATGATCAGAGTGTATGACAAATTCTTTAGGAAATAAGTAATGCAGCCATGTTTCGAATCCTCAAACTAAGGCATAAAGCTCTTTGTCATAAATAGAGTAGTTCAGATGTGGTCCATTTAGTTTTTCAGAAAAGTAAGCAATGGGTTTACCTTCTTGAATTAGCACACCCCCAATGCCAATACCACTTGCATCACACTCAATCTCAAAAGTCTTATCAAAATCTGGTAACTGTAGGAGTGGTGCCTCACAAAGTTTTCTTTTTAGCTCCTGGAAGGCTTTGTCTTGTTCATCTCCCCACAAGAATGGAACATCCTTCTTTGTCAAGTTGTTTAGTGGTGCAGCAATTGTGCTAAAATCTTTGACAAACCTTCGATAGAAACCTGCAAACCCGTGGAAACTTCGAACTTGGCTCACATTTTTTGGTACAGGCCAGTCCTTTATTACTTTGATCTTCTCTTCATCAACCTGAATGCCCTCTGCAGTCACAACAAAACCAAGGAAAACAACACGATCTGTGCAAAAAGTGCACTTAGAAATATTGCCATATAACTTTTCAGCTCTCAAAACAGTAAGGACTTGGCGGATGTGATCAATATGTTCATCAAAAGATTTACTATAGATCAAGATATCATCAAAATATACAACTACAAATTTTCCAATGAATTCCCTCAAAACATGATTCATTAAACGCATAAAAGTTGAAGGAGCATTTGTCAAACCAAAGGGCATCACAAGCCATTCATACAAACCAAATTTTGTCTTAAAAGTTGTCTTCCATTCATCTCCAATTTTCATGCGAATTTGGTGATACCCACTGCATAAATCAATTTTGGAAAAAATAATGGAGCCACACAATTCATCTAACATATCATCAAGACGAGGAATAGGATGACAGTATCGAATAGTTATAGCATTAATAGCACGACAATCAACACACATGCACTAAGAACCATTATTTTAGGGACCAAAAGAACTGGAACAGCACACGGCGAAAGAGATTCTCGTACGTACCCTTTGTCCAAAAGCTCTTTTACCTGTCGTTGAATTTCTTTTGTCTCATCAGGATTAGTGCGGTAGGCTGGGCGATTTGGAAGAGAAGCGCCAGGTACCAAATCAATTTGGTGCTCAATGCCACGTATTGGAGGAAGACCAGCTGGCACCTCATCAGGAAACACATCCTCAAAGTCCTGCAATAAATCAAGAACAGCAGTAGGCAATGTCGAGGGTAAACTACAAAGTGTCATTGTGCAAAAGTACAAAGAAAGGGGCTGTGGTGTTTCTCGTTTCTCGCAAATCACCCATGGTCACTAATAAACACTCATTATTTTCTGGTACTCTTTTATTTGTTGTGGGCTGTATGGAGTGGGATGGTTTAGAATTCTCTCCCTTACTATTGTTGTGTGTCTCACTCATTTTTCTTTTCTCACTCTCCTCTCTTTTCATGCGAGCAACATCAGAAGCATGTATATCTTCAGGAGTTAATGGGACAAGGACCACCTTCTTCTCTTTGTGAATAAATGAGTACTTGTTTGAGCGACCAAAGTGCACAGAATCGACATCAAATTG
This sequence comes from Panicum virgatum, assembly GCF_016808335.1. Taxonomy (NCBI): domain Eukaryota; kingdom Viridiplantae; phylum Streptophyta; class Magnoliopsida; order Poales; family Poaceae; genus Panicum; species Panicum virgatum. The sequence continues at coordinate 34,099,413 of NC_053142.1, read as the reverse complement.
CCATGGACGACCCAAAAGTAAGTGGCATGCTTGCATTGGAACAATGTCACAATCCACATCATCATGATAGTCTCCAATAGAGAATGATAACCTGACCATGGAGGATACCTTCACCGTTCCAGAATTATTCAACCATTGCATATGGTACGGATGTGGGTGTCGACGTGTTTGTAGACCAAGCTTTTCAACAAGCATGGCACTAACAATATTGTTACAGCTCCCACCATCAATTATGAACCGGCAAACCTGTCCTTTGACTTTGCACCATGATTGAAACAAGTTATGGCGCTGCCCTTGTTCAGCTGCAACGAATTGTGTTGAAAGAATGTGGCGTACCACCAAAGAATGATGTAGTGAACTAAAATTAGATGATAAATATTCAGGTTGCAGCGAGTGATAATTGAGTTCTGTGGCATTTGACTTATGATATGTCAATGGAAATAATGGCAGTTTAGGACCAGATTCTGGAGCACAAATGACTTCAGGGACTACTTGATATGGTGCAGCATCTAGAGTAGTGCCCTGTTGGCTACTAAAATTGTGACAGGGAGCAGCCAATAAGGTGGTAAAAGTACTCTTGGAAGGATCAGTAGCAGGTTCACTGAAACTATTTTCTTGTGGAGAAATATGAGTGTCCAAATCATCAAAATCAGCAAGCAGGTCATCAAAATCAGCACAAGTAATTTCCTCCGTCAAGCGAGAAATAATAGGATGCATCATGTACTGCTCACCAACGCAATGAATAGGCTTAAGTGCTAAACAATTTAAGCCTAACTCTCATTCCCCATCTTCCGCTTCATACTCAAAAGTTTCCAAATTATCTTCATGTAAAAATGTGTCATGGTAGCCATCCTCCTCCTCCTCACTTTGTGAGTCATAAGAACCATCTGCAAGGGTGAGAATAACACGCCGATTGGGACATTCAGCCTGCTTATGCCCATGGCCACCACACTTAAAACATTCAATTTTACTTGTCTTCTTCTTGGTTGGAGTAGTGGAGGAGCTTGATTGACTTGAGCCAACAGCTTTACCTTTGACCTCAGTTTGTTTTGTTGAAACTGAATGAGGAGTAAAAGGTGCACGAGTGGAAGGTGTGCGTGACCCTAAACCTTGCTGTTGTTGGTTGCGCCATGGAGTATTACTATTACTAGTGGAAAATGAGACACGACTCTTATCATAAGAATCAGTCAACTGTCGTTTAGCCCTTTTAGCAAAATGCACCAATTCCGTGAGATTGGTGTAGCTGGTCATGTCCACTTTGTTAGCAATTGGCTTATTTAATCCAACCAAGAAACGAGCCATGGTGAATTCTTCATCCTTAGTTATCCCTGTACGAAGGAGGCACATTTCAATTTCTTGAAAATACTCATCAATGCTTTGATCACCTTGCACAAGGCATTTCAGCTGCAAATGTAAGTCACGAGAATAATATGCAGGAACAAAACGACGTCTCATTTCCCTCTTCATGTCTTCCCAAGTGATATGATCATGTCCCACACGATGGAATTCTGCACATACTTGATTCCACCATGTGATGGCATAACCTTTGAATTCAATTGCTGTCAATTTTGCTTTCTTCTCAGCTGGGTATCCATATAAATCAAATATCTGATCCACCTTGGTCTCCCACTCATAATAAGCATCAGCATTTTCCTTACTGGTAAATGCATGTATGTTCACTTTAACTTTGCCCAAACCATCATCATTGTGGTGGCGGTCAGGAGCTCCACGACGCCGATCACGGTGGCCAACATTACCAGCAAATTGGTGGTTACCAAAAGCACCAAAATGACCAAAGGGAGCACCTCCACTATCATCATCATGACCACCACGGTTACCATAGTGCCCTGCTCGATGGTCATCTTGATAATCAAAATCAGCATCACCGTCAAAATCCGTAGCGCCAATAATAGGAACACGACGTGCACGACCAAAAAAACTATGGCCGCATATTAGGTACACCAAAATTGCCAAAACCAGCACCACGACCACCACCAGCACCACGTCCGCGGCCACCGCCTCCTACAGCGGCACGACGTGCAGCCTCAGCCTCCAAGGCAGCAGGATCATCGTCCTCTACATGTTCTCCATCATCATGTTGATCCTCCCTATTAGGTGCATGGCGTAGGTTATGTTGGAGTGCTTGTAGCTGTTGTGTCAATTGGTTCATTTGTTTACGCATATCCTGAAACTCTGCAGCAGAAATAGGACCACCTTGGTCGCCCATGTTAGTGTAGTAAAAGAAAAAAATGTTTATATGTGGAACACTTCCTCACCACTTACTGAACAAATTCTTTATCTCCCTAAAAAAGTGAAAACCGTGGCAGCAAGTAGTAATGGAAGAACGATTGTCCCAGAGACGACGGTGTACAGCTCACTGATGCTTTGAGTGTGGCTTGGTGGGGTGAATTTTAGTAGACTGCAAGCAGAATGTAGTGATGCAAAATCGAATAATAATCCAACAGAGCACAAGTCTAAGTTGCTGATTAAGAAGAGAAGAAAAAAATGGAGAGGAAAGTAGAAGGGAGAAGGAAAAGAAAAGAAGGAAACAACTTTTACTAACTGAAATGCAGCTCAATCGTCTTTCTCTTGCCAAAACTCATATGTATTTTTTTATTATTTTTTTACTGAGATGCTGCTGCTCTTTCTGTCAAGTGCTTTTTTTTCTCCTTTTGTTTAGTGCCACTTGGAAACATAGCACATAACTTCAAAAGCTAGAGTGGCATAGATCAACAAAATGAAACCTCATGCAGTTTTATATGTGCAGGGGAAAGAAATCAAGGGAGGGATGGGTGGGGATTTTTTTATATGTTTAGTGTGTTTAAAAGAGACTAAACTTCGGACTAAATGAAGAGAAGGAAGAAGAGAAAAAAAATTCGAGCAGAGGATGATCAAAAAGTGTGTACCAAGAAAAATCAGCAACTAAACAAGACTCACAGGATTCAAAACTCGAGAATGCAAACTACTGATCAGCTGCAAAGAAAAGGCTATAGGTATTTTTTTTGGAAGCTTTTTGTGGACTATGGGGGGAAAATCTATCTTACCAAAAAGAATGATCCTACTGAGTAAACGTAGGCTCTGATACCAGATGATGTGCACACGTGTACAGATTACACGAGAGCAACTTTTGTGGCCCGATCTTCTTGAAGGATCCTCACACTAACTTGATAAATATCGCTGCGTGACCTGACGATGAGGCTGCGCACTGCGAGATCTTGCACACGCGACGAACAACCGAGACAATCGCCCTTCCACGTACCGACGGTGCCAGACCACGCAATCACGCCGTATAGACGTGAAGGCACGAACTGGGTGAACCGCAGTTCGGCGTTCTACAACTCCCTCAGGAATCGAAAGAACAAGTTTGTAAGCCTCTCAAGACTCACGTTGGAAGAACTCAAAGAGTTTGTATTTCTGAATAAGCAGCCAAAAGATCCCCTTGTCATCTATTACATGGATATATATAGAACTAGTGGAGTTTTCAGTTTAGATAAAATAAATGGGAACACGCAGTGGGAAGTTGTAGCACTCATCCTATTAATAGCCTGGCCTAATGGAACTCTTTAGATGGTTGATATTCTTCTGCATGCTTGTACGTGTGTGGACAGCAACCTGGTTGCTGACTGCCTTCTTAACTCACAAATTTATTTGCTTTGTACATCCACGAAATGATATGCATGGTAGCTGAATGGTTCTCCTTCTCTCTTTATTCTCACTAGCACAGCACGTCCAAGCATCCAGATCCTGCAATTAAAATATAGCACACAATATAATATTTTTAGATACAAAATAGTATTTGATATTTAGGGATAGCTTTCACCTATCATTATTCTTCCAAGATTCACACGTCAGCCTGTTCCCAACAAACAGCAAGCTGATCACCACACTATTGGAGGATTAAAACCATCCTCGTCCCATGCCCTTACACATATGCCATCGTTCCTAAGAATATTCAAACAACAACTTGGAAGCATTGAGTGATCTGAAATATTGTCATTAATTAGAATAAGGTTAGCATTCACCTGAGAATGAATTTCCTTCTCTAATTGTTTAGCCCGCTTTCGTGTAACTGGACCGACAATATTAGTTGCGTCCTTATTCTTAATAATATTATTGTCGATGCTAGGGATGTCCTCATCAAATATGGATAGCATTGGAGTTCTGTTTGACATACTCAGCATAGGGCTTGTTTGAAGATATACTTAGGCATTATTGAACCCCTTTTTGAGGAGTCTTTAGACATACGTCCTTATAATGGTTCTTGTGTAATTCTACAAGGCATTGCTAATGGATGAATGATAGATCCTCTGCGCATTCTCTTAAGGCACTCTCCATATCACCATAGAATGTTGCGGCTGTTTCGAAACATGAAAGCTCATTCTGTCGGGTACCATGATCAGGGGCGCCCTGATCATGGACTAAGACGCCCACAAAAACGCAAAACACAGCCAAACACTCGGCCCAAGTCCTCTTCAGGTACGAAAGGCCCAAATATGTACTCGGCCCACGACCCAACACTACGGTGCGGCCCGTCCGAGGCCTCACCATCCGTAGTGCAAATCCGCCTCGCTGGAGGGTGCTCCGCCGAGGCCCCTCACAGCGAAGGCAATCTCCGCCTCGCTCGAGGGTGCTCCGCCAAGGCCCCTCGCAGCGAAGGCAATCTCCGCCTCGCTCGAGAACCCCTTTGCCAAGCCCTCCGCGGGGCCTCGGTGCGGGGCAAACTCCGCCTCGCTCGAGACCCCCCTTCAGCGGACTATGGTAGCGGCCCAACCACCCGACGGGACGGGGCACATTTATTCACCAACCACTCCATGGCATGGGGCGGGAGTCAGGTGGAGTCAGGCGGCGTCAGCCGGCGTTGCCACCACACCGCACAGCGGATGTGACCGATGTCCCGTCTGCTTGTTCCGGTCCCTGTGCCGCTATTCCCGACACGGTGCAGTCCTGTGGCACCCTGTGCGGATTTGCCTGACACCGCCTCACCACCTTGCCGCCTACCCTTTGTACTTTCCCCTCCGCAGGACCCTCGGCAAGCATGGGCAGTCACCCGCGAATGAGGTACAGCCCTTGACTGGGATGAAGCAGCCCTCGGACGGCACCCTCGACGCCCCATCTCGTCAACACGGAGCACTGCGCACCACCACAGCGACCACCACGCCGCCGACTGGAGCCACATGGCAAGGACACGCCCCCGGCATGGTCAGAGGGATTCACAAGGACGACGATCGCGCCCGGCGCCATGCCCTACAATGACCAGCTACAGGAACGACCGACTGTACTCCCCCGATTTGGGAAGAGAGGGACAACCCCACTGATATCTCATGCATGTAACCTCTCTCCTTGAGTCTATAAAAGGAGGGAGGAGCACATGTACCCGGGATGGATCGATACGAGCCGAGAACGCTCAGCTGCACACACGCACACTCGCCTCCCGATATTGGCATTCACCTCAATCAGTTCTAGCTCACCCAGGGACTTGGGAGCCTCTCCCCCTCTCCCGCACAAGCTTGTACCCCCTACTACAAGCACCTCGGTGCAAGATAATACAGTGCTCCCCTCTCTGCTGGACGTACGGCCTCATTGGCCGGAACCAGGATAAATCTGGTGTCATTGTGTTATCTCTTGCATCAACCATCTAGGGGCAGGAACACGCAGCATCATTACTAGTTGGTGCTAGACCGCAGGGTCCGGACACCGACACATTCCAAAGCTCATTGGTCATTTCAAATGCCCTGTTCTCGAAAAGATCGGATGCAAAATTTAAAGCATCTGCCACCATCAAACTTTTGGAATATACAAAATCATATATTTTTTTAGCTTGAGCTAACTTCTCCAACTAACAAAGCTGTGCACCTAAGTTTGACTTCACTGGCAGCTGACCAATTAAAATATGAATTCTACTATTTACACAAACAAGAAAGATACATTTACCTCTTATCACACACTTCATGGATTACATATGCTGGCAATCCAAAAAATATTAAAACCCATCAGTTTCAGAAAGCTGACGGAAATTCGTACTATCTGAAAGGATACCATCTACTGTGTTAGTAGCATGCAAGAAGCACACGATATGCCTCTGATTCTGAACATTTTTGGCATGTTGTATCATAGTACAAATTGGCTATGATACAGGTTTCACTATACAAAGTTGTTATATCCTAATAAAATTGTAATGCTAGCATCCAATATATTTCAAAGCAACTCAAGGATAAAAGAATATGAAAATGACAGAGCTAATGGACAAGCCTATTTTGTTGCAATCGGCTCATAGAGAAAACAATTTGACTATTGTGCAAAAAGAAATTAACATAAAGATGATTGGCAATTCAAAAACTTATCAAATTCCTTGTTACTCCTAGACTCAACATGCCCAAATTCCTGCAAAGAAAAACAAGAACTTTCAAGATTTAGACATATATAGCCAGGATTAGAAGACCGTTTGAAATGCAAAGAACAACAGAAGCTCCTCAAAGTGAATACGTGAATCAGGACCATATAATCAAAGTGGTATAAATTTATCTAATTCAGGATTAAGTGAATAAGTGATGTCATATATCAAAATATTTCTTTAGCAATCTCTTATGCCTAATTCTTGCCGCAAACTTGCAGTGTCTCCTTTCTAGCTTTCTTGGTTCTTGACAATCTCTTCATTTCCAATGCTCTGCAGTACACATGTGAAAATATCTGATCAATTCATGCGCATATTTCGATTTGCCAAGTGGAACAAGCATTGGGGTGTCTACGGCTCATGAGTTCCTTCGTGAACATTTCATCTGACACATGGAATGCACCATACCACTGATTTTATTGCGTCAAGATTTTGCAGGAACAATCTCTCCAACAAATTAGAATTAAAATGGCCAAGTATGTTGAATGGGACGGGAATAATTAAACTTACTGCAATTCACATCCATGATGCACCACGTGTATAGCAGTCCGGCGGCGTGCACGTACAGAAGCCTGCTTCCCCTTCCATGGTATTGGTAGCCGCCTTTCCACAGCACTTGTGTCCTAGGCAATCCTAGCCGATGACACCAGAGATACATGCCGGCAACAGCGTCACCCACGACTTGGGCCGGGGCACCAAATTGCAATACGAATTGCTAAATTACCTTATTAGCTTGTTGCTTGCAGTTAAGAAAATTGTATTGAAGTGTTCGGCTGCTTGCTGGATGGTGCATTGTGCTCTGCCGTGCGCCCCTGCTCTAGTCTACCGGCAAAGGCTGCAGCCCCCGTGGCTTCCTCCCTAGCCGAGTCGATGGCCCCGCGTCGCTGGTCGCATGATGTGCGTGGCCTCGACCTGCCGCCCTAGAGGTAGTCAAACCGAGGCTGGGGTCGCAGCTACCACGGCATCCACATCCTCCGCGGGCGTGCTATCCACCGCCGGCACGATCTTGTCGTCCTTCGAGAGATGGTGCCGCCGGCCTCCATGAGAAGATGTTGGCTGCAGCCGCTGTTTGCAAGACGAGAGATCAAATGAAAGCTGGTGGCAACCTGCTCCCAATTATGATGGATTGATATGATTGGTTGATTGCCAATTGTTGACTAAAATAGAGCCCAGGGAGAGCGGGTTAGCACAGGAAGAAAAGGAAACCAGCAAGGGAAGGATAGAAAGTCGGCACAGTTAAGCTATTAGGAAACATTATCATGGTATTCAATTCTTGCAAAAAAAAAATCCTACGTCCATGATCAACGCTGCGAGTATCTATGTAAAATAAAGGGAAGTAATAAACGTATGATGGGTGGGTATGGTAAAGATTTGGATGAAAAAAGTATTAGCTTTTGGGTGGAAACATTTTCCTTCAATCAAAAAATGAGACTCCATCCCTTTTCGTCAAACCTTTTGGCCGAACAAGTGGGGCCTCTATAAGAGATATGGTGAGCCTAATCTTGATGAGAAAAGATTTCAATTCTTTCAACTTTTATAGTATAGATAGATAGAAAATCCCGTGTATTTTTTTTGAGCGAACCATGGCGAGAAGGAGAGTATGAAATAGTGGCCAACTCCCTGTCCCGCTGTCCCTGAGGAGTCGAGGCATTTTTATTTCGGTTGCTAAAACGACAGTACACAGAAACTAACTGATGCCGCTCAAAAAAAAAAAGAAACTAACTGATGCGCCACAAGTACTGAAACGAGGTCACGGAAATAGAGAAACGAAACGGTAGCGGCGTGGCGCTGGACTCATACGACCACGCATGGAAGTTGAAAGCTACGAGCTCCCCATGGCGAAGTTGAAGTTGCCGCAGTTGATGCGCATTCGCCGGAGCAGCCCGCTGATCCCGACCGTCCCCTTCTCCAAGTCGAACAGCACCAGGTTATCCTCCATCGGGTGGGTTCCGACGATGACCGCCGGCGAGTTGGCCACCGTCGCCCCGACCCCCATGTTTTGGAACGCGAAGCACAGCGTCCGCTCGTCCACCTGCACCAGCGAGCTGGCGCCGGGCAGCGTCCAGTTGCGGCCGCCGTCGAGCATCAGGTCGACGTTCGCCACGCCGGGGCCGAGCCGGGTGGACCCGAACGCCGACGCCTCGTAGCACAGGTCGTAGGGCGGCATGGGCTTCCGGCGCGGGATGCCGCTGGTGGCCGCGTCGAACGCGTTGATCAGCGGGCTGAAGATGTCGGAGCGCAGCGTGGTGAGCCGCGTCACGGTGCTGAGCACGACGCCGCCCGTGCCCTGGCGGCGGTCGAGGTCGAAGGCGCCCGCCGGCACGGGCACCCGCGCCTGGTTGACGGCGATGCCGTGGACGCGGATGTAGTAGGCGCCGTTGTTCTTAGGGTTCACGAGCAGCGGGAGCGCGTTCTGGCGGAGGCCCTCGGCGAGCTCCACGGGTGGGCTGGCCTGGAGCTCGAACGGGCTGCCGCCGAAGATGGCCGCGTCGAGGAGGCACAGCGCGAACTACCTCGCCACCTTGAGCCTGGACGCGACCTGGGACGGCAGCGACAGCGGCTGCCTCGACAGCCCCGCGACGCCGGCGGCGCCCGCGGGGAGCGACGCCAGGAGCCCGTTGGGCGCGCAGGCCGCGTACGCCGGGAAGCACACCGGGAACGGCGGGTTCCGGCCGTCCGTGGCGTTGGCGGACAGGGGCGTCCTGGTGAGGTCGCCGCTGCCGCGCTGCCCGCGGTGACGGAACCGCCAAACTAAAATTCTAAATGAAGCGTAATAGCCGTCATTTAAACACATCGGGCATATTAGTTTAATGATTTAATTTGACGGTTCTTTCTCAGCCCATGTTCCGATCGAAACATCACCGATAGTCTCACGCGAAGATGAGCGCAGATGATACAAATACTACACATATTTGAAAATACAACACTATACATAAGACTCTACCTTAAGTTTTACAAACCAAATTTGAATACATACATAGTTTATAAACTTTACAATACCGAAATTAAGGTTCGAAAAGAGGAAAGGGTCTACAACTACCAAAAGAGAACCCCGAGGAGATCACTAACTATGCGTCTGGCTCCACAACCTCCCATCCACTGCGTCCCGGCGGATGAACTTAACGTAGCAGGGACAGAAGTCAACGTCCGGGTGTCCTAAAATAATTATGGCAATAAACCCTGAGTATACTAATACTCAGCAAGGCTTACCCGACCAGGGGTATACATAGCCCCTATCTAGACATGCACGGCTTTCTGACCAGCGGGTTGTTTTGCAGAAAAGCATCTATAGTTGAATCCTTACTTTCAATATTTTAACCACATGTTCTATATAGAAAGACTCTCATCTAATGTTGGTCTATCTAAAACAATCATGTTGGAGCATTACAATAATGATTCAAAAATAGTTCCATCATTTATCACTAATATTTCTAATTTATTTCTACGAGGCGACAAAGAGACCAAGGCCCTCATAACCGCGAGACACGGCGAATCGATCCGATTTAACCTTGCAAGGTAGACCTACCAAACACAGCACGTATTAGCCCCGTCGGACCACACGCACCAACATTTCCCCTCCCCGCCTCGAACTACAAGACCGCCCCACCATCATATGGTCAGCCGAGCTCAACGTGATACCACCAAAAGTAAAACACGTGCATCCCCGTTTCTCCGCGACTACTCGACCACCCCAGGAGGTGAGTTGAAGTCATGTACTTTCGAAGCAAGGCAGTACACGGTTTTACCGGTTTCGACTAACTCCTACTCCCGTCATGCGGCTAGTACAATTCAATCCCCGGTCAGCACTGCCGACAACAGACGGTCCTTAATCGACACAGACGGGGCTAAGACACACAGGAACCCTGTCCTGCTGCCATACCTATACATTGTCATCATCTCCCCGTCCGGTCTCACATTATCCATTTATCTCAAATCATACTCAAATATTCATGTACTGAAATAGCCATATATCATATATCTCGCGAGTAACCGGAAATTACTCGACTTCTAATCATCTTATATCTTGCGAGTGGCAGGAGAGCACTCGTCTTCTACCGGAAACCATTAAGCATAGCACTTCTATCGTCATATACATACTAGTATAAGTCAAGGAGACTTAGGGATTATGCAACTAGGGTTTGAAACAATTCCTAAACCTAATGCACAAATAATAGAGACATATAAAGGTGTCATAATTTGAAATAATCGGATGTGCACCGGGGCTTGCCTTCGGGCTGTTGCTCAGAGCTAGGGTTAGGCGGGCCTTGGGCCGGGTTCTCACGCCTCTCCTCCTGGGCTTGCTCCGGCTGCTCCTGCGGTGCCGCAATCACCTCAAACACGATGTCCTCAACGGCGGATGCTACACGAATGCATATGAAATAATTGAGTGCAGCTCAATGATGTAACTACTACACTTCAAATTGAAATGCCCTGTGGACTGTCCACACCCAAGTGGCGGACCGTCCGCGGTTCAACTCTGCAGACCCACCAGAACCAACTACCTCTATGGACAAATTTCAAATCTATACGGCGGACTGTCCGCTCTCAAACAGCGGACCGTCCGCAGTTTAACTCCGCAAAACCACAAGAGGCAACGACGTCTCTGGACAAATTTTAAACTCAACTGCGGACCGTCCGGCCCTCCTTGGCGGACCGTCCACAGTTCACTCTGTCAATCCACCAAAGACGATAAGGTCTCTGGACAAATTTTTAGACTCTACTACGGACTGTCCGCTCTCCAATAGCGGACCGTCCGCAGTTCAACTCTGCGAACCCCACCAGAGACAACTTCGTCTCTGGACAAACTTCGAACTCCATGTCGGATTGTCCGCTCTCCAATAGCGGACCGTCCGCAGTACAATTCTGCGAAACCACCAGAGACAACATCATCTCTGGACAACTTCTAACCTGACCTGCGGACTGTCCGGCCCTCCTAGGCGGACCGTCCGCGATTCATATCTCTTGACACCGCGCGCCGCCACCAGTGAGGCCGGCGCGGTGCCGCGGCACGCCTTTCCTGCCGACGGTGGCCTGACCGACGGCGAGGCTAGTACTACACCATCGACTAGAAGAGGCACACACGGGCATGGGTGACGCACGCGAAGAAATCAAGCCTAACCTAGTCGGTGACGTGCGGCCCGTGGCGGTCAAAACGACATCGTCGTGAATGTGCGTGGAAACAAAAAGAACGTGGAGGAACGAGGGGAGCACGAGCATGGGTGGCTCACTTACAGTCGATTTGAGCTCTTGGACGAAAGAACGGTGCCCGGACGATGGAGTTCCACGGTGAGGTCGAGTTTGAGCGAAACTCGAACTGACGGCCGGGGAATCCAAGATTCCCGGCGAGGTGGGGGTTGTGGTGGTGGTTGGAAGGGTTGAGGAGGGAGCTAGGTAGTTGGTTGAGCTTTGGGTGTGGTGGATTTGAAATCCATGGAGGGGAGCTCACGAAATCGGCCGGCGAACGGGAGTGCTCACGCGCCGTCCATGGCGTCGGGACAGAGGGAGAGAGAGAACGAGGGCTTGGGCGTGGGGTGGGTGGAGGGCGGTGTGCAACTTCAATGCGGCGTACGGGGAGGTCCGGGAGAGCTCGACGGTCGGCACGTGGCGGCGACCGACGATACTCGCTCACGGAGCAGGTGAAACAGAGCCGTCGCGGACCGTCCGCCGTCCCAAGCGGACTTTCCGCGAGGCAGGGTGTTACAGCCGCTGGGCGGGTTGTACGAGTACGCGGTGCAGGCGCAGCAGGGGTCGGGGGACCCCGGCTGGCTGGGTGGTTCCGGTTTGCGACGGTGCACACGCTGGACTCGCAGGGGACGGTGCGGTGGCCGGGTTGGCACGGGACCAGACCAGCGGGCCGGCGAGGTCGAGGACCAGCGGCGCGCCGCCCTTGACGGGGATGGTGTAGAGCGAGGTGGCGCCGTCCTTGGAGATCGGGGTCACTATCGGCTTGGACGGCGGGCGGCCATCGCCGCCGGCGAATGTCCCCGGAGGCGAGAGCAGGAGCAGCGAGAGGACGAGCAGCGGGAGCACGGGCGAGCTGCTGCCGTGCGGCGACATGACAGTGTAGTAGTGGAACACTTGGGCCCCGTTTAGTTCCCAAAAATTTTCACCCAAAAATTTTCACCTCCCATTTGAACACATGTATGAAGCACTAAATGTAATTAAATAACAAAATTAATTACACAGTTTGGATGTACACGACGAGACGAATCTTTTGAGCCTAATTAGTGCATGATTAGCCATAAGTACTACAGTAACCCACATGTGTTAATGATGTGGTCAAAGGCCTCAAAAGATTCATCTCGTGGTTTTCAAGTGAGTTCTGAAATTAGTTTTTTAATTAGTGTCCGAAAAGCCCTCTCGACATCTAGTCAAAGTGCTGACGTGACATTCAAAAAATTTTGGGAGAAGAACTAAACGCGCCCTCGGTGAAGTGAATGGCTGAATCGACCGACGCGCCGGTGCCCCCTTTTATAGCACAGCGGCGGTGACTAGTAGCCTCGTGGACTGGACACTGGAGTTGACCATGTTCAATGCGTGCGCACGCCATGGCGCCTGCCTGCCGGCTGCCAGGATCCCGTGTTCGTGAAGCTTCGAGGGCGCTGTCGCGAAGCAACGGCGGCGTGCCCACCAGGGGGCCGGGCCGTCGATCGTGAAGCTCCGGCGACGCGTGGGCGAGGCCGGTGGCCTCGAAAAAATGGGCGTCGCGCCTCGCGAAAGAAACCGAGGTCTAGTCTGCGGTTTTTTATGGGCGAGGCCGGTGGCCTCGAAGAAATGGGCGTCGCGCCTCGCGAAAGAAACCGAGGTCTCGTCTGCGGTGACCATAAGGGTGTGTTTAGTTTGTGAAAAAGTTTGGATTTTAATACTGTAGCATATTCTGTTATTACTTGACAAATAATATTTAATTATAAATTAATTAGACTTAAAAAATTCATCACGTGCTAATTAATTAGACTGTGTAATTAGTTATTTTTCAGCTGCATTTAATGTTTCATGTATGTGTCCAAAAATTTAATATGGATACTGTAGAAAATTTGTTGAGAAACAGAACCTAAACTCCGAGGCCCCCGAGGGTCCTAAAGAAATGGCACCGGCAGATCTTGCAGCACACCGCGGCAAAGCACGTGGTGGCCTGGAACCAAGAAAGGTTGCATGAAAAACGATGAGATATATGGGGCGGGGTTAGAAAATTTTGCATCGCCGACGCCGAGGCAGTGGGCGCCGCTAGCGGAACCGCAATGATCGATGGAAGCTGGAGTACCGACGGCCACCACCTGGTGGCAGTGCCTGCGTGGCGGGCCTATGATATCAGCGAAACAGCGTGCATGGTTACTGTTTTCAGTCGTCGCACCCAGAGATTGTTGCAAGTACCAAGTTTCCTGCATTGTGATCAAGCCATTAAACAGGGAGCAATTACACACTTTCAAGGGTTCTTTGGGGCATGTACAACAGGTTGTTAATTGCCGTAGACATACAATGAAATTTTGCAAAATCCACCCTCGCAAGCTGCAGTTAGAGCGGGGTCGTCGATTAGTTCATCTACGACCTGTTCTCGTGCTCCAAGGCATATCAACGAGGCCGCCGCTCGTTGTACGACCCGATGCACGGAGACGGCGACGCCAAAGGATTTGCTGCATGCAGTGGGGGGGGGGGTTCCTTTGGTGCCCAAGGTTCATGCCTTCCCCACGGGACGGCCCAGAGTCCGAACATCGGCGGCGCACAGAACAAAGAAGGGCGATGATGGTAAGTGGCTATGGTGGAAGAGAGCTCGGAGTGGTTCAAATGGACTCGTGGCTTGCTAGTGGGGGTGTGGCTTCAAGGAATTGATGGGACTCGGCTTGAGGACGACGAATTTCGATGAGGGATGAAGCTCAGGCAAAAGGGGAGGAATGGCGCAAGGAGGAAGATGAACAGTGGTGGTGCGATCGGCTGTGGCTGGGATCGATCCAAACGGGCTCGTGGGTGGCTGGGGACGTTTTAGTTTCAAGTAATTGGGCGGCGTCGCCCTGTCAACGTCCAATTTGGCCGGAGAAGAGGCTCCGCGGATGAAGAAGAGGATGAACAGTACAAGCTAGTAAGCAATGGATGCTTAGTAATACTTGTGTGTTCATAATTTTGTAAAATCTATAATAAAATAAATATAGGTCCAAATGATCTCAAATTTATTTTGTTGGATCTGTCTTGTGATGCTTTACATTTAAAAAATATGAATACCCATGCTGCTGTTCTGTGTTTTTATCTATAGATTTATTTGTACTAGAGTGTTTAAATGCATATTAATGTATATTAAACCAACAAAATATGAAACAAATTTTGTTAGACTCCTTTTTAGATTTACATTTCAAAACTGTAACCTTTACTCTTACGAAGTGTTTATTTTCTGCTTTTTTAAATGTTTTTCATTTACTACTTGAAAATTGAGAAATGTCTAGTAAATTACAGAAAAATAATAAAATGGCAAAACCCACTTTTTTATCTTTTTTATTTGTGTAGAATATGAGAAAAATAAGTTTGCTATGTTTTCTGTTAGTTTATATGCCTTTTATGATTTAATGTGTTATAGGTGGCTTAAAATTTACTACAAAGAGCCATGCAAATTAATGTTTATATACATTTTATGATTTACTCTATTATATATATAAGATACATGCGAATTATTTGAATGTAATGTGCATTCTCTCATCTATGCAACAAAATGACTACAAAGATCAATTATGCACTAGATCACCATGAGTTTGTATATTAAAAATAAATTAATCACTCTGTAGATAGCCAAACAGACAGCAACCAAACAGAAAGCTCATTGTATAAGCTGTCTATTTAGTTGTCTGTTTGTGATAAAAAAAACAGCAGCTATTTGCACTGTTGTACTTGCCCTTAATTTGGGAGGCTCCAGCTCCAACTCCCTCGGAAACTACGGGTGGAGCCCTACCAAATGCTCCAGGAGGTGGAGCGGCTCCGCCTCAAAGCTGTGAGAGCCACGGGAACGGCTTTGTCTGTGAGGTGGAGTAGGCGGAGCAAGAAAATAAGCCCCGCCTACTCCTGCTCCGGCTCCACCATTCCTGCAAGAAGCCGGAGTCCTCCCAAAGGTGCTCTCAGTGTTTTTATATGAAACAGGAGGGATAATATCCTACTACTTATATATTAACTTGTCGATCAACCTGTGCTCCTGCACGGGCTAATTAGAGTTAATATAAAAATAAGGCTTATAGCTAATATTATAACTATTTATCTCATAGTCTCTTTCATCTATTAAATATTCTACCACATACTCTAAAATATATATTTATCTCTATTTAATTGCAGTAGATTTATTTTGCATCACACATCTATGTATGTTTGATACATATTTAATTGAATTATTTATTTATGAACTGGTATTATTATCTCTTCCGTCATACATGAATACATGGTGACACATATCACGAGTAGTATTTTTTATATAAATAATAACATAAATAATATATTAATAATGATAGAAATAGTAATTTAAAATTTTATATTGGTGCACTTTTGTATTTTATTATAATATATAATTTATATTTGGATTTAGGGGTTACTTTAACTTTTAATAATGATATAATTGGATTATATACAAATTTAGAGGGTTATTTGTATTATTTTTATAATGGCAGGAGTGGATAATATATTAGAAAATATAACAGATCTAATTTCCATTATAATTAGGGTTCTCGAATTGATGCCATCAGAAGCAGTAGTGGCACAATGATTGTTCAGCGGGTTGGTGTGGGTCTGCTCGACGCCGTCGAGCTCCTTTTATAGTATATCAGCGCGCCGGCGACTGGGCGCGGCGATCGGAGTGGATGAAGTTAATTAACCTGGTTAACCGCGCACGCGCCTGGCCAACTTGAGCTCGAAGTTTGAAGCCAGCTTGTGGATCGCATTGATCAAGGCCATGTGATTTCTTCATTTGGTATGTTCCCAAGCTTCTAGCAAGTAGCAATGGCGGTTCCTATAAAAAAAAAGTAGCAATGGCGGTGTACGAGCGCGGCATGATCGACGCGCGTGCCCGCCTAGGGCGAGGTGGCTACCCATGGCGAAGCATGTGGCGTCCTCAAGTCGGGGGGAGAGAGGTTGTATGGAGAACGATGTGATCTGGGGTTACAAAATTGCACCGGCGAGGCCGATGGCGTGCGCAGTGTACCCAAGCCGGCGGCAGCGGGCACAGTCGGGTCGTCCTTCGAGTTGATCGATGGAAGCTGGAGCGCCGAGCCACCGACGCTCCGATGGGAGTACGGGATGCGTAGCGAGCAGCGAAAGCCAGCTCAGAATTCTGCGGTGTACAATCCATCTCACTTTTTTATTTGAGGTAATACAACAGCGCTCTCAAACTTTCCTGTGTCACTTAGATTCATGAACTCGCAAAATCAAAATATAACACTCTAAACTTGTTAAGTTGTGTTACTTAGATTTATACCCCTTAAAAATACGCCTAATGACATGAATATGTAAAAAAAACCTCCAAATTTGTCATTCTCTCCGGTCCCGACAGCCTCCTAGCACCGGCGGGCCACCCGCCTCCACCTGCGCGCCGTCAGGCCCGGTGGCTGGCCGCCTCCATGCGCCTCCGGTCACGGCGGCAGGGTAGGGCTCCGGCCCCGGCCTCGCTCAGCCACCCAGCGGCAGCCCCATAGCAGGGCAGACGATGGGGCGACGGCGCTCCCGGTGGACTCCTGCTGTGACAGTCCCGGTGGATTGCCGCGGCAGCGCGCGTGGCGCCGCGGGACCGATCCTGCACGTTGCCGCGCGAACCCCGCCTTTTCCCGAATGCGCACCGCTGCGCGAGCCCCTCCACACACCTCGCGTGTCACGGCCCGTGGGCCGACTGGCTCGCGCGGGTTAGTACAGACTGGAAATAAAAAGGGAGTTGAACCAACTTAAATAGTCGATCCTTGAGAAGCTAGTAACTCCGATTCGAACTTTTTGCGCGAAGCGAGGACGAAAGCGCAAGAGAGTTATTTAGCAGGTGTGGTTTACTCAACGTGTAGAGTAGATCTTAGTCGTTATCCCGAGTCGGATCGTTACAAGGGTATTCGAGCCATACTCTCGCGGTTTCACGCCACGTACGGGCAGAAGTACGCGTACATGAGCACTTTGTGCGCGTGGGAATACAGATGCCACCAGCATGTAGACGGACACACATGGGCTGCTGGCAGTGAACTCACGGACGTGGCACATGAGATTGTTAGCACTAGATGTATGAGACGTGACCAAAAGAGGAGATCCTGCTCTTTTGTCTTGTATGGGTAAGGTGGTTCGACGAGGACGTCGAATCCTAACGGGGGAGATTGTCACGGCCTGTGGGCCGACTGGTTCGCGCGGGTTACTGTAGCGCGAGCTAGCACGGTACCTCCTTTAATCCCAGACTGAAACGGAAAAGGAGTTGAACCAGCTTAAAGTTGAACCAGCTTAAATAGCCTAACTCCGATTCAAACTTTTTGCGCGAAGCGAGGACGAAAGCGTAAAAAAATTATTTAGCAGGTGTGGCTTACGATTCAAACTTTTTGCGCGAAGCGAGGACGAAAGCGTAAAAAAATTATTTAGCAGGTGTGGCTTACTCAACGTGTAGTAAATCTTAGCCGTTATCCCGAGCCCCGGGTCGTTACATCGCGCTTGTCGTGCTCCCGCGCGCTTGTGGCTCGCACATGCCGCTCGCCGAGTGCTGCCGCCGGGGAGGAGCAGTTGCGGTGCGAGGAGGCCATCCTCTCTGCGCTCCGCTCGCCGCAAGTCCTCCCCTGCGGCTCTGCCTCCGCTTCCGCGCCGTCGCCGACGCCGGGGCCATCCGCTGCGCTCCCCGACATTTGCTGGTTACCGCGGGGGCCTCGGCGCCGCTACGTGGGAGGTGCGCGCGTAGAAGGTGAGGTTGTCTGGCACGGGAGCCCGCGAGGTCGGCGCTCCAGCATTCATGGCGCGCAAGGAGGAGCAAGGTCCCGCTGCCGCCGTTTGAGACCGGAGAGAGAGAGAGGAAGATGACAAATTTGGAGGGCTTTTTTTTATATATTTATGCCATTAGACGTTCTATCAAAGGACCTAAGTTGCACAACTTAATAAGTTAAGAGTGCCAGATTTCGATTTTGTGAGCTCATGAACCTAAATGACAACTCGGGACAAGTTCAAGAGCCGCTGGTGTATTTAATTTTTTTTAATTTGATCATTTATTTTATTAAAAAATTTGTGTAAAATATCATTTCTTTTGTTGTAGCTTGCTTTACCAATACAACTTCTTCAAGAATGACTTAAATCTGATTATATTTGCACAATTTTTTGGATAAGACAAGTGATCAAATTCGGTGTTAAAAAGTCAAATAACTTATAATTTTAAACAGAGGGAGTACATTGCAAGTCATTCACCCGGTTGGGGTGTGTGTGTGGGGGGGGGGGGGGGGGAGTTCCATGTTTCTGATGGGGTTCATCAAGAACACAGGATTCATAAATGAAGGATACAGAAAAGGCGCAACGAAATGGAGAGAAAATATCTCTTCATCACTTCTTTTCAACTTTGTTAGCTCAATCTGCGCTCAGGTTCATAAATCAAAATGTACAAACGAGTCTCCTGTATGTTCAGTTTTGCTCCAGACTCTTGAGTCTTGAACACCAAAAATGCTGCCATTCAAATTGGTGCAGCCAGCTCTTTACGCCTTTGACCACCATAACAAGTTCTGCTGTGGAAGATTGCTCTGCCACCCTTATACTGTTATACGGTCAGTAACCCGTGGGCACCAAACCACGCCAATAGCTCCTTGCGCCTTTTCACCGTGAACTAGATACCTGCTATAGATGTGTTCGGTCAAAAAAATAAAGTAAATAAAAATAGTACAGAAGAAAGGCAACACATTTTCATGAGGCTCAGAAAACTCATGTGTTAAAGGTGAAAACAGTGAAACAAAGTGTGCATTTTCCATAACGATTTTGGCAAACAATAGACTCCTAAAAATCCAAATTATCAGTTATTAGTTTTGAGAAGATTTAGAGTCACTTTTTTTTCTATCGTATGTTGTAGGCCTTTGAAATGTTCAGCTCATTGAGTGTTATGTTTGGTTCTAACGTCTAACTACACCATAATTGCTAGGGAAAATACTGTATGGTGTGGGCCACGAAATTCAATCGAAAATATACAATGAGCTGAACATTTCAAAATCCAAGGGCAACAGCAACCTCCCTAGTTAGAACCAAACAAAACAAGTGCTCACTGGAAAAGAGCAATCTGATGAGATCAAGTCAACAAAAGAAAAGGCTACACCATCAAGCAGTCTTAGATTTAATGATAACCTATAAAACATATTCAATATATATGTGCTAGGAAAATGTTTTAGCATTTTAATCTTATCACAAGTTAAGGCAGAACAGAGTCAGGTAACCTGCAAGAAGAGAAAGGTCATGGGAACAAAGGATTAGCCTACACCAACTTGCTTGGGACTACATGTGAAACAAAAGAAGCCTCACCTGCTTCTGACATATCAAACCCTCTGCACACTATATTCTTCGCCCGCGGCAAATAGAAGGTCACAGGCTCACTGCTACATTTCAAGAACATCAACATCTGAGATGTCCACACTGGAGATGCCTTCAGGGCATAGGAGATTCTGCACTGTGATCAACTTGCGCTGTGGTATCTGATCAATCTTCAACCGGTCTTCATCACTCAATTCCCAATCGAAGATTTCAATGTTCTCCTTAAGCCTCTCTCTTTTCAAGCTTTTCACCACCATGCTTGCGCCTTGCTCGTAGATCCATCTCAGTGAAATCTGGAGGGAACTGGAAATCAGTTGAGCTGCTAAAATCACATGATGTTAGCAGAACTGCAAGCATGCGACAGGTTGCCCGTATTTAATTCAGATTTCTGTCACATTCCGTTCAGAGCACATATCAGATTGTGCTGTTGTGAGATATGTTCCGACCATATATCAGAAGTCTTCTATGCTTGACCAAATACATATTTTTCTTGAGCTTGAGCATGTTAGGTGCTCTGCCAAACTGCACAAAAACTTTTTAGCCAAGAACTACTATGCAATCCTCGTACATCAACAGTACTACAACTAATTCGTACGTGGGAGGCTGGGCTCTTTCGAAGATCTAAAGTTTGGATGGGAAATCAAATAATCAATTGAATTGCAATAGTATGATTAAGATGCATCGAGAGAATACAGTCCATACCTGAGCCACTGACTTCCCTCTAGCCTTTCCAATCTCTTCCAGAACGTCAGATTGTCGTACTGGATTCATTTTAGGTATTCTTTGGCCTCCCAGGGGAGAATAAGCAACCACCTGAATACTCTTATCTTTGCAGAACTCAATTAGTTTTTTCTGCTGCCAAGTCGGATTTAATTCAACCTGCAGAGATTATCATGTACATGACTCGGCTGATGTAACACTGAGATGATATGGTAGACTTGAGGCCGTAATAGATAAAACCTTATAGAACAAGCATTCATCAACTTGGCTCAAAGTTCAGTATAGTGAGTTCGGAACTGGAGAAGTCAGGGAATTCATCCCCTTTATCTATATATAAATTCATCCACTTGGCTGGCATGGTCTTGTGGAGTACCTTGACTTACGGGATAGCATTGCTGCCCTTGAGCTCAATACCACTGTCGACACTCACCATTGGAAATTTGAAGCTTCAGGTATCTACTCTACAAGATCAGCCTATAAAAATTTTTGTACTGGCTCCAGCACCTTCGAACCTTGGAAGCGGCTTTGGAAAGCTTGGGCACCTAGCGAATGCAAGACTTTTGTTTGGTTGGCAATTCGAAATCGCTGCTGGACAGCAGACAGGTTGCAGAAAAAGGGCCTCCCTCATCCGGAGCGCTGTCCTCTTTGTGACCAAAATGATGAGAATATTCAACACATTCTTACATCTTGTGTATTTGCACGTCAATTCTGGTTTGGTGTCCTGCAGTCCTTGAATCTAACCCACCTGACACCCAGCAGCAGCAGTGTCTCCTTTGCTGATTGGTGGAGAAGATCTTGGAAGAAAGTACAGAAACAACATAGGAAGGGGTTCAACTCCCTTTGTATTCTCGGAGCTTGGATCCTATGGAAACATAGGAATGCTTGTGTTTTTGATGGGCTGTCTCCAAATCTGCAGCAGGCTCTCCAGGCTTTCAGGGATGAATCACTCCTATGGAGGTTCTCTGGGGCCAAGGGTCTTGCTGCCTTGTACCCAGGAAGGATAGTAGAACAAGTGTAGGCTGATAAGTGAGTTGTGGTCAGGTCCTAGTGTCACCCTTTTATGTAATAGCTCTTTGATGTTTCTGCAGCCCTCTCTCTGGTCCAAGGAGATGAGCTGGACTCTGTAATTTGGACCAACCCCCCTTTTTCTCTTAATACAAAGATACGCAGCTCTCCTGCGTGTTCGAGAAAAAAAATCTATATATAAATGTCTGATGTTTCCAGGGGTTGTAGAAAATAGAATTGTTGAAAGTTAAATTGCCCTTAAAAATTAGGGTGTTCCTGTGGAAAGTTTATAAGGATGGGATTCAATCAGCTGACCCATTGTTGAAGATCTGACCGGTGTAAGATGTGTGGCTTGGCTGAAACAACGATCAAATAATGTTAAAACACCCCTTGGCAATGTTTGTGTGGAGTACTTGGAGACATTTCTTCCAATGGCAAGTTGGCAACATGTCCCTGTTAGCTTAGAGATATGCCAAATGCTACTGGATCAAGTTCAAAATAAATAGCTAAAATAGAACCTTATCTGATACTTGAATGTGTACCTCAGACCTTATGTTAGCTAGGAATGATTTAGTCTTTCAAAATATTGTAGTCTATTCCACAGAGACTGTGATCTTCCAAATGGTGTCCTTTATGCAGCAATGGAAGCAGTTAAACAAGAAGGATGATCAGCGATAAGTGGACAACGTGCCAGAAGACTTGAAGGGTCGGCTTGTGAGGCTACGTCAACAGACATCTGCAGCTCTACCAATTAATCTCAGATAACTGACGTGCTTAAAAATAGTCGAGAGTTATAATAGGAGATTATACAAAAACATCATATTCTGTTTCTGTTGTCATAGTTTGGAGGGATTCTAGAGTGAATTTTTTTTTCCACCTTCGTCAGGGAAGTAGAAACTCATTATCTGATGGCATCATGATGGGGTTTATTAGCCTCCTCTGTCCAAGGACCAAATAAGCTCTAGGTCAGGAGTTGGCTGATTTTTTGCTCACTTTTTGTATAGCTCGTAAACCGCAGTGGATGACCTTTGCTTCCTATAAAGCTGGGCCAAAATCCCTTGGTCTCAAAGAAAGTAACAGTTTGAATTTTCTATTACATGAAATAGATCGGTAGTCATAAAAGAAAAGAATACAAAAGTCTTGGGAAAAAAAGGCTGGTAGATAACAGCAGAAAGTTTGGAAGGTTATTGCCATCAGTGGTTATTCAGTTGATTAACACAAACCTGATTTACTGCTGGGGATATTTTTGCAATGGCAAGCAGCTCCTGCAGCTTCTTTGTTGTGAAATTGCTGACACCAATCATTTTAGCAATGCCAAGCCGATGGCATTCCTCCATAGCCTTCCATACACCACTCAGGTCCATCGGCACAATGTCCTCCCTTTTCATTGGGAAGTGGGGCTTGCTAGGCTTTACAGCCATGGGCCAATGAATCAGGTACAAATCAACATATTCCATTTGAAGGTTCCTGCAGATGGAGAGGTAAGTATCTTGCCTACCACCATAGGAAATTATTTCAATAGTTAGGGTAATGCCAGCTACTGCAGAATTGGCTAAATACGATAACCTACCTACTGCCAACTCAAATACAACTTGTAAAGGTATAATTTCTGTACTAGTTTATGTTGTGAGATTTATGCACTAACATTTTAATTTGCATATTAGCTTTTGGTTTGGACTTTGGACTGTAAGTACATATTATTTTGATTTCAAACAGGATGTAACTGTTCAATCTATTTAAAAAAATACAGAATAACCTTAAATCCAGTAACTTGATTGGATCTAAATCAGGGTTGAATTCAACTTCTAGCTGTGAACTGTTTCCAGATTCTAAATTCAAAAATATTTAGAGCTATGGTTTTAATGGTTAGCTGCAAGCCTGAAACACAGCTAACAATGCACCGCATATAAATTCGCAACGCTAATATCTCTTATTATAACCTAAGTGAGGAATTGGTTGAAAGAACCGAGTATTTGGGTATTTGACTGCAAAGCTTACTATTAGATTCCAAATAAGTGGGAAGCATAATCAAGCTCAAAAACTTACTGCAAGCTCTCCTTGAGGGACGGGAGCACGAGCTCGGGGTGGCACTGCGTGCACCACACCTTGCTTGTCACAAACAGCTCCTCCCTAGATGCCACAATCCCACGCTGCACCGCCTCAGCCATGGCTTTGCCAACAACCCGCTCAGAGGCATAGAGTGCCGCAGTGTCGATATGGCGGTAGCCTAGCTCCAGCGCAGTGAGAACAGCAGCCCTAACTTCTTCCTCCATGAATGGGTGTGATGCCGTGCCAAGCCCCACTGCCGGCATTGGTTGCCCAATAGGGCCCACCAAGAACTCTGGAATCTTGGAGTAGCGGGTGCAGCTCCTTCCTGCCGGTGATGCCATGCCCCGCTGTTTGCGTGGTCCTCTGTGCTTGTGTGGTGAGGCAGGGGTGGTATAGATAGCATGCGCAGGACTGAAATTCAGGATATGCATATGGATCCTACATAAAACTGCCTTGTTCAAACCAAATTTATACATAAATAGAACAGAACCAAAGCGAAAAACGACGAGGAACCGATGATAATATCCAAATGGTGAATGATTTACCGATCATCAATGATAGCCCACAATTACTATGTACTAGTCATGATATGCATGTCAAACTATGCAAATTTAGCGAAATGACCATAACTTTGCAATAACTACGAAAACCAGAAATAGAATGAATTTTCACCCTTCAAATGTGTGACATTTTTATGTTGCATTACTAAGGAATGTAAATACCCCCTACCAAGCCAAGTGTGAATAAACAATGGTTGGAGACTTGGAATCTTTCGACACGAATAGGATGACGAGGCAATTCCTATGGGGCAGGTCGTGTGCTTCAGTACTACCGTATTCTATAAGAGATAAGAAGAACTAAAAAAAATAGGAGCGATGTTCAGCGCACATATTGGTATTAAATCGAACTCGCCTCGATTGTGCGTCTAGCGCAGCTGCAATTATGCATCGGACTATAAAGGCAGAACTTATCAGTTGGTGCCTTGGTGGGTCATTGGAATTGTGGAATGTGTACCTGCTCAGTCCTCCCCTCGACCCGCGGTGCTGCTTGGTGCTGCTGCCGCAGCTGCTTGGTGGTGCCGCACTGCCACGATCCTGCCGCCGCTGCTTTCCGGTGCCCCGTGCCCGCCTTCCCACTCCCCGCCGCGCGCAGGTGTCTCGCCGGCCGCCACTGTTACTCGCTTGCTAGGGTTGCCCTTGCTCACGGCTCACCTGGTGCGTTGGCAATGCTCGTTCGGAACTTCAGATTAGAGAGGGGAGAGAGACGGAGAGAAGCTGAAAGCGATTTGCTGGCCCAGTACCCGGTAAGGCCCATCCATCACTCTGTTGTATCCAGCTGTGCTTTCAGTCTGTCAGCCTCAGCCCAGCCCATCCATCACTTTTATTGCAGGCTGTAGAACTTTTTTTTTTGCTACTAATCTCAGGCTGTAGAATTACTGCATATAGTCAGTTAGTATACTTATATGAGTGAACGGTATCTCCCTATATATCTATCTGTTGACACGGTTTTCATGAGTATACTTACTAGTTACTTGGAATAATTTTTCATGTTTTTGTAATTAGTTCGTCATGTAGTGGTGATCATGATCCTGGTATAACCTCTGCTGGCACACAAGCATGCATCAGATAACTCGACCATCATAGATGACTGGCGACCATGGTATGCCGGTTGGTGGCGAAGTTGCTGGGCTAGGAGCACGGTTCACCATCAGTGGCAGAGGGCATTTTTGTTGACAGGTACAAAATTTCTACACCGTGCCTGGTCGAATGGAGCGCGACGAAGCAGATCGATCGGGGGCGAGCCGAGACCCACCAGCTCCCGAGTCCAGCGCCGAAAACCCTGCGCCCCTGCCGGGCATTCGAGCGGACGGCGTGCGCCCCCCGCAAGAACCATGGCGCCCCGCCCACGTCGCGCCGATGCCCCCCACCCCAATCCACGCCCCCTTTATAAAACCCGCTCCTCTCACGGGCTCCGCTCTGTCCTCTAATACGCTCCCACCCCTCGTCCCGGATTAATCTCGGTAGGGAGAAATGGCGCTGTCCACGGCGAAGACGAGCCACGGCGAGTCCCTGCACTGCTCCACCTTCGCGTCGCGCTACGTGCGCACCGCGCTCCCGAGGTAAAACAACGCGGCGGCGGCGGCGCCGCCGCTTAGTTTACGGCCGGTGTCGCCGCCGCCGTCCCCTGGTTTTCTGCTGATCGGCCGGCCGGCGGCGCGTGCGCGCAGGTTCAAGATCCCGGAGCAGTCGATCCCGAAGGAGGCGGCGTACCAAATCATCAACGACGAGCTGATGCTGGACGGGAACCCGCGGCTGAACCTGGCGTCCTTCGTCACCACGTGGATGGAGCCCGAGTGCGACAAGCTCATCCAGGAATCCATCAACAAGAACTACGTCGACATGGACGAGTACCCCGTCACCACCGAGCTCCAGGTATGGATCGATCTCTTTGGCCTGCTGCTGGGGTCCGGGTGGACACATCTCTGATTGGCTTGGCGCGGGGATCGGAACAGAACCGGTGCGTCAACATGATCGCGCACCTCTTCAACGCCCCGATCGGCGACGACGAGACAGCCGTCGGGGTGGGCACCGTCGGCTCCTCGGAGGCCATCATGCTGGCCGGGCTGGCGTTCAAGAGGAAGTGGCAGAACAAGATGAAGGAGGCCGGCAAGCCCAACATCGTCACCGGAGCGAACGTGCAGGTGTGCTGGGAGAAGTTCGCCAGGTACTTCGAGGTGGAGCTCAAGGAGGTGAAGCTCCGGGAAGGGTACTACGTGATGGACCCCGAGAAGGCCGCGGAGATGGTCGACGAGAACACCATCTGCGTCGCCGCCATCCTCGGCTCCACGCTCAACGGCGAGTTCGAGGACGTCAAGATGCTCAACGACCTGCTCACGGCCAAGAACGCCGAGACAGGGTGGGACACGCCCATCCACGTGGACGCGGCCAGCGGCGGCTTCATCGCGCCCTTCATCTACCCGGAGCTGGAGTGGGACTTCCGGCTGCCGCTGGTGAAGAGCATCAACGTCAGCGGCCACAAGTACGGCCTCGTCTACGCCGGCGTCGGATGGGTCATCTGGAGGAGCAAGGAGGACCTCCCCGACGAGCTCATCTTCCACATCAACTACCTCGGCGCCGACCAGCCCACCTTCACGCTCAACTTCTCCAAAGGTCGGTTCCCTCTCTGTTCTGTTGATCATTCTGCTCGATCAGTTTCAGACTTTCAGTGAGCATGCAACACTCGGTTCATCCGTCTCTTCTCTTTGGACAGGTTCCAGCCAGATTATTGCCCAGTATTACCAGCTCATCCGTCTCGGATTCGAGGTACGTAATTGTTGCAATTTAGTACATCCGACCACGCGACCAACATGCCCCGAGGCTTGTGTTGTTGCCTGTGTTCCCAAGCAACAGCAACACGCAGAAACGTGTGTTGTTTGTATCTGCAAGCAAAACACACACACAATCCATGCATTTTCAGTTTCAGTTGGCTGTTGAGTCGGTTGGCACACTGTCCGGTCCGGCATTCTTCATGCCATCGAATGTTCTTCTTCAATTCATCACCAGCGGCCACTTGATGTCATTGGAAAAAAAAAACAGAGAGGCAATAATCGTAGCTTACGCAAACATACAGATTAAAAAGTTCCATTAGTATGTTTGCCGCGATCCATGCCTTGCAAAATCAGGACACTCTCTACATATGGACCAGTAGTAAGTTTTTATGATCTGCAGAATAACTGATGATCTGCTTTATTTTGGTCTCGCCAATGGCGTGTCGCAGGGTTACAAGGACGTGATGCAGAACTGCCGCGACAACGCGGCGGTGCTCCGGGAGGGCATCCAGAGCATGGGCTACTTCGACGTGGTGTCCAAGGACTCGGGCGTGCCGCTGGTGGCCTTCTCCCTCCGGGACGCCTCCCGGTACACGGTGTTCGAGGTGGCCGAGAGCCTCCGCCGCTTCGGCTGGATCGTGCCGGCCTACACCATGCCCGCCGACGCCGAGCACGTCGCCGTGATGCGCGTCGTCATCCGCGAGGACTTCAGCCGCGGCCTCGCCGAGCGGCTCATCGCCGACCTCGGCAAGACCATGGCCGACATGGACGCGCACGCCGGCGGCAAGCCGCACAAGAAGTCGGCGCACGAGATCGAGAAGGAGGTCACCACCTTCTGGCGGAGGCTCGTCGCCAACAAGAAGAAGAGCAGCATGGTCTGCTGATGCGCCGCCGGCAACAATAACGGACGTTGGTCTTGACCCCGGGCTGCTCTTCCTTGATCTTCTCCTCCAATTTTTCTCCTTTTTTTTTGTAAGTGCGTTTGAAATTGTAACAACCCATGTAATAATTACGCTTAATTAGTCGATTTAATTTGACGGTTCTGTCACAGCTGATATCAGAGGTTAAATGCACCAGGGAGGGTACTAGCATGATTATTTTTGGTATTTTCAAAACTAAAAATGAGTTTAAGCAACATACGCTTCTTTGCGCTTAAGGAATTAGGGTAGATTAGCTCGTAAGCCCTATATAGTGTAAGATGTATCAGGTGGTTCTATATGATATTAATTAACTTCCAGCACATTTTATTTATGTCAAAACTTACTTTCTTGCACAACTTTTATTTAATATTGTAACGACGCACCTACGCTAAGGTAAGCAAGGTAAGCATTCTTGATAGTCCCTTATAATAGCCCACGTGTTTCATACGTGCGCGGGTCCCGTATGATGAGTATATGAGGAGGTGATAAGGCTTCATTCAAATGAGCCTGTCGTTATCTGCCGCCTGATATGAAGCGCGGACTTCCCGCCGTGTGATTGCAATCACGGCCATCTCGTAAGACAATATTACGATATGTAAATCTGTCATGCGATTGGCCATGACCGTGTACC
Source organism: Panicum virgatum (assembly GCF_016808335.1). NCBI lineage: Eukaryota > Viridiplantae > Streptophyta > Magnoliopsida > Poales > Poaceae > Panicum > Panicum virgatum. Next base: position 34,070,896 of record NC_053142.1, on the reverse strand, counting down.
TTAGGATACGTTTACTCTTGGGTGTCCCGTAAGGCGATTTTGTACGAGAAGTGAATACATTGCCTCGGTAACGTATGCAGCGCTGTCAATGCAGCGTTGAACGCATGGGCGTCATCTCTATAGTGGATGGTGATGTATGTGCGAATATTTGGAACTGCATATGTGTTACCCATGTGGCGTAGGACACATGTGGGCCGTTCGTGTGTGCTGGCACGAAGGGTCCAGTCGTGGATATATATATATATATATATAGTGATTTTGCTGCAGGTACACTAACAAATGATTGTGTGAGTTAGGACGAGTACAAAACAACTAGATGTATAATAGGGAGAGTATGTATGTATGCCACCGAATATTCACGTATATTGCCATATAATTATGTTGGCAAATTTTGGTGAGGACGTATAGGTCGTGCATGCATGCATTATATCGTGCATACTATTATGTTTTGAGTGTTTGTTAGCATTCCCGTAGAAATTTCTTCGTATCATGCACATCTCACTTTCGATAATTTCAGACCTTATGTGGTTAGGGAAGCAGAAAAATAAATGCGTGTGTTTGAATAAAACCTATCTACTGGTTCAAACAATAGACGAGCGAAGTGAGTCTAGTAGTATGGTCGGTGTTTCTCGTTTCTAAGGTTAGAATCTTTTGACCGATTTTGTTCTCCTTGATAGTTAAAGTAGGAATGTTAACGTTAAATGAAATCATCGGCTGGTTTTCTTTGTATACCTTTCATCTCGTAATCAGCCAATCTTATCCTATTCGTGACTCAATCACCCTTCCAGTCAATCCAAATATTGATGTTTTCTACTATGGATTAATGTTCAGTTCAAAATCATATATCCTCATCTCTAGGTCATTCATTCAAATGCCCGATCATAATCCATTCTAGCCATCTTTGATGACTAAAGATATTTTGCTGTTCTTCTGCATTGACATTCATTATTTTAAATCATTTTGATTCCTACCCTTCAAATGGATCCGCTTGCATTCCTGCTCAATCAATGTGAATAAATTAAAATTTGATCACCTGCATTATAATCATTTTGCATGAATAGGATTGCAATATTATTGCATGGCATAATCACCCAATACCATGGTGTGGAGTTTGACATAGTGGAACCCGGGTGACAGGCTAACTAACGTTATGTGTCCCGTATGTCTACGGAGAACTCTTGATGTTTGAAATATGGAAAACCTCTCTTTGAAATTTGTGCTATTTGGGTTGATTTCTATGATTTTTCTTACGTAGTGGTGACTATCACTCGAACTATAGTGCCGCAACGGGACCTAGGGCCTCGTGTGGACTGCAGCCATATGACTGTGTCACTGGGTGCACGCTGGTTCTTAAGTACGTGTGGATATGAACTGCTACGACTATCTTTTCATGCAACCCTTAAAAATAGTTTCTCTCTACTCCGTCCGTTTTAAGGGGTAGGCCCTAGACAAATAACGACGCGAACGGGTTGTTTAGGTTTGAGTTTTTGGAGTATTAGTACACTAACTGGTATGGCATCATCTGCATCTTGCATCATGCAGTTCAATTAATAAACAATATTGAGCAAGAACGTTCTTGGAAAAAACTTGCCTTGATGCCCTTTCTTTTCCGTTTCCCTGAGCTCCTGGAAATTGACCTTGTATAACCATGATTCCTGTTTCCAACCCAAGTCAGAAAATCCTTGAGTTCTTCTTCCCAATGTTTCCTTGACCCCGTTTGGATGTTTAGCACAGAGTTTGAGTAAGTGTACAAGAATTCCCGACCAACTCTCGTTAGTCATAACAATTCTTAGAAGTCCATTCTTGACCCTTTTCCATTCCTTTAAATCTCGGGACGAGATTTCTTTAAGATGATAGAATTGTAACAACCCATGTAATAATTATGCTTAATTAATCGATTTAATTTGGCGGTTCTGCCAAAGAAATGAATTCGAGCTTTGATTTGGTTCGGTTGGATTTGTGCGCGCCAGCCGCCAATTCACGAGTGAACTTGTTAATCCAAAAGGATGTAGGCATATGGACACATGTCGAGTTGAAGTGCAATCAATAATGGACAAGGATTTGTAATCTAAAAAAATTGGACAAGGATTTAGTACCAGCAAACCAAAAAGGACTTAGTGCAATAATGGGCCGTGGGCCCTACAGAGCCCAATGGATTTCACGATCGCGCTCGCGAGCCGCGAATCGACAAGGGCAAACGTGTAAATTTCAAGACCGCTAGGGTTTGCAGCCCCGCCGCCGGCAGCTCTATATATAAGCAACACCTGACAGCCATTGCCAGCGTTCCCCGCCCGGCCGCCGCCGCCATTATTCTTCTTCTCCGCCTGCTTCGATTTCCGATCGATTTTCGTTGCCTGGTTCTCCCTCTGTTTCTTTTCTGTTCTGCGACGTTTTCTTTGGTGATTTGGTTCCGCGTTGGACGATGATGATTTGCTCTCATATACCATCAAACTCTGAACAATCATACGCCATGTTGATTGCACAAAGCTTTCTTGAGTCTGATGCGCAACCTTTTCCCCTTTTCTCACCCTTCGAGTCTTCGATCTGGATTCTATAGTTTGCTGCACTTTGCATTTCTGAGTTAGTTATTCTTTTGAAGCAAAATTTCTGAGTTAGTTTCGAGGCAATAAATTAGAGTCTCTGATGCGCTTCTTTCAGTAGCGTTTTCAGCGCTGTACGTTGCCGAGACTGATCGGGCTAAGATTCTGGCACTAGCCATCCCCTTGTATGGCCTGTGCATTCAACTTGTCCGTACAGTTCTTCGATCTTTAGATTTGCCCTTTTTATTCGAAAAAACTCTTATCCATTTTGTCATCTCTTTTATGTTATTGTCGTCTATTACTGCTCGATTTTCTGCAGAACATTTGCCTAAATGATGACTGAACGAAAATCTAAATGATTCTTAGTGAATTACCAAGGAGGCAATAAATTAGAGTCTCTGATGCGCTTCTACCAGTAGCGTCTTCAGCGCTGTACGTTGCCGAGACCGATCGGGCTAAGATTCTGGCACTCTCCATCCCTTATGGCCGGTGCATTCAACTTGCCCATACAGTTTACAGAGATTGCTCTTTTCAGTTCAGACTTGTTTAAAGATCTACTGCCAATAAGCAGACCTATTCTTAATAGATGAGCCTAAGAATTTTCGGGTGAGAACTGAGAACAAAAGAAACTGTTTGAGCGAACCAGTAGTCTTGTTGGTTGGATGGCAATTTTTTGCGAAATCAAAATCAAGACGTACGAATAAAATTTGGCTACCAATTGATGTCCAAGAATTGACACTTCAATATTTGTGACCAAAACAATGGCAATTTGCCGGAAACTTCTTGAACCTTTAATCCTTCGTTAGGGAAAAACAGTCATGTGCGGGAATTTTAACTACTTGGCCAACAAACTTAAATTTTGACCATGGGTTCATATGACGCGATCAATTTTGTCAGAGGGCAGTACCATTTGACGATTGCACAACATGACCAAGATACACCAAACTAAACAGTTCTGTATAATGTTGAAACTAGATAACTGTTCTTGACAGAACTCTATGTTGACTATATTCAATCGATTGTTTTATTTACACCGACTCAACAATGTCAATTCCTCCCACCGCATGTCGAAATTAAGTTCCTCTTATTTGTTCCCTAAACCAATGCGGAGAATTGTATCAAAAATTCATCTCATGTGCTCCTGCTTTGAGCTTGTGCCATATCACGTGCCAAGCTAATATTGACTAGCGTAGTGAGAACTGAGAACTCAAGGGACTGGTTTTAGCTCTTACCAAATCATGTGCTAAGTGAATTTTGACCGTCTACTTAAGTGACGCTTTCAATCTGCTCAGACAATGGGGCTGTTCGGCTGATCTAGTAAATAGTGTTCAGCTGGCAGAATGAATAGTATCCGGCTGGCAGAATGAATAGTATTATGTGAGAGGAGACAAGCCGAGACAAGCCGAAATTGGACAAGCCTAACAGCCCCAACACTTAACTTTTGACGATCTGCTGATATGACGCCATCAATCTGGTCAGAGCAAAGGATGTGCAGCACCATTCGAAGACATTACCACAAGAGCAAGATGCAGCACACTGAACACTGAACAGTTGTATTATTGGTTTAAAGACATTTGATGATACCAATAAGTTTTCTTGAGAGAACTCTATATTATAGGACTATATTCAATTGATTGTGTTATTTACACCCCACTCCCTCTACAATATCAATTCCTCCCACCCCATGTCAAAATCAAGTTCCTCCTATTCGGATTCCGAAACCCAAATTAACGGGGGAGAATTATGGCTAAAATCATCTGCTTCTTCCGCCTAGATTTCTCCTCGCCAGGGGAAAAAAATCCACTTCCGAATCATCTCTGTTATTATTATCCGCCCATGGCTGCCGCTGTCCGTACGGAGACTAAATGGTGACGCTGTTGGGGACGCCGCGGCAGGTGATCCCTGGCCCGGACGTGGGCGCCATGAGCTCGTACGGCAGCACGCCGGCACCACAGCGGTTGCGGCGGCCGGTGTCGGCGTTGCGGCGCTCGATCTCCTCCTCGGCGCGCCTCACCTCCTCCGCGAACTCGCGCGCCGCCGCCAGCGCCGCCGGGTCCGCCGTCCACGCCCCGTCGGGGCGCTCCCCGAGGTACTCCTCGTCGGCCGAGTGCGTGGACAGCGTGTCGATGACGGTCATGAACGTGGTGGCCTGCGTCAGGCTGGGCAGCGCCGAGAGGAAGAAGCGGTGCGGGTCCGCCACCAGGTGCGCGTACTCCGGGTCGCCCTCGGCGGGCACCAGCCGCCGCATCAGCGGCGGGCGGTTGGGGATGTACCCGCCCAGCGGGTACTGCCCGAAGTTGAGCGCCGCGTGCTGCGCCGACGCCAGCCACACCAGCGTCGCCAGCAGCGACGCCAGGTCCGCCGGCGACGCCAGGCGCGGCCACCACGGCGCGTCGCGCTTGTCCGCGTGCCCCGCCCGCACCGCCTCGCCGTACCACGCCTGCAGCTCGGCGTCGCCGCGCACCGACTCGTCGGACGGGTAGTACATGGCGACGTAGGCGCCGCACCACCGCGTGATGGCCGACCAGAGCAGCAGCCCGTCGGCGGCGTACGGGTAGTCCTCGATCAGCAGCCGGAGGCCGTGCGGCTGGGTCGGGTCCTCCACGGCCATGCCTCTGTGCAACAAGAAGAAACAAATGAACTAACTGAGAAATTTGCTCATTTTTTATGAACAAACATTTTCAGAAGCATTTTTTTTCAGGCGATGGATGTCTTGGACGGCATTGCAATGCACGGGGCAGCTACCTTCTGATGAGGTCGGCGGGGAGGCCCTCCTGGTCGAGGCGCCAGAGCTCCCGGTAGGCGAAGGCGCTCATCTCCATGCAGTAGCGGCCGGGGGTGAAGCCGGACTCGATGACGCCGTCGCCGTTGATGAGGATCTGCCGCGCCAGCGCGTTGATCTTGAGCGTGTACCGCATGTGCGGCTTGAGCAGCTTGAAGATGGGGTGCATCGCGCTCAGCTGCCGGTGCGCCGCGATGATGAACGGCTCCACGCACGCGTGCGTCCGCAGCCTGCACGGAAGTGCAGTTTGAGTTCCTCTGCATCACCTGCCAATGGAAAGAAATGCAGAGACGCCTCTAGCCAGGACTGACACGTACCAGTGGTTGATGAGCTGGTGGACGCCGGCGTCGTTGGAGCAGACGTGCGCCTTGGCGAGCTGCCAGAGCCAGTTGCTGGTGGCGTCGGCGGGCGGCGTGAACACGCGCTTTGCGCGCTTGCAGCCGTCGGTCATGGGCGGCAGGCTGAGCTCGATGGCGATGGGCTTGAGCGTGCCCGCGGCCGTCAGGAAGAAGAGCGTGCGCGTGCCGTAGGCCTTGCGCCCGTCCTGCGCGTTGATCCGGTCCAGGAACGGCAGGAAGATGTCGTGGTAGTCCAGCATGTACAGCCGGCTGTCCTCCACCGCCTGCCGCACCGACATGCCGTCCAGCTGCCCGGCGATGTGCTCCTCCGTGATGGCCGACTCCGGCGGGCCGTACACGGCCGGGTCCAGCTTGCTCACCGGCGGGAACGCCTGCGGAGGGGGGGACGCGATCGACAGGTGAGCAACGGCCGCGCACGCTGGCGGCGTGTCCGGGCGTCGTGACGGCGACGGGTTACCTGGAGACGCTCGATGTTGACGGGGTTGATGCCGGCCAGCGCCTGCCTCGCGAACTCGTCGTCGCGCAGCCACGCGAACTTGTCCTCTGCCACACGGAAGGAGATCGAGGGGAAAAGAAGAGGGAAAAAAAAAAGCAAGGACAGCTCCTGTCAGTACAGCAATGCCGTCGTGCTCCGAATCTTATCGTATCGGATCTCCATGGATCGTCGAGGATTGCATGGACATGGACATGGCTGCTGCCTTACTCTTGATGATGTCGGGGGTGTCGTAGCGGAGGAGGCCCTCGCTGTTCTCCTGGATCTTGCGCACGAAGGGGATCTTCTGGAACAGCTGGTCCTGCAGCGCCTGCTTCAGCCGGAGGCCCTCCTTGAAGAGGTTGTCGACGTCGTGGAAGCCGGCGAAGTCGCGGATGTCCGGCGACACGGAGCTCACCAGCAGCGGCATGAAATTGTGGAGCAGCGCTTTGAGCGCGCCCTCCGACAGCATCTCGTCCTTGCCCTCCTCGAACTCCTCGTCCCGCGACACGTAGATGGGCTCCGGGTACTCCACCCTGCTCTCCGCGCCATCGTCTGCACGGGCCGCCAGGGAAACGGGTCAGCGTCCCCGGGATCGGGTGGTTCGGATACGAAAGCTACGCGCGACGGAGACGGCGACGGCGGCCTCCCGCCATGCCAGGCCGGCCACTCCAGCTGTCGCGGAATTTATTGGCTGGCGGTGGCGACCGAGGAAGAAGGCCGCCGGTGAGAGGGAAAGCGGGGGCTTGCCTGTGACGGTCTTGGGCCGGCCCGTCCGCATCCGGCGCGGGTACGGCAGCCGGTCGCCGCCGAGGACGGGGCGCGCGAACTCGGCGCCCTTGTCGGGGTTGCCGAGGTCGTTGTACACGTCGTACTCCCACACCCGGTCGGTGAGCCTGCGCTCGCCGCCCGCGGCGGCGGAGGCGCCCTCGCCCCTGAGGTCGCTGAGCTCCTGCCGCCGGAGCTCCCGGAGCCCCGGCGGCGTCTCGTCCGGCAGGTACGGCCTGTTGGTGAAGAACACGCGCGGGGCGCGGTCGGGCTGGACCCACGAGTTGCAGGTGAAGTGCGCCGGACCGGAGGGGAAGCCCTCGACCACGATGCTCTCGATGAAGAACTCCCGCCGGTGCCGGTTGAGCACGGTCACCGCGCCGGGCTCGCCGAAGGAGGCGTCGACGGCGAAGTCCGCCGTGTACACCACCCGCTCCGCCTTGACGTCCTTCTTCTCGAACCACCCCACCAGCGCCGACGGCTTGCTCTTCTTGGGGCCCCCATTTCCTGCCACCACCAATTCAGCCATTCAGTCAGCTACTGTAGCTCCATGCCTCGCTTTGCAGCAAAATCATCGATGCGCTCGTGCGATGCGGACGCGCGAGACGGTAAAGAATCAAATCGAGCGGGACAGCTCCACGTGCTCGTCCATTTGGAAATGATGACTCGGGAGGCGCATGGCCCCAGAGGTCAAGGCGCACCAGCTGGAATATTCTTGCCGCGGGTTCGGTTCCATGAAGCTGCCAATGGAAATTCTGAAGGAGAGGAGCGAAAAGGGAACCGAATTGTGCTGGGACAATTCAAAGATGCAACGCAACGCGCCATGGAATTCCAAGGCGCCGCGAAGGAGGAAGAAGGAAGCATCGCGCGGCGGCGGGGGTGGTGGTGGTGGAAGAATCTCGGAAGGCTATTTTTTTTTCTTACCTGGGTCGATCTCCGTGCTGACGAGCTCGAGGAGGACGCTCCAGCCGACCCTGTCGGCGTAGGCGTCCAGCTGCTCGGCGAACCGGCGCTTGGCGTCCTCCTTGCGTCGCCGCCGCACGGTGACCACGGCCCGCGCCGCGACGGTCCGCGGGTGCGGCGGCTCCTCTGGCGGGGCCGCAGCCGCCCCGGCCCTCTCCGCCGGCGCCGGCGTCACGACGGCCCGCTCGGCCAGCGCCCCCACCGGCGCCGCCGACCGCAGCGGCCCCCTCCCCCTCCTCCTCCCCTCCCGCCCGACCGCGGCGAAGCAGGGCCCGCCTCCCCGCTCCCGGCCCGCCGCGCCCGCCGGGCCCGGCAAGAAGGACCTCCCCAGCATCTCCATCGCCGGCGGCGCCATGTGCTGCGGGGCTGGAACTCGATCGACCGATCGATCGATTGATCGGAGCAGTTAAGGTTGGCGCACGGGAAGAGAAAAGGAAAGAAATCGCTCCCGGTCAAGACAGCTCGCGTCAGCTGCGGCGAGCGAGGGTCGGAGGAGTTGTTCCGGCGTGTTTTCCTTTTGGACCAGTAGTCTGTGCGCGCGAGCTACCTTTCCGGCAGTGGGCGGAGGAGCGCCATATATAGGCGGCGCGGCGGAGGTCAGGTGGGGGCCCGGCCAGGGAGTAAGTGAGGACCGGGGGTGGGCCCGGGGGGCGGGAAGCAACAACCGGCGAGCTCGTGTCTCAGGCAGCTCCGCTCGGCGGACGCGCAGCGCGGCGCAGGCGAGGAGGGGGGTTCCTGCCTGCGCGCGCCGGCCACACGTGTTGCATGCGCCCGATGCGCCGCGGGGAGGCGGGCGGACGCTGCGGGGCCGAGGCTTCGGCGCAAGAGCTGAGCTGAGGTGCGCGAGCGAGAGCGACGGAGCGAGCGTTCGTCGCGGGGCGTGTCTGTGGCTGGCGATCCGGACAACGGTGCCGTGCCCCGGCGTGGCCTCGTCGATCAACAAAGCCGAGCGGGCCGCCGGAGGGTTGGTTGGTTGCACGGCAGCACAGACGGGACGGTAAAAAAACGCCGGGGAGGATCGGAGAAGGACAAAAAAAGAAGAAGAGGAGAATCATCGCGGTTTTTTGGCTGTCAGATCTTTTTGATACTGATGGCTGGCAGAATTGCTACTCTCTCCCCATGGCATAGCGTGCATCTGGACATGTAGGTGGAGCCAGAACCATATTTGCGATGAATTAGCCGCGGTAAAATTTAGTAAATTCTAACTTGGGAATTTGAAGGAAAGGGGGACAGAGTTCAAGATACATGCGTATGTGGTCGACCACCAAAAGTGACATGCGAACGAGCCGCAGCTCGAGTGGCACGCTCGCCAGGTGCGCGAGCGCGCCCATCCGCGTTCGATTCCCATCGGGAGCAACATGAGTGTCGCACTGGGACGAGCAAGTGATGTGCCTGTGAGTGTGTGTGCATGAGTTTGCTCGATAGGTGCGTCTCGAGACCGCTCGGGCAGCCTAGTCTGCGTTAAGTCCGATTAGCGTGGGCAGCCTAGTCTGCGTTAAGTCCGATTAGCGTGAGCACCTAACCTCTTACATGACTCCTTAGTGCTCTTGAGTGCTTCCAAAAAAAGTGACATGTGTTGAGTGCTCGTAAAGTATGCTTCTCCTGACTCCTGTAATGGAGAGCTTTATGTGGCAACAGTTAACGCCCTCTGCTAAAGACTATATTTGGCAAGGCGCAACACAAGTCCATTTTTGAACAAAACCAAGTTGCCGCATGATGTGCTCTACCTGATCTATGACAAATATCATCTTGAATTCTTGATGATGTCCAGAACGGTAGTGCTGATAGGTAAAAGTCATCTTGGTATCAAGTTGAACTCACTTCCACCTGAAAATGCGAGCATCTGAATGCCACAAATGGTTCCTTCTTTTAAAAGCTGTATAGGTTGCTACCATAAATAGTTCAACCATGGCTTTCCAAATTATAAAGTGTGGAGCGTTTTTTTTAAAGCACTCAGGAGCACTGGGGAGTCATTTAAGATTTTGGACACCCACGCTGACCGGACTCAACGCAGACGAGGCTGCTCGAGTAGTCTCGAAACACGCCATACTGAGGCACACACCCACACACGCCTCAACATCCGGTGGAAAAATCCCGCGTCGAGCGGCGGCCTCCACGGCTGGAGTGCGCGCCAACCGAGCTACGCTATATATACTTATATATATGCGAGTCTAGCAGAGGGTGCCGCAAAAAGATCTACAGTACTGCTAAAATTGATTGGTAACTGTTTTCCGGAATGGACCAGGAGTCTTGCGGATCTGAAAATTTTGATATTTTCTTCTCTCAGGCACCACAAATAGGGTTTCTCCAGTGTAGTAGGCATAGAAAGAGTTCCTACCAAAATAAAAAAAGTTCTTGCCATGTAGGTTGCATCGGGTCTTGTCCTGTACCACTTGATGCTGAGCCTCAGCAAGTCCCCGCAAATGTGACTAAGGTCCTGTTTGGTTGCGTGTTGTAAAAATTTTGAAAAGACATATTTCTACATTTGAAGTACTAAATATAGACTAATCACAAAAGGGTTTACAGAACTAGTCTGTAAATCGCGAGACGAATCTAATGAGCCTAATTAATCCGTCATTAGATGTTGTTTACTGTAGCATTACTGTAGCAATTTAGCGTCTGATTGCAGCCTAATTAGGTTCATTAGATTTGTCTCGCCATTTACAGACAGCAGTCGCAATGCGTTTTTTTATTTCGTCTAGATTTAAGTCTCCATGCAGGTGCCGAAAAAAATTTGGAATTTTGAATTATGGAACTGAACACGGGCTAACACAATAGAACATGCTACCATCAAGGCACCTACCAGGTTGTACTAATTTTTTTAGGTTAAAAACGAGTACATGTACACTGGCGCTTGATTTGATATCTGCTACTCCCTCAAATCCAAAGTATGGGTCGTACTACTAAAAAAATATTAACCTGACTTTTAAAAAAAGACCTCTAAGGCCAGCACGATTTCGAACAGGCTCGTTTAATATCTGCGATTAATCGAGACAGTCATTTTTTTATTAACCAAGTCAGTTACAAAAAATCAAATCGCAAAATCGATTAACAGAGGCGGACAAGCTATAAGGCCCGCCTAGGATACTAGTCCATCTTGGAGCCCAGACAGTCCATCTCGACCCGGTATCACCCACTGAATCTATATACGGTGACTTAGGGTTTCAGCTCTCTCACTTCTCTCCCTCGCCCTCAGATCTAGATCTGAACTGCGCCCTCCCTCCCCTCCTCTCCCCCTCCCTAAGCACGCCGGCCGGACCTCCCTTTCCTCGAGCACGCCAGCCCCTCCCTCTCCCCGGAGCGGGTCCGCGGCGGCGCACAACATCGGCGGCGGAGGCGGGATGCAGATGTTGGTGACGGGATGCCGAGGCGGCCGGCGGGCGTCGGCCGGTGGGGCGCGGCCGCGGGCGGCGGGCGCGGTTGCGGACTGCGAGCGGCGGGACTCAGCCTCGAGCATGGCTGCGAGCGGCGGGACACGACCACGGTCGGCGGCCGGATAGGTGGTGGGCAGCCGAGTGGCGGCAGGCGGACGCCGAGGCCGGATCGGGCTCGGTAGGTTTTTTTATTTTTTTATTAACCAAGGCGGTCAGCAAAACCGTCTCGGTTAAGGTCACTATTAACTGTGACTTTAGCTCCGAGGTGGTTGCAAACACCCGCTCCGTTAATGTTTTTTTTCTCGCCTCGATAAAGATTTATATAAGTGATATATTGCACAAATTTCTGAATAAGACGAGTGGTCAAATTTGACGTCAAAAAAGTCAAACGATCTATAATTTGGAACGGATGGAGTACAATACCACCCAGAAGGCGTCGGGGGGCCAAAGTTACACGGTATTAGAAGTTGGGGTGTCTGTTGTGCCTGGTTTCGTAGTTGGGGGTTAAAGTTAGACTTTGCGAAGAATTGAGGGTCAAAATGGACTTTTTCCTTCTATTTAAGCACTCAAATATGAACACCATGTATGTCTGGAAGATTCATAACTCTCATGAACAATCACACAACCACAGATTACAGGAGCATCACTACTTATACAAGCAGATGGTACCTTCTTCATTATTTAACTAGTTTATTGAATCTTAGTTAATATTTTTTTTTTCTAATTCTTAAAATGATACTCCTACTATCAATGTTGGCATCCCTTTAAACTTCACAGCCCATACCTTAGGTTTCATGAACGGTTGCAGTTGTATATGGACAAATTAATCAAGGTTAGTCATAAAAGTCTAGCTGCAACCACTGAATATGTGTGGGCCTGAGAAACAACAATTGCAAGTTGCAAGTGTCAGATGGATGGCTTCTAGTTTAATTGTCCGAGTGGTTGCGCATGTCAGCTGACATGGCAAGTCCAAATATTTGTTTGGTCCGTTCGACAAGTGACGACGCGTAGTAGGAGACATTGTATATACAAATTTACTCCGCACATTTGAAATTATTGGTACCATTTACATAAATGTTTTGGGTTTCTCCTCTAGCGAAATGGTAGAATTCCGACCAAATTTCTTAGAAAAAAGAGCAGCCAGTACCAGAATTGGTGGCCAAAGTGGTACCATATAGATCTAGAAAAGTTAAAATACAAACATTTTATTTTCTTTAGTGACAATGCATGCAAATGATGATGTGCATGATAAATAGTACAAAGGAACGGAGATTTTCAACGGGTATGATTTACTATGCTGTATCCAGCGTCCGATTCTTTTACCACAAGAGTTAAATTTTGCCATTCCAAGAAAATTCACCTGAATTCAGGTGTATTGTACAGGTGAAATTTTGCCATTGTACAGGTGAAATTCTTTTTTCCAAGAAATTCAGGTGAAATTTTGCCATCTCAAGGGAGAAATTCTTATTCAAATTTCAAGGTGTATTGTAATAATACTCATATCGAGTATCCTTTCCACGCCTTGTTGTTGTACTGCTATATACGGTCTTTTGACTTTTCATTTCAAGAAATTTGAATAGCAGGTGAGGCCGGTTCAATGGTTGTAACACCCTAGTATGTAACCCGTTTAGTTAATTTTGTTTAGACTCGTGTAAGGTTTAGTTAACCTCCGCATGTGCAGTTACCATGTTTAGGCAACGTTGACTTTGCGCTTGTATTGCTGCACTTTTGTTGCATCGTCCATGCATTTATACATATGCATTATTGCACCTCATTTAGGTACGCTAGATATATGTGTGGACGTAACGTGTGGACGTGAAGCACATGGTGTTGGAGCCGAACCACAAGACGACGTTCGGTGGACATCTCCAGGAAATGGAAGGAACCGCTGAAGCAACCGAAGACCCGGCCCAATAGTCGGAAGGGCCTAAGGCCTTGATAGCTTTAACACTAGCTTAGTGTTACCCTCAGGCAAGCCCCAGTGCATGTCCTATTATTTCAAATTATGACACCTATATATGTCTCTATTACTTGTGCATTAGGTTTAGAAATTGTTTGGAACCCTAGTTGCATGATCTCTAGGTTTCCTTGAGTTATACTAGTATGTATAGGACGATAGAAATGCTATGCTTAAATGGTTCTCGGTAGAAGTCGAGTGAATTCTTGTCACTCGCGAGATATAGGATGCTTAGAAGTCGAGTAATTTCCGATTACTCGCGAGATTTGAGATATATTTATGTTCCAATACATGAGTTGTTGAAATTGATATGGAATGAATGAAAATTGGAGACCGGACGGGGAATGATGATGATGTATAGGTATGGCAGCAGGACAGGGTTCCTGGGTGTCTTAGCCCCTTCTATGTCGGTTAAGGACCGTACCATTGTTGGCCCTGCTGATCATGTTTGAATTGTACTAACCGCATACCGGGAGTAGGAGGTAGTCGAAACTGGTAAACTGAGTACTGCCTCGTTTCAAAAGTACAGAACTTCTACCCACCCCTTAGGGCGAGTCGAGTGGCCGCGGAGAATTTGGATGCATGAGTTTACTTTTGGTGGTCTCTCGTAGGGCTCGGCTAACTATATGCAGGTGGGGCGGTTCTGTAGTTCGAGGCGGGGAGGGGAATGGTTGGCATGTATAGTCCGACAGGACGAATGCGTGCCGTGTTGGTTAGGTCCACCTTGCAAGGTTAAATCGGATCGATTCGCCGCCAGTCGCTCTTGGATATGGGCACCTTGATCTTCGAGTCACATCGTAGTTTTATGTTGGATTGATAATGATATTTATGATTATGAGTACATTGAATTATTATTTATTTCTCCATAATGATTGTTATAGATAGTATATGCAAATGTTAGAGTATGGTTAAATTTATATAGAATCTGGGGCTAAAATATTGAAAATAAGGATTTACTTTAGTCGCCTTTTTCTGCAAAATAACCACCAGCCAAATGTGAAAGTGCATCTCGGCCCCTAGTGTGTTTTGGTGGATTGATTGACACCACGATTAAAGGACTATCTTATTGAGTATATGAGCAGAAATTAATTATCATAATTGTAATCTATGTGATGAAATGAATCAAGATTCAAGACACGTGCTCATATGACAAGATGAATGACATGTTCTAGTATGAGAATATTAACAAGCAACAGCTACCATGGAAATTGGGATATGTATCAACGATAAAGAATTTATTCGTATATCCAAATGAAGCTTGTTGATGTAAGTGGAATTCAAAATGGCAAGCCAAGGTATTGTGAATGAGACAAAGGTGTATGCTTAGGCATAGTCTCACAATTGGAGAAACTTGTCATAAGGAATGTATGAGATAGTTGATGATCAAGCAAGCATGAAAGAAATGATGTTCATTGTAATGGCAAAATCAATGTGAGTTCAAGAGGGCTCTTGAGGATAAATGGATGGGATCGAAAGGCGTGTTTCTAGAGGCTATGTAAGCAAAGGCTTGGAATGAGCAAAGAAACCGATAATGATCAAGTCCAAGAATTCTAAGAGACATGGAGAATTTCATATTGACAAGTGTCATTCATTAGAGAAGAAAATTTTCTTGTGAATCAAAATGGATTTCATTGTAAGTTAAATGTGATACAAGCCTACATGAAGCTATATGTGATGCAAGGATGAAGAGTTGGAATTCGGGAATTGGTTTTTAGGTACTAAGCTTGGAGAAGGGCAATTGTGGTTGTGCCGAGGAACCAATGCTAGGGTAACGAAACGTTCTTTGGGTTCAACTTGAAGAATCTTGGTCATGTGTGGTGTTCATGTTGGCAAGTATCAATCTTTCTAGAATCTTATTGTGAAGACGGTGACTTGAAATAGAAGTGGATTTCATTCAAGGATAAATATTCAAGGTCACTAGCTCAAAGAAGATGTGCTCAAAGTAAACAAGCCAAGTTGGATGCATACCTCAGATTGTGATTGATCAACACACAGCATAGGATGAAAAAAGGGAAGCTCAAGAAGTTGAAATGTAATTTATCTTTGATCTTGAGTTTAAGTATGCCGTACTATCAAGAGGGATGCATCACAATGGTCTTTGGTTTAGTCTCAGTGCTCAAGTAACCCATGTGAGTTGAGAGAGACACAAAAGCCTCACGTACACATTTTAACATTGCTGTCAGGGCAAATCCGGAAGGAATCCGGAACTTCCGGATTTGGAATCCGGAAGTTCCGGATTTGGCACACGTGGCACTAATGGCTAGTTGGTTTGAAACCCGGAGGTTCCGGGTTGTAGAATCCGGAAGTTCCGGGTTCTAACTGTCACATAACGGCTAGTTTTGTTGGGACAGGCTATTTATACCCCTTAGCCCCCTCCTTGGTGGGCTGCTATTCCAGGCTTTATTCTGTTCATTGCTGGTCGTCCCAAGAAGCTTGGTAGCCATAGTTGAGCTCTCCCCAACCTCTCCGTGTGAGATTATGTGATTAGTGTATATCCTTGAGTTGGGTTGAGAGAGTGAATGCTTGAGAGCACTAGAGAGCACAGCAAACCTTGAGCACTTGAGATTAGTCGTGATTTGTGTGATTCGCATTTGTTACTCTTGGAGGTGAAGCCTCCTAGATGGCTAGGCGTCGCCGGCTATCTCCCAAGGATTGTGGTGAGCAGCGGCAAGTTTGTTGCAACACCGATCTTGTGTCACGAGGGCGCATGGTCATATAGTGGAAGGAGGAAATAGCTTGACCTTGGGGTCGATATAAGCTTCCTCAACGGAGACTAGGATTCACACGTGGGTGCACGGGGTGAATCTGAACTTCGGTAAAACAAATCCTTGTGTTCATTGCATTTACATTTATTTTGTGGATTTGAGGAGCTCTCCATTAGACACTTGTGTCTTGGAGATATTGTTGTTTCGTATGTGCAGGATCTGCGTGAACCTGCTCAAGGAACTTCTCTGAGCAGACTTTACAATTGGGGTTTGAATTTACATTCATTTATTAGCACTACTCTTATTGTGTTCACTCTGTTCTGAGTGAACTCGGAAGTTCCGGATTGACAAACCCGGAAATTCCGAGTTCACCTACTGTCTAGCCCAAATCCGGAAGTTCCGGATTTGAAACCCGGAAGTTCTGGGTTTGGCCGACAGTGAATTTAATCCGCTGCATTTCAGTGAAAATTTGTAGGTACGCCTATTCACCCCCTCTCTAGGCGACATCACGGTCCTTTCAAAATGCCTTGCATGTCTAGATATGTAGGCTAAGTTATACCCAGTGATCGAGTAAGTCTTGCTGAGTATTAGTTGTTCAGAGTTTATTGTGTATCCTATTTCAGGTATAGGAGCTAACTAGGTTTCACATCAGTGGGCTCGATGTGGCGCCTTGTCCTCACGTCTCGGTAGTCCTCGGCTTATTTAATTTGCTTTATTTTTTCTCTAGTAAAAATGCTCTGTAAGTTCAATTCTCTTCCGCCGAATCTTTTCTTTTGTAAATTTTACGTTTAAAACTGTTTTGTAAAAGTCTTAACATTGTTTATTATGTGCACTTCAATTTAAAAAGTTGTGTTGTAAATACCTTAATATTATTTACTATTTTGTAAGATTTTATCATGCTGGTACCTTCTGCGCTCGCCTTGGTGCGGACTTCTGGTATGTTTCGATCAGTCTGTGGGTTGGAAACAGTCTGTCCAGTTACGCTTAATTAAGCTAATGCGTCAGATGATGGTGGTTACACTTAATTAAGCGTTTTAACTCGGTGGATCTGTCATAATTGTCGTGCCATTTCCATATGTGTCTTAAACGAAATGATAGAATTCATGCCGCCCTTCTTGGGGTGGGGACGACGCCCCGTATGTACCGGAACTAGTAGTCAAACAAAGTTGTGCCCTTAAGCTTAGTATTGACCTTGAAAAGTCGAGATAAATTAAAGGCGACTCTCTCTTTTTCCCTCTCCTGACAAGCGTGAGCAGAAAGATGGCTTCTCGTCAGGAATTGACACATGTGTATTGGTTTCCAACTCTGCACTTGCGTCGCATATCCTGATAACCGCCCAAGCAAAAGAAGTAGTAAGAGCCTATACGTACGGCTGCTCAACAACACGCCGTCGACGTATCATGCACGGTGGACTGACAAATCATTGTGTCCAATCTAACCAGAGCGCGGATGCGGCAAAGGCTTGCACAGCGCACCAGCTGATTGGCAAGCTAGCTAGCTCACACTATACCGGCAGCTTCCAAATCACACGCAAAAACTCTGGCAGCCAGTGGAAAGGGCCTAGACGCCCAAAGGGGAAATAGCCAGGTACACATCCTGCCGGCCAGGAGGACGGAGCACACCCGTGCCGTCGCATCCAGGTTGCATCAACTAGTCAGTCACCTTGTTTGGCTCGCAGCTCGCAAGCTACTGCAGCTAGACCGAACCGCAGACGATGAGTCATTGCCGGCCGGATCTGCGTGTGGGGCGGCGACGCCACGCCGGATCTCGGGATAGCTGGGGAGTGTGGGGACCAGTGTTAAATTTTTCGGTCGAATTTCGCCGAAATTCGGTGTTTTTTTTCGTTTTCGCTAGTTACCGGGAAGAGAAATTTCGGTATTTTTCGCCATTTTTCGTTTTCAAATTTAAAAATTCAAAAATATTTATAAAAAATTCGAAAAAAATATGATAAAAAACTAGGTGTTCTTCTGAGCAAATAGGACTAGAACACACTCAAATCTAAAATCATTTGCTAGGCTAAAATTACATTTTAGTTGAAAAACAAGGTTATTTGTAGTCTAATGAGGTAGAATTTATAGTTTTTTAGTATCCGATGCAGCTTGGCATTTCTCCAGACCCCTCCTCGCTCTATACAAATTACATTTTAGGAATTCTCTATACAAATTGAATCAAACAAAAAATTCAAACACTGTCACATGAATTGATAACCAATTCAAATCATGTTTGTCCTGGATTTAAAATAACTTTCAATTGGATCAACTAATATCCCTAAAAATTTATAGGAATATCCGCCATAACAAGAATAATAAAAGTCCAGTTGTGGCCTAAGAGAGAAAATGAAAGTTGTCACATGAAATGACAAGACTTTTAATTGGTAGTTTTTGAAATAATTAAATAACTTTCAAACCATTGCTCAAATGAAAAAGTTCCTGAAACAAAAGTTGTAGATCTCGAAAAACTGAACAAAGTTGGTATTCAAAAGTTTTTCATTTGACCTCGGGAACAGTACGAAAATCACAACGGACATCATTTTCCGGTCGAAATCACCGAAATTTCGGTCGAAATCACCGAAATTTCGGTCGGAATTCACCGAAATTTCGTTTTTTGAATTTGAATTCTCTTTCCGTTCGGAATTAGCGAAATTCGGCGAAATTTCGGCCGAAATTTCGTTTCCGGCAAACGGCGGGATTTGAAAAAAAAACGAAAAGGTAAACCCTGGTGGGGACCGCGGCCGAGCCCGTCGATCGGTCGAGATGTCGCTGTCCGCGGCGATCTCTCCTCCGATCCGGCGGTGGGCACGGTGCCGCCGGTACGCAACAGGATGGGTCACCGCCGGCGGCCGAGCCCGTCGATCGGTCGAGATGTCGCTGTCCGCGGCGATCTCTCCTCCGATCCGGCGGTGGGCACGGTGCCGCCGGTACGCAACAGGATGGGTCGCCGCCGGCCCGGCGGTGGCGTGGCCTGCTTCTAGACAATCGTCGTTCTTCACTTCTTCTTTTCCTCCTGATCTGAAGATCAAATCGTCAAATGTTAGCTTTTCCTTCAACTTATGGTTCTTGTGTACAGATAATACAATTCTTTTTTATTTCTGATAGGCTGAAACGCGTATACATCTGTCGTCGTTATCCGAAGACGATGGCGTAGCAGCAAGAACGGCCGGCCGGCCAGCTTTATCGGCGACCCTCCGCCGGGAGATCGCCGCCGTTTGCTTGCCCCCATACCCGTGGCATCATTGATCAATGATCGGGCCGGCTGGCGGAGAGTGGCAAGGTTGGTGCCCACGGAAGAAGGCGCGGCCACGACGCACGCACGGCGCGGCGGCCATCGCTCGACGAGATGGAGGCGGTGGGACCATGCAAGAGACAAGAGATTTTTAAGAGTGTACTACTCACAGCCATAATTAATTGCCAAATATTTATTATATCCCAGTTTTCAAAAAATATATATTTATTATAGAGTTTAAAGAGGTGCCAAAGCCATCATCAATCAAGTAACGCGGGTATGGTTTTCACTTTTCAGCAAAGCTTTTTTTTTTTACCTCACCAAGGTCTCTCTTTTTTTTAGCGCACTACACCAAGATCTCTATCAGACTATCGCAGTACACGGCGTCGCTGGCGACGGCACGCGTCGTAGGAATACGCACGCACACGCACGTGTCCGTCTGTCTGTGTGCTCGCTGCCGCCGCATGAGAAAAACAACGATCCCAGCGAGTAAGCGCGTTGAGTCCCTATTCTCTCGCGCGCGCGCGCGCCTCTCGCCGATCGGCGATCGCGTCGGGGGGAGTCAAGGCGACGGCGACGCCGCGGATAGCACACGGCCGTCAAAGCCGTGTACCGGTCTACCGGACCGCGGGGTACGGTCCGGGCTGGGGTTAATTGGGGTCCCATCACAGGCCGCCGCCACGCTGTTCGCCTCAGGGTGTGTTTAATTCATTTTGCAAAAATGTGTAAAGATGTAAATAGGGCATTTGAAGTACTAAATGAAGTCTATTTGCAAAACTTTTTGTATAGATGGTTTGTAAATCGCGAGACGAATCTAATGATGCTAATTAATCCATATTTAATCAATAATTAAAGGATGGTTACTGTATCATCACTGTTGCAAATCATGGATTAAGTAGGCTCATTAGATTCGTCTCGCGATTTACAGCACAACCATGCAAAAAAGTTTTGTAAATAGACTTTATTTAGTACTTCAAATTAGCAAGATTTCTTTTCACTTTAATGCGTTTACGACTTTTTTGCGTTTACATGTAAAGAACTAAACAGGACCTCAGGATCGAGGAAAAGAAAGTCTAAAAAAAAAAGAAGAGGTCGAGAGAGAAATTAAAGAAAGCCCGGGATCAGCTGGGGCATGTGGGAGACCTATTATGAGCATGACAGAATCTACGCGTACAGGATCCAACCGCTAGCTGAAATGGACACCCCTTTTGCCAAAGCTATGTATCGTCTCAAAGCTGAGGACTACCTCCGTCCTAAAATGTTTCTAAAATATAAGGTACTTTAGTTTGTTTTAAGTTAAATTGTTCTAAGTTTGATCAAGTTTATAGCAAAAGTTTACGAAAAAGAACGATAATATTTTGAATGTTAAATAAGAACAATTAGATCCATCATAAAATGTATTTTCATAATTTAATTATTTGATATTTAGATGTTAATATTCTTCACCATAACTTTGATCAAACTTAGACTACTTTAACTTAAGATAAAGCAAAATACCTTATATTTCAGGATGGATAGAGTACTTTGTTTGTGCTGTCTCAGAAGGAAAAACTTTATTTCTGCTGGACTACTGGTCCAGGTCCCCCCCCCCCCCCCCCCCCCCCCCCCCCTAATCTGCTTGATCTTTGTTGCCCAGAAAAGTGGACGGCAGCATTATTCTTCTTGAGCGACCTAGATGCGCATGCACTTTATCCTTTTTTTTACAAGGCATGCCAGTTCTCCGAAAAAGAGAACTTATAGTATTATTTTGTGATTATTTTTCTTAGTGCCGTGCTGCAGATTCGACATGTTTTACGCGTGATATTGGGAGTACATCCAAGAATAATATATGATGCTTAGACAATATTACCAAAGTATTCTGTTTTAAAATACAAATCTCGCTTAATTAATAGATCTAATAATGTCACTGTTATCGTGCCACTGGTTTTCTAGTGGCGCCCAGAATTCTAAAATGCCTTTGTCACTTATTAAGCTCTCAAATGTGTAAATATCTAAACAGTTAATGTTTTGTCTTTCACATTCAGATTAAGTTTTCTAGTTCAATTTTTAGAGATGAACTGAGGGATAACTTAAACTTTATGTCTTGTGGTGCCTTCTTTTTAGACCGTAATAAAGCTTTTTTTTTAGGTGTCGAGCATTGTATTTTTAGAAAAAATAGATGAGCACAAGTTAAAAATTGTATACCACTTTTTTGTAAAAAAATTAAAAAGAAAACGACTCTTTATTCATAAGAAGAATGCTACTATTAGCCCCCGGAGACACAGGATGACAGTAGTTTGGAATCCCATCTTTTGCTGGGCGAATCATACAGCTAGGGATCCGATCAAACACCACAACAGGACCTGACCTAGCTACCTAATTCTATATTCTCCTCGCTGATCACGGATTAATCCGCGCGATTATATCCTAGAATTCTACAAAGCGTTCCATGCGGGGGGTCACATTAATTGTCCGGCATTATATATCTATCCATCTGTAACACTCCGCATCAATAATTTAGCAGGCCTGCGTGCTGGTGTGTGCCACTCTAATCATGCTGCGGCTCCAGGTTTTGGTTGGCATGCATGTTATCCACATCCAATGTATAAAGAAATGTAGCAGGCCGCGTGAGTCGTGACCGTACAAAACTAAACTGTGTCATGTTTCCTTTGAGATTTACCAGGTTTTGGCCAGTTGGCATGCATGTTTATTTTTTCCCATGATTTTTTTATGCAATTATGCTTATAACCCCGGTCCGCGCATGTGTCTCGCTCTCCCTGCCGTGCATGGTCCACGGATGCCCACACACATGCGCGAGGGAAACTGGGTCGATGCATGCATGCCTGCCTGCTCCACGTACGGAACGACCCTCAGAGACTACAGGATCGAGAGCGGACCTGTCGTGGTCGCGTATGTCGCTTGCACACATATGTAAATATCTAAACATGTTTCGCTTTCGCTGACCAGCCCGGGAGTCCGAGACGGCCGCGTTCTTCCTCCCTGCCTGCAGGTTCGAGCGGGAGTCCCAGCAGGTTCGAGCCCCGATCGAGATCGAGCCTCCCACCCCGCGCACGCGCGTGTACGACGACGCCTGGCACGCCTATGCTAGCCTGTCGCGATCGCTCCTTCGATGCGTGCTCGAGCCAAACTCCCGTGGCTTTTTTTTTGAAGAAAAAACTAGGACTCCTAGCCTAGTGGTCCGCCGCGATTAAGAAAAACCACCTGATCGCCGTGACCGGAGGGACGACGGGACGGGAGGTTTGGACGGACGGAGGACGGAGGACGGAGCGCGCGCGGTCGTCGTTTTGAATTCCCGATCGGGTCGGCCGAAAGGCGGCGAACGTGGGGGGCGGGCGGCGAGCAGGCAGGCAGGCGCGCGCGATTTGAAAATCCGATTGGGTCGCGAGCTGGGGGCGCGCTGGATCTCTCGGATCAGGTGCGCGGTGCGCTGCCGCCGCAATGGCGGGCGCGCGGCTCGCGGGGGGAGGAGGAAGGGAATCTGCAGGTGTCGCGAGTCGCGACGCGGGGTCTCCGCTCCGGGCGCCAAGCCGCCAAGACAGTATTTTATTTATTTATTTATTTTTTGGCGAAGAGGAGGCGGGCTAGTAGTATCATTGGGAAGAAGAAGAGATCTCTGGCTTCTCGTTCTCGACCGTACGGTTTTTCCAGCATCTGTGAGCCCGGCTTGGCTTCTAGAACTCCGTACCCCGGAGCGTCCGTCCATCACCGGATCACCCGGACTCGAGTGGTTCCACTCTGTAACGTCTCCTGAGTGGATATCCTCGCTGTCATGATCTACCTACTCCTACTTTCGCCTGCTGGTGCATCCATGCTTGTTCATCAGACCAGGAGGCAAGTAGTAGTATGGCTCTGCCTCCGTTGCTACTATGGCGCGGTTTGCGTTTTGTACAGTACGGGAAAAGAGAACTTGTACTTGTACTTGTACTTGCGTGACAACTGATTTTTGGTAGTACATTACCGGTTGAAAAAGTGATCGGATGTTCTAGTCTGAGAAGGAGGGGATGAATTAGGCACTCTAAAAACCTTAACCTATGGCTACAACTAGTTTGCACAAAAACTTAAACTAAAACAAACTATCTAGATGTGCAACTATAGTTCTTCTAGTGTGAAATCCTCATCCAAAAAGAGTTTTGCAACCTATAGCCAAACCTAGCAAGATATTACACTAAAAAAGTAAAAGCACACAAGTCGCAATATAAAAAATCTATATGGCTGTGTTTAGTTCCCCTGAAATCTACTGTAGCAGTGCGAAAAAACACTGTAATACACTGTAGTACGGCTCATCAGACCAGGAGGCAAGTAGTAGTAGTATGGCTCTGCCTCCGTTGCTTCTATGGCTGTGTTTCCCCTGAAATCTACTGTAGCAGTGCGAAAAAACACTGTAACACACTGTAGCACGTTTCGTTTGTTTGTGGTAGATATTGTCCTACCATGACCTAACTATACTCAAAAAATTCGTCTCGCAATGTACATCAAAACTATGCAATTAGTTTTTTATTTACCTACATTTAGTACTCCATGCGTGTGTCATTTGCTACATTTAATGTTTCGATGTGATGGATTCATTTGCTACATTTAATATTTCGATGTGATGGAGATGTGATGGAGATGTGATGGAGATGTGATATTTTTGTGGGGTTTTTGTGGGAACTGAACACAGCCTATGGCGCGGTTTGCGTTTTGTACAGTATGGAAAAAAGAGAACTTGTACTTGCGTGACAACTGATTTTTGGTAGTACATTACCTGTTGAAAGTGATCGGATGGTCTAGTTTAAGAGGAGGAGGGGGTGAATTAGGCACTCTAAAAACCTTAACCTATGGCTCCAACTAGTTTGCACAAAAACTTAAACTAAAACAAATTATTTAGATGTGCAACTATAGTTCTTCTAGTGTGAAATCCTCATCCCAAAAAAAGTTTTGCAACCTATAGCCAAACCTAGCAAGATACTATACTAAGAAAGTAAAAACACACAAGTTGCAATATAAAAAAGCGAAAGCATAAAGAGGAGGGATGAGAAGAAGCAAACTCTCGACACGAAAATTTATCCCGTGGTTCGGATTGCCACAAAGACGCCCCTGCATCCACATTGTTGAAGCACTCACGAAGAGTATTGCTTCCCGGCAATCAAGCCTCTTCCGTGAACACAATCACGGTCACCTTAATCCCGCTTTCCACTAAAGGAGCTTGCCCATGAAGGAGGGGTCTCCGTCCCCCGCACAATGTTGTCGACGCCGCTCTACACCAAGCCGGAAGGTCGTTGACTTGCCGGCGAGCCACCAATTGCTCCAAGGGGCCGGCGCACTGTAATACAAGTGTGGTTCACTCTAAAACCAGCCACAAGGCACAACACTTTGCTCTCACACTCTCTAAAGAGCTAATCCTAGCACTAACACTTACAAAGCTTGTGCTAAGCCTAAGGATTTGATCTATTTACTCTTGGATGGCTTGGAGGTGTTCTTGGATGTGTATGAGGCTTCTAGGAACTCCAGCAAGCTTCAAATGGCCGGGGTGAGGCATATATATATAGCCCTCCAACTTGAACTAGCCGTTTAGAGCCGTTGGGCACTTTTCTGCGTAGGCATCGGAACTTTCGGTGCTAGGGCATCGGTTCTTCCGGTCACTCTGTGCTCTGAAGTAGCCGTTGGCTTCTCTAATACAGTTGTAGCAAATTCCAGGGACAATCGGTTAAACCGATGCTAGGGCGTCGGTTAAACCGGTGACACTTGATCTTCTTGTAGCCGTTGCACTTGATCCTTCTCTGCTGACGCCATTGCACCGATGCATTGCTCCGGTGGCCATCGGTTCTTCCGGTACTGAAGGTTTGGCTGCTGCGCACTTGACATCGTCTCTGGACAATAGTAAGTTGAATGCACCTATGCCTCTAAGTGACCCATCGGTTAAATCGGTGCTACTGAGTTTTCCTTGTTTGGCTCAGTGTGCACGTCCAATTGCACCGATGCATAGGGCGCCGGTGTATCCGGCAACCATCGGATGCACCGATGGTAGAGACATTGGTTTACTATACTTTGGTACCTTTGCGGCGGATTGGACTTGATGGTGGATTGGATATGACGTCTTGACAATGGATTGAACAGTGCGTCTTGATGATGAATTAGACGTGTTGAATTATATCTATGGAACTTAAAAACTCCTACAAGTGTGATCTCACAAACTCATCAGTTCCATTGATTATGTTGTCACTCAATCACCAAAATCACAAATAATGATCTAATTGGGGACATGTTCCTTACACCTACTGCTATCGGCCGTGTACTCTTGACTCTGTAGCGCCTGTCGCCTGAGGAGCTGAGCTGTACCTCCACGCCTGCTCTATCAACGGACTAGAAGCATAGGGACTCTGTAGGCTGTAGCGCTGTCTTCCCGTCTCCGACCCCGAATTGGCTCTGGGTGCAAATGGTCAACCGACCGAGTGACAGTTCGTCAGTTTCATGGGGTCGGAGCCCGGGGCCCAATTTCCATGCAGATCTTGGCGTACCTTCTCAGCATTGTTGTTCATATTATTTAAAACAAATCTAATAGCTAATCTATATAACAGCTGGCTATATATGAACTGTGGCACTAGTACATGATTCATCTTTACTATATCCATGTTCATGTTGAGCTGGCTGAGAGCAGGCTGTAAGCCGCCTCTTTTCTCAATCCCCTTCAATTATTAATCAATCTAGATCATCTCACTGCACTTCTTGCATCGGAAGCTGGTCACATGGACACACTTTGACCAGCCCTGTTTGATTACTGTTCTAAGAATTCTAGAACACACTTTGACCGCGATTAGAGATGTCAAATAAAGTTAGTTCACAGAACCAACTTAGAACCCCGTACTAGGAACCCTGAAAAATCTAATGAAGCCTTTGACCGTGTGATTAGAAGATATTTACTATAGCATCACTGTAGTCAATTATCGATTAATTGTTGTCATTAGATTCGTCGCGAAAAGTTACACTAATTCCTGAAAAGGTGTTGCAAATAAACTTCATTTAGTCCTCCATGCATGCGAGATTTTTTTTGTTTTTGAGAACGTGTGTTCTAGTTCCTAATCCAAACAAGGCCAGTACGCCCGTGCAGTGGGCAGTACATGCTAAGCTCCTAGTAGAAAGTAGAAACATTTTAGCGTCTCATCAGGGAGTAGCGCGTATGAAGTTAACCGGATCTGAATCTCATGGATACCAGTGTTCGATCGGCCGTTGCGGTGGCACGCCGCGCGACGCGGGAGAAACGCTGTCGCCTTCGTTGGCAAGCCGCGCGCGCGCGCGGCTGCGTGGCGGCGTGGCACGAACAGCGCCTCACGCGTGGTTCCGCGACCAATCAATACGATCGGCGCCGCCGCCGCGAGCGCCTGCCTCCTCCGCCCCGGGGCGCCGCGTTGACGAACGAGCAAGGCATTGAAAGGCCCCCGACGGAGGGTTGCCGGTGAGCGACGGCGACCGCCCGGCCGTTCCTGGTGCGCAGGGGCGGCGAGCGGCGTGCTGGTCGAAAGCTAGCCAGCCAGCCAGCCGCGGGATGGATGGACGGATCGCCCGCGGTTCGGTGGCGGTTGGTTGAGGACCCGATTGACGAT
Organism: Panicum virgatum; assembly: GCF_016808335.1. Classification (NCBI taxonomy): domain Eukaryota; kingdom Viridiplantae; phylum Streptophyta; class Magnoliopsida; order Poales; family Poaceae; genus Panicum; species Panicum virgatum. The sequence goes on along the minus strand of NC_053142.1, from coordinate 34,044,174 downwards.
GGATTGATGATTGATTGCCATGTGGCTGGAGGGTGTCCAGGTCAAGGGTTACGCCGCCGTGCCTGCACTGGCGCTCGGGTCGGTCGTGAGGAGTTAGTACAGCGGATAGTCGAGCGGAGCTCGATGATTCTAGAGTCTGGACGGTGAGTTTGGACCAGCCATTAGCCATGGTAAAACGACCAGGGCGCAGTAGGAGTGGCTTCTTTTAGACTCGGCATTCACGCGACAGGCAACACCAGAATTATTGATGCAGAGGTCACCGTAGCACTGCACATCTCCACCACAGATGGGTCAAGGGAAACAAATACAACCTGGACCGCAACCACAAAAGACAGTGATTTGACCGAGAGAGAGAGAGAGAGAGAGAGAGAGAGAGAGAGAGAGAGAGAGAGAGAGAGAGAGAGAGAGAGAGAGTAGGCAAATGATTTGGGGATCGAGAGATTGAGGACGGACAGCGTCGTCGCCTGGCCACACCACACCACCCCACCGAGGCAGTTGGCGGCGGCAGATAAAATCCGGTTGACTAAAACCGGCGGGGACCCCGACCGACGGCGACGGAACGTACGCACGCACGGCCGCGAGTAGTCATCTTTACTATGCACACATGGAGCCCGCGCGGCATGAATGCCACTATACGCTACTCCTCGGCGGAACGGAAGCACGCGCGCGCGACGCGGCCGCCTCGGCGAACGCACGCTTCGTGCGGCCGCGGCTGGCTCCAGCAGCGCGCCTCGCCCCTCGCGCGCCGGCGCGGGCCACCGCCGGCGATCGGGTGGCGGTGGTGTGACGTACGGGACGCGACCGCCCGGTGCCTGATGATTTGCGCCGAGGCGGGGCGGCTTGGCACTGCCAACGCACGTATCAAATCGATCGTATCCCCCGCGACGACGCCGTCGAGCCTACCGCGCGCGCGCGGGGCCGATCGAAGCGCATGGCTATTTAGTTGTCTTTATATGTCAAATACACACAGCAACTATCTAAACTGTTGTACATGTTCTAAGACGATGCTAAATTTTAATCACCAACACATCGGATGTCTAAATAATTTAGTCTCTATTTTTAAACTTCGATTATATTTTTTCTGTATCCAAACATCTGATGTCACACGGATTAAAATTAGTCCTTAAATCCAAACATAAGAAGACGGCAAAAGGTTCGATTCGAATCAGCATCCCCGTCCTCCGATTGGGCCGGTCCCGCGGCCTGCATCCAGAGTTTCAGAGGCCCTCCCGGATCCAGCTTCAGGTCCGAGTTCTCGTGCTGGTCCGCGGTCAGCGAGCAGGGAGATAAAAAGCAGCCAGCGACAAAGCCCAAAGTGCTCTTGAACTCTCGAGTTTGAACAAGTGGCCTAAGAACGAGAAGCAGCCACGCATATCGCATAACACCTGTTTTTTCTAAAAAAAAGAGTGGAATAGTAGATACGAGTACATCATCGGTGACCAAACCAGTAAAGCAAAAACGAGTCGGGGTGTGTTTAGATCCACGAAAAGGTGGACGAAAAAGTCACATCAGACACTATACATATTGTAGCACTTTTCGTTTATTTGTGGTAAATATTATCCTACCATGACCTAACTATGCTCAAAAGATTCATCTCGCAACGTACATCAAAACTATGCAATTACTTTTTTTATTTACCTACATCTAGTACTCCATGCATGGGTCATTTGCTATATTTAATGTTTCGATGTGATTTTGATGTGATGGAAAGTTTGGAAAGTTGGGGGGAGTTTGGGGTATCTAAACACACCCTCAGGAGAGAAAGATCAGACGAGTACGCGTACTGTGCCGTTCACAGCGTGCTGGTGGTTAGGCAACTTTACCTACAATTGGAGACACCGACAGGAAGGGCATGTGGAGTAGTCTTTAGACACCTGGGATGATTTACCTGGAGTTACTACTTGGAGCGGCGAGCAGTTTTGAGTAGAAAGAGAACCCAAGCAACCAGTGCTCAGGCCCCGGAAGCTGGCTACGAACTCTGTACTCTGCAAAAACAAGCATAGGTTCAGAATTTTGTGGTGTTTGGCCTACCACTGGTATTAAACTTGTGCAACTAATACACACGACAGAACGTCACCATCGAATCAAGATTCAAGGCCCATGGGTTAGGAAACTACCATGCCATCGATGTGGGCCAACAAAGAACGCTGAATCAATATGAGGGCAGAAATTTTCCAACACATAATTACACAAAGTAACTTCACTGAATCGACCAAAAGTTGACGACGACACACACAACAAATTCGGCCAAAGGAAGATGATCATCCATATGAGGACCCACCAAGAGATAAGTAAAAGGTGATCATCCATACCCCAGATTCGGTCTTTCCAAGGCATCCAGGCTGAAGAGCTTTCTGCTGCCGTGCAGACTCTGGACAATTCATGGATTGCACCATGGCATAAGGAGAATTTCTAAACGATACTGCATGCTAACCTAGCCTAACAAAGACAAACTAAAGCTCTTCACAAGTGGACAAAGCAAACCAGTCTTGGGTGTAAGATCTAAACATGGTAAAATGGTAATCAGTTAATCGCCCATGAATGTTGGAGTAATTTGGTATCATGGATGTAAGCACAATAAAATATATGAACTCATGCAATGGTTGTAATAGACAAATGTGAAGACTATCAGATAATGCAATATCGATAATATTTATATTACTATGGTTCAAAGCATATTAGCTGTCTTATATCGTAACTCCTATCTGCATCAACAGGGAAAGGGGGGGGGGGTGGGGGCATGTACATGTAAATATGCAGCACCTAGCATTGTTTCACTTAAGACTTGAGAGCCAAGAGTTTAATCTGATCGAAGAGGGTTACCTTGAAATAGCAGTATAGTACAAAATGGGGTCCAGGACACCTTACAAGATAGCCCTAAAAAGGACACCTTACAAGATAAAAATTGTCATCCATCAGTAGTAGGTATGCAACACGGATACGGATATGCGTATCGGTATCGGAAGGATACGGATACGCGGATACGGCAATTTCTCAGAAAACACGATACGCGGATACGTTTTACTATTTTTTAACAAATAAATAATAATGCAAATTAAAATTGTGAAAGTCTAAAATTTGAGTAATCACTAATTATTAGTTTAGTACATACAATCATACATTATACATCATCAGATCACCTTGTAGGTTTCTTGTTTTTCACAGGAGATCCAAGTCTAACCAAGTAACCATAATAATGGATTAATGCGCAGTTACCAAAATTTCAATCTAAAATAGGAAGCCAGAAACAGGTGAGCCCTAATGTCTGTTGTGGTTGTGGCCGGTGGCCACAGATCCTATGCTAGGACTAGCACTTGCGCCAGCACTACCCAAATTTGGAGAGGCCATCTATTGGATGCAAGCAATCAAGCATATGGGAAACACTAATCATGAAGGAGATGTAGGGAACACACAAAATCAAGCAACGAGAACTGCAGAAGTAGAGTAGATCAAGTATGAAAAGGAGATGTACTCATGGGAGGTCGCCGGTAGCTTGCTTTGCTGCTGAATCGTCCTCGTCCCTGCACCTCGCCCTTGCATCGTGGGAGCTAGCCGCAGCCGTGGCGGACTGGCGGGAGCTCCGTGGACCGTGCTCCCCAGCGCGGTGCTCCCGGTGCGACGGTCTGGAGGAGGAGGAGAAGTCGATTGATGGCATGGAGGGGGCGGGGGCTCGTCTCCGGAGGCCGGCGAGCGGTGGCGCACCCCTTGCACGGCGCGCGTTTGCGCAGCAAGCGTCGCGAGGGGGGCGGGGGCTCGTCGCCAGAGGCCGGCGAGTAGTGGTGGCGCATCTCCTGCGCGGGAGGCGGCGCGAGGGGGTGGGGGCTCGTCGCCGGCGGGGATCTCATCGGCCTCGCCTCCACATGCTGTGGAGCGGTGGAGTGGAGGACCTCCTCACCACCGTTGCTCGGGCCTGGAGGAGCTCTTGCGAGCGGGCGTGCTGAGGCGGCTGTGTAGGGTCCTAGGGTTACGGGAGAGAGGCAGCAGGCGTGGGAGTTGGGGAGTCAGCTGTTGATGGGCTGGGCCGTATCGGAATCACGTATCAAACAAGCCCAACGTATCGGTAAAGAGTATCCGAATTAATATTGATTTATTTTTTTACGGATACTCCGAGGATACGTATCCATCGCGTATCCAATATGTATCCGTATCGGATACGCGATACGGCACCAAACTGACGTGTCGGTGTTACATATAGTAACTTGAGCTCCAATTGTATAATTATTATTCAAATGTTATTTCTGTTACGCTAAAGAAAGCAAATCATAATTAGGAATTGACTTCACATTGAGGCCAGACTTTTTCTAGTCTAAAACAAAGGAACACTTATTATACTGCCCACAGAGGCCTAATATACATTTTTGGTTTTATATAACCACTAAAAAATTGACCTCTTGTTTCTAGAGAAAGTATTCCAGTAACTCCTAGAATACTATATAGGTGCAGGCCTACAATATTCCTGCTCCTTAAACCTTATTGCACATTCATCTTAGCTTAAATCCTAGAGCAAGGATCTCCATCAAACATAAACTAAGAATACTGACTTAAAATAGAGCACAAGGTTGTGTTAGCTAGATGTGCATCAAGTAATCATCAGATCATGTTTACAATCCAATGTGCTCAATTCTGTAAGTATGCATAAAAATGTGCAACTACAATCAGCCAAACAGGCATGATATTGGACAGCATCGTTACAGAAACAACTTAAACAGATGGAGAACTAAGCTCTACACTGAAGGGCAGCATCGTTACAGAAACAACTTAAACACTGAACTAAGCTCTACACTACAACATGTCTCAAGCAAAGAGAACTTACAATCAAAATTGAAGCAATGTGCAAGTGCTAACCTACTCCACCACTATATGTAATGTAGTTAAAAGTGCACATATCCCTCGAATTAATCAATACTCAAGAAGAATGAATATTTTGACCTAACAACAAAGCTTCATTCCTGATCAAGCTGTTAGAAAGAACATCTCTTGAGCACAATTTGCTTAGCAATTCTCTTGCCTCCTTCAAATAGCCCTCATAAGCCAAACCTTCGATGAGTATAATGTATGTCAATTCATCAGGCATACAACCACAGGAGACCATATCAGCAAACATGTCGATAGCATAATCTGTTTTCCCATTTCTGCAAAGCCCTAACAGTACTGTGTTGTAGAGTACAGTGTGGGGTGATATACCTGCATCTTGCAGTTTATGAACTGCCTCAACCACCTCTTCAATTTTATCCTCTTTATTCAGATACTCAGTTAACAAGTGATACATCTTATCTGAATTGAATCCTTTGCTCGCCATTTCATTTATCAACTCAAGGGCTTGTTCCAGCTTGCCAGCCTTGGCAAGTCCACCTATCATTGTACTGTAAGTGATTGAGTTAGGATTGCAGCCTTTCTCAGGCATTTGCTTAAAGACTTCAAAGGCCTGCACAATCAATCCCTTTTGACACAAGAAATTAATTATAGTATTGAATGTCATGTTATCTGGGAGGCAATCATTCTGGGTCATCTTAGCAATTAGCTCCTCAGCATCCTCCCATCGCTCAGCACTGCACAGACCCTTCAGCAGAGTGTTGTAGGTCACGATATCAGGCTTACAACCATAGGATTGCATATTGCTAAGCAACTCCAGGGCACTATCCACATGCCCTTGCTCACAGATCCCATTGATGACAGCATTGTAAGTAACAACATTTGCCGCACAGCCGTATTTCGACATTTTCTCTAGATACCGAGTAACCTTTTGGAGCAATCCTTTCCGACACAAGGCATTGATGATCACATTGAGGGTTGCCTCGTTTGGTGGGCAATTCTCTCGAACCATCTCATCTAGAAGCTCATCGCCATCCTCCCATCGCTCAGCGCTACAAAATCCCTTCAAGACAGTGTTGTAGTTGACAGTGTTGGGCTGGCAACCTCTAGATGGCAAGCTGTCGAGGAACTCGCGTGCCTGGTCCACATCTCCTTCCCTGCACATGGCGTCGATGATGACATTGTACGTCACGTTGTTGGGCTCACACCCCTCGGCGCGCATGAGGTCGACCAGGTCCATGGCCTGCAGGTACCCTCTCGCCTTGCACGCCGCCTCGAGGAGGATGTTGTAGGTGACCACGTCGGGCGCGCACCCGCGGCAGAGCATGCCGTCGAGCACCCCGAGCGCGTCGGCGACCCGCCCCCGCTCGCAGAGCGCGTGGATGAGCGGGTTGTAGGCGTAGGCGCTGGTGGCCCGCACGGGCGCGGGCATGCCGCCCACGACGCGGCGCGCGTCCTCGAGCAGGCCCGCGCGGCAGTAGCCGTCGACGAGCGCGCCGTAGGTGGCGGCGGTGGCCTCCGGCCCGCACGCCTCGACGACGCGCGCGGCGTCGGCGGGGCGGCCCCGGCGGCAGAGGTCGCGGACGAGCCGGTTGGCGAGGGGCACGTCGGGCGGGCGCGGCGAGGAGCGCACGAGGCGGAGCGCCGCGTCGAGGTCGCCCCGGTGGACCAGGGAGCTGAGGCGGCGGTCCGCCCCGTGCAGGCGGCGCGGGGGCGGCCTGGCGCCGGTGCTGGGCTTGGGGAGGCCCGGGGGGCTGGGCTTCGAGCCGCGGACGCGCAGGCGGCGGGGCGCGGGGTGGTGGGGTTGGCCGGAGGTGGATGGGGAGGGGGAGAAGGGGAGGAGGAGAGCGCACGCGGTGGGGGGCGGTGGTAGCGAAGGCATCGTGCGTTTGGATTTCGGCGCTCGCGAAGCAGATGGGCCGTGGCTGTGGCCGCCCGGCGCGCCGCTTGGTGCCACCGCTCACTGCCACTGCCTGCTCAGCTCATCCGCTCTACTAGTGTCCAGTTGGGAACTGTGGAAGTCGTATGGGACAGCCGCACATGGCGTCGAACAACAGCACAGCTGCGCGAGGGGATGGCTGATGACAGACAAAACTCTCGGGTGTCCAAGTCAACCAGAAAATTTAACTCTCATCTAGGCCAAAGAATGATCAAGCCTGGTCTACGCAAGGGGCAAATGTGGAGCATCCGTGAAAGCAACCTCAAATCGAGATTTTGCGAGAGATCAGGTTTGGAAAGCTAGCAGCAAAACCCAAACTACGCAGTCATCGACATCTCTCTCTAGGTTAATAGACATTCTAAAAACGCAGCAACATAATTACATAAACTCCAATAGTGCTAATCAATTCGTTAAAATAGGTTTCATATGATACTAGGGTAGATGATTCAATCAAAAGTTCAAAACGACCCAAAAGAAATCAACCGCGGTATGATCAAGCAAAAGCAGGCCAAACGTTGTGACCTCAGCCATGTTCGCTCCTGTGTACAGCATAATGTCAACAGAAATGAAGGCATGGAATTCACTGAACATGTCCCTACGGCTAACGAAATAGCATTGCAGAAGAAAGACGGTGCTCCAAAAGTTGCGAAACTGCCTCAGTTTCTCATGGACCTCATGCCATCTTGGTCTTCAGCTTTATTTTACGTTCACTAGCTCCACATCAAAGATGAGAGTTGAGTTCTGCGGTATCTTCCCCACTCTGTCGCTCCCGTACCTACAAAAGGTACAAATCAGGACTGGATTTGAACGAGCAACTGCTGGTGAGTGGTGATACAAATATCAAAGTGATGGGTATCTTACCCCATTGAAGGTGGAATGGTGAGTCTCCTTTTGTCACCAACCCGCATACCTGTTAACAAGCACCAAGCCAAAAGCATGAAAATATGGACTACATGATAATCTTGTGTTTGATAACAAGATGAAGGTTCATATACCATTGACGCCGACATCCCATCCTTTGATAACCTGCCCAACACCTGCAGGCAACATACCATTAAAAACAACCCAATACTCTTCTTGAGAGATGGTAAAGAGCACGACATCAGCAGGAAGAAGTAATTACCTAGTCTGAACTCGAACGGTCTTCCACTAACATTGGAGTCAAAAATCGTGCCATTCTTTAGCTTGCCAATATATCTGACAGCAACCTAAGGAAAAAGGTGGGGCATAGTTCTCAGTAAAAGTAAACATAGAATCAGACAATGAGTAGTTTCTTAAACAGTCCAATCAATCATAACCATGCAACTAATGCCCATATAATGAAGATACTGAAACTGGAGCATGCAGATGGCAGCATTGCAGGAGTCATTGAGAAGTTACAATAGTAAAATGGTAGCTTGAAGCTCCATAGAAGCCAAAATGTTTACCTTCTTTCCATTGGTGGCTTTTTTACCATCAGGTTTGCCCAACACCATCTCCTGAATTATCATACCATTAGCAAAGGTCCGTGTTTGTAGCGGCTCCTCCTTGCTCTTTGACTCTGCAATTGCAGTTGGTGACTGATTTTCACTTGTGTTTGTGTCCTGTGTTTTCTTTTTCTTGTTCTTCTTTTTATTAGCCTCCCGAGCAGATACCTCCTCACCATCTTTCTGACTGGAATCACATAAAAGGTAATGTTGCCAACTAGTATAGAACCATGTGAAACACATTTCTATGTGAAAAGTAAAAAAGAAATGCAGCATCTTAAGATACTTACATATTGTTTTTCTTAGCAGATTGCTCATCAACACCAGCCTCAGAAACATTTGTGTTCTTATTTTTCTTCTTTTGTTTTGCACTAACAGGATCAGCAGGAGAAACTTGTTGCTTAATCTCCTTTACATCATCATTTACCTTTCCGTTGTCCATAGCAGTGCTTTTGTCCTTAGTCTTTTTCTTTTTCTTTGATGCCCCATTATTTTCAGCCTTTACATCCCTAGAACCATAGGTAAATTAGAAAAGCATTAGGGCATGTTACCAGGCCATTAATTAATGGCAAATTCTGGGGCAACACGTGAGATAGCATGTACCCTGAAGAGTTGCCAAGATCGGTAATGGCTCCACTTTTCCTTTTCCGGTCGTCATTGCTAGCCTCCTTGTCTTTTCTCCCTTTTTTCTTTGACGCACTCTCAGAACTCTTCTTTGATTCAGAGAACGATACAGGAAAGCCATCTTCATCTTCACTTTCCAAGGATTCAGTAGCAGGAGCCCTCACAACAAGCTGAAGTTGAGACTTATCACCATTTTTGCTGCTCTGCTTCTTGTTTGATCCCTTCTGCACTTCACCTTTGTCATCCTCTTGAATTTCCTCGATAACAACTGCAAAATTTAGTAACAGGTAAGGAAACCCATAATGCGATCCTGACTGGGTCAAGGCATTCAATATCCCTTGCATATGAGGTAACTCAAAAGCCAATGAGAAGTGCAACTGAAAAGTGAAACAAATGGAAATGTATGATTTTCTAATGAGATGGAGAAAATGGGGCAGTTTGCAATATTAATTCCCATAAGACTTTCTGTAACCTCACGATGTACATTTGAATACTAAAGAAGTTTCAGAAGAAGTTCCACTCTGGAAATATGCATAAGCAAAAGAATTCCACGGCATCTTTCTATGATATATTATAAATTTTATAATGTATATTCTATCTGTTAACAAGGTCCTATGTAAACTTCAAACCAGTGTTACATTTGTTTTCATCAGTTATTCACTGGACATATGCACTTGCCATCCCTACCACTACCAGTTGATATCATAGCTTTGGTTCAAATGTTCTCCCTCTGTCAACCCCAAAATACAAGGCAGGCTACCAACACTAATGACTACGGAAGGAAAAGACAAGACACCTAGAGGTAACTAATTTAAGGTCCAAAACAATGATCGGTGAGCCGGAGAATATTAGTAGCATTCACATGTTTCTAGGACATTCTTTGATTGATTGTATGCAGCGCAATGGAACATGTAATGCTTACCTGAATTTTTGCCCCTACGCTGATTGTATTCCATCTCTTCATCCTCTGACTCTGAATCATAGTCAGAATCATCTTCGCTGTCTGAATATCCCATAACCTGACAGTAACATACTAAAATGAGTTGTGCAACAGGATAAAATCTGTGTATTGCCAGTTGTCATGTGGTTGATCATTACCACGTTATTATCATCATCATCCTCCAAGAAACCATCCTCATCCGAGCCTTGAAGAGAGTCACTCTCAGCACCGCTGTCACTCATATCTTCATCATATGCATCACTGACAAAAAATACTTAAGGAAAAACAAGCTCCACAACAACTCCCAACACAAAGAGCATCCTACAGCAATCGACTGCAAAGAAAGATATGCAATTGAAACCATCCTACAGCACACTAGAAAGAACAATAACCAATTGAAGCTGTTCTACAGCAATCTACTGCAAAGAGGTCTATAATCAATTGAAATTAATGCCGCAGAGGATACGCGATATAGTATCCAACGAGATGGACGCTCCTCTGCCCGATCACCGAAAAAGTGACTTCCTCCTCATCGAACTCCAGCTCCAGGTGGCATGTTTCGCACTGCTCCGGCACCAGGGCACAAAGGTAAACGGGGTCCTTGCTCTCGACACTGCACTGTAGCACACACTTCTTCCGGGCGGCACCCTTCTCCCCCTTGACGACCTCATCCCCCAGGGTTGCCTGCGTTGCCATTTGTCAATCCAACCAAAAAAAATTCACACAACATCACAGATATAAGCTACTACCGTCGAAGTGTCAAACTGCGAGAAGAAGCGAACCTGGGTGAGGCGCAGGCGGCCGCCGCAGTCGCTGTGGGTGAGGGTGTAGGGCTTCCCAGGCTTAATCTCCACGCCTGCCAAGCACGCGACAATCCGGTCAGGCCGTACAATGGAAATTGCAAGCAGAATCGGTGGCGGCGGAAACGATTATTACCCCAGAAAGTCGACATGGTTGCGGCGGCTCGGCGAGTACTTCGCGCGGCGGCGGCTCGGTGGCGACGAGACGGGAGAGGGGTTGGGGTTGATATGGGGGTGGGGCTGTGGAGCAGTGGAAGCTTCGAGAGGGTAGTGGAAGCGGCGGGTCGGACGGGAAGCGGCGCGCCGCGGCGATAAACCCTAACCGAATTGGGGGTTTAGGGGAAGCGGCGGCGGAGGGGAGACGGGGTGGGGCGTCGTTTAATACGGGTATGTTTGGCAGGGCTCCAAAACGGCCTCCAACCAGGGTTTAATTAACCGACCAGTCCGGTCAAACTGGTGGGGTTCGGTACCGGTATACCGGACTGGTTTGACCAGAAACCGGTAGAAATAGGTCAAATTCAAATTTGAATTCAAAAAACTCAGTTCAATCGGTTCGTACCGGTATACCGGCCAGTTTGACCGGTTTGAATTCAAATCCAAATTTAAAATCGCATGTGTAACCGGTTTGGAACGGTATACCGGCCGGTTTGACCGGTTTATCAAGTGGGCCTTAATGGGCCGTCTCATTTTTTTCCTTTTTTTGTTTAACTTTAAATGTCCGAAAAGTATGTTAAACGAACGAATTTTTGAGAAAATTTGACACCATTAGATTCGTCGCACCTTAAAGTATTTTTAGGAATTTTTTGGGAATTTTTCATTTTTTTAATTCAAATTTGAATTTTGAATTTGGGCCGGTTTGGTACCAGCCCAAACCGGAACCGGACCGGACCGGTTTGATCGGTAACCGGTTAAACCGGACCGGTTCCCACCGGTTTTGTAAACCCTGACTCCAACATCAGCTCCGGCCGGAGCCCAGCCAAAGGGGGTAAAATGGAGCAGCTCCAAACCAGGAGCCGCAGCTGGAGCCCTTAGCGGCTTCCACGCACGAGGCGGAGCCACGAAAACGTGGCTCCGTCCGGCTCCACGTGTCGCCTCCTCTCAGTTACCTTTTTTGACCCCTAGATGGCGCGAGCCCGAGGCGGAGGAGGGGTCGGCGGGCCGGCGGCCACCGGCAGGAAACCAAGGCGGAGCAGGTGGTGTAGGCCACTGTAGCAGCACCGTCCAAATTAAACCGGCTTAAATGCACTAACCATCATCTTAATACTTAATCAAGTTACTGTGCACTTAAAACGGTGTAACCTGACAGGCTGTCGGGTAAAATCCCGATTAAACTACTGTACTCCAGGATCACAATTGCACTTAGACCCGTACGAAGACGAGCACAGGTGATACCAGTACACAGAAATCTTCAAATTAATTTACAACACAGGTTTTACATAAAAGTCTTAATACAAGCGACAGAGTTTAAAACACAACGGAAGTTTAAAACTGAGTTCGAAATACAATACGATAACCACGACGACGATACAAGGTGAGCTCCACATCCTGCCCACCGATGTGATGCCAACCTGCCCAATCTTCACGGGGAAGACGGGGCCCACTCGACGGTCCACCCAGGAGGAAGCGGCTGTCCAATCCAGGACGCACAGATCTCCTCGAAGTCAGCGGGAACGCAACCTGCTAAAAGGGGTACAACAACAACCCTGAGTATACTAATACTCAGCAAGGCTTACCCGACTCTGGGTATACTTAGCCCATTACCTAGACATGCGAGGCTTTTTGGTTCTGAAGTTCTTTTGCTGAAATGCTACTAGGAGTGAATCCTTACTTTCAATATTTTAGCTCCATTTAGTACAATGAGTATTAACTAAATTCGCCTAACATCTAGAGCACACATGGTGGAACGAATTATCTTTCAGCAACTTCCAAACCAGCCTTTTTCATTCCGTTTTCATTCCACTTTCTTACTACGATGTGACAAAGTGACCAATGTTCTCTTGACCGAGAGAGACGGCGAATCGATCCGATTTAACCTTGCAAGGTGGACCTAACTCACACGACACGCGTAAACCCCGTCGGGCCACACACGTCAACTGTTCCCATCATCACCCCGACGTCTGAATCACGCCTGCCTAAACCCGGGTGAAGGGTCCCTCACAGCGAACTCCCAGAGAACTAGGAGGTGACATACACTCCAACACCCGCCATCATCCCACTCCCAGAGTAGCAGGTCGCGATCAAAGTATCGTTGCAAATCAGGTAATTAGCTTACCGGTTTCGACTACCTCCTACTTCCGGCATGTGGTTAGTACTGTTCAAACTCAGTCAGCACTGCCAACAACGGTACGGTCCTCAATCGACACAGGCGGAGCTTACTTTCCATCCATTCCATACCAAAACCAACTCATTTCCGCCCGGTCTCCATTTCTCTTTACTCAACAATTCATTTCAAGCCAAAGCTAAGGGATCAAGATCCTAAACTCGCGAGTGACAGTAATCACTCGACTTCTACCGAAATCCTATTTAGCAAAGCATTTCTATCGACACCTGCATACTAGTATAGGCCCACGGTACCTAGGGAAACATGCATACTATGGTTCCATTCAACTCCTAGAACATAAATGCACAATACTTAAATAAACATTGAATAATTTAAATTATGGTTATGCTCCGGGGCTTGCCTTGCAGGTCAGCAGGGTTAACGAAATCTTCTGGAGCGGGCTCAACGGCATCCTCCTGCTGCTTTCCTGCTCGTGGCTCCTGGACCGGCTCAGCAACTAGCTCGTGGACAGCTTCGTTCGCGGCGTCTACACGAGTAAAATATGCCATGCAACAGTTAGGATACGGTGCAACGCATGAGCACTTAATGCAATGAAAAGATTAACTCAAATTAGCCTGAAGTGTTTCCTTCGAAAACAACTACTAAAACGACTTAGGTTAGCATGGATTAACAGGAGTTTGCTTTGCATGCACGAAACAATTAACTATCAACATTAAATAAGGAAAGAGCATGGCTAGGGGCAAACTATAAGTAAAACCCTAACCTGCACACAGGACCTAGCAACACAATTTAACCAGATCAACGTGAAAGCAGTAAGCATGCCTCACAAAATTTTCCAACAAAAGCTACTGCTAACAAAGCAATTAACTAACCCTAGCAAGGAAAAAGGAACATAAATAGATCTACCCAAAAGTGCATAGCAACAGGCCATGAAACTTTTACAGTGGGCTACACATGAAATGAGTAAGCCACTGCGAATTTTCCATAATTTTTAGAGCCATGGAACTTCCTACAATAATTAAACTAGGTTTAACGCAAACTGAATTTTCATCACAGCAAAAGTGACAAAACATAGGCACAAGTATTTTTCCTCAGAAGCTTGTGATTTTAGAACCCTAACAAAATTTGTTTGGCATTTTTCGCATTTTTCTATGATTTTCTACGCAATTACGAAGTTTTCAACCGAGATAAATTAAAGAAAACATAAAAGATAAAAGGGGGGCTGACAGCCGGGCCCCACTTGCCAGGGAGCCCAGCGCGCCCCCTCCTCTGCTTCGCCCGCACGGGCGGCGCGCGCTGGCCGCGCAGCGGCGCAATGGCCGTCGGCCCGCGGCTCGCCGGCGGCGGTCTTCCCGGCCGCAGCCAGGGCTACCCGGCGGCGCCGGCGCAGGGCGGTCGGGTGTCGGGGGCGCGCACGGGATGGGCGCAGGGGCGCGCTTGCGCGGCGGCTCGCAGCGGCACACGGCCAAGGCGGCGGCGGCGCGCGGTGTTCCGGTCCGGCAAGGGCCGGCCGGCGGCGGAGGTGGGCGGCGCGAGCACCAGGGAGCCTAGGCGGCCCTAGGGCGCACGGCAGCGGCGCACGGGGAGGTGCAGGGAGGGCTGGCGCGCGTGCACAGTGGGGGCGGCGGCGCGTTCCGTGGCGGCGCGAGGCAAAACGGCGGCGGCGGCCGCGGATTCGGGCGGGGAGAGGGTCGGATAGTAGGAGAGGGTTGCAAGGAGCTCACCATGACTCGATTTGAGGCGGAGGATGGTCGGAGGAGCGGCTCGACGGAGAGGGGCGGAGCTCGACGGGGACAGCAATGGTGGCCGCGACGGAAACGCCCGATTCGGCCGGGAAACAACTCGAACGGGCTCGGGGAGGGGCGGAGTTGTTGCGAGGTGAGGTCGCGCGGCTCCAGGCACGACGAATCGAGGCGGGGTGGCGAGCTTTGGCCGGTGCGACGAACGACGACGGCTCGAGCTCGCCTCTGCGCTACGCGTGAGCTCGAGGAAGGAGAAGACGATGGAAGGGGGAAAACGGAGACGGCACCGCGACCGGATAAGGACGCGCAGCGCGGCGTGCGAGGATCGTCGACGGCCGACGCGTGGAGGCGGCGCCGACGAGCACAGTCGCCGGTATGGCCGGCAAGCGTCACAGTGCCGAGCAGAAGTTCCTCTGTTCACTCGTTTAAATGATTTTAGCCCAAGTTTGACCAGAAGAAACTCCAAATTTCATATGGGAACATGAAATTTGGCCAAAATAGAAGTTGTAGAGGATTAAAAGATCTACAACTTTCGTTTTGGGCGGAAGTTGATTTGGAGCTCAGATCAAGGACAAAAACGAGATCGAACACGGCTAAAACAAAGATTAAATCGCGGACTCGGTTAACGCTAATGACAAATTTTGAGTCCACGATTAGCGAGTTAACTCGTGATTAGCGAGACGATTAACACAGGGGTGTTACAGCCTCCGGAGATCGAGATCGAGACTGAGGCGGCGGCGCGAGCAAGCAGGAGGTTGGGATAGGGGCGGCGGCGCGACAGGGAGGTGGGCAGGCCGCCGGAGGGGAGCTCGAGGCCGCGGAGGGGGGGCGCCGGTGGTGGGAGCTCGAGGCGGGGGAGGGGGCCGCCGGCGGCGGGAGATCGAGGCCGGGGAAGGGGCCGCCGGCGATGGGAGCTCGAGGCGGGGGACGGGGGCCGCCGGCGACGAGAGCGAGGCGGGGGAGGAGGAGGGAAAAAAAGAAAAGGGAGAGGAAAAGAAAAAGAGGGGGAAAAAGAAATCAAAGGGAAAAAGGAAAAAAATAAGAAAGGGCAATTTAGACAGTTTACAACCTCACCCCGAATGGTGGAGCTGTTTTGCCAAACGTTTTCCAAAACGACTTCAGCTCCACCTGAGAAGCCGCTCCACTAGAGAAGCCGGAGCCGTAGCTGTTTTTCAAGAAGCCGGAGCTCTACCAAACGGGCCCACTTCGCCCTACTTTAAAAAAAACACTTTCGGCCTCGAGTTTGTGTGATATTGTATAACCCAATTGGGACGGGCCGTTCGTGACATTTAGGCCCATTTGGAGCAATAAACTTTTTCCGATTTGACATTTTTTTACTCAATTTCCGATTTGACAAAATTCGGTGTAACTCAAGTGAAATTTGATCAGTTCCGAGTAGTCCTGATTATGTGACGGAAAAACACGAGGCTGGGAAAGTTCCTGTATGGCATCAGGTTGCTCATCTATTCATAAACATTTCAGATTAATTCTTAGACGGGCTCATGTTTCAAATTCATCAACTGGACCGAGTGATTATGCATCAGGTTGCCATGAAGATGTATATAAGTTGGCTTTTGCTACGGTACACCAATTACCTCATAGGAGGTAAGAATTCAAATAAATCTAAACCGTTGATTATTAGGAGAGATGAAAATAATTAACTAACGAAAAAATAGAAACAAACCGGATATTCTAATTAACACCATCCTTGTCCGTGGATTTAGCACGGACCTGCATGCATGTGTGCATGTATACATGCATGATAAAATCTAACTCCCCCATTTATAGTTAGGATTATTGCTAGTTTGTTACATGTTGATAGCTGCGTAGTATGAGTAGGAAAATTAGTTACTCGCCTCGATCGTGCATGGGACAAGCCAACGTTCATATATATGCATGCAGCCGCGCGCCATGGAAATTTAGCCGAGATTTTATTTATTTATTTTTTGCAAGTTTACACATGCCACGTTAGATCATGTTACGGAAATTATAGCAGGTTAGGGTTACATATATATTTTTTCAAAGATATCACGTGTATAGAAGGTTAGGAAAATTTCCATGGCACATTGATCACGTCTTAATCCCTCCCATATGCATGTTACGTCTGGTATGTATTCATGTCATATTTCAAAAATAAAACGTTGCACATGTCAGGATCCTACACGTGTGCATGTAAGGATCTATCAGTTAGGCATTATTAATGTACGCATCCACGTTTTGGCTAATTGCAAAATATTTTGACTAGCTAATAGATCTAATTGCAAGATATTTTGACTCACATGAGAATTATTTGTTGTATGAATCATTCCTAGGATAATGAATTCAAAAATTACGAAATAAATGTTACAGCTCATATATGTCACGTTATGAAAAACATGTTACAACTCGCCCATGTCATGTTAGGAAAAAAAAAGATGTTACAACTGACCCATCTCATATGTATTATAAGATCTACTAGATATTTAGATGACAAGACATGTCATTTTTTTTCTAACAAATCCATGTCACAAGATATATTGGCAAATGTCCCGTGACGAGATGGCAAAAGAATTACATGGGTATGTGATGACGTGCATAGAGGGATATATATAAAAAAAGTCTTTCTTGTCTCAATTTAATGGCCGGCACATCATGCAGAAAATACAGAAATTTGATTGTTAAATGTCACCTAATGGCAAAAAAAAACGTTACATGCAATTTGCTGGGTATGTCACGTGTATGGAGCGGATAAATAATGTTTCTTGGCTCAATTTAATGGCCGGTACAGCACATGGAAAAAACAGAAATTTGAGATCTCAACTAATCATGCATGCAACTTAGATCTAATCCTCTATTTTGTGATCTAAAATATATAAAATAAACATTAAAACTATTACCTCCTAAGAGGTAATATGTCATTAGATCAATGGTCCACAGTCATTTCGGAGTACCGTAGCAAAGTCCATATAAGTTATACTGAAAATTGTTGAAAGGCGTATTGTGCGGCATCTGACAAACATGAAACATGTATTTGTTTGCTTGGCCTAGCTCGATTGTATGCATGAGCATCATTCGCCATCCATGATATTCGCTAAAAGGTGCAGGCAATATGCATTTTGCTCGATGCTATGTGCAGCATTTCTACCATTTTACTCAATACACATTTGTATTTCCTTTTTAACTATCTTCATCTCACTTACCACTTTCTTCCTCATATTTGCCTTTCTTTTTTCTGCAACAGTTTTATACTTCGCATGGCCAAATTAAATACTCAGGGTTTGGGACTTCAAACTTTGACTTATCAATAACTTAGTTTGGAACTGTCATATTCATACGGAAAAGTATTTCATTAATCACATAAAAAATGTTATACCATAACATTATATTAGAAATAGTGGTAAAATTAGCATACTAAAAATTGGAAATGGCAACAAGGTCATCAGGTACTACGCGGTACTAGAGCGTGCAGGACCAGACTTCTTCACGCGCAGTGGAGCGGCCACCTCCGCTGCGCACAGCCGCGTCTCCGCCATTACTGCCACGCCCGACAGGTACCTGTCGTCTTGCCACAAGCCTCCACGCTACAGCGGCGTGGGCTCGTGGCCGTCCGGATCGGCGGTGGCTGCCGGCCGGCGGCACCGAACCGAAGCAAGCCCATGCGGCCATGCCATCGCCAGCCGGGCATGTGCCTCCCTATCCCACCGAACGCACCTAAAAAAAACCCAGGCAGTGAGAAACCGAACCACGCGTCCAGCTCCCCCTCGCCTCGCTCCAGCTCACCTCGCCTCAGCTCCGCCCAGCAGCCAGCGCCCTCGAGCTTCACCTCCCTCCTACCACCTCCACCTCCCCAATCCCACCAGATTCGCCTCGACGCCCCCACCTCCCTGCCTCAGCTTGATGCCACGCCCCCTCCCATGGCGCCACGCCCGCGCCCGCGCCCCTCGGCACCCGCCCGAGCCGCGACCCTGACCCTCCTCCTCCTCCTCCTCGCCTCCGCGTCCCTCTCCTCCTCCTCCGCGGCCGCCGCCGCAGGTGTCCCCACGCCCCCGTCCGCGGTCCCCGCCACGCAGCGGCAGGTGGCGTCGGCGTCCGACCCCCCGGCCTCCCCTCCCCCTCCGGCGCGGTGGCACCGGCACCGGCACCGGCGGAGGCACCGTCCGCCGCCGCCGCCCCCGCCGCCCAGGCGGCGGCGGCTCAACTTCGGCGAGCGGCTTGGGATCGCCTTCGCCGGCGTGGCCGTCGCAATGCAGGTCTTCCTCGGCGCCTTCCTGGCGCTGCGCGCGTGGCAGCTGCGGCGGCTCGACAGGGCCGAGGTGTCCTCCTCCACGCCCCTCACCTGACGGCCACCGTTTCCCCCCGCCTCCGCCGCCCGCGCCAATCGAAGCTCGAGCTCGTCCGGGTGTCAGGTCCGTGACTTATTTGTGATCTGATCTGATGCCGCCGCCGCCGCTGCTGTAAAGGGATCCGGGGTGCAGTAGCTGCCGCATGTCCATGGAGTTGGACGCCATTCTTTCCGTTCTTTGTTGTACTGCTACCGTGTACAATCCTGCTCCGTGCAGGCTCCAGTTGAGAGGCTATGTGATATGAGAGATTGCGAGTTGTGCTGCTGCTTTGATTGCTGCCGTCCCTTACCTGATCTAGATGGTTAGCTGCTGCTGCTTCTGTGCTGTTCCAGTGTTAGAATTGCATACTTAAGGCTTGGTGGTTAAATGGGCTCTCGTGTACTCATGTACAAAGCGATCTGTTCCAATTATTGCTGGTACGATATAAACTAACCTGTCAGTTGCACTTTTCTGTTTTCACAATCAAGATCACTCCATGTGGAATGATTGAGCAAACCATCAAGCAGATAATGCGCACTTATGATTCTGATCCCGATTCCCACATCATCCTGGGACTCGTTATTACAGGAGAGATTAGTAGTTTGTACTAAGATTTTTAATTCATTTCCCATGATTTCAAGAATGTCCATTTCCATCCCCTAGGAAAGTGCAGGATAACTTAAGCATAGTGAATCTATCTAGTGGACATAACTTTTTTGGATTTGAATAGTCCATGCTAATGCTGCTCCATCCAACTCCAAAAATTCAAAATAAAACGTACACAATAGCTCAATTTTCTTTCTTGAAGTGGAAATACTCATCTTTTCTTACTTATGCACAGAATTCCTTAAGATAAAATTTGCGTGGCAGTTCTGCAGTTGCACCTTTTCATCTTACACTAGACTGGATAATTTTCTTATTTTCTGTGTTGCACCCAGTGACATCAGGCTAAGTTATGCAGAAAAATGAAAATATTATGAATAGATCTCAAATACTCTGTCCATTTACATAATACAAGGAACCCAATAAGGTATATTGATGTAGCGGTCTCAGTTGCTGGTTCATTTTCACAGTCTATGTTAGAACTATGTCCCAAGTTTTGTACAATCTTTTATATATTTGCAGGAAGAAGTGTATGCATAATGCATGCCTTGTTCTGCTCAAGAATGTGTTAAACACATCTGCTCATAGGTGCTATTCCATCTGAACTGCGTAGCAGCTATTCTAACTAAACAAAAAAAGGAAGAAAAAACTTTCCAGCTGTTCAAGATCAAATGTTTTGATTATGAAATGCATGTGAGAGACAAGTCAGTCAGTAGTTGTTCACTCGTACTGTATATTCTGGCATGCATCTGGGACAGCTCAACAGATCTTATCTTTTTTATAGTGCTCAGATCCAAACTCCCCAGGTCTCGACATCAGAAATGTACTGACCTCAAAAGAGCAGCTGTCTGCTGAATTCCAAAACGTGGAATGTTCTTGAATCTTGACTACTACTCTGTATCTTTCGAAAGCATGCTTATTATGAAGTGAGTTTATAGAAGGATCAGCTTGCTGTCCAACTTTTCAGTGTTAAATGGATGCCCATGAACTCATTGTGTTAGCCAATTCTGTTGTTCCAATATTACTACATCAATAAGCATCCCTGATAACTTCTCCGTCACTGTGCACTTATCATTCAAGCGAAAAGTTAACATGGTCGGCTAAGTCCGTACAAGTTGTGATATATCCTCGGGCAAGCCTTGCTTTGTCCTGTTGATCATGTAATGAAAAGGTGATCGACTGTTTGGCTCCTTGTCAGGCTTTTCATAGGGCGTATGTTAGACAAAAAAGTTCTACTTAGGTTATTCCAGTGCAAGATTTCATTACGAGGTTCTTCGAAAGTGCCATGTGATCTTTAGACATTTGGAACGATGAATGAAACAAGATATCCCAAAAGGCCAAAACGAAGTTTCATTTCACTGTTTCATCAGCTAGCTTATCGTTTAAATATTGTATATATGTGACCAATGAGAATTGATAAACCATACGTAGATAACACAAACACTTTCACTTTCAACGCTGAAATTGCTCTTATCTCATCGTAAATGTTGTGCTATGTCACCATGTTAGCTGAGGTAACACCTCATTTTATTCGAATAGAACTCCCACCGGGATTGACCTTACTCATTAACAATACGATGCTTAGCGTCTATTTGGCGTAGCTCTAGATGCAATGCATTTTTTAGTTGGTCATGTCCATCTCATCAGTTCTTGGAGATGAAGTTATATTCACATTAAAGCTATTTGATTGAGAAATCATTTTGTTTTATCTTACAAACTTTACTTTATGAATTATACATGGATCTTGGAGCTAGAACTATGTTTGATAAGGTCTCGTTGGGATACCAAATTGACCCAAGAAATGTCTAAATTACTCCCCTCAACTATAGCCAAAGTCCGCATAACCTTATAAATTATGTTTGGTTCATTTTACCTCAAACTATGCCCTTTGGTTCAAATGATCCCCTAATACAATTTGTCCTTTTTATTTCTCCATGCATATGTGGAATTTTAAGCTGAATTTTCTCAAGATCATAACACATGTTAGAAAAAATACATCATCATTTTTATTATTATTTTATAGGTTAGTATATTTAATAGTAAATTAATCATTAGAGTTCAAAATTATATGAAAATGATAAAAAATTATAATTTGTTTAATATGCATTGTGATGCCTACTACTACCTTGCAAAATTTGAAATTAAAATTCAACTTTTGTATATTAATTGCTTCGAATATGTCTTTGCAACATGCACATGGAAAACAAAGAGTTTTGTTTCATCCATCGTTGAAACCTGAGGTCAATTTATAATACAAGGTTGATAAAAAAATAAAGTAACTCTAACATGAAGTTGATCATGTTGGAAAAGTTTTCATGTATATTGTTATATCCCAACGTTCCTTTGAAATGTTTTCTACAATTTAACGATCTTTTGGGAAAAAAATAAAATCTTAGGGCCATTTCGACATTAGATTTTTTTATTATGTGACCTGTAGATCTAGGTTAGTAAAAACACTCATATTTTCCTAGATTTATTTTAGGAGTAACTTTTGTGGTGACTTCATCTATCTTAAGAAAAAATCATACAAGTGAGTATGTGCATGTAAGTACCATGTTTTGTTAAAAAAATAAAAAAATATAAAAATTCTAGAGGATAAAAACCTTATGGAAAAATTTATTCAAGGGCCCTTGAAAAACAACGGATCACATAGAATAATTTTTTTGTGAATTCCTATAGAATGTATACAAAGATGAGAGCTTCGGATTGCTCGAATCCATGAAATCTTTAATTTAGAAGCTCTATTGGAAACTTTTTGTATTTTGAATTCCCATAGATTGCAAGATTTGTGTAACTCTGATTGTGTGTTTTTTTATTATTAGCGTGCTATTCTATTTACGATCTTACGAAGGTAAAATTTTCCTAGATTTATTTTAGGAGTAACTTTTGTGGTGACTTCATCTATCTTAAGAAAAAATCATACAAGTGAGTATGTGCATGTAAGTACCATGTTTTGTTAAAAAAAGAAAAAAATATAAAAATTCTAGAGGATCAAAACCTTATGGAAAAATTTATTCAAGGGCCCTTGAAAAACAACGGATCACATAGAATAATTTTTCTGTGAATTCATATAGAATGTATACAAAGATGAGAGCTTCGGATTGCTCGAATCCATGAAATCTTTAATTTAGAAGCTCTATTGGAAACTTTCTGTATTTTGAATTCCCATAGATTGCAAGATTTGTGTAACTCTAATTGTGTGTTTTTTTATTATTAGCGTGCTATTCTATTTACGATCTTACGAAGGTAAAATTGGATCCGTGACACCGAAAGATATCCGTTTCAAAAATTTACCATGAAACGTCCCGGTACAAATTAATATCATCGAAAGATCCCTCCGTTTAGAGATTTATCATTCCATCAACTTTTATTACCTCTTTCATCTTTTCTATTTTTTATTTATTCCACTACTAGTCCGGTCAAATGAGAAGGGCCAAATGAGTCATTTCACACGGGTCAGTGGAATAAAGAAAAATAGAAGAGATGATAGAGGTAATAGAAGTTGACGGAATTGTTATGGTTAATTTCTAGATAGAGGGATCTTTCGATAGTATTAATTTGTATCAGGATGTTTCAATGGTAAATTCCTAAAATGGGTATCTTTCATGTCACAAATCGAATTTTGCCATTATGAATCGTCCCAATTGCCAGCCAACTCGATATTTTTTTTTGAATCGCAGTGCTGACATGGCGCTCCAATGACGCGTTCCTGATCTCCCATTGGTCCACCACTCTCAACGTGGAGATTGTCCAGCGTATTTCTCACTGACGTGACGGGCCCAGTGCTACGGCCCCCACCCGTCATCGACTGATCCCCATATACCCACGAGGCCCGCATCTCCATTCCTCACTCGCCCGCCCCGACTTCACCACTTGCTCCTCGCCGACGATCTCGCGGAGCAGCGGCGCGCATGGCGAGCGACGGCGCGGCGGCCACGCCGGCGAAGGTGACCCCGAAGAAGGCCAACATCCTCGACCCGCACTCCATCAAGCACCTCCTCGACGAGACCATCTCCGATGTACGCCGCTTCACCCTAAACCCTAGTCCCTCCTCCCTCTTCTCGCCCCTTCTCGATTGCTCCTCCCACTTGGTTCCTTTAGATTTCCCATCTGAAGAGGTGGTTCCGTGGTGCGTGCAGGTCGTGAAGAGCAAGGGATACACCGAGGACACGCGGCTGGGCAACTTGAAGCTGGGGATGGGGGCGGCCGTGATCGCCGTCGCCCTACTCGCGCAATTCTACCCGAAGAAGTTCCCGCAGAACCGCGAGTTCCTCCTCGGCTGCATCGCATTATATCCTTTTCTTCGCTGGGTTTGCCCGCTCTTTTTCTTCTGATGGATCGGCGCTAGATCTGATTTCGGTTGAGAATCGTGTGGAATTGTTTTTTTTTTTGGTGTTGGTCCTTGACTTGGATGGGTCGTTACGTATGTGGTGTTGAATGTGGTTCTGCTGATCCTTAGCTACACCAAGGAGAAGGATGCCATCCTCTTCACCCACCCCCCTGCGGTAAGTCGCCATCTCAGCCTATTGCTCTTGAATTCCATGTGTAGATATTAGTATGCTATCCATAATACTTTCTTCCTGGCTGTACTGTATCAGAATGAAACTTAGAATTTTTATTTCCAATTTGTGTATCTGCACCTGTCAATATGGTTGATGATGAAACTCTGAATTTTTATTTGAGTCTGTGTGTCTACACCTGTTAAATATGGTTGATCATGGGTAGGAAGAAATTCTGATACTGACATTAGTAGGAAGTGCTCGTGTAAGTTCCATCTTAAAGTTCTGACTGAGATGGTTGTGTTTTTTAAAAAATCATCTGAAAAGTTGCTTCTTGAAGAGTGTTGAATAATGATGTATTTAATCAACTGAAGCAGTTGTTCTTCAATCATGTATCCATGCAGGGGAAGTCATTTGCCCATGCTGAATAACGTTAAGAAGTTTTCACCTTTTTAATCTGATGATGCAAATTCCAGCTATCTTATTTGCAATCACACTGGAAGTTTCTGGATTTTCGAAGTTGTGATATGTTTCCTAATCCCACTTTATGAACATTTCTGTTGCCAATAGAGCAGCTTTTTTCTCGTGCTTGTTGGACGGACAACTTGATTTTTATTCTTCATCTTTCTCTTAGGGAGCAATGTGTCAGCTGTATATTTTGCTTCCTCATTGCTCAACACGTGCCTTTAATTTGAACTTTTCACCGAGTCACATTGATACCCTATGTGGATTAGTTGTGATAAGGAGTGATACTCTATTGTTTATTCTGAGTAATTGCAATACTGTGCACTACTTTTGCTTGAATGAAGCAACTACTTTATTTAGCCTCGAGTTCCATGATACTACAGATTTGTCAATTTAGAAGAAAGGAAACCACATTGGATAGTTTAGAAAGTAAAAGGGGTTTGTATAGATGATTTGGCTATTTAGCTTCCAGACTTTTGACCATATTTTCAAATTTGCTCCTCTGCTGTTCAGTGCTTGTAGTCACTAAAGCATATGTTTCATGAAGCAGTACTTGTTATTTGCCCAACAATTCCTTTTGGTGTATGTGTTGCCTTCAAGATGGATGTGTTATTGAATGCCTCGCTTATTAGATTAGATGGTAAAGTGATCTTATTTTGAACTATGGAGAATTGTGATTGCCAGTTTCTTGAGATGTCTGTTCTTGTTCAGCATTTTTCATAATGACACGATGTGTATACCTTTGCTAACTTATGGTTTCTCTCACAGGGTTCTTTCAACAGCACCGGCCTCATTATTTCTTCTAAGCTACCAAGATTCTCAGACATGTACACTCTCACAATAGCCAGTGCGGACCCGCAGTCTATCTCTGCGAATAAGCCAGTCCATTTCACAAAGAGTGTGACAAAGTGGTATGTATTGAATAGCATTCAGTTGAGAATTTTAAACTTTTGAGACACTGAAGATGTAATTCTTGTTATAATCTGTACTGTAGCGAGGCATGTCTTTCTATTTATATTTTAAATCTGACTTAATTGCTTACTATCTAGAGTGCTACCAACTGACGCATCTGTCCTACTTTAGGATAATCTGTTTAGGTAGCTCATGCATGGCTGCTACAAAATATACATTATTGCATAGTATATTAGGTGTTAATTGAAAATCATAGTGGTTGATTTGTGGGTCTGATTCCCTGGCATGAGAAAACACGCAGGCTCAAGTGCATATAGAGAACTTATTGTTCGAACTGATGTCCTTGTCCTGAAATGCAGTTTGCCAATATTTGTTGTCTGTCACTGTGTAAAAGCCTATTAGAACATCCTTGCGACATAATACTCCCTCCTCCCAAAATAAGTGCATTTCTAGTTTTATCCTAAATCCTAATTTTTGAACAAATTGATACAAAAAATTACCTAGATTCATCATAAAATATATTTTCATAATATATCTATTTGGTGTCACAAATATTGATACTCTTTCTCTATAAACTTTATCGAAGTTAAGATAGTTTGACTTAGGAGAAAGCTAGAAGTGCACTTATTTTGGGACAGAGGGAGTAAGCAGTAGCTATTTCCTTTTCTCCTGAATCTTCATTTGCACATACTAACACTATTCCTTTGGCAGGTTTACTAAGGAAGGGGTTCTTGTGGAAGGTCTATTCTGGAAGGATGTTGAGAAGCTGATTGATGACTACAACAGCGAGCGCAAGAGTAAATGAATTGGTAGCTCGTGTCTCTGACCATCCGGAGAGACATTGGTTGTCTGGGGAAACCCCTCTTATGGAAGAGAGCTTAGCCTAATCTAAACAGACATTTTTGCATACTGTACTTGTTGATCAGTGAATGAATACCGTTCAAGACATAAACCTTGGTTCTGTGTTTTCTGTCATGTCTATCACAGTAACTATCTGTCCCCTCAATATGTTATAGAACCGTGGTGCGGGCGTGCAACCGGTTCATCTGCTGCCCTTGCACCCAGCATTTTTCAAAGAGGAATGAAATAACCATCGAATCATGTATTTCCCTACTGCAACTTTACGCAAGGTGTAAGCGAACACAACACAAATCTGTAATGCCTAAAGATCATTCATGCACCAGAAACTGCTAGTGTGTGGAATGAGGTCGCCTCTTGTACTGATATTCTGATAGTGTAAGCGAGCATGTTCTGTGTAAACGTCCAAGTGTCGTACACAAGTAATTCGAACATTATTTCATTATGCTTTCAGAAACAAGAAAAGCCGTACGAGGGTTTGGAGAATCTCGATGCTTTTCAAAGTCGTCCTAATGTGAACGTTTGCTAATTGCTGTACATCATACACAGAGCTTCAAAATGCTCCTCATAAACCCTGGGATCTGGATGAGATGATCCCTGTCGATCAAGAAACTCTCTTGCCTTTTGACTTCCACCATGGAGGGTCAGTACCTATCTGACTGAGTAACGATAGCCTCGACCCGATCTATTGAAGCATGCAGCCGCCCATAGTTCATACTGAAGGCAGGTTCTCCTGTGCCAACAGCCCTGTGTAGAGCAAAGATGACAACCGCAGTTGAGTACTTGAGTTACAGTCTTGAATCGAAAAAAGAAAAGCTTGAGATGTAGTGTTCGTGAGTTCAAATTGTTCTCATGTGGTAGGTTTTTGATGGATATGAGTCTATGATCCTGCACGAATGCTTCTAACGTTCAAGCAATTTAAGTAGTGTTAGGATTGACTCAGACTCACCCATGAATCTCAGGAAGCACATATTCAGCTCTCCATCCAATCCTCAAATCAAACCCTGGGAACATACTGATTTTAGACTTGTTTCTTATCTGAGAGATACCATCTCCCCCAAGACAAGTAGAAAGCTTCCATTTCCATCCAGTTGCATTCAGATGAAAATTGTGACCGATGCCAACCTGTGTAACCCATGATGTAATTTCAAGCGCTATCAGTGCAAAAAAAAAATGAACTTCTAAAAATCAAAATGATTAAGCCTTTCTGGGTTTGGCCATGTTGCCTAATCATGGATGGGATGGCCACCTGGTGCGATTTTCCTACCTTATCATGTTTATGGCATCTATATTAGATGCTGATGATTACTGCACACCTTTCCAAGGTGAGTCTGGTGAGTAATAATGTTCAGTGGACTTCCTAGCTAGGAAAATCGTATATACTCTGTTCCTAATGTAGCATGGCAATTTCAGGACCATAGACAATGGCCAATTTTCTGCTAGGATAAATAACTATCAATGTAACCCTTAATCATCAAATCACACATAGGGATGGCTAGCATATCAACTAAATTGAGTTCTCAGCTACCTGCATTTGCTCATGGGCATGTTAAATAACAAAGAGAAAGATACAAGACATCTACACAGTATTCCAAGGAACAATTTCTAAAGAATATGTAACCAAAGTTGACGCATATACAAGAGGCAGCTTGCACTTTGTACAGACAATAATTACCCTTTGCTGGGGTGTATTGAGATATTTTCTTCAACATTATGCTATCAGAATCAAGGCAGCAAATACATAAGAATACTTTTACCGGTCTTTTTATTTCTAACTTCTACTTGCATAAATTCCATGCATTCACTTAAGCATCAAATGCATAATTTTTAGTCACATTGACCAATTACCACCATCAGATGTATGTTTCATGGCCAATATCTATCAATAATATAAAGTAACTGGCAGTTGTCTGCATAA
This sequence comes from Panicum virgatum, assembly GCF_016808335.1. Classification (NCBI taxonomy): domain Eukaryota; kingdom Viridiplantae; phylum Streptophyta; class Magnoliopsida; order Poales; family Poaceae; genus Panicum; species Panicum virgatum. The sequence continues at coordinate 34,016,014 of NC_053142.1, read as the reverse complement.
AATGATTTCCCAACAAGGTAACAGTACTTTCTGTCACAGAATACGATTCCAATTAACAGGATTTTGCAGAAGAAAAGAACCTGTAGATTTAGAAACTTTGTAACCGGTATCTTCTTGGAAAGCAGCTGTACGTCACCACTGAGGGGCTTGTACTGGAATTTCCACTTCCGGTCATAATCTAGAGGCTTCAGTACTACCTTCGCCTCAAAATCATTCACCTCAAGATTGAAGAACTGCAAAGACAATATATCATCGCATTTAGACATTACGAAGCAGCAGAAACGATTAAACCAGAATAGTAATAATCACTACGGGGCATAACACTAAAATTTCCAGATCAGTAACATTTTTGTCGATGGGTAAAAGGGAGGCAAATTCACGAAACTACCATTTCAAACGCAGTCATTGCGAGGGTTTGACATTTCCGAAACCAAGGAGCTTGTGGGGATCAATTTTACTACCAGAGGGAAACGATCGGACGGAACGAACAAATAAATCTAGCTGTGACTAATATTCATATATCCAGCAATTTAGGGTTTATGACGAGGTTTAGGATTTATTGGTATGGGTCGAGATGAGACCTCGAGGTTGAGGCCGACGCGGAGGCCCTGGAGCTCCTTGCGGAACTTGAAGTGCAGCTCCGCCGGCACCACGTTGATCTGGTACAGCTCGTCCAGCGTCGTCGGCCCCTCGCCGACCCCGCCTTCCACCCCAACGCCGCTGCTGGAACTCGAGGCCATCGTCACGGGAGAGAGAGGGGGACTTCCTCTTTTCCTCTTTCGGCGGTAGATTTGGGCGGCGCGGCGAGGCGACGGCCCTGGCCTCTCGGGGCAACGATGGAACGGAGCGGCCGGCCCGCGCAACCCGGCCGTAATCTACTTGGGGTGTTTTGGCGATTTTCACATCGCACCTTCATATTCTTTAGATTCTGCGTGTAGGGTCGTTGCGCCCATTTTCAAATGTGAGCACGAAGCACTTTGTATATCGATTTCATCAAAGATGGTTCGTAAGGATTTGAACAGAGGGTCAAAAATGCTGCTCCCTCCATTCTGAAATATACGACGTTTGGGACAACAAAATTAGTTCATTTTAAACTAAATAACTTGTCCTAAACATCATATATTTGAGAATGGAGGGAGTATTTCGATGGTAAAGCAGTTAGTTTTTTAAGCAACTCCCTAAAAGATGATAATATCATGCTATTCACTTGAAGTAGCTACTTTGTCTAATTTATTTTGATCCTACTATCAGTGGAAAACGGGAGATGGCATGGGATTAGATTTTTCGAGAACACTTGATTTAGAAATTCTAATCTTGTTGCTCAATTTTAACACCTCTATAACCCTTTAAATGAGAAATAGATCATTGTTGACTAAGTGTGGGTTTGCTGGTGATTTAAAACTGACTTTTAAATTCAATCTCTAAGACTCATAGTCGAGTGACCAGAGCTGGTGCATGTTGTTTGTTAACCATCTATTTTTTCCAGTTCTGCGTTGCTATATTCTATATCTTTTATATGAGTGATCATCCTGAAATCTTTTGGGTAAAAAATTGAAAGTCGACTATAAGTAAAGTGGTGGATACCAACAATAAAAATAAAGTATTAAATTGTGCTTATGTTATAATTCTATTTAATTTTATGAAAATTGCAACTATATGTAGTTCTATGAAAGGAGCCAAGGAATCAAATCCTCTACTCAATTGTCAAAATATTAAGAAGATTGTTCACATTGCTAAAGCTGATCAAACATAAGAAGACAATTCAATACATCCATATAATAGAGAGGGACTAAATCGTTGATGATTCTATGATTAACTCTACTTTTTGTCAAGCTTCAAAATTTAGGAGTATTATGTGGAGTTAATGTGGTAGCACCTATACTTAGTTTGAGTGGTTCAGTTACGGATGTGATAGGACATGTATAGAATCTTAACAGATTTAGGTGGACACTGCTCAAATACACTTAAAGTTCAAATATTATACTTATATTGTATTTATGTTTATTAAATAGAAAGAATCAAACTTTGAAAAAAAAACTTATAATCTTGTTTTCCTACTAAGTTTTTATGGAATGAAAAATTATCTAATCTTTATTTAAAGAAGTATGTATAATTTTTAATTATACTGTGTTGATGCATCCTTGCATTAAGAATTGCGGTCGCCGTGTTTTTTATTCAAACATGATCTCACATTTGCCGGAAAATAGGATCTGATTTTGGTTGTGAAAACCACCGAAAAAAACCTGCTTGTTCAACCCTCTCCCTCCAACGCGCACGCTGACGTATGGGCGTATGGCTCTTCCCTTCCCCGCGCCCTGAGTCCATGACCTCCGCCTCCGCCGCCGCCTCGTATGCGCCCCGTCGCCCCGGCCTCGCATTCCCCGATGTTCCTCCTCCACAACACCTTCCTGCTCGTCCGCATCCGCCTCCCTCCTCACCACCCCCTCCGCCTCCTCCACTACTCCTTCAGCCCCAACGGCCACCCGCCGCCGCATCATCCGTCCACGGCCCCCGGCCCGGCCCCGGCCCTGCCGCACGCCGCCGAGCTTTGGATCGCCAAAGCGCTCGCATCAGCGGCCCTCCTCCGGCCGCACCGCATCCCTGCCTTCCGCGGCCTCGCTCCCTCCCCGATCGCCGCCGCGGTCGCGGTCCGCCTCGCGCCGTCCGCCGCCGCCGCGCTGTGCATCTTCTCCTGTCTGCACTCTCCGCCGCTCTCCCTACCCCCTTGTGAGCACTCCTACCGCCACGTCATCTCGTTGCTGTGCCGATCCGGCCGCCACAGCGACGCCCTTAAGCTGTTCGACCAAATGATGGGCCAGTCGGGGTACTTTCCCGATGCGGGATTCTTCTCATTCGTGGCAGGATCCTGCACCAATGCCGGTCTTCTTGATGCCACAGCAACTTTGCTCGCTAAGGGCGCCCAGTTTGGTTGCCACATTGAGCCGTATGCATGTAACAAGCTTGTGAACTCGTTTATTGCACACGGCCGCACGCAGGATGCTGTTGCTTTGTTTGAGAATTGGATTCAAGAGGGGCTGTATTCTCCGGATGTCTGGAGTTTTAACATCATCATTAAGGGGTCGTGTCGGGTGGGGAATGTCCAAAAGGCACTTCAGTTGGTTGAAAGGATGGATGAGTTTGGGTGTTCACCGGATACTGTCACATACAATATTCTTGTTGATGGACTATGCAGGGTTAAGGAGGTGAACAAGGGCCATGAGGTATTAAGGAGGCTCCAAAGGGATGGTGTTTGCATGGCCAATGTAGTGACATACACCTCAGTGATCTCAGGATATTGTAAGGTTGGCAGGATGGAGGATGCTATGGCAGTATACAATGACATGCTTGAATCTGGAATAAAACCCAACACAGTCACATACAATGTACTTATTAATGGATATGGAAAGGCTGGAGATATTGAATCTGCTTCGGGAATGTATCAACAGCTTATGCTCCGTCGCTGTCCCCCTGATGTTGTGACATTTAGTTCGTTGATTGATGGGTATCGTCGGTGTGGACAGCTTGATGGTGCAATGAGGATTTGGAAGGACATGGTTCAGTATCATATTCAACCAAATGTGTACACTTTCTCTATCATGATACACTCACTTTGTAAGCAGAATAGATCAGAGGAAGCTCTTGGTCTTCTGAGGGAATTGAATATGCGGGAAGACATTGCTCCAGGAACGTTCATATATAACCCTGTGATTGATATACTGTGCAAGGGAGGAAAAGTGGATGAAGCAAACTTGATCCTATTGGATATGGAAGATAAAGGGTGTCATCCTGACAAGTATACATATACTATTCTAATAATTGGGCACTGTATGAAAGGTAGGATATCAGAAGCAATCACCCTTTTCCACAAAATGGTGGAGACTGGGTGTTACCCTGACGATATTACGGTTAATTCTTTTATTAGTTGTGTTTTGAAGTCTGGGATGCCTAATGAGGTGGATCGCATAATGCTTATTGCTTCAGGACATGCTTCATCTAGTCAGAAAGTTTGTTCTCGCCAGAGCCAAAGACTAGATATGTCAATTGCTGTATAGTTGAATCATACTAAAACAGAGAATGCAGGGAAGAGCGCCTTAACTGTATCCGGTGCTTATGGCATCGTAGAACTGGGACATATCTTGATGAGAGCAACAGACTCCGGTAAGTTTTTTTATCAGTTGTCGTTGCCTCCTGCATCACAACTGTGCTAGCTAGTATATATATATTTTTTGAACTACCTCTATTTCTACTCTAACTCATACCTAATCAGCACTCTGATTCTGTAAGCTGTGTGAGATATACCTTAATACCCCCCCCCCCCCCCCAACCCAAACAAAAAAAATGGTACCATGTTTAATCTGAGAGAAATGTTGAGTGTAACTGCCCCAGTCATAATGTTACTATTTCTAAATTAAAGACCTAATTGACATGTTTCCTTCTTAGATTGTTAACATGCCTCATCCTGTGAATCCCACATTCCCAGTTGAGTTTTATTCAATTTATTCAATGAAACAAAATTGTTGATTTGCAGGACATTCATCTGAAAGAAACTCAAGTGTAAATATTGAGATCTTGGTTGCATCAAGGCTACCTAATTGTCGAGAAAGTAATCAAACCAAGTTCATTCTGAGTTAGAATGGAAAGGTTAAGCTGTTTGATGCACTATGCATTCAGTGAATTAATTTGGTGAGTCTCATGAAGAGGAGTCAAACGAGTGTCCATAGTGCTGCTATGCTGCAGTGATGCTACAAAACTTGCACGGATGATGCTTGACATGCTCCTGTCAACATTATATCTGAGCATATTTCTGTCAGTCACTTTGGGCATTTTGCCAGGATTCAAGAGCAGCTATGTTCAGGAGATTTTTAACCGAATAAAATTGAACTAGCAGTTGAAGACTCAATGTTTGAAAGATTGTATGGAAGTAAAGTTACTCTCTACAGAGCTACTTCAGTTATATGACGTATATCCCTTCTTCAGTTGAAGATTATGCTTGAAGAATTGGATGGAAGTGATTTACTCTCTAGCAGAGGTACTTCAGTTGTATCATTTCTTCTCTGTGTATTGTTCATCCCCATAGAGATTCTTTTTAGGAAAGAGTATGCACACTTGTGCATTTTTCATGCCCAGATAGCTGTCTACAGTGGCATTGTAGACAATTTTTGCTAGCTATGTCTCCATAAGTTTGAGTATACGTTTTTTCCATTGCAATTTTTAAACTTGCCTTTGAGGTGCTGAGTTGTTTCTAGTTTTACTAGCATAATCAGTCTGTTGAGTAGCTGGAATCAGTTAAGCCATGGAAGGACTTTCATCTGTTCATGAAAGTTCCATGTTGGCTTGTCTGCTAGGCCTCAAATATCACGCTTTTTGGGAGGACTTGAGTTTGTTCCAGCATTAAAATTAAGTTTAAGCTGTCCCAAATAAGTTCATGTTTAGGTGGTAAAGTTCTCATAATTTCAATTACCAAGTCAAGACATTTCCCATCTTTTTCCTGAAGTCCAAGTTAAGGTGGTCGTAAGTCATAATTTCAATTGCTAAGTCAAGACATTTCCCATCTTTTTTCTATTTTCACTGCTTAAGGTATATCCTTGAGCAATACTTTTGACTGTACAAGGCATAGTAACAGAAGTCAGGATAGATATCACATTCCCAAATCCAGGGTCAGGGTGTCGCAGGGTTGATGCCCCCATTTCTGCTTGGGTCACCACTCCGCAGCAGCAGGAGCATGTGGGCGGGTACATAGAAACAGGGGAAAGGAGGGAGGGTGGGATGATGTGGGTTTCTTTTGCTGAGATGTGGGACACAGCCGATATCGAAGAGGTCTATGCCTCTACGGCCAGCAGCTGGCAGCACACGCCACTTAGAGCATCTCCAAGAGTACCCAAAATACATTCTAAAAATTCTTGTTTTGGAAATAAATGAAAAAATATGACTCCAACAGTGACCTATCTCAATGCCCAATCCCTCCGCAGTTCCAAAAATGAAGCCATCCAGAGCTATATTTGCGCCTCGAGGACGAGCTCCCAATCGCAAAAAATTTCACCTCCTGCGGTCCTACCTCGCGCCAGTCCTTGTTTGTTACCGAGAAAAAAAATCAAGCGTGGACCCAGGTGGTGAGATGGCAGCGTTTTGGATCTAAATTTTAGGAACTGCTGGAGGAAGGAACGTATTTTGCTTCCAAAAGTTTTTAGCCATCTCCCAAAACTAAGTTTTTGGAACTTTATTTTTTAGTCATTGTTGGAGATGGTCTTAGGGAGTAGAAACAGCCAATACAAAATAAAACTGTCTCCAACAAAACTTGGGCACAAAAGGGAAGAGGACACCATGGGCAATCAATTTTACTACCGCCTGCTACGAGATGTTGGCTAGCAGTGGTTGATTTGTGGACTTCAGAGGTGGGTTGCCTGAGAGGAGAGAGAAAGTGAGGAGCAAGGCAGGACCGCAGGAGACGGCTGCATGCGTGACTATTATAGGGTACATTAGGTGGGGTAGTTGGTTGGATGGGCTGGATGAATTTTTTTTGTCCTTTTTTTACTTTGTATTGTACCTCTATAACTACTTATGCAGGGCATATCATAGCGACCCATATTTTTAGAGGAAAATTGGTCCTGTACCATCGAAAGATCACCACACTCGTAAAATACCATTGAAAGATGACCGTCCCGTAAAAACCACTGAAAGGTGCTACCGTTACTGGAAATTAGCATTCTGTTAGAATTTCTCACGGCAAACTTTGATTTGGCTCGTTTCAGCACAAAACAGGAATATGAAATGACCCTTCTACCCTTGTGTGATGACCAACAAGAAAACAAGCGCTCGGGCCTGCCTTACCCATTCCTCCCGTTCCTCGCGACACAGGCACACAGAGTCGCCCCCATCCGCTCCTCCCTGTGCGCCAGCGCCGCCGCTCCTCCGGCCCCCTGCCAGCGCCGCAGCTCCTCCGGGCCGCTCCTTCCTGTACGCCAGCGCAGCCGCTCCTTCGCCCCCTGCAAGCGCCGACGCTCTTCCAAGCCCTGCTGTCGGCGCCGCCGCCCCTCCCACCGGCGGGAGCCCCCTGGACCGAGCGGCTCCTAGGGTCGCCGGCCTCCAGGCGGGCTTCCCTTGGCCGGCCCCAGGCGCAGGGTGGTGGGGTACCTTGGCCGGCCCCCTAGCGCAGGCCGCCGGGTGCCTTGGCCACCGCCCGTCCCCGACCCGCGACCCTCCGCCGTCCGTCCTGTCATCCATCCCGTCTTCCACAGATGGATCCATTCCAGATTCCCCCAGAGTAAGATTCTTAACCCTAGCTCGTCCTGTATCTGTTACTGCATGTAGATGTATTGTGAAATTAGTTGAAAGAGATGCACTTTTGGACAAATGTGGTATGCGATTGGGAGTAGTCAGTAATGATTGTACCAGATTTGCAACAAATAAGTCAGATGTGTTAGCAGTGTTGTTAATTTATGCACTGCTACTATTTCAGGATCGATGAGAACAATGCTTGTAGACTAGTGATTGATGTCACCTCCTTCTCAACTATTGAGGATGGTCGTGTTGTGTACCGAAAGGGCAAAAATTTGGAGTGGTGGGTAGATTCAGAGGAGTACTCCATCATTGACATGGAGAAAGATGTTTCCAAACACTTTGGTTGGGCTAGCTACCAAGAGGCAAATTTTTGGTTTCAAAATCAGAATGGTGATACAACACGACTTGCTACTGATCAACAGCTTATAACCTTGTTGCGGGCTTTAAAAATTGTGAAGTTCATCATGACTGTTAATAGATGTGAGCATGTTGATGTTCCTGTGAATGGGACTCAAATGGCGGATAATGAGTTGCAAGTCATGGGGAATGAGCTGCAAGTACATGTTAGCAATGAGAGGGATTTGCTACATGTCCCATCTAGAGTTTTAGCTGCAGAATATGAGGGCTAAGAATGGGCACATGAGCCAGAACTTGGGGTTACAGCAGCTAGCCCTCCTAGAGTAGAGGAGGAGGAGCACTATATGGAGCCTGGTTTTGACCCCGAGGGAGATGATCCAATTGGAGCAGATGAAGAGTGGAGATATTTTAAGCAGCAACAAAAGGAAAAGAGGACAGTGGAGAAGAACCGAATGAAGAAGGAATATCAAGGTAAAGATCCAGATGCTGTACCAAGTGATGAAGCCACTATGGTTGGAGAGGCATATGTTGCACATACTACATATGACAGAGGTAACCCTGAAATTAAGGCAGGATCCACATTTGTTGACAAAGATGCATTCAAATTGGTTATCAAGCAATATGCAATTACAAGAGAGTTTCAGACATTTGTGGAACATAGTGACAAAGTAAGGTACAGGGCAAGATGTGCAGATCCAACTTGTTGAAAGGATCTTGATCACGCAATGTCGTTGCCTAGAGGGGGGGGTGAATAGGCGTTTCTTCAAAATTTGGCGCTTAATCCCTGCTGGGACTGCCTGGACCGGTCAGACCGGTATACCAAACCGGTCAGACCGGTCTATGCAGGCAGACAGTCCAGTCAGCGGGAACAAGTCCCCTCTCGAGCTTGAACCTATAACAAACTTGGGATATGTGTCTTGCAGAGTATTTCTAACAATAGAAACAAGTCCCTACACACAAGTAGAGCACACCCAAGTAGATCGAGCGGAAGCACAATTCAAACTCAAAACTATAAATGCAAGGTAAGTAAATCAAACCGAAATAGAGATGATGCAATGAAGACACGGTGATTTGTTTGACCGAAGTTCGGATTCACCCCGTGCACCCACGTGTGAATCCTACTCTCCGTTGAGGAAGCTCGTAGTGACCCCAAGGTCAAGCTATCTCCTCTTCTCCACTATATGACCATGCGCCCTCTTGGCACATGATAGAAGCCGCAACAAACTTGCCGCTGCTCACCACAACCTTGGGAGCTAGCCGGCGACGCCTAGCCGTCTAGGAGCCGATGCTCCAAGAGTAACAAATGCTTCAATCGAGTTGGCCGACGCAACCTCAAGTGCTCAAAGCTTGGGATGTTTCTCTCTTGCTCAAATGACTCTCAAGGAATGGATTCACTCAACCCAACTCAAAGATTCACCTTGAATCAAGCAACTCTCACAAAGAGAGGTTGGGGAGAACTCTCCAAGTGCTCACAAGGCTCTCAAGATGTTCTGAAATGTTCTAGCATCAGCACCCACGAATGGATGAAGTCATGGAGTATAAATACCCCTTCTCACAAAACTAGCCGTTGCCTTGTCAGTGTTAGACCGGTCAGACCGGTCCCCTAGACCGGTCAGACCGGTCTATTTTGAAAACTAGCCGTTGGAGGCTCACCCTGCTCAGACCGGTCCCTTAGACCGGTCAGACCGGTCCCTCTCTGTTTTCTGCAATTAGCTCTCACTCCTTAGGCTAAACTCTCTAAGGACTGGTTTGAGCACTTTTGGTATTGTCTAAACCTACTGATGTTGCATCCCTCTTGATAGTACGTCATACCTATACTCAAGTGCACAAATGAAATATACAAATTCCACGATTACTTGAGCTTCTTCATAATATGATCATGCCGACTTTTCTTCGATCAATACCGTGAGGGCATCAACATCTTCTTTCTTTTGAGCATACCCGCTTTGAGCTAGTGACTTTGAATCTTTGAATTGCATAGGAATGAAATCCACCTTGATTCACAAGTCACCTTCTTTTCTTGAATAATGACACTCTTCAACATAGAGCTCTCCATGACTATAGGATCTCCGGCCATTGACCCGTATCGGTTTCTTTGCTCCCTCCAAGCCGTCGCTTGCGTAGCCTCTTGAAACACGCCTCTCGGTCCTCTACCTTTATCCTAGCCATCCATCTTGAACTCATATTGATTTGTGTCATGCAAGAAATCTTCGTTGTCAATTTGAATTCTTAATTCAATCTTATATGCAAGCCTTCCAATTTGAGACATCATATAAGTATCAACTCATGTCTCATTCTCTTTTGCCTTGCTTGCTTGCATCTTAAGTTAACATCCATTTATCACATGTGACAAGATCTTCTATATTTGAGACTATGCATAAGCATATCACATCTCATTCACAAAATCTTTACTTGTCACTTTGAATCCCATCATGGATCGAAACAAGCCTTCGCAAATATTAGAGCCTTTATATCAATCATGAATACTTTGCTCTATTTCCCTTTTCTTGTTTCGCTTGTCACATGCACATTATACCAATGGGATAAACACGTTTGCTTGCAATACTTGAGCTATCTCTTTTAATACACATTTCATAATTAAATACCTATTCATAATCTCATGCAAACAAGTTAGTCCTTTAATCGTGTTGTCAATCAATGCTCCAAAACCCACTAGGGCCTAGATGCTCTTTCACTTGTGAATGGAAAGTTCATTCAAAGAAACTTCGTGGCTGCCCTACTTTCATGGTATATTATGTGATATGTGATCTGTCCATATTTATTTCAGAACAAATTAGATCTGTTACATTCATGTTTTGTTCTCAATTTCATATTGCTGATCATGTGTCTTTGGTTTTCAGATTGTCTCCATTTCAGAAGGGCATACATGTGCAAGCACAAGCCAAGTCAAGGGAAAAGAGGCCACTAAAGGTTGGATCGCGGACAGGGCAAAACCTCTACTCCAGTCCAACCCAGGCATGACTGCAAAAAAGATGAAGGATCATCTTGAACACCAATTTCCACTCAAATTATCATATAACAAGGTGTGGGAAGGAAGACAACGTGCACTAGAAGGACTGCATGGCACTTGGGAAGATGGCTTCAAGATGTTGTGGAGTTTCAAAGCAGAGTTAGAGGCTACTTGTCCTGGACGCATAGTAGAGATTGATTGCAAGAAGAAGAAAGATGGGCGAGTCTATTTCTCTAGGATGTTTGTGGCCATAAAGGCATGTGTGGATGGATTTTTTGTTGGCTGTAGGCCATACCTTGGAGTGGACTCCACTCACCTCACGGGCAAATACAATGGGCAGCTAGCTGCAGCAACAACAATTGATGACCATAATTGGATGTATCCAGTAGCATATGGAATTTTTTACAAGGAGACAAAAGCTGATTGGGGTTGGTTCTTGACACAATTGAAGAGAGCAATTAGAATTCCACAAGGATTGACAATTCACACTGATGCTTGCAAAGGTTTAGAGGCAGCAGTCCATAAAGTCTTTGGAGAAGCAGTTGAGCACATGGAGTGTTTTAGACACTTAATGCATAATTTTAGGAAACATTTTGAAGGAGATGTATTGAAGTACATGTGGCCTTGTGCTTGGGCATGTACCATTCGGAGGCATCAGTGGCTTTGGGATAGAATTACTGAAAACTGTCCGGAAGCAATTCCTTATTTGCAATCATAACACTAACAGATTTGGTCCAGAGCTAAGTTTTCAGGGGAGTGCAAGGTTGACTATGTGAATAACAATATATCAGAGTGCTTCAACAATTGGATTAAGGAGTGCAAAGGTCTACATGTGGATGTGCTTATGGACACAATTAGAGACATGATAATGGAAAAGATAGCAATGAGGCAGGTCATAGCTCAGAGACTTGATGGGCCAATTCTTCCTAGTGTTATCAATGAATTGAAGATGAAGAGTAGAAATTTGAAGTACACGATCAAGGGGAGTGGTGGACTTAAGACAGAGGTGTCTGGATTGACAAAGGACAACTATCCTTGGAGGCATGCAATAGACCTTGAAGTGAAAACATGCTCATGTGGTCAGTGGCAGATTTCTGGTAAACCTTGCACCCATGCCATATGTCTCATAGGTTCATTGAGACAGTTGAAACTTGAGGACTATGTGCATGATTACTACTCACTTGAGCGTTTCAAGGCTACTTATCAATTTGTGGTAAACCCGATGGTTGACAAGTCACAATGGCCTGTGGTTGATCCTGGGTTTGAGATGTTGCCTCCAAAGCTAGAAAGGGCTGCGGGCAGACCAAGAGTGAAAAGGATCAAGGCTAGAGGTGAGCTGGGGAAAAGGGGACAATACGAATGTAAAAGATGCTTGCAGTTTGGGCATATTGAGAAGGGATGCTTTGAGCCACCTACTGAACTTGGTGTTGAATTACCACCTTCATTTGCTGCCAAATCAAAGTGAGTTGAAGTTCTTGCTGTCTATTTTTTCCCTTGCATTTGCCTTACATAATGTTCTGATTATATTGCTGTCATGTAGAAAAAGGAAAGGAGAGACTGGAACTTCAAAGCAGCCTGCTACTAAAAAGTCCAAGAAGGGTGGAGCCAAAAAGGGTGGAGCCAAGAAGGGTGCAACAACAAGCACATCTACTTACTTTGATCATATTGAGAAAGGATGTACTGAGCCCCCTTCTGAACTTGATACTGAATTACCACCTTCACTTCCTGCCAAATCTAAGTAAGCTGAAACTCCCTTCAATTTTGTTACTATGAATTCTCTGTACGGCTGCATAATGACTAGAGTAAATTGTTGCTATGTAGGAAGAGGAAAGGGGATGCTACTACATCAACATCTAAGAAGCCTTCCCAAAAGTCCAAAAAAATGGCACATCAAGCACCTTAGTGGCTGAACCACCAGCAACCATCTCCACTTCCTTGGTCTCTCACTCACCAGTTAGTCCAGGACCAATAACAAGGAGGATGGCAGCTTCTACTTCTACTCCAACAAAACCTCCAGAGACACAATTGAGTCCAAGGCCCACAACCAGAAGCATGGCTACACAACTACACATATCACCAGGTGGAATTGCTAGGAGGCGCATCATAAGCTAAGCCTTGAAAAAGGCTGCTGTTGTGCCGTATTTAGTGCAAAAGCTGTGTCTGCTGTATTATATTGCTGTCCTGAAACAACCATGTATTGCTGTGCTGAAATTAGACTATAGGGCATTGCTATGTGGCTGCTAGATGTAAGTTAATACTATTTACATGTGTTGAACTGGAACAATGGTGTTCGTGGGTAGACTATATTTAATGCATGTGAGACAGTGACCTTGTGTTCAAATGGTGTAAGATGAGGCCCTGTGCTAGTTTCTTGTGTTGAAATGGTGTCAGATCAGGCCCTATGCTTGTTTCTCATGTGGTGAATTGTAAGAAAACGGTCTGGGGGTATTTCTATCCAAATTAACAGAGCTAACGCTCAAATCTAACAGAGTGCTACTTCCAGTTCACATTTCAACCTTTCGGTGGTATTTTACGGGGGCTCAAGCTTTCGGTGGTATTTTACGGAAGTCGCGATCTTTCAGTGCTATGAGACCAATTTTCCCTATTTTTAGACACCTGCTTCCCACAGCCCGGTTGACCTTGACCCAAATTTCTAGTGACCATGGACCATGGTACAAGGTGTACACATTTAGCAACTTTGTTGATAATTCATGAAAATTGCAATTTTTGTTGGTTGAGTGATAATACATAGCAGGTGGGTAAAATTGGAATAGGAATGCTCTATGTTTCTGTGGTCGATTAGGCCTCTTGCTTGTTATGTGTCTCCATTTTTATTGTTGGTGTATATGTGAGTCCTTGTATAGAGGACCATCTAGAGGTCCATGTATAGGATCTATATATCTCACCTTTCTAGAGTTTGGAGGAATACAAGTCATTATTCTCTCCATCATGGTATCATTAGCCTAGGGTTTCTCTTTTTCTCCTCCTCCCCAGCCGCAGCAGCCACCGCCGGCGCCATGGCCGGCCGCCGGCCGCCGGCGCCGCCCCCCTCCTCCTCCTCCCCTCCCCTCGTCCTCCTCCCTTGCGCCGTGCGCCGCCTCTGCCTGGTCCTCCGCCGCCGCCTGGCCGCAGTCCGCCTGGCTGCAAATCCGGCCCGTCGTCGCCCTTGCCCTCCTCGAGCCCGCGCCCGACGGCGCCGCCGCCGCCGCCGCTGCTGGCGCGGCCGCCGGGGCTGGAGGGGGCACAGGGCCCCGGCCGCTGCCGCCCCTGCTGCAGATCGATCCGGCAGGGGCCGCACGCGCCGGGGGTGCAGGGGCCGCGGGGGCCTCTGGCGCCGCCGCCAGTGCCCTGCAGGTGCCGCCGCCGGCCCTGCAGGCGCAGCTGCCGCCCCTGCAGCACGACCCGGCCACCGCCGCGGGCGCTGGGGGCGTGGAGCCTGCGCAGTGTGACATCCCAGAGTTTTAAAATGCAAAGTAAGAAATATTAAATATGATATTATGCATAATCAACCAAGAAGATGGACTCGAATACATTTATGTGTGCATGCATGTGTATGTGTATAGATGCATAGGTCAGAAATCGTAAATAATTTTGTAAACCAATGCAAGTATACATATGAAATCGAATAGGCGTCTCTCTAAAATCATGTTAAATCAAAGTTTTGTTGGAGTCAAAGGGAGAAAATAAAAGTTTGAACATAAAATGACAGGTCCTTTGAACCGTATTATTCAAAGATTTAAACTATCTGTCAAATTTCAAACTAATCTGCTTTGAAAATGATTTCTAAAATATAGCCCAAATAAATTTTTGTCCAAAACCAAAGTTGTAGGTTTTCAAAAGACGAACAACTATTGTGTTCAAAGTTTTTCGAGTTGCCGCACAAAAATGGAAGAAACATTTGAATTTCGAAGCGCATAGGACATTTTCAAATGTACTCAAGTTTCAAATTTTATTTCTCAAACGAAGCCTCAAATGAAAAAGTGCCTAAAACGAAAGTTGTAGATCTCGAAATTTTGAGCAAGTTTGGTATTCAAAAGTTTTTCATTTGACCTTTGGTTTAGGGAGAAAAATTGAGTTTACAAACTAGAATTATGAACTTCGAGTTATTTACAAAACTGCTCTCAACTCTATCACTCTTTTTTTTCCTCACGGCGTTCGCACGCCGGCGAACGTTGGTAACGGCGCCGTCTCTGGCCGCCGGCCACGCGCCGTGTTCCCGGCCAAACCCGTCCTCGGCGCCCCTGGTTTCGTCAAAACCACCCTCCCTGGCATCTCCCACGCACGACGCGCGTCCTCTATGACCTGGTGACACGCCACGCCGCCCGCGCGGTCGTCAACGGCCGTCGCCTCGCCGTCGCTCTCCTTGGTCGCATAGCCTTCCCCAGGCAGCACACCCGTGCCCAACTCATCTTTCTCCTCATGCCCAGCACTACCTACGGGGCCACGACCCCCTCCCCTCTGCTTGCCCAGGAGCTCGCCGTCGCGCCATGGTTGCCGCCGCCCACGGCTTCCACGCGGAGCCCCCTCCTCCGCCCTCCCTCGACCCGAGCCACCTCCAGGAACGAGTCCCTCTCGGCTCACTGGTGCTCCCCGACCCCTCTACCGCCGCCCCAACCCATTGGAACGGCGCCGCCGCGGTTCAGACCGCCGCCGGTCGCCCGCTCCACGTCGAGCTCCCACCTCCGCCCTCCCACAGCTCCAATCAACCCCGGGAATGGCTTCACCTCGCCCCAACGGAGCTCCCAAGCCCAGCCAAGCCGCCTCGCCCTCGCCGGAGTGCCGCAGCCGCGGTACAGGGCCGCCGGCGGCGGCCGGCGCCCGCGGACAGGCCATCACAGGCCACCTCAGCCCCAACTGAGACTACCGGAAGGTGCGCACGAGCCCCCTCACCCTTTTCCCCAACTTTCCCCTCGCCGCCGGGGCCGAGCCTCGCCGGAAAACGGCCGCCCGACCCTCCCCTGTTCTGTCCAGTTCCGCCAAGGACCTCCCGTGAGAAGAAACAGAAATCCAGGGGCCTAGATGCAAAAGTTCGTTTCCTTTTTCTTTTGTTTTCAAAAACAGCAAATTTGTAAATTCCATATAAAATCGTATAAAAATCATAAAAATTCAAGGGAAAATTCGATTCATGCCACCACAACTCCGTGAAATTGGGTGTCATGTTGAAAATCATGCCACTCAATGGCATGATTTTCAACATGAGATCCAATTTCAAGAAATTGGAGTGGCATGGATCCAACTGACCCAAAATTCAAACTAAAATGTTTTGGAATACTTAGATCAAAACCTACAACTTTTGTTATAGTCACATGTTCATATTATGCTTCTATTTTAATCTAGGATAAAGATTAAATTAAATAGCACACAAATGTATCTCCTGTTGTAGTCATGAACTAAGACTAGTTTTTGGAAAGTGTTCTATACCCTAGATGAGTAGCTTACTGTAAAAATTTTATGACATTTTGACAACTATAGCTATATGTTTCATTAGATCTTGATTTATGCCTATGTTAAATAGAATTAAATACACAGGGTTCTATTTTAGTTTTCCTGAGCTGAAATTTTTAAATCAGCCTTACTATAGTTTCTAGATGCTATATAAAAATTTTGGGAATTTTTAGTAATGTATAACTAGTCCTTTCGATTTAATCATTAATAAACTTTGTAAATCAAAAACCCTAGTTTCCTTCATTAGAAAAATCTCATAGTTTTACTAGAGCTTGAGTATGAGTAGATGAACATGCATGAAAATTTTTAGAATCAATAACTTCCTACTTTGTTTTGTAAAAATAGATCTTTATCCCAGCAGAAGTTATTTAACTTATTGTTCATGTTTAATCTGCTTCATGAAAATAGCTGAAAATTTTATTGTAAGTTGGTACTTCAGTTTTGTTCCTTGCATCAAAATTTCAACCCCACAAGCTATGGGTAATTATAGTTTTGGACAAAGCATGTTATCTTTAGTTTTGTTAGAAGAAATAACTTTTGTATGTTTTGGTATATAATGAAAACCCCACTTTGATTTTATGAGCTAAGTTGTGTTAAATAACTACTCTATAAATGACTGCCCAGGAAATATTAATTAAGAAGTTTCACATCCAAACTCACCTCATGTTGGACTACAACTTTATCGTGAGGGAAAAATAATAAAACCTAAATCGCTAAACAACTAGGAGCTTTGCATTCATACATATGCATTGTTGCATTTCATTTAGGTACGATACATGAATCACATAAAGGATGTGACGTTGGAGCTGAGCCAGAAGACGGTGAATGGTGGACACGTCTAGAAGATGGATGGATGGATCCCGATGTGCATGGCCGAAGGAAGATGCTCGCCGAGCAATCACCTTCTAACTAACACTAACCTAGTGTTAATCCCAGGCAAGCCCCGGAGCATGTCCTATCTATTTTAAATTTATGGCACTTATTATTGTTTCTATCTACTTGCGCATTTAAGTTTACAGGAGTTGTTTGGAACCTTAGCTGCATGATCCTAGGTACCTATGCTTGAACACTAGTATGTGTAGGTCGCTAGTTGGCTAGGCTAATGGTTCGGTAGAAGTCGAATGATTTCCTGTCACTCGCGAGAATTATAGGAGTTGAATGTCTTCTACATACTGCAACTATAAGGCTCACGGGCGGGGTTGTGGTACTTGTGATACCCCGTCTGTTTAGTGAAAATGGATAAGGCCGCAGTGTGTGGTAGTGGTGGTTAAGCGTTTGAACGTACTAATCACATGCCGAGAATATGGTAATCGGTAAGCTTAAGTACTGAATTGAACCGCAGCCGGAATATACTCCCCACCGTCTTGAACTCGTTCACATCTAGCTACAGAGTCGTCGTACTGTTGTACTTGAGGGCGGTGGGCCTGTTTCGTGAAGCGGGAATTGAAGGGAACTGTTGCGTGGGTGACTCTGTTCCCATGCGTGTGTTTAGGTCTGCCTGGCCAGGTTAACAAATTCAATTCGAATCGTCAGTTTCTCACCGGTTATTGAGACTGCTTAACCCTTTTGCCACATAGAGTAAGAAGTGGAAGAAGATGATGATGATGAATTTGGTTGGTTGGATGGTAAGAGATAATTGTTTTCACCATGTATGCTATTGGATAGATGCTCACCTAGAATGGTTAATTGAACTAGAATCTGAAAACTATAACCTACAATTAAGGATCCACTCTTTACTGCTTTTCGGCAAAACAAACCCCTCAAGCCAAAAGTCTTGCATGTCTAGATAAAGGGCTAAGTATACCCTCAGTCGGGTAAGCCTTGCTGAGTATTAGAATACTCAGCCTTGCTTGTGGCTTTGTTTTTCAGGTGGTGCATCGGAGGTTACGATTGATGTCATGTACGGGCTTCATCATGACGTCTGGTTTCGACGCTAGACTATCGTTCGTTTTACGTCAAACTTGAGCTATGTTGTTCTTTTATAAATTCAAACTTGGTTTGTAATATTAATTCAATTTCATACTCTGTACTATAAAATTTGTGGAATGTTGCATTCTCTGGACTGCTTTGTCGATCCTGTTCAAGTGGTTTAATCGGGATTTTACCCGACAGCACTGCCGGATTACTCCGTTTTAAGTGCGTGTTAACCCTGATTGTCATTTTGATGATGGTTAGCGCACTTAAATCGGATTAATTTAGGCGGGGCTGCCACACGCAGGGTCCCCTGCAGTCGGACGCCGATCCTGTCGCCGCTGCTGCCGCCGCTGCGGCCCACCGCGCGCGCGGTCGCTGTGGGCAAGCAGGCCGTCGACGCCGCCGCTACCAATCCCGCGTGGTATGGCCTCGGAATGGCCCCTGCAGATGCGCTGCTCGCCGCCGCTGCACTCCGTGGGCAGCAGGCCGACTCTGCTCTCGCCGCAGCCCTCCTCGCCGCCAAGTCGGAGGCTTCGGCGGCCCAGGAGCGGGTCCGCGTGGCTGCCCTCGCCTGGGAGCACGAGCGCGCCACGACCGATGCCCCCGCGCCTCCTCCTCCCGCCAGGCCCCGCCCGCTGGATCTGGAGCCCGGTACGACTCAACCGACCCCATGGTCGCCCAACTCCACCTCCAGGCCGTCGGCGTCCAGAACATCAGGGCCCTGGTCACCGTCCTCCTCGACCCGATGTCCTCCTACGGACGCTGGCGGTACCAGGTCTTGCTCGCCCTCCGCCGCTACGCCCTCGACGACCACATCATCTTTGACACGCCGATCGAGGCGCGGGACGTGGCGTGGCTGCACCTCGACAGCGTCGCCATGTCCTGGATCTTCGGGACCATCTCCCTAGATCTTCAGGACCTCGTCAGGACCCACGGAGGCACCGCGCGGCAGGCCTGGGTGGCGCTCGAGGGGCAGTTCCTCGAGAACGCCGAGTACCGCACCCTCCAGCTCGACGCCACCTTCCGCACCTTCATGCAGGGGGACCTCTCCGTTAGTGAGTACTGCCGGCGGATGAAGGGCATGGCCGATGCTCTTCACAACCTCGGGGATCCGGTGTCCGATCGGGTCTTGGTGCTCAATGTCCTACGTGGCCTGAGCAGCACCTATGACCACCTGAAGAGCTGGATCGCCCGCCAGAGGCCCTTCCCCTCCTTCCTGCAGGTCCGGGATGACCTCGCCCTTGAGGAGATCACCAGGGGTCTCGCGCCCGGATCACCCTCGTCCACCTCCACCGCGCTCGTCGCTCCTCCACCGGCTTCCTCCGCCGCCCCTGCCACCTCTCTCCTTGGTGCTGCTCCCGCCGGGCATACCGGAGGTGGTGGGGCGTGGTAGTCGTCGACGGGGGGGGGGGGGGACGTCGTGGTGGTGGTGGCACTGGTGGCCCTGCTTCTGGGGTACCGGTACCGGTGGGGGCCGTCGGGGTGCGCCGACTCCGCCGGCTCCGACTCCGACTCCTGCTTTTGCCCTGCCCCTGGAGGTATGTCCTGGCCATCCTTCAACAACCCATGGTCAGGGCGCATCTCTATGTGGCCGTTCCAGGGTCCGGCAGGGGGGCCTCGTCCTCAGTTCCAGCCGGCGGCCATGTTCACCGGCGCTGCTCCACTCTTCGCGCCGTTCTGGACCCCGCCCGCTCAGCCCAGCCAGCAGTCGACCTGGCCTGGGGGTGGGACCAGGCCGCTCTGGCGCAGTCCTTCAGCACCATGGGACTAATGCCGCCGGTCAGCACCGAGTGGATCGCCGACTCGGGTGCCTCGTTCCACAGTACTCCTGATGCCGGTATCCTCTCTTCTGTCCGACCCCCACACCCCTCTTTTCCTTCTTCTATCATGGTTGGTGATGGGTCTTGCCTTCATGTCACCGCCGTGGGTTCTGCTCCTCGTCTTTCTAATGTTCTTGTTGCTCCTCAAATGGTTCACAACCTTCTTTCCATTCGGCTTACTGTGAAGGATTCGGCTTCCCGGCGTCTGCTCCTCCGATGTGATAGCCCGGGGCCCTTTACACTCTTCGGCTTCCTGCTTCCGCTACTCCGTCTTCAACTTGTTCTTCGTCTACTGCCTTTGCCGTGACGCCTTCTTCCACCACCTGGCACCGCCGGCTTGGTCACCCCGGCCACGACGTTTTGGCTCAGCTCAGCCATAGTACCGATGTTCCATGTACTAGGGCTCCTGCTGAGCACCTCTGTCATGCGTGCCAGTTAGGTCGTCATGTTAGACTTCTGTTTTCTTCTTCTTCTTCGCATGCTGCACATGCTTTTGATCTTATTCACTGTGACCTGTGGACATCTCATGTACTCAGCATGTCTGGCTATAAATATTATCTAGTCATTGTTGATGATTTTTCTCATTACTCTTGGACTTTTTCTTTGCACGCCAAGTCTGAGACCTTCCCCACTCTCCTCCACTTCTTTGCCTGGGCGTCCACTCAGTTCGGCCTCACCGTTAAGGTCGTCCAGTGTGACAATGGGCGGGAGTTCGATAACTCCACCTCTCGTTCTTTCTTCCTCTCTCGGGGTGTTCAGCTGCATATGTCTTGTCCGTATACCTCTCCTCAGAACGGCAAGGCTGAGCAGATGATTCGCACGATGAACGACATCATGCGCACCCTTCTGATCCAGACCTCTCTGTGTGGCAGAACCGCCCGACATAAACCGGATTAAGTGAGCTAACCATCATTGCAAATACAATTAGGTTTAACTCGCACATTAGACGGAGCACATCGGCAACCCGTCGGGTAAAATCCCGATGAAACCACTTAAACCTGGATTGAACAAAGCAGCATAACTCACGCGAAGGCGAGTCCAGATATTACAACACTACACCATACATTACAACACAGAGAGTTTAACATAATTTTAGGATTACAAACCAAGTTCCACACTTAACAAAGTGTTTTGCAGAGCGAACATAAAAGAAATTTACCAGAGTCCTTTATTTTAGCAGAAGTAAATACGAGAACTAACGACGATAGGGGTGTCACGATGAAGCCTGCTTCATGACATCACTCGCTCTTGTCATCGTTGGCCGGGGACGTTTCCCATTCCACGGACCAACCAGGTGGGAGAGTGTAAGGCCAGGTCAAACTGGCAATCATATCCTCAAAGGTTTCACCTGAAACAAATTATAGCCACAAGCAAGGCTGAATACACTAATACTCAGCAAGGCTTACCCGACTGAGGGTATACTTAACCCACTATCTAGACATGCAAGGCCTTTGGCTTGAGGGGTTTGTTTTGCCCAAAAGCAATAGAGTGTAGGTCCTTACTTTTATATTTTAGCTTCAAGGTTCTAGTTCAATTAACCTCTCTAGGTGAGCATCTATCCAATAACATACATGGTGAAAAATATTTATCTTTCATCAATCAACCATATTCATCATCATCATCATGTTCCACTCAGGGTTTTTTTCCCGACCGGTTAACCCAAACCGCCGGCCACCGGTTCCGGTTTACTGGACCGGTTGGACCGGTAACCGGTGGAAACCGGTTGAATTCAAATCCAAATTCAAATAAATTCAAAAGCTCTCGTGCAACCGGTTCCGACCGGTTTACCGGCCGGTTTGACCGGTTTACCGGCCGGTTTTACCGGTTTACCGGTCGGTTTGACCTGTTTGAATTCAAATCCAAATTCAAAAGCTCCCGCGCAACCGGTTTACCGGTCGGTTTGACCGGTTTGACTGGTGGGCCTTAATGGGCCGGCCCATTTATTTTCTTTTTCTTTTTTGATTTAACTTCAAATCCCCGCAAACTATACTAAATGAACGAATTTTTGAGAAAATTTGACACCATTAGATTCGTGACACCTTGAAGTATTTTTAGGAATGTTTTGGGATTTTTTCATTTTTTTTAATTTAAATTTAAATTTTGAATTTTGGCCGGTTGGGTACCGGCCGAAACCGAAACTGGTCCGGACCGGTTTGACCGGTAACCGGTCAAACCGGACCGGTTCCCACCGGTTAGGTAAACCTTGGTTCCACTTCTTACTCTATGTGGCAAAAGGGTTAAGCAGTCCCAATATCCGTGAGAGGCGGACGATTCGAATCGAATTTGTTAACCTGGCCAGGCAGACCTAAACACACGTCACGTGGTTACTCCCAGAGTCACACGTGCAACATTTCCCCTTTCTTTCCGGGTTGTGGATCAGGGTCACCATCCTCGACTACAGAGCCCCGCTCTGCAGCCGCATGTGCGCGCATGAGAAAAACGTTCAAAGATGGTGAGGGAGAAGTCCACTTGCCGGGCCAATCAGGTACTTAAGCTTACCGATTACCATATTCTCGGCATGTAACTCCTATAATTCTCGCGAGTGACAGGAAATCACTCGACTTCTACCGAACCATTAGCATAGCTAGCTAGCGACCTACACATACTAGTGTTCAAGCATCGGTACCTAGGATCATGCAACTAAGGTTCCTGTCAACTCCTGTAACTTAAATGCACAAGTAGATAGGAACAATAATAAGTTGCATAAATTTAAAATAAAAGGACATGCTCCGGGGCTTGCCTTCCTGGGCGTAGCTAGATCTGGGCTCTTCCGAAATCGGGTTCAGGTCTTCAATAGCTTCAGTTAGATTCACTTGAGCTTCACGCTGCTCACTCTCGGACTCGGGCACCAGCTCGTATGTTCCGTCAGCAAGAGTAGTCGAATCTATATGAAATGCACATGTATGAGTTGTGTGACGACAATAATTTATTATTTGCTTCACTATAAAGTTGTAATTCAAACAAAACCCGAAGTTAAAGAGTGAAACGCTTGCATTCATATTTTAGTGGACAATCGTTTATAGAGTAAAATCTAATACGTTTGAGTTCATAAAAGAATCTAGGGTTGGGTTTCAACACTTCATAAATTAGAAATAGTTTCAGCAACTACAACCTTTACACCAGGTAGAACATTAGATCAGAAACTTGCAGTAAAAATTTCAGGCAAAAACAGTAAAGCATGGATGCATGAAACATACTCAAAAACTGCTCATGCAAGGATCAAGATGAATTTACACAGATTAAACCACAACACTTTTGAATGTCAAATTTTTACAGAGGAGTATACATATGATTAGAAACACACTTTAAATTTATCAGAATTTTTCTAGACATAAAACAGGAGTAATAAAATTGACAAATTTAACTCACATATAACAAGACTAATTAGTACAGAGAGTTACAAAGTGTTTTTGGCTCTCAAAGTTTGTATACTAGCTTGTATTTTGAATACTGAGCCATGGTAAAATTTTCAAATTTTTCTAGATGCAACAACTATTTATAACAATTTATCACCATTTTTAAAGATTAAAACACAGAGCTATCTACACAAAAGTAAAAATAATGAAACTTGGTCAGTGGTGTTAATTTAGTATTTTAAGTACACAGAAAAAGTTTCATACACATATCTATATCAGAACATCCATAAATAAAAAAATAAGTTATTCTACTAGATCTAGCCAAGACTAGGGTTTCATCTAGTTATAGGTGTTAACTGGTGCTCAAATTTTTACACAACACTAAGCATGTCATGGATTAGACACCAACCAAAAATAACCCATATATGCTGAGTAGAACTCCTAGAATAATTATAGTCTATGTAATTTAATCTTTTTCCTAGATTAAAATATAAACAGAAAATAAATATGTGACTGTAATGAAAGTTGTAGATATAGTAACAAGAAACTCATATCAATTAAGATTTCATTTTTCTGATTTTTCTACGAATTTATATCGATTTTACAAGTTCACTGCTTTGGAAATTTAAAAAGGAAAAAGATTTCTTTTTGCGCAGGGGCCCCTGGAAGAAGTAATTTCCTCGCAGATAACCCCCTGGCCGGACTTGGAAACAGGGGAGACGGCGGGCGGCCGGAATCCGGCGCCTGCGGCTGCCGGCGGCGAGGGGAAACAGGGGGAGGAGCAAGAGGGCGGCGAGAGCAACCTCGGGGTGGCCTCGGTTGAGCGCGGGACGGCCGGAGGCGGCCTCTCCGCGGAGCAGGGGCTCCGGCGGCGGCGGCGGTCCGGCGGGCCTGGACGGCGGCAAGCGGGTCGGGGAGCACCGGTGGAGGGCCGGGGAGCTTGCTGCGGGGTCGTTTGGGGGCGGAGGGAGGCCGGAGGGGTGAGCTCCGCGGCGGCCTAGGAGGCGGCGGCGGCCATGGTGAGCGGCGGCGGCCGTTCCCAGGCAGAAGGGGCAAACGGGGCTCGGCTCTTAGGCTCGGAGTGGAGGAGGGAAGGATGAGGACGCCTCTGGGCTCGAGAGAAGGGTCTGGGCAGTTCCAAGGCGAGGGGAGGGTGAGGCGCAGTCGGACGGCACGTCACGTCGTCGTCGTGGCGCTTCGACGGCAATCCTCGGCGTGCGCGCACAGGAACGGCGACGCGTGGTGAGGCCGAGCGGATTGGGGGCCGGTTTGGGTGAACCCGGTGGCGGGGAGAGGGTTCTGGCCGGGGAGGGCGGCACGAGGCCGGCGGCAGCGGCTCAGCCGGCGCAGAACAGAGGAGGGAGAGAGAAATGAGAGAGTAAAGAGAGAGAGATTTGATTGATTCAAAATTTAAATTTTTCTAAAAAATTTCTGTAGAAACATGGAAAAACTTTGAATATGAAAGTTGTAGAGAATTTCGAATTCTACACTTTTTATTTCAGGCACCAGTTCGTTTGAGACTTCGTTCGAAAGTTAATTTGAACTCCCGACGAATGTATGTTATTCATCAATTCGAATTTCAAATCAACTTTTCTTCAACTTTTGTATGGAAACTCGAAAATATTCGAACATGAAAGTTATTTCACATTGAAAATGCTACAACTTTGGTTTTGGGCAAAATTTCGTTTGAGCTATGGTTCAAAAATTATTTTCAGATCATGTTTGGTAAAATTTGAATTTATTCAACATTTCATGTGACCTCATTCAATTGGAATTTAATTCTTCATGCCAAAATTCTAACACCACCTATAAAGGATATTGATGCATTTTATTTTTCATTTCATGGTGAGAATGAAGAATTACCCTACTACCCTAAATCAGATGTATCCCACCCAAAGTACAAACACACACACACACATGCATTGCAACCATAAATGTATTTAATTTAGTTTTTCTTGGTTACCGATGCATGATGCTTTGTTTAGTTTCTTCTGTTTAGCATTTTTAATTACTTGGGTTGTCATACTCTGCCCCCGTACTTCTGGGCTGCGAGCCTCCACACCGCCACCTACCTGCCCAACCGCCTTCCGTCCACTGGTTCTCCTGCTCCCACTCCACACCACGTTCTTTTCGGGACCCCTCCTCTCTATGACCACCTTCGGGTCTTCAGGTGTGCGTGTTACCCTAACACCTCCGTCACCGCTTCTCACAAGCTGGCGCCCCGCTTGACTCGTTGTGTGTTCCTCGATTACTCCCCTGACCACAAGGGGTACCGATGCTTTGACCTCACCTCTCGCCGCGTCCTGATCTCCCGACACGTCGTCTTTGACGAGTCAGATTTCCCCTACTCCACCTCCTTTACTCCTTCTCCTGACCCCGAGCTGGAGTCTCTGTTTCCAACTGACTCGGTGGTTCAGCCACCATTACCTATTTGTCCTTTCCCTGCAGGTTTTCCCGGCGCACCAGCACCGTTTCCGGTGATCCCTGCTGCGCCAAGCGTGGCCCCGTTACCCGCGGTCGCGGCACGCGCGGCCCCCGGACCTCCAGTCGTACCGCGCGCGGACCCGGTGTCTCCCGCTGCGCCACGCGCGGCCCCGGTGCCTTTCCCACCACCTGCGCGGTACGCTCAGCCGGTGCAGGTGTACCGGCGTCGTTCGGCGCCGACACCGGCGCCGCAGCGGTACGCTCAGCCGGTGCAGGTGTACCGGCGTCGGTCGGCGCCGACACCGGCGCCGCCTCCTATTCTGGATGCTCCTGCGACGCCTACACCGGAGCCTTCGCCACCGCCGCCTCCTCCGGCTCCCTCTCGAGCCGAGCCGGAGGTGTACCACCTGCCAGTCATCCATCGGGATCCTCGGCATATTCATCCCATGGTGACTCGGCGGATGGCGTCTCAGGCCACGACTCTCTCCGCCACCGAGGGAGAGCTACAGGTGTCTCCGGTACCCTCCTCTGTCCGCGACGCCTTGGCGGATCCTCACTGGCATCGCGCGATGGAAAAGGAGTACGCGGCTCTTCTTGCCAACCAGACGTGGGACCTCGTGCCGCGTCTGTCTGGTTGCAATGTGGTGACTGGCAAGTGGATCTGGACGCATAAGCGTCGGACTGATAGCACACTGGAGCGCTACAAGGCTCGCTGGGTTCTCCGGGGGTTCACTCAGTGGCCTGGTGTGGACTATGATGAGATCTTCAGTCCAGTCGTGAAGCCCGCTACGGTGCGCACGGTCCTCTCGCTTGCGTTCTCGCGCTCTTGGCCTGTGCACCAGCTGGACGTGAAGAATGCGTTTCTTCACGACACTCTGTCAGAAACTGTATACTGCTCTCGGCCAGTGGGATTTGTGGACTCGAGTCGTCCAGATATGGTCTGCCGGCTCAACAAGTCTCTCTATGGTCTGAAGCAGGCTCCTCGGGCTTGGTACTCTCGATTCGCCACGTTCTTGCTGACATTGGGGTTCACCGAGGCCAAGTCTGACACGTCTCTCTTCATCTACCACCGTGGGGATGAGACTGCATATTTGCTGCTCTATGTCGATGACATTGTGCTCACAGCCTCCAGTCAGCAGTTGCTTCAAAGTGTCATCTCCTCTCTGCAGCAGGAGTTTTCTATGAAGGATCTGGGTCGGCTCCACCACTTCTTGGGCGTCACTGTTGAGCCACGCCCGTCTGGTCTTCTCCTTCACCAGCGGCAGTACGCACTCGATATTTTGGAGCAGGCTGGGATGACTGATTGCAAGGCCTGCTCCACTTCTGTCGACACTCAGGCGAAGCTGTCTGCTGATCTGGGTGATCCGGTGGCTGATCCTACTGCCTACTGGAGTCTGGCTGGCGCCTTGCAGTACCTCACATTCACCAGGGCGGACCTCACCTATGCTGTTCAGCAGGTCTGTCTCCATATGCACGATCCCCGGGAGTCACACCTTGCTGCGCTGAAGCGTCTCCTCCGCTACGTCCGTGGCACTGTGGACCTCGGTCTGGAGCTTCACCGCTCGTCCTCTGCTGAGCTGGTGGTCTACACTGACGCTGACTGGGCCGGCTGCCCGGACACTCGTCGCTCCACTTTCGGCTACGCCGTCTTCCTGGGCGGCAGCCTGGTCTCCTGGTCGTCCAAGAGGCAGCCGGTTGTCTCCCGCTCCAGTGCTGAGGCGGAGTACTGGGCTGTCGCTAACGGCGTGGCGGAGGCGTCCTGGCTACGACAACTCTTGGCGGAGCTCCACAGCCCGCTCGCCAAGAGCACGCTCGTCTACTGCGACAACGTCAGCGCCGTGTATTTCTCCACCAATCCCGTCCAGCATCAGCGGACGAACCATGTGGAGATCGACCTACACTTCGTGCGTGACAGAGTCGCCATCGGCGATGTTCGGGTACTCCATGTCCCGACTACCTCCTAGTTTTCTGACATCTTCATCAAGGGATTGCCCTCCTCGACCTTCTCGGAGTTTCGCTCTAGCCTCAACGTAGCCGGTGGCTAGTTATGGCTGGGGGGTATTTGCCCTTTGTACTCTCTTCTTGTCCAGTCTTGAACACCGCTGCGCCGGTAGTTCAGATTGTGGGGGGGTGTTGGCTTTCTTGTTATCCAGTCTTGAACACCGCTGCACCGGTAGTTCAGACTGCGGGGGGTGTTGGTATATATGTGAGCCCATGTATAGAGGCCCATCTAGAGGCCCATGTATAGGATCTATATATTCCACCCTTCTAGAATTTGGAGGAATACAAGCCATTATTCTCTCCATCATTTATTAAAGAAGCAAATGAGTGGCAGCGTAAGGATCATATCAGCTTGTCTCAAAATGATATTCAGTGCGACATACAATCATATGATGGTGCCAGCATGCATTGTTTCTGACTTGAAGATTATAGTAGGTTGCAAGATCAGTGCTATTGAACATGAGTCTACTCTATTCTCTCATTCATGCTATCAGCATCTGGTTGATTCTCCATGAATGTTGTCAAGAATTGCCATCACACCAATGATGAAAGCTTGGTCATATCCTGATTGCACTTCCACATGGTAGAAGTCCTTGCCTCCAATCAGTTCTATCCTACCCATCTGCAGAACAGATACCATGCGTTAGATCTCAATCCCCGGTGCTCAATTGTTAGTGGCATGAATGCGATGCTGACAATACAGTTCTACACTTTCATATAGACAAGTGCATGCAGATTTAGATAACAGGGTAGCAATATATAGCTTGAGATGATTAAGCACTTTTCTTAGTCCAACATGAACCATGACTGTAGACGTGTAGAATATACTTTGTTTTTTCTGTTGTCATGGAATAATTCTTGTTAATCATGATCTGAGTTAGTTTATGTATGTCTTAATCAATTCAGTGACAATAAAAAGAATGTCTGAAAGATAATTTACTACAGAAGCTGAGGTAAGAGTAGGCGACTATAATGGTACAGATGGCATACCCGGGCTACTATTTTTCTGGTGCAATCAACTATTTTGCAGTCTCTATCTGCAAAAGATCCACCAATTTCGAAATCCCAATTTTTGCAGTGCCTCTTGGGTTCAATATGAATTCTAATTGGAGCACCTTGTGCTATGCATGATTTCGGATCAGTTAGGCTGAAGACCAACTTGTCTTTTCCTTGGTAATCCATCGAGTATCCATTCCATTTGTTCCTAGTGCTTAGAGCCTGGACAATTCCTCCCTGCAGTTTAGAGTTTTAATAATGCGAACATCAAAGAAACATAGGAAGTGAAGATATTGTAGGACAAATAGTTGTGTTTCTTTTTCTCAGTTATGTTTCCACCATTTGTCTATATGAAGTTCTCACATTCTCACTATTTTCTTCTTTAAGAGCTAGTCTCCCTATTGTAAATGGGAGCTGGAACAAAAGCTGTTCCCGCATCGCTACAAAATTTAAGAGCTGGCCCTGCAAGCGAAGTATGAAATGTCGCAAGTATGCTCATAGTATTAGATCAACATGAGGTTCTTCTTCACCATCTTAGCTCAAGGGAAGCACAGAAAATTATTGAAAATCAAGAAAGCATGCATCAATATTTTGCAGATATGATCCGTTACCTTTTTAGAGATGAATAGTATTGGTTCTCCTTCACCATCTTTGACCATAATCTCTCCCTTGGATCCAAGTATTCCACAACCATCTACGGCGAAGACAACATTATGACTGAGGTCAGTAACAACAAAACCACCACCATTCACTACAATGGGTCGTCTCCTGATCATCAGCATTGTTGGAGTGCCTGAGCAAAAAATCTTGCTAACTACAGGAATGTTGTTGTCCATTTCGCTTGATGCTGCTCACAAAGCGGAGGGAGAGATCTCTTGCTTGGATCTGAACCCCTGTTTCTGTTTGCCCACCTTGCCTCTAGCAAGTTCTGGGGCTAGCAGGCGAGTACTTATATTGGAGCAAAAGACGATTGTTTCAAACAAGATAGTCTCCCAAGCTGAGAAGCAATGAGGAAAATCCAGTAGGTTGGTGTGGTTCAGAGTCTCTATACTATGGAAAGTGACTGCAAGAACTTTTCTTGCAAGTTGGACAAAAGCCCTGCATAAAGCAATCCTGAAAAAAAAAAAGAAAAACTGCTCTGGTTGAATATAGTTTGTCTAACTTTCATAAAGCAGCATCTTTCTGGTGGTGTTGCTCAGAAGTTTCTCCTTGGCAATTGTACGCATTTCTTCTGTGAGTGCTTCATATGCGCATTCTAATCATTTCATTTGAGGTCGCAACAGTGCCTTATGTTTTTTGTTTTCATCTCGAACTTCTTACGTCTCAAATATGCGCATGGCACTATTAGATGATAATAATTTTACCAGAAGGCAGGAATATTTGTGACTGGTGCATTTCTTATTGCGTGTACTTTAATCTGAATGAAGTTAGCCTTGGGTGATCCATGTCCATGCAATAGTATTTCTGGTTTCTGGGCTATTGCGCATGCTCTCTGCATGCTACTATTGTTTGTAATCCCAGGTGATCAATAATTTCCTTTTCTTTTCAATTGTTAAAGCTTTCATTTGCTCATGAATTCATATGTCATGAAATTAATCTCAAGAATTACATATGCAGAACGTGTGGATTAGCATGGGACAGATATGTTTTGGGAGGTCAGCAGAAAGAAAAGAAGACTTTGGAGGAAAAGTAATGAAATCAGGCAACCTGATTTTGCTAGCCAATCCAATTTGGCAAAAGCTTGGCTGAGCACGCTATTAACCTATTCAAGGAAAATGCCAAAGCTTTACCAACAGTGAAATGGGCCTTGCATCTTGTTAACATGTCGTTGATTGGTGCATATAATCCTGTATTTTTGTGTGTTTTCAAGAGAATCTCTTTTTAGCCTGTCTCTTGAGTGCAACTATTAGAATTTAAAAGTCCAAGCAATTGCATATGAATAGAAGTCCTTTTTGTGTGTTCTTCATTCAAAAAATGCAAGCAATTGAATTCAGAAATTTTACTGAATCTAGATTTTTTTTTTGGTTATTGCCATTCCGCCGGTTGACTTTGGTATCTTTACAGTAAAAAAAACATTTTCACTACTGTTTGCATCATGTCCTTTTGTTGTCACTGACAACTTTTCCCTTTTCTTTGTTTGGAGGACGATATCTCTTGAGTGTCCCTTTCATGCAATCAATTATCAATCATGCTGGCCGGAGCCGTTGAATCTTAGGATCCTTGATTTCTGAGGCACTTTGCAAGAAAAAGCGCACTGCATTTTCTGCTGTTGATGTGAATATCACTTGGGCTGAAAAGGATAGACTATATTCTATGGGCTATAGCTAGTGCTTTCTGGAGCACTCTAAATGTTCACTGACTTTCTATTTTAGGCTAAAAGAATGCTTGATTTTCCTATATTTGTGACCTTCGCTGGTGATTGGTGAACTATTCTTGAGATTCGGGGAAAGAATGCGTTTGTAATTCTTCATATTTTGCAAAGCCAACCACTAATTCTGCGGCATGCGTTTTTATTATCGTGTGTGTGTACTAAGCTGCATGCCCTCCATATTCTGACATTGGTTTACAGGCTATGCCGTTGCAGGAAGAGTGGAGCAAGCATTACCTAGAGCTGTGGCCTTTTGTTGCAACCTCTTTGTAGCTTTGGTACAAAGCGCCTAACCCTAATTGATTCTCCTGCCTAACCCTACTGTTTATTCGTGGCCAGGGAAAGCCGGACAGTGGCGCTGCCGGGGCATCGTCAAACATTTCTGGCAAGCGAAGCCGTAGCCAGTTAACAAGGGCAGGCGTGGCCGCCAGAGTCATTGCCGGCGAGCCCTTCACTCCTTCAGACCGAACCTTTGGGACTAAGCAACCACCTGCTAAAGGAAAACTTGACCGCATCTCTTCTCTGCGAAATTCAAGTTTTTACGGATGGAATCTGTGAGCATTGCTTTTGTTCTCCTCCTACCTTGACTATGTTAGACGGAGCTGCTGTTCGTTCGTCGCGGCGAAAATGCTGCTGCCCTGGATCATTGGTCCGCTGCCGCGAAGTGGACGGAAGATTCAGAGAGTTTCGTGGAGACCGGGATTGCGCCTTTTAGCTGCTAGCCTTTTGTTCCCTCGAAGCCTTTTTGGTTGCACAAACAATGTGTGGAAGTGAGGTGATGAATCTGATGATTGATGCTCTGAGAAATGGGTTGTTGGCCGGCGATGCGGTTTCCGTCGGACACCGCAGCCTACAGAGTCGAGCAATGGATACCCGGCATTTCTTTGTGAGGGGCTGCCGCACCGCGCGGGTCCGCGGCGCCGGCCGCTGGCATGGTAGGGGTGCTGGCGCGCACCGGCTGCGGCGGCCGGGGCCGGCTAGTTACGCCTGGGGCGGTGGGGCCTGGCCACCGCACTCCGAATCCGCTGCCGGTCTGGGCGGCTGGCGGTGGCCACACCCTCCTGCTGCCTCCAGCAGCAGCCAGCTGCACCGATCCGACCGCGTCCGCCGGTTCCTTCCTCCCGGTCTGCCAGACTGCCACCGCCACCGGCGCACTGCGGGCACAGGCTGAGCGCGTCCGTGCCTGCCAGCCCGCGTCCGAGAAATCGGCCGCATCTAGCCCACCAGGCACCACCCATGGTTCACTCGACTTGGGCCGGTTAAAGCGGCCAAGCGAAGCACTCATCTTTACCCAAATCTCGTGTCGCTAGCTCTTGGCATTGGCAAGCTGACACGCGCTCTCCTGCCGTCCCCGGCGCTCTCGTTGGTCGACTGACCCGGACCAGCCATGAGGCCATCGCATCACCGCCGCGGCAACGGACGAGACGAAGCCAGGACGGCACAGATGAACACCCCTGCCACGGACGATAGCCCGCATCAACTCCCTTCGCGTTACCACTGGAGGAGAACAACGCTGTCGCATCGTCGCAACTCTCATCTCATCTGCTCCTACGTCCTACTAGTACGACGTGTCGACGCCATTTCAATTTTCACAAGCCTCCTCCAATGCCGATGACTGCCATGATTGGGATGATCCATAGTAATGCTTTTGTTTCCATGTTGGCACCAAATGTACCCCCAGTCTGTCAGTCGCCTACGGGGGCCCAATCTGTTTCTGTTTCTTCATCCTCGCCGATGGAGACAACACCATTTTGTCTTAGCCGCCTGCAAACAAATCAACAGCCACATGATTAGGGTGCATGGATTTGAAAACTTCACAGATTTCCCGTTCCCATGGACCCCGCACCCCTCTTTTTTTTTCTTTACAGGAAATACACTAGCAGTGCATGAGAAACCCCAGCAGCTCCTCCAAAGGCTCCAAAAAAATGTGTCGCTGCTCTAACTTTACAAGTGATGAACGACCCTGTCTTCTGAAAAGGAGAGATCATAATCAGAGAAAGAGACCAAGCATGTGCCTGGCTGATCATCATTCATATAAAAAAAAGAAGCAACTGAGATGCGGTTGTGCAAATAAAGAACGAAAAAGAAAAGAAAAGAAAGGCACTGGTAGTACCTACACAACACACATGGTCCTCGTCTGGAAATCCCTTTTCCATTTATTTCGCGCAGCTTTTCTTTTTTTTTCTCCGCTCTTTTTATTTCACCAACCGTGAGCGCAACCTTCCTGATAAACGTGTCTGAACTACCCACACAGACGCATGCACTGCTGGTAGCTACCCCGTACGCGTCAGGGGTGCACTCGAGTCCTAAGGCATGAACATGTTCAGAACAATTGTCCTGCCACACACCTGTTTTCGTTTCATTTTGGTAAGGTGTATGTGCACAAATGCAGATGATTCCATCTTTGATCAGCTGATGAGGATTTGTTCGGAAGGTAGATGATGACCCTCTGAGTATGATGATTCCTGTACTTTAAGCTCCGATTTCGCCCGAATTGTGCGCCCTCGATTTTCCATAGGAATACCTCCAATATTTTTGATAAGATAAAATCAAGCATGATAGCATCAGAAAATATTTTTAATTAAAAGAAAGAAAGAATGACACCCTCCAAATATAATCAAAGAGTATGTTGCGTTCCATCATTTGCTAGCCAGCTTGCTCGTCACAGCAGATTTAAATTTTTCTTTGAGCAATCATCCTGGCAGATTGAATACATTGTCTCGCTGCCGCTTTTTAATATTTCCCCCGCTCTTTATCATTATTTAATTAGTTTAAAAATACGCGTGCACGCTGCACACTGGCTCAGCTCAACCGTGCGAGTGTCCGGTGCCCTCCACCCTTTATATACTCGGACGGGAGCACGGGAAGAAGCAGGAGACCGGCGCGGCGGCAAGAGGAAGAGAGGAGCTGCAGAGCGAGCAGAGTGAAGGAGGAGAAGAAGAAGAAGATCAGTCGATCACAGGCAAAGGACCGTGCCAAGAGAGGGCAAGAATGGGGGAGGCGCCGTGCGTCGTCGTCGGGCCTCGCCGCGCCGCCGCGCCGCACTCGTTCCGCCTGGCCCGCCACGGGCGCCGGAAGGTCCACGTCGTCCGGCTCGGCGGCGGCCCCGGCGCGCGCGCGCCGGCGGCGCGCCGAGGGTTCAGGCTCCGGCGGTGGCTGCGGCGCGCGGCGTGGCGCCTCGCGGAGCTCTGCGTGGCGGCGCTGGCGGGCCAGGGCCACCACCCGGCGGGGGCGCCGCCGCCCTGCGCCCACCCGCCGTGGGCGGGCGTGGAGCCCTACTTCGCCGCACCCTTCGTCCCCGTCGCGCGGATGAAGCGCGCCGCCGGCGCGCAGGCCTAGCTCGAGTTTGTCTGGCCGCGCTCTCCGCGACGCGCGCGCGGGACTGATCGCTGACGCATTAGTTGCCGGCGACGCGCCGCGGCGCGTCGGCGTGCGGCGAACTCGAGAGACCGCGCGTGCATGGTGTGCGCGTCTGACAGCAGGTGGATCGTGTACAGGAGCGCACTGTGCTATCTTCTTCCTCCTCCTCCTCCTTCTTCTTCTTCTTCTTCTTTTTTTTTTTTTTTGCTTCTTAAGGCAACGAAGAAGCATCTGCAGCAGTACTGTGGAACAGTGCGCTGCCGCAGCTCCAATCATGGGGGCGTTACTTACAGATTATTATTGTTTTCGATCGATCCCTTAATGTAGCTTAATTAGAAAGAAAAAAGTAGCCCAAGCCACTGTGTTACGGCACATACTGTTTGTACTGGCTGCTGATCAATCTTAACGCAAGAGTATAGCTGGTTTCTGTTCCCTCCTCCAGACGATTCACTTCGGTTGCATGACTTGCGAATCAACCAATCCTGTACATGTACTCCCTGTTCGTGCATTCACACGGCGACGACGGCGACGACACTTCCCGTGATCTTCTTCAGTTCCGGCGGGAGCAGCCAGCGGTACGGCAGCACGAGCTGCCGACTGGGGCACGGCAGGCTTTCCAACAGCGTGTATGGTAGTAGTAGTTCGGTAGGCGACCTGGCGGATCGCACGTGAGCCCCATCACGCCGCCATTGAGTTGAACGCCTGCCTCGTCTCTGCGGATCCCGCGTCCGGTCCCGTGCGCTCGCACGGCAGTCGGCAGGTGAAGTTCGGCCGGCCGGCCGGGCGGACGCGCTCGGACGCGGACCTACCGGCGACCCGCCCGCCGCCGGTGGAGGTATAGCTAGCCCACATGCCCGCTGCCCGCTGCCGCCTTCAATGGCCGGCCGGGCCGGCGGATGAGGATGGCGCGCGGCCGCGCAGGTGCCCCGCCCCCTGCCGGCCGGCCTCGCACCGCCATGTGCGCTGCCCGGCACGCCGCATTAATCAACGGAGGCGGCCGACCTACCGTGCGTGCAAGTGCAAGGCAGCCGAACGTGGTTGGCTCCTCCTCAAACTGGAGGGATCGGATGGGATCGATCTGCCGGTCTGTACTAGACTGCTACTACGAGCTAGCAAGCTCCGCTTGATCATTGGGCGAAACGCCCGCTCGATCGCTTCAGCGTCCTGTTGGCGTCAGGGAGGTTGGAGGAGGAGGCCACGGCCATGGCCATGGGTGATTGGTGCCGGTAACAGCGGGGTCACTGCTCATTAATGCTCGCTTGGTACCAGCAGCGTGCCTTTTCGTGCCATCATGGCTGCTCCCTCACCCTCAGCGTTCGGTAACACTGACGCCCCCCACAGTGGTGCCGTTGGCGACCGCGCTGTTCCTCTGACTGACAGGCCGGCCGGAGGATGGGCATGGAGAAAAGGAGGACAGGGGCAGGGAAAGGGACGCTCGGACACTCATCTTCACTTGCATGTCCGTTGAGCTGATCGGGAAGCAGCAGAGTGGAGTATGGAGAGATTATTATTGCAAGACCACTAGGCCAGGTCAGCGGACCAAGTTGAGCTGAGCTGCTGATTGGCAGCTTGATGGATCGGGTCGAGAATACCTGCAAGGCTGAAGGCCAGGGCGTGGTGGCACCGGCCCCAGATCCAACCAGATGCACAGTAGCGCGATACATGGAATCCCGACAAGGCAGCAGGGCACTGTAGCAAATGACAACGGGGGCGAAGGGCATCTTTGCATCTTCATGCAAGCAGAAAGAGGGAGGTGACAAAGTTGCAAGAGACGGGAATATCAAGCGGCGCTGCCACGAAAGAATCTGTTTTCCATCAACCCGAAGCGTCCTGGTTAAACAAGAGGGATGCGACCGGGATACACCGCAACCATCAGGCTTTCATTTTTCAGACATGTAATAATAACACAAGCTGCCACTAAAAACAACGCGGCCACAATAGGGGGGCAGCAACTACCATGGCATACGAGGAATCTAGTCGAAGTCTAGGAACTCCATCCGTTTCCTCATCGTGCCTTTCAGGTCTCTTGCTTCCCTTTCCGCCTTCTCAGCCTGGGTACAGATGGGATATTATTAGTTGCGACGGTAAGATAACAATACAAAAGGAGTCTAGCACACTCTAGCGAGCCAACCTAAAAAAAAAATACTTCAATGCAAGATTTTTCTAACATTTTATAAAAAAAAGGACGCACAATCAGGTGGACGACTTTTGGGGCCAAGTTGTGCCATGAAAAAAGAGATTTAAAT
The DNA here is from genome assembly GCF_016808335.1 of Panicum virgatum. NCBI lineage: Eukaryota > Viridiplantae > Streptophyta > Magnoliopsida > Poales > Poaceae > Panicum > Panicum virgatum. The sequence continues at coordinate 33,979,478 of NC_053142.1, read as the reverse complement.
TCTTTCTCCTAGAAGCAGCGTGCTCCATCCTGGATCCTATGTACTATCAGTTGATCGTTAACTGAAATAGTCCTCTGGACCTTTTGCTTTCTATACAATAAAACAGGGCCATACCAATGTGTCTACCATTTAATGCAAGCAAGTCTACATCCCAATTATTATCTGTTTTTCTGTAAGGCCGAAACCGTGGCCATTAGTGGAATGCCCAGTTGAAGAGCAAAATAATGGACATTTCAGTGCCACCTTTAGAATTGGCCTTCAGGGAAAAAAAACAGAACTGTTGATCTGTAACACTAGGATATCAACATGCATGTAACCTGTATATGCCTAGAGACAGAGACTAAAGGCATTATATTGAGTTGGAGACAAGCAGTAGAGCCCATTTCAATATTAGCAAGAACACAAATGCATGGAATACAAAAGGTTAGGGTGAAGGATAGAGCTAAGTTGCATTTGAAGAAAAGAATTAGCTAAACACACAAAAAATGCTTCAAAACAAGAATAGACCGAGTATAAGTGCGTACCTTTCTAATTTCTGCTTCTGAGACACATGTCATGTGAGCAGGGAGTTCCTCCTTTTCGCGGTCCTGCTCAATGCAATACCATATTTATAACATCAACATGGAGATATGAGTTTGGCCATGGGCACTTTCTAATGCAACAGAGGTCATTACCAATTCTCCAATCAAAACAACATTCTCTCCCCGTATCACATATAGACCAAGAGGAACATCACAATATTGCTCCCCAACAATTACTCGTTCACAAGCACCCTGAAGAACAACATTTGCTGCAAAGTAAAATAAAGAAGCAGAACATTAATGGCCGAAAATATAATTGAAAGCAAACACTTAGGAAAGTGGGTGTAAAATTGTCTTACCAAACTGATCAAATGAGCACAGGGTGCCAAGCAGTTTCCGTCCATCTCTTAGCAGCACAATAAGCTTCTCTGCGATCAGGATGTGATAAGTTATTAAAATAGGTTGCCAAAACAAAAAATTGTTTCTGAGAGACCAAAACAAAGAAAACAGCCGATGCATGCAGAACATATAAGTATGACTGTTCTTGCCTCTGTTATAGCAAAGAAAGTGCAGTAACATGACTCATACTACTGCTATATTTTGGTTCTAACTGTTTCAGCTGGTTTCTGGTTACTTCACAGAAGAACCAATTCAATGCTTGGTCTGTAAGCTGTAACCTCAAAACCCAAACTTTTGCTTTCTACAAATAGCAGAGCCAAATGCTCCTTCCAGGGTAATAACATGGGCAAGACACAAAATTATCCATAAATGCTTAGAAGTAACTTACCTATATACACAATTACTAAGGGTGAAAGATGAAACGAAACAAATCTTACATTGCGCTGGGAAAAAACTGATCAAAGACACTACAATTGCATATACTATCAAATGTCCACTTGGGGCTCACAAAGGTGCCAAAAATCCAGTAAAAAAACAAATAATATATATAGTAGATCGTATGGAAAACACAAAAGCTTTGCTGCCATTTAGCTCCAGTACCCATTCATGTGATCGTGTACCCAACACTCTTGGGTAAATTAAGCATCTCTCCTGACCCCATTTGCACCAACAATTGTGCCAAATAGTCATAATGCTATCTGCTTGTAAAGTCAGGCTTGAGCTTCTACCATCACATAGAAAGTAATTTGATAATTTCAAATGAACATTTATAGAGATATGAAACATATCAAGTGAAATCAAGGAAGCTCAGGTAGGCCAGTCCTCCACTACGGCAATACCAAAGGTGAATTTTTCTCGTTGTCTAATAGTATACACTAATGGAAATATCAAACAATCATATCACCATCAGGATGTAGAATTACAATAAGGTTCTACTGACACAGCGCAGACAATTTCAATTTAAGGATCAATCAAGGCATGAAATGCATCATCATTTAGGAACTCAGGTGAACAAATGGTGACTGTCTTTTAGTGACAGCAAATGGATGGCCAGATAGCAGACTTAAACAGCTAGCATAATTTATTTTATATTATACTAAAAAGAAGCACACATAATCCACTAAAGTGCAAATAGAAAGAAAATTACACTTGGGATTAAAGAATGCACCAAAGTTTCCGCCTTATAATTAGCCTGATTCACTTCAAAATCACTACAAAGAACTTGAATATGCAGTATATCATGATAGGAGTATATCCCACCAACTGAATGGCCCAAAATGCAATACAGTTGTTCGTAAAGAAAAGCTCCAGATACAACTCTAACACACATGAGAATGATGAGATGGTCCAATAAGCCATAATTTTGTACTTAGCATTAAGTATGCACAAATAATTGCCCGAATCATTGTGAAATCGTCAGACTGAACAAATCGTGGGACCTAAAAACCTTTTACAACACATAATCCACCAGTACTAATGACACATGCTTAGCGTGAACCCACGAAAGCTAAGCTTTTATATGACACAAGCCACTACAGACTACATGTAAGATTTCCATAAACAACCATGAGGCATTCTTATTCAGCACAGGCGTCGCGCATAGTAACATTCAGACATTGACACAAAATGCCAACGCGAAATATGCAAATGCATGCACATATCCACACAAATAAACCTACTGAAAGCTTCCAAAAGGTTCAACACTTTACACAAATTTGAAGCAACTTACAGAAGTTTTGTTAAAACCACAAACATGAGCTGTATCAAGTATCAATGACCGCATAACCCATTAAAGCCTCTTCTCTCCTACTAACAAAGGCTACAGAGATTTGCAAAGACTCACACAACAATGCTTACTTCTGGCCTGAGCCACTCGTGGACAGCAATCGTCGGCACAAAATTTTCACTCCGGATTAGAATCACGGACTATACAAGCCGGAAACCAGGCCCCATCGGATCTGCGAACCCTATAAAGATCAAATCTAGGCGCATCGCCTCAGTCACAGCTCACAAGGGCCAATATCAGCAACCACGCAAGCTCAGGGACACCGCAGCCAGGGGATCTCAGTAACTCACTGTCCAAGAAGCCGGCGAGGGAGGTGGAGAGGAGGATCTCGTCGGGCCCGGCCCACGACATCGCGCCGATCCCAAATCCGGCGCCACAGACCTGCTGCGCTGGCGGCCCCAACCCGCCGCCGCTGGGATCAGAGTTGCTCCGACGGCTTGGACCAAAGCCCGCTTCGCGGAGATCCCCAGGGGAGGAGGGCGCCGCTGCTAGGGTTTGCGTGGGAGTGGAGTGCTCTGGCGCGGACGGGACGGGAAGCAGGGAGGGAGTAGAGTTCGGTGCTTGATCCACGGACAGGGAAGGGAGGAGATCGAAAGGACTCGATAAGAATCGAGACGTGCCACTGGCCGGTGGGCCCGATAGAGCTCCCCGTTCTGCTGACACGTACTAAATAATCAGATCACGGTAAAAGGCATTTCCATACAATCGCCATAGTGATCCAAAAAAAATTACAATTGGCATAGTGAAAAAAAAACATATTCATTGAGCATGTGCGTTTTTAGGCTGGTTCCAACAATGGGTCTGCAGCCCCAGCCCGCAGCCACAGCCACATCAGCGCCACGTCAGCTCTCGCCAGCCCACTCGACTCCAGCGCTCCATCAGTGAGCCTGCAGCCTCAGCCCACAGCCACGTCAGCGCCACGTCAGCTTTTCCATTCCAGACTTAACCATTTCAGAACGCGTTCTTTTATAATTTAAATGGACACAATAACCTCATTTTATTAAATTTAAAAATTCGGAAATTACATAAAATTTCGAAATAAAAATTGGGAACGAAATTTGTGATTTTTTGGAATTTTTTGGAGTTCAGACGGTCAAAAACGGCTAATTGCAACGGCTAGCTGACGTGGCAGCCGTTGGCCAATCACAGAGCGTCATGTGGCAGCCGATCGGACGTCGGGTCGGTACCGACCGGCCGGTACCGACCGCGCGTGGCTCCAACGCCAGTCGGTACCGACCGCCCGGCCGGTCGGTAGCGCTACCGCCCCGCGCTCTCGGTTTCCGCGCTTACCGGCCGGCACGGGTCGGTAGCCGGGTCGGTACCGACCGGCGGGGGTCGGTGCCGACCCCCGTTGGAACCAGCCTTAGCACAACAGTTTTGTGCTTATGTGATTACTAATTGATACTAAAACTCTATTAAATTTGCACGAAGAGGTTAATTTGCACCTGTCCCCTTCTGAAACAGGGTGAACATTGATCTTGGAAAAAAATTACTATCTGAAAAATGGTTTGACCAGATTTGAGAACTTATTTTCAAAATCCTTGACAATAAGTACTCCCTCCGTTTCAAATTATAAGACATTTCAGCAATTTTGGAGAGTCAAAGTTTTTTATATTTAACTAAATTTATATAATAGAATAATAATATTTATTATATATACTAAGTATCATTAGATTCTTTATTAGTTATATTTTTATAGTACATCAATTTGATATCATAAATCTTTATATTTTTCTCTATAATTTTGGTCAAACTTGAGATTGCTTTGACTCTCCAAGATTTTTTAGATGTCTTATAATTGGAACGGAGGGAGTAGTATTTTAATAACAACGACTCTGTTCGGCTGGCTCTGGCTGGTGGTTGATGTTGATTTATTATGAGAGAAAAGTACTGTTGACTGGTGCTGGTTTAGTGTGAGAGAAAACACTGTTGACTGGTTTGCATCAGAACAGAGTGAAAGAACAATTCAATTGTTCCCTAAAAGAATCACTACCACCGCTAGAGTGCTCGATCAGTCCATAAATTTCACCCTTAAAGAATCATTAACACTACACGCAATATGCAAATCTAGATGCTGCATGTATGATAACATATGAATTGTGTGAAGCACCAATTCAAAATCACACGACAGAGCAAATGATTCCGTGTAGGCAATCTCGATGCTACAATGCAATGTGCATTTCTATTTTGAGAAGATAAGCAGTGCACTTGGACCTTTGTACTCGAGTACTCAACTATCCACCGTAAAACAAGGAAGTGCATATTGCATAATTGAAAAAAAAATCAATCACACTTACTATAATCTATGATACTCCAATTTGAAGGTCATTGTTCATTTGTACCCCCATTTTTGAGGGGAGGGGCATGTTTTTAAAATATTCCTTTTTAAAACGTTTTGAACCTTATGATATACGAGTTTAGAGTGTGTCCAAATTGAAATTTAGAAAACGTGTAGAGGTTTAGTTAGAAAAGAAAAAAAAAGAAAACATATGGAGTTTTGTTGAGAGCGAGAGAGAGGAAAAAAAAAGAAAACGTGCGGAGTGTAGTAGCCTGCGACCAAGCCAGAAAGGAATAGTTGCTGCCTACCTGGCTACCTGGCTACCCCAATCCAACTCCAATCCACAAGTGCGTCTCCCTCCAAAACCCACACATCATCCTCTGCTTGCCACCCTCGCCGCGCGGCGCCTCACCTCCGCCTCCGTCCGCCGCGGCGTCTATTTAACCGCCGCACCCCGCCTCACTCCCCATTCGCCGGCCGCAACTCCGTCTCCGCCATGCAAGCGCCAGCGCACACCCTCGGGCTCCGCCTGCCCCCTCCCTCCTCCGCCCGCCCGCGTCCGGGCCGGCGGCCGGCCGTCCGCGCGGCGGCGGCGGCGGCGTCCGCCACTCAGGCGGCGGCGGCGGCGTCCGCCACTCAGGCGGCGCCGCGGCGGGAGAAGGACCCGAGGAAACGGGTGGTGATCACGGGGATGGGGCTCGTGTCCGTGTTCGGGAACGACGTGGGCGCCTTCTACGACCGGCTCCTGCGGGGCGAGAGCGGGGTCGGCCCCATCGACCGCTTCGACGCCGGCAGCTTCCCCACCCGGTTCGCCGCACAGATCAGGGGGTTCTCGTCGGAGGGATACATCGACGGCAAGAACGACCGCAGGCTCGACGACTGCCTCCGGTACTGCATCGTCAGCGGCAAGAAGGCGCTCGAGAACGCCGGGCTCGCCAAGGGCTCCGACGCGCACGCCAAGGTGAGTGTGCGCCTGTGGGATATACTCCTATGGATGGTTGAAAGTCCAACATCAACATAATTTGCATAAAATCCGCTAGATCGTTCCAGATAAAAAACCACAGGAGCCCTGAAAACATCTGTAAGCTTAAATCAAAACCCAATTATCTCATCTGGATTTTTGTAGTATTGTGGGCTTCATAGCATATAAGTTGTTTGGCATCGTTGACAAAGCAAGATGTGTTAAGCAATTTTTCTACCCTATTGCCTGCTAATGAGCACGTACCAATACCTGTCACATGTTTCATATTTTTATAACTGTTTTCCTTTTTGAAAACTTTTTTTTTCTGATTACGTTATGCTTAACAGCTTGACAAAGTGCGTGCTGGAGTTCTCGTGGGGACTGGCATGGGTGGCCTTACAGTGTTTTCTGATGGCGTTCAGAATCTCATCGAGAAGGGATACAGAAAGATTTCACCCTTCTTCATTCCGTATGCTATAACTAACATGGGCGCAGCATTACTTGCAATGGATGTTGGTTTTATGGGTCCTAACTACTCAATTTCAACTGCGTGTGCTACCTCCAACTATTGCTTTTATGCTGCTGCAAACCACATACGACGTGGTGAGGCTGATATAATCATAGCTGGTGGTACTGAAGCTGCAATTATTCCCATTGGCCTTGGAGGTTTTGTGGCCTGTAGGGCGCTATCACAGAGGAATGATGACCCGACAACTGCATCTAGGCCATGGGACAAGGAGAGGGATGGTTTTGTTATGGGTGAAGGTGCTGGTGTACTGGTATGTGTTGTTAGTACCAAGTTTTTGACTCCTTAAATATCCACTACATGTCTTGAGTCTTTGCATGATTTTCGTCATTTCCATCAATGTTTGTTGCTTGTTAAGTGTTTATTTTCATGTTGCTCCTCACCATGAATGTGGCCATTGCTTTGAGGAGACTACTAAGAGTTTCTCTTGAGTAACATGAACTGCTATAGGTACTTAATCAATGATAATTTCATTGACAATAGGTTATGGAGAGCCTGGAGCATGCAATGAAGCGTGATGCACCAATAATAGCAGAATATTTGGGAGGGGCAGTGAACTGTGACGCTTACCATATGACTGATCCTAGATCAGATGGACTGGGTGTATCATCCTGTATCAAAAAGAGCCTTGAAGATGCAGGTGTTGCACCTGAGGAGGTATCTGTATCTGTCTAGAAAACAAGTCTGAGCAACTTTATTTTAATCCTAGACATATCAAAATCCAAAACATTGGTCTGGTTTAAAAACAAATCCTTTCATCTGGGGACTGGTTGGAGGTTGAAATGTCCGTACAATGTGCGATCAGAAATGGACTTAACTGGAAACACATTGCTATTGCAATTATCACACCACTTTTTAAAACCTTCTTTTCTAATACCTAGCTGCAGATTTAATTTTTGATATTCTTATCATTGACAAAGATCAACAATCTGCCTTTTTAATTTGAGTGTATGCCTTTTAGGTGAACTACATTAATGCGCATGCAACTTCCACGCTTGCTGGTGACTTGGCTGAAGTAAGAGCCATAAAGCAAGTCTTCAACAATACATCTGAGATAAAAATTAATTCAACGAAGGTTTACTCTCTTCCATCTGGAATTTGTATATTTTTTAATTGGAAGGATCCATTTTGTTGTATCTTATTCCCTAATGGTGTTTTCCTCCTTCCTTGCCAGTCAATGATAGGCCATTGCCTAGGTGCAGCTGGTGGATTAGAAGCTATTGCCACGGTAGAAGCTATAACTACTGGATGGGTGCATCCTACAATTAATCAATTCGTAAGTGACCATTATAAATTTTTTATCTCCTATTTGTACTGTGTGATAATTCAACAAACAGCAAAATTTAGGCAACAGAATGCGAGCAAATATAAACTTTTATTTATATCTGATTCACTAGTGTTTAATGAAATATTTAAAGTGATACAGGTTTAATGCGAGCTACCAGTGCCACAAAGATATTAAAATGTAAAATAGCTTCATTTGATTCTTGCCATTTATCAATTCGCTTAACAGTGTCAAGATGGGAGATAATGACATTATTTTGCTCTATGATTTGCTCAAGGCATGTGTTGGGGTGTGTTCTGAGATTCAGTTGGATGTGCCAGGGTGAGGGAGTTCACTCCCTCTCCCCTGTACTTATTTCTTTCTTCTTAATGAAATGATAAGCAGCTATCTTGTGTGTTCGTGAAAAAATGATATTATTTTTTTGCAGAAATTTGTTGTGAAATTTCCTCATGTTTCAGTGACATTCTTGCAGAACCCAGAGCCTGAAGTTGAGTTTGATACAGTAGCCAATGAAAAGAAGCAGCATGAAGTGAATGTTGGTTAGTGTTTTAATCCCTGTATTTCTTGAAGGAGGCTCATGTGATGCTCACAGGGCCGTAATTCAAATGTCACTGTCCAGATTGCAAACTAAAAACAAATATAAATTTTAATTTTGACCACAACAGTTCCTGTCCCTAACCAATTTACCACCCACTCTTAAATACAGACAATTTTTGTCCCTGTCCTTCGTGTCTAATGCATATTTGCTGTCTTTAAAATGCAGCCATCTCTAATTCCTTTGGATTCGGAGGACACAACTCGGTGGTAGTATTTGCTCCATTCAAGCTGTGATCCATCCTTGCTCCATATTTATACAACCTGCAGCACAGTCTCAAGATTGGTAATTTAGAGAGGAATTTGTTAGATGTAGCATACGATTTTTCCTCTTCTTTTTCGTCGGCTTCAAAGCAACAAGTTTTGATTCATCGAGTGATGCTGTCATAACTGGACATATTTGTTTAGATGCCAATTCTTTTGGGCGCTCCTGATGTATACTTGTACGGAATATGTGAGTGTAAATCAAACAGTAATCTTCAATCTTTATAGTTCCTTTGCTCCTCTCGTGGCATAAAAATGTGCCCACATGACCCACTTAAGGAGGTACTTGAGAGGAAGGGAGGTAGGCGGGGGACGCTTCCAGTGAAACCTATATATACTTTTCATTTTGCAAAAACTGTAGAAGCACTCATATGCATTGAATTGAATATTTACCTGGTCAACATGAAAGGTTGTTTCGGTGCTGTGAAAACTTAGTTTTGAAAGGCGTGCTAGCATGTGAGAATAGTTGGGTCCTGTAAGAGTTATTACTTTTTTTAGCCCGATGATACGTGGGTCTCCTGCGTGTTTAAGAAAAGATAGTCTCAAAACTTTTAGAATATAAGAATTCGGATGTAAAAATCTCCTTACCCCCAGAAGAGTGATGTTGTGTACAATGTTTTCAACATCAGTAGTATGAATCTGTAACGTGCAATAGTAGACGTGCTCACAGTTTGTGTCGGGTATGGGTTATGGTATGAATTTTAACTTCCATCATAATTGAAAACAAAGATATATTCAAAGTATATGGCACAATTGTTTTTAACTACCGTATAAAAACCTCTAGCATGCACTCCATTCGGTCCATGGTGTGTGCTGTCTGGTGACGCGACTGGTCAATTTTTTTTATAATAACTTTGGCCGTTAACAGACACATAGATTGAAAAGATGAGCTTCGTGTTATCTTCTTAGATTTAACACGAAAATTTTTATTGCTAATTAATGTGACACTGCTCTAAACGACTTGTACTTTATGACAAAGGGAGTGTTCGTATAGCTGCAAAAACTTGCTTCGTCTATTCACTCTGCTCGGCGGTTTGCCATCTCCTCCCAATGGTGTGATGCCGCCCTCGAGGAGGGGGTATCGTACCATGGACGGAACGTGGGAAACCGGTCTTCCTGCCGGCCGACGCGTCGGTTCCCAACCAGCCCAAACCACCCCCGCCGCCGGCCACCTGACGACCTGCGCCGGCCCATCCTCCCGGCCTGGCCCAAGCCAACGCGCCCCGCGCTGCCCCTGCTGTGCCGAGTCCCAGCCGGATCCCCCTCAAGGCACGAGGGGTTTTTACATTTTTACCATTATAACGAATTGCACTCATCAGATTATCACTATTACGATGTCACCTACATCTATACCATAAGAGAGAAGTTTGACTTACAAATTTACCACATTTGAGGATGTGGCAGCCACGAGACTGGTCCACGCTGGCGCTGAGTCAGCAGGCACCGACGCCGTTCGGCCCCGTTACTGCATGCTGGGCCCGGTTGACGCCGCCGCCTTCACCCGGTGCTCGTGTCCCTTCGCTCTTGGGAGAGGGAGCCCAGCCGGCTCTGCATTGCGCGGATCCGCTGGCGCGGCCCTTCGATTTGGGGGGCAGCTCGCCGATGATGGGGGCGGAGAAGCCGGCTCTGGGGTTCGCGGAGGTGGACGAGCTGGAGCTGTCATCGCCGGCGGGTTCGCCGGTGCCGCCGCCCCGGAAGATGCACACGCTGGACTTCGAGCACATCAGCTCGCTCGCCGCGGTGGCCGAGTTGCTCTCGCCCGGGAGCAGGTGGGGGAGGGCGCTCACCAGCGTGCGCGTCGTCATCTTCCAGGCCAGGATCAACGTGCTCCTTCCCTTTGGCCAGCTCGCCATCATGCTCCACTACCTCAGCGAGAAACACGTAAGAGCCGCACGTCGTTTCCGAATCTTGCACTGTTGCTTTCCGCAGGCGCTCGTCGACGCCTAGCGGCGCGCGGGCCGAGCGGCTGCGTCTGCTCGAGGAGGACGACGCCAGGCAGCAGCACGCGAAAACCAACGCGTCGGCGTGGGCAGCGGCGGCGCACGCGAGGCGACGCGCGCGCAGGCGGCGGCCGGCGCTAGGGCGGCGACGCGGCGCGGGCGCCGGTCGGCATGCAGGCTCAGGTGCACAGTATTGGCGAGGGCGGCGGACGCGGCACCCCGCAGCGGCCAGGGCCCGAGCGCAGGCCCGGCGCCGGCAGAGGGCTGTGTGGCCCCGCGCGTCGGCTGAGGGCGCGGCATTGAGTGCCCAGCTGCGACTGGCGGCTTCCAGGCGGGCACAAGAGATGGAGTCGGTCGCAGGGATGAATGGATGGACAGGGGGAGTGGTAGGGCCGTCCCCCGCGTCGCTTTCCAAGGGCGGTTCGGGCGGAACTCTCGCCTGTGCGCCGCCGCCCCTCCCAATCCCAGCTCCCGCGCCTTGCCGTCGCCCGAGTGGCCACCGGAAGTCCGGCCGGCCGTGAGGAAGGCGGCGGGGGGGTTCCAACCTCTCTCCCTCTCTCTTTCCCTCCCCCCTTGTCCTCTCATGGTGGCTGCTAGATCCGCGGTGGCGGCGGCAGTTCTCGGCGGCCAGTTCCGCGGCGGCGGCAGCCATTCCCGGTGGCCTGCGGCCTGATCTGGGGCTCGGCGGGGCGGGGAGCGGTGGCGGCAGTGTGGCTCGTGGCCCGGTGCGCCAGTGCAGTGGGCGGCGCTCGCGGCCCGGCGCGGCGGGCAATGGTGGCGCTCATGGCTTGGCGCGTCCGGCGCGGCGGCAAGGGTTAGCGGCGGCGGCGTCAACCGGGCCCAGCGCGCAGTAACGGGGCCGAACGGCGTCGGTGCCTGCTGACTCAACGCCAGCGTGGACCGGTCTCGTGGCTGCCACATCCTCAAATGTGGTAAATTTGTAAGTCAAACTTCTCTCTTATGGTATAGATGTAGGTGGCATCGTAATAGTGATAATTTGATGAGTGCAATTCGTTATAATGGTAAAAATGTAAAAGCCCCAAGGCACGACAACCCCACGCCGCCGGCACCGCCGCACCACCGAAACCAACCCTACCCCCAAACCAGATCGAATCCGATCCCTCGCCTACCCCCCCTCCTCGCCGAACCCGCGCTGATCCGCGGCGATGGACGACGACGACGACGTGTCGCCCGACGCCTCCCCGTCGCCGGCGTCCTCCCCGGGGGCGCCCTCCGCCGCGCTCCCCGTCGCCGACCCCGTCACCGTCGCCTCCGCGCCGCCCGGGGGCGCCTACCCGGTCGCGCTCCCGATCCACCGGACCGCGGCGTCCTTGTACGCCACCGCCAGCGGCGGGGGCGGGGGCGGGGGAGGCGGCGGCGGCGGGAGGGAGGACGCGTGGAGCGAGGGCGCCACCTCCGCGCTCATCGACGCCTGGGGGGAGCGCTTCGTCGCGCTCGGCCGCGGCAGCCTCCGCCACCCGCAGTGGCAGGAGGTCGCCGACGCCGTCTCCTCCCGCGACGGCTACTCCAAGTCGCCCAAGTCCGACGTCCAGTGCAAGAACCGCATCGACACGCTCAAGAAGAAGTACAAGGTCGAGAGGGCCAAGCCGGTATCCTCCTGGCAGTTCTTCGACCGCCTCGACGTTCTCCTCGCACCCACCTACGGCAGCAAGCCCGGCTCCGTCTCCGGCGGCAGCGGCGGGAACAACTCTAACAGCCGTAGCCCGCTCCCTGCGGCGCTGCGGATGGGCTTCCCGCAGCGCAGCCGCACGCCGTTGATGCCCTCCGCCGCAGCGGCGGCGGCCAAGCGGAGAGCCCCGTCGCCGGAGCCGTCGGTGTCTTCCGAGTCCTCAGACGGCTTCCCGCCAGTGCCGGCGCTCCCGGCGGCGAACGGAAAGAGGAGGAGGACGGACGAAGGGCGCGCCGATGGTGGCAGCGGCGGCGACCGCACACAGGGCCTCCGTGACCTGGCTCAGGCGATACGCCGCCTCGGGGAGGCGTACGAGCGGGTGGAGGCCACGAAGCTGGAGCAGGCAGCTGAGATGGAGCGTCAGCGTATAGACTTCGCGCAGGAGCTGGAGTCTCAGCGCGTGCAGTTCTTCCTCAATGCGCAGATGGAGCTCACGCAGGCCAAGAATCACGCTTCTCCTGCTGCGGCCGCCATCCCTGCCGGTGCCACCACTGTTGGTGGCTCATCTAGGAGAATGTCGATGGCGAACGATGCTGGTGGCAGCAGTAATCACCATAGCCGTTACCGCTGCGGCCATGGGGACCGGCACCATCATGCCCCGTGCTCACATTACCAGCAATACCATGACAACAATCATGCTGCCGCCGCTGCAAGTGAGGGTGATCAGTCCGAGGAGGAGGACGATGAGGAGGAAGAAGAAGAGAGCCAGTAATTTCGGCGATTCGCCGTGTTTCAAGAATTTGTATTGGTATTGTCATAGAATTATTGCATTGCTCCAATTTAACTTATATGTGATCTCAAAGGAGAGATGATGACCTGGGAGCAGTGGAAATTGGTCATCTTAGTAAAAGTACTAGTATTAGCATTAGATAGTCCTTGCTGTACCACGATGTTAGTCAATTCTTTGCTTGTTTCTTCACATTGCACTAATAACATCTGATGCGATCTCATTGCGCCAAGAATTGCCGAAACTGCTGCGGCATGCTGGGAGCCTCGGGCTGGGAGTTGTATCAATGCTGGTTCATTTTGGACAGCATTCAGGCATGAGAGTTGGTGAACTGATCCATTGTTGGAATGCTGTGCCTGTGAAGATTGTTTGGAGTAATGCTTTGCCATTTTAGTTTTACAGAATGAGTGAGACCTTTCTGTGCCGGCCAAGGGTGGAGTTCAGGCAGATTTGCTCTTCCAATGTCAGGAAATGTTGCATCTGCTCCAGCTTTCTGTGCTGGCCAAGCGGCTGTACTGTATGCACTGTGCAGAAGAGATGGAGTGGGTATCGCGGAAACAGTAGCGTAAGTGCAACCAATCATAAAAAAGGGCAGGTCCTTCTCCTGCCACTGCCAGTCAGGAGAAGAAGCGGAAAGCACCGAGGAATCTGACTTTTCAGCAGGATCAGTAGTTACCAGAATTCAGAAGGATCCGTTGTGGGAATTAATATCCTTTTTTTTTACCCGCAAAAAAAATATCCTTTTTTTAATAATTGGAATTAATATCCTTTTCGTTCTGCAATCTGTCAACGCTAAATGGATCTTTGTACAGCATGCTGAGATACAGACTGCCTAAGGTCACTTTAATGGATGGGAACTTGGGGTGAGACTGTGAGAGTGAGGGGAAAAAAGAGCAAAATGTGAAGACCTGTCCAGGGTCCACTTAGATGTGCCTTCTACAGCATGCTGAGAATCTGAGCTACTGAAACTGAATGCATAAGATCAATTTAATGGAAACAAAAAAATATAATCATGGAGACGCGGGGAATCGAACCCCGTGCCTCTCGCATGCGAAGCGAGCGCTCTACCATATGAGCTACGTCCCCTTGCTGAGTGACGCGAATTAAAACTTCAAATCTATCTTGTGTTAGTGTACGCACAACGGTTGCACACAGAACTATCCGTAGGCCGTAGCCCAGTTACCGTGGTAAAACGATGCTTCCACCGTTTCTGTTAGCGTTGAGGAGTTTGTGGCTGTGGTCGCAAAACCAGGTGGTTCGAGCAGACCAGATCAGCAACTCGAGAAGCAGTAGAGACTAGAGACAGCCCGCAAGGTGTGGCGTACAGTGCACACGTTTGACGCGCACGGCAGAGGCCGCCTCCTCCGACCTCAGACCAGCACAAGCATGGCGGTTTTCTTGCGTTTCTGGACGTCACACAGCACAGATCGTTGTAGACTCAGAGGCCACTGGATACGAGTCGCAAACTAGAAGCAATTTCTCTTAAAAGAAGACACACTATTTTAACAAAAAATTACTAACAGCTCTACAACTTATTCAAACATGGCTTGCTTCTCCAGCTAATGTCTGGTGAAGATCTAGTAGTGTCCATCGAGCACAAACTAGGAGCTAATCTGAATGGTTAACTGGAAGAACACAACAATGTCACAAACACTAATGATTTAAACAACATGGCGAGCTGACAATATACAGAAGCAGTCTTCGCCGTCTTACAACAATGGTGGTCTGCGCGCTCTAGATCTTCTTCCAGAGCTTGTCGCAGATCTCGACCGGTGGTGTCGTCTTGTCAAACTCGAACTTCTCTATCTTCTTCCCACTCCTGTCCACAATGTCTGATCGTAGCTAAGGACTTCCAGACATCCGTAACTTTTATTGTCAAAGGTGATATCAAGCACAGACAGCACCAAGCACAGCATAGATGATGCAAAAAATTTCTTATCTATGAATAGGAAAAAACAGTAGCAAATTGGAAGGATACAGCCAGAAATCTTTTCTTGGTCTTCCAAATTTGGCATGATGTTTGTAACTGATACACACATGGAAAGCGTGCGTCTGCATGAGAAGTGTAGTCAGTCACTTATTTCAACTCAGAACATGTTGCAATAATAGAGGCAATGTCGCTAAAGACTGAAACTCAATTCTTACTTAATCATTAGGCACCATTAGATTTTATAGAACAAGTACTAATCCATTAATTTTGAGCAGCGTTTGCTACATTGTAAGGTTGAGGAAATTCAATGCAATCACAATGTATAAGGGGGAGGGAAAATGAGGCAGGAGGCAGCGCAGATCAGCAGTGGTCTTTTTCCAAAATTCAAGCAGCAGAGCACTAGTTGTTAATATGTCTAGCTCTTCTAGGATGGAATTTTCAATAATTTCAGCATCTAGGCAGTCAGTAAAGTAATGAAAGCAAGATGTGCTGAGCAATTGTCAACTTACTCTGCCTTCTGCATGTCTTTATTTTTCTTCTTGATAGCATCCTTTCTTTCTTCTATCGAAGTTCTTTGACGGTCTAGGTTATCAAGCTCATCACGCAACACTGTGTTGACATCATAGCATACATAAGTAACTCTGTTTTCTTAATCTTTAAAACATAAGTTTTAGATCAATACATATGCTTAAGAAAGAACTTATCTTAATTCTTGGCGAAGCTGTTTCTCTTCCTGTAGTTTTTCTTCCATCTTGTTTTGCAGTGCATTCAGTTCTTCATCAGTAATGGTTTCAGCTTTTGCTTTCTCTATCTTTTCCTTACAGGAACTTATTTTTTCCTGGTGTTCTGTTAAGCAAAAGGAACAAGACATTAAAATGGCATTAATATTCTATCTTTGAAGTTTTTCGTTCCGCAGTAGGTTTAAGGAGCCACCAAATAGTGTATTATTAGTTATATCCCAACTAGTTCTGCACACTAAAGCCTTAATTTCCCCCTTTTGTAAAGAGATATATAGGAAAACACTCATTTTAACATCCGTGTGCATCTATCAGAGCATACACCACCATCAATATTTAGGTATGTATACTAAGAACGCTCATTAACTCCGCCTATGCTGACTGGAAGACTCTCTCTCTCCTGAGTCGTCTCAACATAGCCGGTCCCAAGCCCGGGTAAAGGAGGAGGGTTGCGTTATGTTTTGGCAAACCAGCATAAAAAATACCACTCTAATGGATTTGAAACCCACAAGAAACTCGTTGGGGCGTAACCCTCTTAGCGACGCGCTACATCGGAACCCGGGTGTGGTGATAAATGGGCAAGGGCCGGGTCGCCATCCCCCCAAGGGAGCGTCGTATCATGACCTGGGTACGATGATAAGTGAGCAAGGGTCGGGTCGTCACCTGAATGGCGCGCTACATCTACGCCCGGGTGTAGTGAAAAATGAGCAAGGGTCTTCGCACTTCCCTCGACGGGTGCGAAGGGTAAGGAAGATAGCCGAGCCAACTAGGATTCGTATAGGTAGCTGGAACGTAGGGTCCCTAACAGGTAAGTTGCGAGAGCTAGTTGATGTAGCAATTAGGAGGCGTGTAAATATTCTATGCGTTCAGGAGACTAAATGGAAGGGCCAGAAGGCGAAGGAGGTTGAGGATACTGGCTTCAAGCTTTGGTACACGGGAGCAACTCCGGGTAGGAATGGTGTAGGCATCTTGATTGATAGGAGCCTTAAGGATGGAGTCGTAGAGGTTAGAAGGCAAGGCGACCGGATTATCCTAATCCGGTTGGTAGTTGGAGATTCGGTTTTGAATGTGATCAGTGCCTATACCCCTCAGGTAGGCCTTAGTGAGAGCACCAAGATGCAGTTCTGGGAAGATCTAGATAGCATGGTTAGTACTGTGCCTACCAGCGAGAAACTCTTCATAGGAGGAGATCTCAACGGCCATGTGGGTGCGACTAATGTAGGGTTCGAGCGAGTGCACGGGGGTTTTGGGTATGGTAGCAGGAGTCAAGAGGGGGAGGATGTGTTGAACTTCGCGTTAGCCTACGACTTGTTGATAGCGAATACCGTGTTTAAGAAGAGGGAATCCCATCTTGTGACGTTTCGTAGTGGACAACACTCGAGCCAGATCGACTTTATCCTTACTAGGAGGGAGGATAGACGTGATTGCTTAGATTGTAAGGTGATACCTGGGGAGTGTGTTGTCCCTCAACACAAGCTTGTGGTGGCGGACTTTCGTCTTCGGGTACGTGTCCACCGGGACAAATGTGTCAAGATTGCGAGAACAAAGTGGTGGAAGCTTAGAGGGGAAGCGGCACAAGCGTTTAAGGAAAGGATGCTAGGTGAGGGGCCTTGGGAAGAAGGAGAAGACGCAGATGACATGTGGCTAAAGATGGCAACATGTGTTCGGAAGGTGGCCTCAGAGGTGTTTGGCTTGAGTAAGGGAGGCAAACAGGAGGGGAAAGACACCTGGTGGTGGAACGACGAGTTGCAAAGGGCTATTAAGGAGAAGAAGGAGAGTTTCAAGCGTCTCCACCTTGACAAGAGTGCAGCCAATATCGAGGGCTATAAATTAGCGAAGAGGGTTGCAAAGCGAGCTGTGAGTGTAGCAAAGGGTAAGGCGTATGATGACCTGTATCAGCGGCTAGGCACGAAAGAAGGGGAGAAGGACATTTATAGGATGGCTAGGATCCGCGAGCGGAAGACAAGGGACATCAACCAAATCAAATGCATTAAGGATGGGACAGATCGACTGCTAGTGAAGGATGAGGAGATTATGGATAGATGGAGAGAGTACTTCGACAAGTTGTTTAATGGGAAGAGTGAGAGCCCTACCCTTGAGTTAGATGACTCTTTTGACGATACCAACAGATGTTTTGTGAGAAGAATTCAGAAGGTAGAGATCGGGGAGGCTTTGAAGAGGATGAAGAGAGGTAAACCGATGGGCCCTGATGGTATTCCCATTGAGGTGTGGAGATGCCTAGGAGATAGAGCAATAGTATGATTAACTAAGCTTTTTAATCTCATTTTTCGGTCAAACAAGATGCCGGAAGAATGGAGAAGAAGTATATTAGTACCTATCTTCAAAAACAAGGGCGATGTTCAAAGTTGTACTAACTACCGTGGGATTAAGCTGATGAGCCATACGATGAAGTTTTGGGAAAGGGTTATCGAGCATCGCCTAAGAAGAGTGACAAGTGTGACCCAAAACCAATTTGGGTTCATGCCTGGAAGGTCAACCATGGAGGCGATTTTCTTAATACGACAATTGATGGAGAGATATAGGGAGCAGAAGAAGGACTTACACATGGTCTTCATTGACCTTGAGAAGGCATATGACAAAGTACCGAGAAATGTCATGTGGTGGGCTTTGGAGAAGCACAAAGTCCCAACTAAGTACATTGCCCTCATTAAGGATATGTATAAGGATGCGACGACGTTTGTCCGGACATGTGATGGCAACACCACTGACTTTCCTATTAACATAGGCCTACACCAGGGGTCAGCATTGAGCCCTTATTTATTTGTTTTAGTGATGGATGAGATCACAAAGGATATACAAGGTGAGATCCATTGGTGTATGCTCTTTGCTGATGATGTGGTGCTAGTTGACGAGAGTAGGGCAGGGGTTAATAGGAAGTTAGAGCTGTGGAGACGCACGTTAGAGTCGAAAGGGTTCAGACTTAGTAGGACCAAGACCGAGTACATGATGTGCGATTTCAGCGCGACTAGGCATGAGGGGGGAGACGTTAGTCTAGATGGGCAAGTGGTGGTCCAGAAGGATACTTTTCGGTATTTAGGATCGGTGCTACAAAAGGATGGCGACATTGATGAAGATGTTAGGCATAGAATTTCAGCTGGCTGGTTGAAATGACGGCAAGCTTCTGGCATCCTTTGTGACAAGAGAGTGCCACAAAAGCTAAAAGGCAAATTCTATAGGACATCAATTCGTCCGGCGATGTTATACGGTGCTGAATGTTGGCCTACAAAAAAGCGACATGTGCAGCAACTGAGTGTAGCAGAGATGCGGATGTTGCGGTGGTTTTGCGGGCACACAAGGAGGGATAGAGTCCGGAACGAAGTTATTCGGGATAGAGTCGGGGTGGCACCAATTGAGGAGAAACTTACTCAGCATCGGCTGAGATGGTTTGGACATGTCCAACAAAAGCCTCCTGAGGCGCCGGTGCGTAATGGGGTCCTTGAGCGGGTCGATAATGTAAAGAGGGGTAGAGATAGACCTAAACTGACGTGGGATGAGTTGGTTAAGAGAGACCTTAAGGATTGGAATATCTCTAAAGAGATAGCTTTGGATAGGAGCGTTTGGAGACTAGCTATCAATGTGCCTGAACCTTGAACTTATTTCTTCCGGGTTTCATCTCTAGCCTACCCCAACTTGCTTGGGAAAAAAGGCTATGTTGTTGTTTGTTGTTGTTGTATACTAAGAACGCTCATTCCAAAAACTAGGAAATATTCAGAAGGGGCTAAGCAGGTTATTGGGAAGGGAGGCTGTATTCAATGATTTGGTAGTAGAAAATATTCGGTAAATGCTAGACAGACTAGCATTTTTTTATACCCTCTGACTGCTGTAAGCTTCCCAAGTGATAGAGGGCAGCTGGCCACTGTGAAGGGATTATACTGCCATGCTATTGTATGGTAGAAGAAAATATTCGATTAATGCTGATAGGAAACTCTCTGTCTATCTGTAGGCTTCTCATGCAATTTATCACCAGAAGTCCAAAACAGGTATATCTAGCGCTGGATTTCTTGTTTAATAACATTTGCAGGTGACAAAAAGATTGTTGCTTCTAAGTTGATTCGCGAACCCTTTGTGTTTAAATGCTAGTCTTGCTCAAAACTCCCTGGTGCAAATTGAGGATTCACATCAATGGACCCATACTGAAATCGATGATGCACCCAGTTTCCCTGTGAAAATGAAATGCGTTTTTTATGCTAGACTCAACCTTAAATGCCCAAATTACTTGGGGCTAAAATTTCTCTAAATTCGTTATCACCAAGTCTCAACTAGAGGAGAAGCGCATGTGAACCACCCGGCACTGACACAGAGCGAAAATAATTCCCAGCAGGGCAGGAGTAGTGAATCGGACCTTTCATCTGCAGCTGGAGGTCGTCGGAATCGGATCGGCAGGCGGAGAGCAGCATCCGCGCGCCGGCGCCGACCTGCGCGCTGGCGTCGCGGTCGTTGCTGGAGCGGAGCGCGCCCTCGAGTTCCTCGGTGAAGGAGAGGAGTTCGTCCACCGCCAGCCGCTTGCCCGTGTCCGCCGCCATCAGACTGGCCGCCCCCGCGCCGACAGGAACCCTAGCCCCCCCCCCCCCCCCCCTACTCCCCACCTCCTCCCCGCCTCCGCACCCGGCGCCGGTGGGGGAGAGGCGCTGAGCGGCGTCGCAGGTTAGGGAGTCGGGGTGGACGGCTGCGACAAGGAACCGCCCTCGCCGCCGGCGTCCAGGCGCTGCCGCTGCGGTTACCGTGGGGCTCGGAGGAAGGATTTGAATTGGAGTGGCTCTTGCTCGTCGTCGCCTCGGCTCGGCTTGCTCGCCCGATTGGGGGGGAAGGCCGGAACCGTAATGGGCTAATGGGCCGCAAGGAAAGTTGGGCCTTTAACATGGTTGGGCTTTCTCCTAATTTCTAAACTGCGGCCCATTGTATAGTCTGGCCCGTTCAGCATAGCATTGCGTCACATTCTATCTCTGGCTAGTCACGGGCAGATTTGAGGGAGAAGACGACAGATCCCCCGTATTAATTCCCGCACTGGAGACGTCTCGATCTACAGAGCCGCTTGTGTTGCGTGCACCTGTGGTCAATGCTCAATACAGATGTACTAGTGGTACTGCGATCTCATGCGATTTTTCAGAAGAACTGTAGAGAAAATTTTGCTGAAACAGGAAGAACTGAAGAACATGTCGTCATGGTTGTTCATCCAGGAGCAGACAAAGATTAGTATCTTCGGCACACTACTGTTATTCTTAACCACAACAGCTCAAGATCACAGCTCAATGGCTACATTTCCGCCGAATCAGCCGGACTGGGCGGCACCGATGATCCGCCCTCATTTCTCCAGCGACCCGACGATCAGCGCGGCCACGGTGGTGAGGTTGACGGCGTCCTCGTCCACCTTCCGCAGCGGCGACGACGCCCCGCCGCCGCCGCCGGCGTTGGCGGCGCCGAACGCGTCCTCGCAGTCGGTGGCCGCCTTCGCGACGGCGGCCATGTCCGCCGCGTAGTCCCGGAGATTCCCCACGGCCAGCGCGTGGACGGCGCTGTGCACGACGTTGAGCGCCTCGATGTAGCGCGCGCAGCACGTGGCCAGCGCGCCCTGCTGGGCCGCTGTCCAGCCCCCGCGCCGCTCCAGCGTCTTGATGGTGGCCACGGCGGCCGTGTAGTTGGCCAGCGTCAGGTTGGTGGCGATCGCCGCCAGCCCGCGCGCGTCGGCGCCGTCGGCGCCGGGCGCCGCCCGGAGCGACGCCACGCAGAAGGGCGCCAGGTCCGGGTGGGCGCCGCCCGACGTGGCCCTGGCGCAGACCTGCTCCACGGTCTCGGAGGCCAGCGCCGCGCGGGAGCCAGCCAGGACGACGAGGAGGAGGAGGAGGAAGGGGACGGGGACGGAGACGAGCCTCGCCGCCATCGCTGCTAGCTTGCTGGGTCCGCGAGTGCGTGTGCTCTGGCACGTTGGTGTGGCGGTGTTGCCGCTTTTGCCGGCCTGGAAGCTTTGGATGGGTTTTATTTACTAGGTATATGGTGCGCTCCGCCGCACTCATTTGGTTTTTCATTTTTTTTATTTTTTTATTTTTCCTTTCTTTTTTCCTTTCTTTTCTATTTTTCATTTTCTCTTTTTTTCCCTTCTCCCTTATCCTCTCCGTGACTCCGTCCCTCCCCTCCGGTCTCTCCCTCCACTCCCCTCCCCGCGCGTGGATGGTGGCGCGGCTGCCCTCCCCTCCCTTCCCCTCCCGTCTCTCCCTCCACTCCCCCGTGCGCGGATGGCAGCACGACGGCGCGGGACCAGTCAAGGCGGAGACGGCAGCGCGGGCGTGGCCGAGGCGGCGGCGCGCGGACGGCCGCGCCCGCGCGGCCGAGGCAGCTGCGCGCGGACGGCGGAGCCACGCGCGCTGTGGTCGCTCCGCTTGCCTCCCAACTCCCGCCGTCCCGCTCGCCCTCTCCTCGCGACCCTCCGCCGTGCCCCACCTCGTCGCCCGGGCGCCCTCTCCTCGCGACCCTCCGCCGTGCCCCACCTCGTCGCCCGGGCGCCGCCGCCCCGCTCGCCCTCTCCTCGCGAACCGCCTCCATGCCCCGCCTCCTCGCCCGGGTGAGGCCGCCGCCGTCCCTCCGCCCCGCCCCGCCTCCTCGCCCGGGGGAGGCCGCCGCCGTCCCTCCGCCATGCCCCGCCTCCTCGCCCGGGCGGCGCCGCCGCCGCTGTCCCTCCCCCTCTCCGCAGACGGTGCGGCGATAGCGCTCTCCGCCGCACCCAGTCCGTCCTGTGGAGCTTTTTTTTTGGGGGCCCGGCGGGGCCAAGGCGCTGTAGGCCGCGGCAGGCGGGCGCAGCCAATCCAGGGTCCGCGTCGCGCGTCTCTCTCCGAGGCAGAGGCACGTGTCGCTCTCTGGGCTGCCGGTTCCTCCCAGGCGTCCCCCTCTTCAGGGCGTATATGATATAGAGTAAGTATAGCCGCGTCCGGATGCGAAAAATCTTCGCCGAGGGTTCTCTTTCATTAACTGATGCCCAAACCGGGATTTGCTGTCCGATGGAGGCATTGATGCACTGCAAAAAAAGGATTCTCTTTCATTTATGTACTGCATCGATGAGTGACCAAGGGAGTACCTGTACTGTACAGGGCATGTTTTGATTTCCATTGCTCAGCTCACTACGCCACTCGCCGGTATTCCAATTTCCATGAGAAGAAA
This sequence comes from Panicum virgatum, assembly GCF_016808335.1. Lineage (NCBI taxonomy): Eukaryota > Viridiplantae > Streptophyta > Magnoliopsida > Poales > Poaceae > Panicum > Panicum virgatum. The sequence goes on along the minus strand of NC_053142.1, from coordinate 33,956,670 downwards.
AAAAAGAGAGAGAGAGGAGCCTTCATGCTAAGGGGCCGTTTGTATTTCTGGGACATCTTCTGAATTAAATTGTTCATTTTGTGAATTAGCCTCTATTTATACAACTAATTTTATAATTAGTCTACATTTAATACTTCTATTATTGTCTAAACATGTGATGGGACATCTTTTGAATTAAATTGTTCATTTTATGAATTAGCCTATATTTATACAACTGATTTTATAATTAGCCTACATTTAATACTTCTATTATTGTCTAAACATGCGATGCGACGGGATAAAAGTTTGAGTCACAACCTCATATTTCTTTTTAAGATTATACAATGCAACTCAGACACTTACAACGCACGCAACACTCACACTCCTATAAACACACGTACGCAAACCCTACCTCTATGAGTATTTTCGAAGACTGAGCCGGCAAATCCTTGAGATTGATGAAGTCACCATAAGCGCCTCACTGTCGACAGGAACGTCGCCTACTACTGAATGCACAAACGTTGTTAAATCCCAGAATATTCGCTCTCATAGAGAGTCGAACACAGGACCTCATGTGCTATTGAGTCTTTTGTAAATTGTAATTACTAGGCTATAGGCCCCAAAACGACCTTAAATCCTTATCTTTCGAGATTAATGGGCTGCTGCCTGCGCACATAAGCTAACAGCCCAGCCCATTTTCTGAGCTTTCGTCGGCTTTCTCATAAGCCCTCTCTGTGAGTTTTCGGCCTTTTGCCTCCCGGTCGTGGCCGGTAAAATGAGCAAACAAAGTTTTTATTGGAAGGAAAATGAGTAAAAAGTCTAGCTGCTAGTGGTGCCGGTCTGAACCCCGGGTAATGGTCCGATGGTGGACAGTATTCCAACTTGTGTTAGGGCTTGTTTAGTTCCCTTTAAAATTTTAAAAGTTTACAAGATTTTTCATCATCAAATTTTTAACGCATGCATGAAGTATTAAATGTAGCTAAACAGAATAACTAATTATATAGTTTGTCTATAATTTGCGAGATGAATCTTTTAAGTCTAGTTAACCCATGGTGGGACAATAATTATCAAATACAAACAAAAGTGCTACAATGCTTTACACCCAAAACTTTATACATCTAAACAAGGTTGTTCTTGTAGCCATTGATATGGCGCAAAGTTCAGAGTAATGGAAATCGATTCCATGTTCAAAAAAAAATCATAAATTTTACCGTGGACCCCGACAAAAAAAAATCGAACTAGCAGAAAGCTCCAACTGGAGGATAAGCAACGAGTGGGCCTCGACGAGGAGAAAACCTGGGCCACTGATCGCCGAGCCACGCGGTTCACTACTACGGCCCAAACAGCAAGAGGTGCGCAGCGCCGCAACAACTTGTTGAGAGAGATGGCGAGCCCGATGGTGGCCGCCCCGCTCCAGCTCCGCACCAGCACCGGCTGCCTCAGCTTCTCCTCCTCCCCCCCCAGCGCAGCAGCCAGGCGGCGATTCGCGGCGGTGCAGGCGTCGGCGGAGGCGATGGCCACGGAGAAGCTGGGTATCAGGGTGGAGCGCAACCCGCCCGAGTCCCGCCTCTCCGAGCTCGGCGTCCGCCAGTGGCCCAAGTAAGCTGCCGCCCTTCCCGGGCATCGCAATCTCTAATCTCCCCGCGCCGTCCCCACTGTGCCCGCGCCCCTTGCTGACGGCGGCCTGCTGGTGAATGGATCAGGTGGGGGTGCGAGAAGAGCAAGTTCCCGTGGACCTACTCGGCCAAGGAGACGTGCTACCTGCTGCAGGGGAAGGTGAAGGTGTACCCGGAGGGCCACGGGGAGGACTTCGTGGAGATCGCCGCGGGGGACCTGGTCGTCTTCCCCAAGGGCATGAGCTGCACCTGGGACGTCGCCGAGGCCGTCGACAAGCACTACAACTTCGAGTAGCCGCTTGCCGCCGCCGCCGCCCGCCAATGCCGGACTAGCCTGGTATGGAATGCAGTAGCAGTAATTTTGTGACCGCCTGGTGGGGATGTTTGAATTGCTCCTACTTTTCCATTCCTGCCTGCCTGTAGACCTTCTGTGCTCTGAACCAGTGATGCTCCAGTCCAGTGTTAAACATCATAATAAAGCTCTGGATTAGAGAACTACGGTACTTGTGTTTTGCTTTGTTCTTTCTCACTAGCTGTTTGATGAATTTGGAGGCAGCGAAATGCGCTTATTTATATCGACATACTAGAAGGCGTAGACTCCTTACAGAAAGTGGAATCTGTACGTGTGATTCATACCCTTAACCTGCTTGATAAGTAACCGGCCACTCTTCTCCAGCCCATATATACTGGAGCATGAAACACCACTTTCTAGCCCATCTATACTGGAGCATATCTTGACCGTCATGCCGTGATGGCATATGCTGCAGGTGATCCAGCCCTACTACTAACATTTTCTTAGAATGACTAGAATACACAGTGCTAGATAATATTATTATTTGCTATTTTAGTGCTGTAAATCTGACACGGTCACCAGTCACCACCACCAACCCTAAATTCGGATGTGCTTAAATGGTTAAGCTACACTTGCACTGACCTCTTGATAGTAGGTAGTTCAAAATCCATCAGTATGTTCCCACAACTATCTACTCTAATATTTATATTCACTTGTAGCCATAGCTTTTTATGTTGTTTTCCTTTTCACATTTTCGAAAAATAATTTTTAGGACAGCGACAGTATTATACTCATTTGATTCCCATATAACCAACCTAAACACTTTATCTTAGCCTGTACTGTAAACCTTATTTAAATGTTATTCAGATATCATTTTGCTTAGCTATTTCAAAAAAAAAAAAATTGACTTTGTGCGGTAGCTAGCCAGTATCTCTACTACCAAAGTGTAGTAGCATTGGGATTATAGCTACCCACTGTCCCAAGCAACATTGGAAGAATTGAACACTTCAACTCCCAGATGGCCAGATTTAGGTTGTCGGAACTAGAATACAATGCCAAGGTCTGTGTCCTCATAATAGAAAAAAAGCTAACACACATCACCATCACCAATGGTCATCTTAGCCTTCAACCTGGAAGAAGGAACCATACTGGGCCTATCTGAATTTCTCGGTGGTGAGTACCCAGGGATGACATTGATGATAAGCTCTTGCATCAATAGTCTGATCACCCTGTACTTCTCCAGGAACAGCAGGTCTTTGCCCAAATTCTCTCCTCCTTCCTTGGATGGCAACAGCAGCACAATCAACAAGGGGAACACAGAAGGTAGTGAGGATTTGTTGCAGGGTGCTAGCAGTGATCCTAGCACAGTCAACTTGGCCTTTCTCCAAGGGTGTTGGGTGCGATGGGAAAAAAGTCTTGGTGACGTGGGAAAATTCTTGAAGGGCATGGAAGAGGCTAGTGAGTTCTTGCCTTAGGGAGTAGGGACAACAGCTTCAAAAAGGACGATCACATATATTTGTTCAGTAAAGCTTCATATCAGCTTGCACACCTTATTTAAATACGTTTTGCATTGAACAACAGAATATATTCTTGCTTTCACAGCTTCGATAGGTAAAATAAAATAGGATATCTTTGTTAATTCGTGCAGTATCTAGCCAACAAATTACAACATTGGGATCATCGAACGCCTTCACTCCTAATACCCACAGGTTGTTGAAAACATCTAGCGAACCACCATACCCATTTACAATGTCTAACCTCCTCATGATGGTATATTAACCAGAAGCTCCTAAGCCCACACCACACCATGGCTGCCACCCCAGAGGAATTCTTTGCTGAGGGTCTCATGGAGCCTTCACCATCATCCCCGTCTGTCTTCCTCGACCTTACCCCGATATCTGATCCCAATACAGCCGATGAGGGCCAGCTCTCCCATGATGACCTGATGCTCCCTTACATCTCACGCATGCTCATGGAGGACGACATCGATGATAAGCTCTTGTGCCAATACTCTGATCACCCTGCACTGCTCCTGGCGCAACAGCCCTTCACTCAGATCCTCTCCTCCCCTTCCACTGGTACCAACAAGGATGACACAGCCAACAAGGACAGCATGGATCAAGGCAATGATTTGTTGCTGGCTAGTAGTGGTGATGAAAGCACTCTCAGCTTGGCCTTATCCAACAGTGAATATGTGGTGGGGGAGTTCTTGAAGGGCATGGAAGTTGCCAACAGGTTGTTGCCAAGAGACAACAGTTTTGTAAAGGACCATCAAATGAGTCAAATAGTCATCAGAAGCAAACGTAAGCATATGGAGGAGGAGGTTGGCAGGACCAGCAAGATTTTGATGATGACGGAGGTGCCAGAAGAGACTGGCATCCATGAGGTGCTTGACAATATGATGATGGCTGGACATGACACATTGGTCAGGGACATGGAGAAGTTGCGTATCGCCATGGACATTAAGGAGGAGAAGAAGAGCAGAAAGGGTTGTAACAAGGTTATGACTACGGGGGATATGGTCGACCTAAGCACTTTGTTGATCCGTTGTGCGCAGGCAGTGGACACAAACAATTATTTGGTTGCAGGTGAGTTGCTGAATCAGATCAAACAGCACGCTTCAACAACAGGGGATGCCACACAACGGTTAGCTCAATGTTTCTCCAAGGGGCTGGAGGCGCGGTTGATGGGAACGGGAAGGCAGCTTTGGAAGTCGCTCATGGCAGAGCGTCTTTCAGCTGTGGAGTTCCTCAAGGCTTACAACCTTTACATGTCAGCCTGCTACTTCAACAAGGTGGCATACATTTTTTCCGCACTGAGCATTGCGCAAGTCATGAAGGGAAAGAGCAGGTTGCACATTGTAGACTACGGTATCCATTGCGCATTCCAGTGGGTAGGTTTGGTCCGCTGGCTGGCAAATAGGGAAGGTGGACCGCCGCCAGAGATGAAGATTACTGCCATGTGCTTGGCCCAGCCTAGTTCTTTTCCAGTTCAGTGGATTGATGAGCAACGGTACCGGCTCAGCAAGTATGCTAGTGAGCTTGGTTTGACATTCGTGTTTGAAGCCATCACAACAGAGTGGGAGAAAGTTTGCATCGAGAACCTGAACTTAGATGCAGATGAGGTGGTTGTCGTGAGTGACCTCTTTAATTTCAGCACCTTAAAGGATGAGAGCATATACTTTGATAGCCCAAACCCTAGGGATACTGTCCTCAGTAATATCAAGAAAATGAGGCCAAATATTTTTATCCAGAGCATTTTGAATTGCTCACAGGGATCCTGCTTCTTGTCACGGTTCCGGGAGATGCTGTTCTATTACTCGGCACTGTTTGACATGTTGGATGTAATTGTCCCACGGGAGAGTGAATTACGATCGGTGCTGGAGCAGGACTTGTTTGGGAGTTGTGCACTGAATGGCATCGGCTGTGAGGGTGTTGACCTTGTGCAACGCCCTGAGAAGTATAAGCGGTGGCAATCTAGAAACCAACGGGCAGGCCTGAGGCAGCTGCCACTGAGACCAGTTGTCGTGAAGGTACTGAAGGACAGGGTCAAGAAGCACCACCACAAGGAGTTTTTGCTCTGTGAGGAAGGCCAGTGGCTGCTGCAAGGATGGAAGGGGCGTGCCCTCTTTGCTCACTCAACATGGGTAGTAGATGATGGATCTTCTAAATGAAGCTTTAGTTTCTTGCTACTTAGCGATACCATAAACTTCTGCATCTCCCTGAGAAGCACCTGGCTGTGTCTACCGTTTGTCGAACTGTTTAGTCGTTCAGTGCCAGTGCAGCGGACGGCTGCTGAAAAGCATTTTATGTATGTCCTAGTTATTTCCTGTAGTCAGGACTTAGTATAGACAACTATCAGCACCTTTCTCCATGTGTTTTGATCAAGCACCGAGGAGGAAGACAGATTGTTCAATTTGGCAGTACATCTTGTTCTGTTATTACTTTTTTCAGCGACCAATTGCTCAAGTACATCATGTTAGAATGTTCAATGTTGGCATTGACCTCAGAAGAAGAAAGGTATTCGGCGCTAATTCTTGCATGTTGATTCTATTGTCCGAGAAGTAGTTTCACATGTAAGTTTAAGGACAACTTCTTTTGCAGAAGTTAGTAAAATTTACTGTATGCATGTGTTGAGTTGAATCTCAGTAAGCTGAAGACCCTTTCCAAGGGTAAATTTACTAGTGCTACAGTACCATATTTTTGATGAATCCTGCAGCATTGTTGTGTCTCTGCTATTCAGTATTGATGTGCACATATTTGTTTCTTGAAAAACATTTTTCCAGGCAACATGCAGGAGCTGCATATTTCTTGCCGTGAAACTTTGTTTTCCTCCCCTCTGTTTCTGATGATCTCATCACAGATACTCCTGTTTGCAGCATGTTGCCTGTTTGCTTGCTAGAAGGTGAGTTTGGAGACTACACAGAATATCAAACAACTTGCATGGTTTGTCCGCCCGAATTACACATTTTTTATTGCAACTAACCCATGCATTCACTGGGACTTGAGAAGGACACACCGGTAGCTTGTTAGTTTGTTTTCTGAGGAAGCTTCCCCCTGTGACTCAGTCAGTTAGAACAAAGGCCGCACCACGACAGGAACTACGGCCTCATGTTGGATTCATCGAGCACATGACGGTGAAGGCAAATGTCTCTAGCAGTTCATCTCTATCTATAACGACCCTCCGCTCATCGTCACCATCACAACACAAGCAATGGCGGCCACACTCACAGCAGAGGAGTCAGAGCTCCAGCTGATGGGCCTCATGGAGCCCAACCACCCGTCTGTTGCGCTATCCCTCCGTGTAAGGATGATTTGGAGCTCATCAAACACATAAAAACAACCCACAAGCTCAAATACTTGTGCACCGTTGATTTGATGTTTGATCCAATAGTTGAGAATGCTTTCAAAGGAAGTATAAAGCACAAAAAAATCATAGCTCCTCACCAATCCCAACCCTAGTCGTCGCTTGGAGAACAACACAACTAGAGAGGAAGGAGTAGGAGGTCTGCCCAGATTTAGTGGCTCCAACCGATCTGTATCAAGCGTGCTTAGATTTGCACCAAACTTCGTGAGCTCGTTCTACACGTAAAGTGAGCTCGTTCTACACATAAAGTACTTCGATCTGGTCAAATAGTTTGAGGATTGGTTGAGCAGAGCATCAGATTTGAGAGAGACTGTCAGTACGGGTGACTACAGTTTTAGCAGAGCAGTTTTGGTAGATGATCAGTTTGGATAGTGACACGGTGTCTAATTGAGGTGAAACTTTATTAGCCGTTAGAGGACTTGTGGATCTACTTGTCTACCTAAATTTGTACAAGAGATCTGTGATGTGTGAGATATGAACCGAATATCGAAGAGGATCTCTATTTAACAATTATCATACATCTTGTTACATAGTTATAGTTGTTATTGTTGTGCCCATTTTTCGGCGTGTTTGGTTGGGGCCGGCTAATACGCGTGCGCCAGCAGCCAAAGTAGCAAACAATTTCCGACAAAGTATATATTTCCTTTTTTAGGCAACCGCAGGTGTATATGTGACGTAAGTAATATTTCCTTTTCCAACCTTTCCTCACACAGACCGCGGCCCATGCATTTCCTATTTTCCTTTCCGCGCCCAGCGTGGATCCATCGTGACCGATCATCCACTGTGCCTATCTAAATTGTATACATAATTTATATACCTAAATTTATAAATAAAAAATATGCATAAATATTATAATAAAAAGTATTTATACAACAAACATATGTAAAAATAATAATACTAAACATAATTATATAGAAAGCTTACATACATAACTTTTATAGAAACAAAATGTATAATTAACTTTTCTAAGAAAAAAGTATAACAAGTAAAATTGGAGAAAAAGTTGTGCAAATGCAACACTGAACAAAAAAAATGTTTGATATAACTTATGCAGAAAAGATAAAAAACTTGAGCGAAAAGAAAAGGTTAGAAAAATTTTGCTACTAGACAAGGATAGAAAAGTTTTGCTACTAGAAAAGTTATCTAAGTTATATTTATAAGTTATTATAAAAAAGATATTTATAAGTTTTTCAGGACAACAACTTTTCAAGAGAACTGACGTCCCCACGTGCTCGCCGGGATCACCTCCCCTAGGATTCGAAGAGAGATGAGAGAGAAGAAACCTCCCTTGGGATCCAAAGAGAGATGAGAGAGAAGAATGAAAATGGAGAAAGGAAAAGAGAGTGAACGGATAAAGATAAAGAAAAGAGAGATGACGCGCTGTGTGATAGGAATAAAAAATCGTTGATGGGCCCACCCATATGAATGCGAGCTATTGATCAGGAACGAGCGCCAGAAGGCTTGCTAGCGCTGGCGCGCGAAACTGGATTTCCGTGTTTGGAGGTTGTGTGTGTAAAAAATTTCGCAAATTTTTTTCGCATTTTAACTACGGTAGTTAATAAGATTTTTGATCGTGCGATTGAAGAATAATTAAGTATGATTATTATAAGTATGAATTAATTAAACTTATTAAATTCAACTCGCAAAGTTACACTATCTACGAAAAAAATTTATTAAAAAAAATTATTTAATACTCCATGAAGGCAAGATCGCGTAAACCAAACACGCCCTTTCATTGTGTAAGTGTGTTAGCTCTAGACACAAGTTCCAGCCTATTTTCCAATTTTAGTTAAAAAGATAAAAATCAAATTTTTGTAATAATTTTTATGGATGTAAATCAAACTTTTCCTCTCTTTTTTATCGGATCAAGGATTTTGACTCATGCCACGTGCACACAATCACAAGATCTCTATTTTTTCCCCCTCGACGAAAGGAGGATCAGAAACTTTTTATTCCCGAGTTAACTTCGCAAATTTACATGGCAGTATGACACGTGGCACACCTCCTGTATACAGATACAGGTAGACATCCGAATCATGCCGGCAACGAGCGCGCGTACAGAGCAGAGTCACCCTCCTCACTCTACTCAGTCCTCACAGCTCGACCTTCTTGGCCTGATGCTCCTCCCCGGCGCCCGCGCCGATGCTGCTCTTGGCGTCGCCGTCCCCGCCGGCGATGCCGACGACGCGCGGGCCCTTGATCTGCTCGGGCGCCAGCTTCCTGAACCGCACGGCGAGCACGCCGTTGTCGAGGCTGGCGGCGACGGAGTCGAGGTCGGCGTTCTCGGGGAGGCGGAACTGGCGCCAGAACCTGCCGTAGGAGCGCTCCTCGCGGTGCCAGTGGTCGCCCCTCTGCTCCTCCGCGCGCCGCCGCTCGCCGCTCACCCGCAGCACCCGGTTGTCCTCGACCTCGATCTTGAGGTCCTCCCTGCGCATCCCGGGCACGTCGATGACGATTTCGTGCGCGTCGGGGGTCTCGCGCCAGTCCACGCGCGCCAGGGACACCATGGCCACGTCGTCGCGGTCGAAGCCGAAGGGCACGTGCTCCAGGATCCGGAACGGGTCCGCCAGGAGGCCCAGGTCGGACAGCGGCGACACGGCCGCCGCCGCCGCCGTGGCCTCGTCGCGCCCGCGCCTGCCGTCGCCGAACCACGGGAGCAGCGCGCCGTCCGCCACCGCCGCCGCCATCACGGCGAGGCACGCGAGCGCGATTGCCGCGGCTCCCTTCGACATCGCCGTCGCCGATCCAAGGAAGTGCCTCCGCCCTTCACGCGATCGAGCAGAAGAAGATCAGCTGATCAACAACCCCGCCGGATTAAGGTCGCAAAGCTATGCGCGGATCAATGCTGCCGCTTGCTTTGTGCTATTGCTGGTGTGTCTTCGCTTGGTACGACGCGATGGCGACGGGCGGTGCGGGGGCTCATTTATATAGGGTGGTGAGGGGATCGGAGGACGCAGCGCGGTGGCGAGCGAGAAGGTTCGGCTTCGGCGAGCTCGAGAGTGTTCGAGGGTGTTGCGGAGGTTGCCGCACGGCTAAACGCCCGATGGCGGGAGAGATTTCCCGAAACATCTCAGCCAGCCACGGCCGGCCCACGGGCAGCGTTCCTTGTGGGCTGGGCCGCCTCGCACAGCTTTGGTGGGCTTCATAGTACCAATAACAAATTTCTACAGCTTTCAATTGTTTTTTTATTATCACTAGTATAGCGCCCACCTCTCTCTCTCAAAAAATATAAATATACATAATACCATCAACTTTGTGTTTGTTCACTTCATCCGTGCTGTGATTATACAAGATATTGATTGTCCGTGTTCTGACTAGGATTCCAATTGATTTGTTCGGGTTCCGATTAGAATTTCGATTGATTTGTTCAGATTTTTATTAGGATTCTGATTGATGGACCCAGAAAATATTGCTTGTTTCAAAAATATAAGTAGAAATTCTTAAAAAAATGTTTTTTTGATAAATCTGCCAATCGATTGTTGAACACACGGCAATGGATGAAAGGCAACCAAACCATGAAAATCACAACATATATAGATATCAAAAGAAGAAGAAGAAAATCACAGATACATCCGCGAATCCAAGATAACTCAGTAGCAACTTCTATAAACAGAGAACAACACTTTCATGTTACAGATACATCTGCAAATCCAAACTACACTCATGGAGTGCCGGCAGAGAAGTACAGTACACAGGATACTTATTCAGAGTTCCAGTAAGGCCCTGTTTAGTTCTAAAAAAAAATTCTACAGTACCCGTCACATCGAATCTTTATACACATGCATGAAGCATTAAATGTAGTTGAAAAAATAATTAATTACATAGTCTAACTGATTAGCATGAGACGAATCTTTTAAGCCTAGTTAGTCTATAATTGGATATTAATTATCAAATAATAACGAAAGTGCTGCAGTGTCAAAACCTAAACATTTTCGCGACCTAAACGGGGCCTAAAGTTGGTTAGAGTAGGGCCCAGTAGGCCAGTCCCCTTGTTCACTAGGAGGAAGCAGTTCCTCTGCAGTACTACAGAGAAGACTACTCATCCTGGGATGGGCTGGGTGGATCTTATGAAACATAATTTGGAGCTGCAGACGGTAATAGAATGGTCTCCGTGGAGGTGGAAAGCTTTGCTCAGCCACGCTTGAACTTGCTACACATGAGATATCTCTACATACCACACCTTACAAAGCAATGCTTATCTCTTGATTCTGTAGTACCGGCTACTCATAAGTGAGACAACAAAACAGAGGTAAAGCTACCTGATTCGAGCCTAGTAATAAACCTCTATTTTAGAACCTAAAAGAAATGAAAATAACTAAGAACGGGTGGTAGCTGTTGGAAGACTTTACTTTGTTCATTTACATTGAGATAATGAGTAACTACTTTCTATTTTAGTTTCTACGATCACCGTGGAGGGTAGCCTCCACGATGAGCAAATCCTATTTTTCCAGTAGTGCCATCTTCCTACTTTCGAGAATCCAGATTTGGTTTTGAAGATAGAGTATATGTTGTCTGTGAAAACTTGATCGATTGGAGGCATATGCTCCCAAAAGTCACTAGGGTTTGCTCTAATTCGAGCTTATCATTTTTCTATATTTTGATGATCCTAAGGAATGATTGCAAGTCCTACAGCAGTATCCATGGCTTTAACCCTTATTTCTTGTCCCGCAAAATAAAGAAACGATAAGCTCAAAATATCATTCCATGGATATCACTGCAAGACTTGCGATCATTCCTTAGGAAATTGAAAATATAGAAAAACAATGAGCTCAAAACTAGAGCAAATCCCCGGTGACTTCTGAGAGCATCGATCTGGTTTTTCATACGCAACCATACACTTCATCTTCAAAACACAATCCACATTCTTGGAAACAAGAAGAGGGTGCTGCCGGAAAAAGTAAGAATTATTCATCTTTGAGACTACCCTTAACGGTGACCACCGTAGAAACTAAAATAGAAAAAAGTACTTACTATGTATCTCAGTGTATATGAGTGAAATCACCTAGTCTTCCTATTGCAACCACTCATCCTTACTTTTCTTTTTCTTTTTCCAGGTATAAAGAAGAAGAGGTTCTATTAGCAGGCATGGATCCAGTAGCTTCTACTTTGTTATGTTGTCCCACTTATGAGCAACTAGTATTACCTGATCAAGAACAAGTCTTGCATTGTTCGGTCTTCTGTTTTCAGGTGTGGTGTGTAGAGATATCTCATGTATCAAGTTCAGGTGCAGTGCGCATCAATACCTGCAAAACAACAGCCACGTGCCAGTTTAGGAGCAATAATACAACCATAAGCTAGGCGAAGTTATTAGCATTGGTTTCATTGTGGCCTTCGGAAGTTCAACACAGTACTAGGCTGAATCTAAAATGAGGGTTGGCAGAGGCAACTGATCCTAAGTTCCTAACACAACCATCAGAACTTTCATTCAGCTACAGGAAGGGGATCGGAATTCGGGAATAATGAAAGGTGGCGCGGGAGATATGATTCCCTGGCCGGGGAGAGGGGCTCATCAGGGCTCTCTGACCTACCGGAGGAAGCTCGCCGGACGGTGGAGCCGTGGAGGCGGTTGTACGCGGCCTCGCCGACGAGGTAGACGCCGGAGGCGGCGACGGCAACGCGTCCCACCGCTGAACCCTGTGACAATTGCTCTCAATATAAGCAGCTCGCCAGCTCCTTCAGGAAAAAAAAAAAGCGATGATGGCGATGCCGAGATGGGGTGGGGTGGAGCATCTGGTTCCCCTTCCCCACCAGGCCACCATGGGTGTGCCTCCGCCGCTCGTGTCGCAGCCGGAATAAGAATAACTCCGCCGTCGCGTTCAGCATCTTCTTGCCTTCTTTATTCCCGAAGCCATTGCCATCGCTCGGCTTCGATCTCACGCCACGCGGAGCGAGTGGCCAAGAGGGCAATGGGCTGGGCTCCTGCCATTATGGGCTATAGATGGGCCTCATTGACCTCTCTAGGATTGGAAAAAGTCTGTTTTACCCCCTCCAACTATCACGAAAGTTTGGTTTTCCTCCCGCAACAACGAAACCGGGTACTTCACCTCCCTCAACTTTTCAAACCGTGCATTTTACCTCCCTCGAGTGGTTTTGAAGGCTGTTTCGTTACAGAAACCGCGGTTGCTACAGTAACCATAGTTTTGTTTTTTTAAAAAAATCCAGTTGAATATTTGAAAAATCATTGTAAATTATAGAAAAATCATAAAATAAAAAATTCAATTTTTTTGGACTCCACATTAGAAGATCTACATATTGAACATATAATATGATATATTTTAATATAAAGTTTTTGCTACGAAGGTTTTGTCTTTGTTTTTTTATTTATTTGGCTGAATCTATGAAAAATCATTGTAAATCATAATAAAATCATAAAATAGAAAATCTAATTTTGTTAGACTCCACATGAAATTGAATTTACAAAATTGAATTTTTTTAAGATTCAATTTCATGTGGAATCTAATTTTTTAAATTATTGTAAATTCAATTTCATGCGGAGTCTAACAAAATTAGATTTTCTATTTTTTGATTTTTCTATAAACTTTATATTAAAGCATATCATATTATATGTTCAATGTGTAGATCTTCTCATGTGGAGTCCAACAAAATTGAATTTTTCATTTTATGTTTTTTCTATGATTTACAATGATTTTTCAAAGATTCAACTGAATTTTTTTAAAAAAAGGGAAAAACAAAACTACGGTTACTGTAGCAGGCAGTCTTCAAAACCACTCGAGGGAGGTAAAATGCACGGTTTGAAAAGTTGAGGGAGGTGAAGTACCCGGTTTCGTAGTTGCGGGAGGAAAACCAAACTTTCGTGATAGTTGAAGGAGGTAAAACAGACTTTTTTCTCTAGGATTTGGAGCTGGACAGATTTTGCAATTTTGCTCTCATCACTCCAGAGTCCAGACTCCACTCAAATCAGAAATTGCTACAGTTTAACTGAACAATGACAGTGAGCGCCTCCTTTCAAAAACAACACCAACGAGCCCATTACACTTTTTTTTTCATTAGAAGTGGATCGATCAATGACGTCCCAACCAAGAAATTGAGCCAAATTTATGTGTGTTTGTTTCCCCTTTTATTCATGATGGCTTGTGATAAGATTTATGTAGAGGTCAAAAACAAGTATTTTTCTAGAAAAAAAATCCTTTGGAATGGCGCTGATATTCATCAACCATTTAAAAAGGTACTCAAGAATATCTCAAGAATGGGATCACAGGATCAGCTCTTCCAGGATAACTCCAGATCACAAAAAAAATTCCTGACCAATGTAGGATGATATATTATGCTTCCAAAGTGCCCTCTGAGTTTAAATAACATGCATAAGAGAAATTCAAAATAAGAAGCAGATAGCGATCATATCCCCATTTAAGAAAGGGGAGAACAAAGGTCCATAATCAGAGTACATGATTAGTGCTAATGCTTGATTGTGTGGATGACATGCATGTCTAGACTCTAGAACTTGCTTCTGATTAACGCATCTTGATATCCCGAACCATTGCAAAATGCCAGAATGGAAAAGGAGAGAGAGAATACACCAAGGCATGAGAAGGTGTGGACTGAGGTGGTCTTCCTCTCCTTTGGGAAGAAAAGTGGAAGCAATTTTCGTGGATGCTGCTTTTGCGTTTGTCCTTTTCATTTCATTTGTTGTGTGCCTCCGCTCTTTATATGTAGCTCTAATTATAGAGCTTTTGGAGTAAGTTTCTCCGTACATTATAATGCTGGAGGCGCAAATTCGTTAACTTTAGGATAGCCACTGATCGTGTTTGGATTAATAGATAATATTAATTTAAAAACTTGGACTATTTATCAAAAAGAATAAAATATGGTTGGTGGATTATAATAGCGTAGCAAATGCTTGTGTTCGCCCATTAGTTATATGAAAACTCTATGCATTTGTACCGTCAAAGTACTAGGTACACGATATTGAATTATTTTCCTTTTTTGAAGAATAGGTTAAAATGTACTCAATCTAAAGTGTATGAAAGTTGGAGGCTTAGTGCAATACATATTGCACAGCAGGTACAATGCAATTCGATGCGCAACAATTTAAACAGAGTATTCAAATCCCTCCCGCATTTAGCATGGTAATCCGTGCACCACACATTAGTTTAGTACTCAATCAAGTTTGCACTAGCCCAAGCAAAACATTAGCATTATCATGCTCGCACAAACACTCTTATAAAACCAAAGGAACAAAGCAGAAACCCCTCGAGTGAGTGTCGGAGGCACTACACAACTTCGTCCTAATCCGAACTTTACCTGCCCAAACCACAGCTTCAAAAGCTAAACCCCCTCCATCAGACATATCACCAGTTTCCCATTTGTACTCTAATCCCCATCGGCACTCATCAGTGGAACAACCTCCCATGGCCATCCATCTCCCTTGCACTGCTTTTTCGCAGTGTTCTTCCCTTTGATAGTTTAATTGTCGGGCATAATGCGGCTAGTTTAAGGCGGTGGTGATCCAAAAGGACCCCCAAATTGCACTAATTTGGTTGCAAACATTTGTCTTGGCGAGAGAGTGCACACATACTGTGCGTGATCAGAAGCTTTTGATGGATACTTCGTTTCGTTGTGCAGCAAAAAGACATTGCCGTTTGTGTCTTGTGTGAGGCTTGCTTTGCCTTGGAAGGAAATGCGAACCAGCTGGATTTAGCATTGTGTTATATGATTGTTTAAGACCACTTATGGCAATGTTTAACCATGGATGGAAGGCCTTGTAATGTTTGGTAGTACATGGTTTTGACGAAAGGTGTTGTGACTTTTTTCTATCTAGTTCTATATATATATATGTCAATTGGCACAAAAGACTAAGCTGTTAAGGAAGGTTGAAAGTCAACTATAGCGTGAGAGCTTCTGACATCAAGGGAAATATATCAAGTGCAAACCAACACCTTCGTGTAAATCGTGCAAACTTCAATCTGGGTCACCGGATCAACATCCAAAAAGCATGAGAGGATTGAGTAATTTAATTTTACACTTAAACGCTCGCTCCAATCACACTTTTGCGAACCCCCCTCCCACTCTCCCTGCGCACTCTGTCCGGTGATAAATACTTATATACTGGTAACACAGAAATCATAGAGGTAGATTTATCTTTAAAAACGTTCATGATCTTTTAAAAATTGTTAAATATTCTAATTATATTTAACAAAAGTATTAGTCAAAGGTGCAAGAATTTTTTTACTGAAGGGAGTGTAACACATCACAAACTTGAGAAGTCTTTTTAGTTAAATTCCAGTTTACCATTTAGTTACTTCTAAAATTTTAAATGCACAGCTACGCACCTTTTATCTAGAGTAGAAACAAACTAACAAATGTAAAAAAACATTCGTGGTTAGCATATGAGTTATCCTCCTCGCAAAGGAAAAAACATCCGAGTCAGCATTGTAATTTGATATTCATGTCAACGTAAAAGCCAAGGTTAGTGAAAGGACTACGCTAATCGGTTCATCGGGCTAGTGTCACAACTCACTACCACCTTTGACCTCCTCCCTGATCTTCTGTGGCCCAACAGGACTCGGCGGCACCACCGAGTACTCTGAAGCTCTGAAGACGCCACGAAGGATACGCACTAGCAGGATGCCCTGACAGTGACTGACCTACACTTTGATTCAGCTTTGACCCGTTTTTACCGGCAACTGCCCTAGATGCTGAATCTGCTCTCGAAATTCTTTCATCCGGCACAGCCCGCAGCTGATGAATTTGGTTGATTTCCAACATCTAGACGAACTTGTTGGTCTTGTTTGATCTTAGGCAGACAAATTGCCCATTGTTTTGCACTTTTGCTGGTCCGTTTGGCGGCAAACTTTGGGCATGGAAATTTGGCAAACACCTCAATCTAAAGTTGCACATGCAGGATGCACTCGTGGCTTGTTTGGAAGGCACGAATTTATCAAATCCAGTGATGTACTCGCGTTCCAAACGGAGCCTGAAATCTAAACTGACAGGATTCTTGATGCACGCGCTACTGGCTGCAGAAAGCTCCCAAAATCAGCTGATCCCTGCAGGATCTTTCACCGGCTATCCATGTGACTCGTCCTTGAATTGCAATGCAGCTAAAGTGACTTGCTGAAGGATGCACAAAGTTTGAGAAGACCATTGCAATGTTGCAGCAATCGAGCTGAAAAAACATGTAAAAAAAATTGCAATGTCCCAGCAGCAGCAACCATCAACAGTGGTTATGCAGATATAGTAGCTGCCTACAGCTGCAGCTGATGACATGCATTACGGAAGCAAACTTGAATAGAGTTCCTGCATCGCAACTTGCAATCATACATACGGCATTAATTCAGCAGCAAAAGGGCCTCCGCATCGTAGGACACTTCGGTTTGGTCAGAAACAGAACGCTCGGTTTTTAAAATGATCATCCATGTCAGCACACGCCGTTGAAACTGGAAACAAGCAGCACCAAAGCAAGCTGAAAACCGCATGGCGGGCGAAAAAGGCACCGGCCGGTTTGCTCCATTGAGCAGAAGATAAAAGGCGAGTGCGCCATGCCATGCGCTGCAGAGCCTGCAGGTTTTTTAAAAAAGGCGACGAGATGACAACATGTGCTGCAACTGGAGTCTGGAGACTGGAGTCTAGTCTCCCGGCCGGCAAGGCCATCCCCAGATGAGCCCAACAAACCTTCTGCCGAACGCCGTTGGCTAGTGGCGTCTGCCTGTGCAGCAGCGCCCAACTGCCAATTGCTCGCTCCATCTCCATGCGCAACAATTGCTGTAACAGCCCTATGTTGATTAGCTAGTTAAACATGGCATCATGTGCATCATTAAGCCTTAAACATAATTAGCTCACCCCTTAAGGAGAAAGTTAAATCTTAGGTTAATACACTGTTTTTGGCAGTGGCAGACAATCCGCCACTATACGGCGGACGGTCCGCGGTTCTGCCACGTGGCCGACCATGGTCAACTTTGAATGCATCGACTTTCCTGTCACGTCACCCACCCGCGGACAGTCCGCGCCACACTCGCGGACGGTCCGCTAGTGCATCTCCGCTGCGTGTCATGCGCGCAGAGTCTGGGCGCCACATCTCACCCCGACCCCACGTGTCAGCCACGCCCCCTCTTCCACCAGAGCACCCCGTGCTCTCTCTCCCTCATCCCATTCACTCCCCTCACCTTCTCTCTCAAGCTCCAAGCCATGGAGGAGCTCCCCCATCTTCCCCACCATTGAAGCCCCTCCACCTCGCCGGAGCACCACCGGAGGACGCCGGAGAACGACGCCGACTAGCTGCACCACCATGATCTTCATCTTCTTCCTTGGGGAGGAGCTTCCCCCAACGAGTTCTTCTTCCACTTCATCTTCTCCTTCAAGCCTCAAGCAAGGAGGATGACCCGAGCTACTCCAAGCCTTCCCCGACGACTTGAAGCCCTTGCCGGTATCCTACTCGACGCCGGTGAGTGTTTCCCCTCCCCGATCCATTCCCCATTGTCCTAGGATTGAAGCCAGGAAACTCACCTAGAGCCCAATCACCATTGATGACCTAGAGCTTCGAAACCCTAATGCATGTGAGATTTAGTTACTAAAGTGAACTCCCTAGGCTCCCAGGAACCTCTAGGATCAAACCCCACCCCAAACCGTGGCCGGAATCGCCGGCGGCGAACTCGCCGGTGAGCCTCGGCCGTGTCGCGGACAGTCCGCCCGATATGGCCGGACGGTCCGCCAGCTCCTGACCAAATCAACAGAGTCTCTGCACGATTCTTAGCCTTTCACAAATTGAGAGGCGGACGGTCCGCTTAACCCAACCGGACGGTTCGCTTAACCCAATCAGACGGTCCGCGATTTAGTCAGAGAGCATGTTTTCCACCCAGCACGGTCCGCGACTGACCGTGGACGGTCTGCCACTCGGTCCGCCGTTCAGACCGGACAGTCCGCTTAACCTAACCCGGACGGTCCGCGATTTAGTCAGAGAGCATGTTTTCACCCAACACGGTCCGCACCTGACCGGCGGACAGTCCGCCAAATGGTCCGCCGTTTATAGTCGGACGGTCCGCTTCTCCCAAGCCGGGCGGTCCGCACTTAGTTGTTCTTTACCCTTACACTTAGCTATTATTATTCCACATATGTACTATATGTCTAGCCCCTTTTATCATAGTTTTGCAATGTTAAATCATACCTTCTCATACCATTGCATACCATGTCAATCATTCATGGCATATTACTTATCATGCATCATTGCACTCGTGTAGAGACCGTGACGCCGGAGCAAGAGAAGCTTGAACCGGAGATCGTTGGAGACTATACTCCCGTCGAGACTCAAGGCAGGCCCCTAAGCATTTCTTACACCCTATTTTGGATCAATGAAGTATATGTGTCTTGTTTGCACATGAGTTATTATATATATATATATATATATATATATATATATATATATATATATATATATATATATATATATATATATATCATTGATTGCATAGAACCTATTTGATGCATTATCAACCTTGATTAGGATATCATCTTTAGATGACTATGCTTGAATAGGTGTCACGAACTATATGCTTAGCCATGCTTAGCTACGGTACAAGACGAGAGGTGGCCAGTCACCACCACTCGCGAGCTATAGGGTGTTTGATTAATTTACATGATTAGTCAAGTATGGATAAAAGTTGAGCAAATATGAAAGATGATTCGGACTTGAGCAAGTATGATAGGGCCATGTTGGGATGGAGCTCACATGGTTAGTCTTGCTTGAGTTGATTAAGGACCGATGCGTAATCGCTTTGATACTTGAGCACCTTTCCGTACAAACCACATACTATATAATGGTACGGTAAGCCAACTAACATAAGTCACACCTTGCCTTGATCGGATTCGGTGCGAGTTGTGATGGAGTGCGATCGGCGTTTCCGGTGCACTTGTCCTTCTCGACCGTTCGCTCATAGTCGGTTGTGTTTGTGCGAAAGGTTGAGGCATGAATCAACACTTATCCTTCGCCGTGGGTATGGTCGTTGGTCTTGTTCTCGTATGGGAAAAGTTGTACACCCCTGCAGGGTTTTCAATCTATTGCAATAGCCGCGCTCTCGGACATTGAGCATGCTTTTGTACTTTGACTTTAACGTAGAGTTACCGAGGAAGTTCATGGAAGATTGAGCTTATGATTTATGAACACTTTACTTATGTAATTGTTTGATGCATGCTTTAGAGATCATAGATGCTGTCTTTTGCTTATTATAACTTGATCAAAGTTAGATGTCTTTATGCAAAAGTTAAATACCGAACCCTATCCTTGCTACTAATCAAATGCATTCTCCTTGATGTCGGGATATTATATACCCATATTGGGTAAGTCCTGCGAGTGCCTTTTGTACTCACGGTGCTGCCGTTAAGTTGATGTAGGTGAGGCGCAGCCAGAGGCCGTGTTCGGTTACTTCTACCCCGCGGACGGAGGTGCGGGTGAGGAGTAGATGGCCGGTGGCTATGTGAAGGGCACTATCGGCATATAGTGTTACCTTCTTATTTGCTTTATGTATGGAGTGCTAGTAGTAGAACTTTCCGCTGCAAAAACTCTGAAGACTTGTTGTATTAAACTTTGAACCGCTTTGTAATATAACCTCGTGTGTAGGACGTGCCTATGTAATGGTGTTACTGTTGTGCTCGTGGAGTGTGTTTAAATCCTGGGCGGTGCTCATGACACATTCCAAGGACTACCGGGGTTGGTTCCCTCTAATCAAATTGATCAATGAACGATGACTCAATTAGGTGGGATCAGCTGGTTCCTCACAACCACAACTCCACAAGTGGCCACACCACATTGATGCCACGGCCATATCATATCTGTACTTATATATATGCATTGTGTGTGTGGCATGGCATTTCTGGACTTGCATGGCACTGCACAGAGGAACACGAAAGTGGGAGAGAGAGAGAGAGAGAGAGAGAGAGAGAGAGAGAGAGAGAGAGAGATGTCCGAAGAGTATGAGCTGAACGAGATAGATGCCGACACCTTGCATGGCTCGGTGGGGAGCAGGCTCTCGCTGGTTGCGAGGGAGCTCAAGTCGAGGAGGAGCAGCTGGCACGGTAGCAGCAGCGCCCTGAGGCTTCCGCAGAGCTGCTATGGCAGCTTCGTCATACACCCTAATGGAAGGTAACTAATAAGGATCTTTCTCATTCTCATCAGTTCATCAGAGTTCTGTTCAGTACTTCAGTTTGCGTCCAAGGCTGTCAGTAAACTTCACTGAAAACAACTGAACCTATACCATTTCATGCAAAAGTAAGTCTTTCCACATGACATAGAACGAGAGGGATGTTTTGTTTATAGCCAATCAGAGAACTTCTGCATGGAATGAGGTTTCCTGATTAAGACAGGAATCATGCAGAGAATAGCTGCGTACCAATGTTCTTGATTTGTTGTTGCCTGATCCATATCCATCCGTTGCCGCAGGTGGTACAGGTTATGGTCAAACTCGATGTTTCTATGGTCCATCTACTCCACATTCTTCACCCCCTTCGAGTTCGGCTTCTTCCGGGGCCTCCCG